>NW_022993944.1:782466-1530815 GCF_012275295.1 Melopsittacus undulatus
CCCCATTGTCTGACTCAATTCTCTCTGGGGTGCCATGTCGCCACAAAATCTGGTTCTCAAGGCCCAGGATAGTGTTCCGGGCAGTGGCGTGGGGCACAGCATATGTTTCCAGCCATCCTGTGGTTGTTTCCACCATGGTAAGCACATAGCGCTTGCCTCGGCGAGTTGGTGGGAGTGTGATATAGTCAATTTGCCAGGCCTCCCCATATTTATACTTCAGCCATCGTCCTCCATACCAAAGAGGTTTTAACCGTTTAGCTTGTTTAATTGCAGCACATGACTCACACTCATGAATAACCTGGGCGATAGTGTCCATTGTTAAGTCCACCCCTCGATCACGAGCCCATTTATACGTTGCGTCTCTGCCCTGATGGCCTGAAGTGTCGTGGGCCCACCGGGCCAAAAATAATTCGCCTTTATGTTGCCAATCTAAGTCCATCTGAGATACTTCAATCTTAGCAGCTTTATCCACTTGTTGGTTATTGTGGTGTTCCTCAGTGGCCCGACTCTTAGGTATGTGGGCATCTACATGGCGTACCCTCACCACCAGCTTCTGCACCCGGGCAGCGATATCTTGCCATAATGCAGCAGCCCAAATGGGTTTACCTCTGCGTTGCCAGTTGCTCTGCTTCCATTGCTGCAACCACCCCCACAGGGCATTTGCCAACATCCATGAGTCAGTATAGAGAAAAAGTACTGGGCACCTTTCTCACTCAGCAATGTCCAGGGCCAGCTGGATGGCTTTCACCTCGGCAAACTGACTCGATTCACCGTCTCCTTCAGCAGTTTCAGCAACTTGTCGCTGAGGACTCCATACAGCTGCCTTCCATCTCCGATGCTTTCCCACAATACGGCAGGACCCATCAGTGAACAAGGCATACTGCTTTTCACTTTCTGACAAATTATTATATGGTGGTGCCTCTTTGGCACGCATCACCTCCTTCTCTGGTGACATTCCAAAATCATTGCCCTCTGGCCAGTCCATGATGACTTCCAGAATGCCTGGACGACTGGGATTTCCTATCCGAGCTCGTTGTGTAATTTGGAATGTGCATTCTCCAGAACCCCACAGCACCCAAGAAAGCTTGTGTTTCTTTCTTATCAGTTGGTGGAGACATTGCTGTTATCTTATTGATCACTTCTGTAGGGATATGTCTATGTCCATCTTGCCATTTTATTCCCAAAAATTGAATTTCCCGTGCAGGTCCCTTGACTTTATTCCGTTTTATGGCAAAACCGGCTTTCAGCAGGATTTGGATTATTTCCCTCCCTTTCTCAAAAACTTCTTCTGCTGTATTACCCCACACAATAATGTCATCGATGTATTGCAAGTGTTCTGGAGCTTGCCCCTGTTCCAGTGCAGTCTGGATCAGTCCGTGGCAGATGGTGGGGCTGTGTTTCCACCCCTGGGGCAGTCGGTTCCAAGTGAACTGGACACCCCTCCAAGTAAAAGCAAACTGTGGCCTGCACTCTGCCGACAAAGGAATTGAGAAAAATGCATTGGCAATATCAATCGTGGCATACCACTTGGCTGCCTTTGACTCTAATTCATACTGCAGCTCTAACATATCCGGCACGGCAGCACTCAATGGTGGTGTGACTTCATTCAGGCCACGATAGTCTACTGTTAGTCTCCACTCTCCTTTAGACTTTCGCACTGGCCATATGGGGCTATTAAAAGGTGAGCGGGTCCTGCTGATCACTCCCTGCCTTTCCAGTCTACGGATCAGATTATGGATGGGAATCAGGGAGTCTCGATTGGTGCGATATTGCCGCCGGTGCACTGTTGTGGTCACAATTGGCACTTATTGTTCTTTGACTTTCAGCAACCCCACAACAGAAGGATCCTCTGAGAGACCAGGCACAGTGGACAGCTGCTCAATTTCCTCAGTCTCCAAAGCAGCAATACCAAAAGCCCACCGGTACCCTTTTGGGTCTTTGAAGTACCCTCTCCTGAGGTAGTCCATGCCGAGGATGCATGGAGCCTCTGGACCAGTCACAATGGGGTGCTTTTGCCATTTCTTCCCAGTCAGGCTAATTTCAGCCTCTAGTACAGTCAACTCTTGGGACGCTCCTGTCACTCCAGAAATATAGATGGTTTCCACCCCTTGACAGTTTGATGGCATCAGGGTACACTGTGCACCGGTGTCAACTAGAGCCTTATACTTCTGTGGGGCTGATGTGCCAGGCCATTTGATCCACACAGTCCAGTAAATACGATTGTCCCCTACCTCCACCTGGCTGGAGGCAGGGCCCCTCTAATAGTCATCGTCGTCACAATCTTGGACACCTAAGTCGTGTTGAAAGGGATCATTCTTCTTTATCACAGGAGCTGGAGTAAAATCAGCTCTTCCGCTCCATCTGGGAACCTGTTCACCAGAGACTGAAGCTGCAGCTCTCATGGGGCGATCAGTCTTGGCCCTTGCTCCTCTCTTCAATTCACCCACACGTTCCTCCAAGGCTGAAGTAGGTTTTCCATCCCACTTTGTCATGTCTTCTCCGTGATCCCACAGGTAAAACCATAGGGTGGTCCGTGGTGTGTATCTTATATATTTTCTCTCTCGAGCAATAGGACGCCTTTTGTTAATAGCTGAAACGCGTATTGGCACACGTGAGGAGCTAGATAAATCAGACAGATCGTCCCTCAACTGTTTGAGATCATGAGACAGTTTTTCCACAGCTGAGATGATGGAAGGGGTAAGATTGTCTTCGAATTCTTGGAGTTTATGAACCATTTCATCCACTGTTGGTGGTACTATGTCATTCCAGGTTACCGTTGCCAATGGATGGGCATATGACGACGGTGCGTTTCGTGTAAGCTTTCGCCACATGGGTCGTGTGCATTCGACTTCATCTGGGTCTATGGGTACATCCCCATTATTCGGCTTGATGTGATAGATCATCTCTACGATAGCTGATTCCCTCAGGGACTGGATGCCTTTGTCTATAGTAGTCCACTTGGCCAAACAACTCATAACATCATCCTTGTATGGGAACCTTTCTTTCACAGCTGCCAAAAGCCGCCTCCAAAGACTGAGGGACTTTTTCTCTCTTGCAATTGCTTTGTCAATTCCCCCGTCTTTAGCAAGTGACCCCAACTGCTTGGCTTCTGTACCTGCTAGTTCGTGACCATCGGCCCCATTATCCCAACATCGGAGCAGCCAGGTGATGATGTGCTCCCCTGGTTGACGGGTGAAATCTTTTCGCATATTCCGCAGCTCAGTTGAGGTCCGAGATCGAGAAGTCACCTCTTCTTCTTCGTCATGTGATGATGACCCCTGATCAGATACTAGACCAGGTGGTGAATACGTAGTTTCTTCATCCTGCCACTTCCTTCTTGCCTCCTTTCTGGTTTTTCTCTTGTGTACAGGAGCAACCGATATTGGTACGAATTGGTCCTCTAGTTCAGATGCAGTGATTATCACTGTAGTTTGAGTAGCAACTGTACTTGTTGCTGGGGTAGCTGCACTGTCTGTCACAGCTGAAGTTTGGGTAGCAACTGTACTTACTGCTGGGGATGGTGTAGCTGCTGTACTTGGAGTTGGAACAGCTGCGCTGACTTCTGTGTTGCCCTCAGATCCAGGGGCATTTTTTTCCTTTTGAAGGTGTTGGATAATGTCAATCGAGGCCCTATAAGCATAGGCCAAGCCCCAGCACGTTGCTGTAATTTGTCCATCTCTGGTAAGGCCAGGACGACAACACACCTCATTTAGGTGTTTTACTAATTCTTCCGGATTCTTCACTTGTTCAGGAGTAAAATTCCAAAGTACTGGAGGGGCCCACTGACCTAGATGCTTGCCCATACTATCCCACACACCCTGCCACTCATGACTGTCCAGCCTCTGGGAAGATCTCCTGGTCCTCCTATTTCGTTGTTTAACCCCAATACAGGACCAGACCTGACTCTGCTTAACTCTTGAAATCAGATGAAATAACTGTGAGCAAAACACACTCTGTATGCGTGCTACTATGGTGATCCCCATCACAATCAGCATACAAGTCTCAACAGTATTAAAAAGCCATTCAAAAACTTCAAAACCCTCAAATGATGTTGTAGACCATCTGGAGAGAGCACTGGGAGGATAGCAGAATGTCTCCTTCACAGGTTGACCACCCGAGAAGGAGAAAAAAGATGTTAAATTCCCAAGCATTTCTATTATATACCTCCCAAAATATAAAGTTGGTGACCATACCGGGAGCATAAACCAAATCAGTTTCATGATTAATGCTTCTATTGTATTACAAGTCATTAACATAAAGTACAATGAGACCAGAACCTTAGCCCAAACCCCATACTTGATAAACACTAACACAGCTAATATATATGAAAAGTAATTGGTAAAATCCTGAAACCGTGAGATCAAGAGAAAAAACTGTGAGAGCCAATAAAACAGCATTGTGACAAATGACTCTAAATCCTGTCAGATTTGTTGTTATTTCGTGGGTTCGAGCCCCACGTTGGGCGCCAAAAATGTCGTGGTTTAAACTAAATCTGCACAGTTCCCCCTTTGTTTCCCCTCCCCCCCCCTCACCTTCCCACTCCCGGAGGGATGGGAAGGAGAGCCGGAGGGATACAACGCCCACGGATCGAGGTAAAATCAGTCCAGCAATCAAGGTATAACAGAAATAACTACCGGTACCAATAACAAATCAATGTTAGAGGAGACAAACAGGGAGAGAGAATACGAAACCACCCACCGCCACGAGGCCAGTCCCGGAAGGAGAGAGAGAGCTTCCCCCCTCCCCTCCTAGCCAGCTTCCCGTTGCCTCCCCGAGCCCAGCCCGGCGTGTTAACTCCTTCCCTCCCGGCCAGCTTCCAGTCCCCTCCCCGAGCAGGACGTGCTGTGGTATGGAATACCTCCCCGACTAGCCCAGACCAGGCGCCCTATCTCTCCCTCCTCCCTGGCAGAGCATGAGCTACTGCTGAACCCATGACAGATGCCTGTGGAAGCCCTTATCATTCATTGCATCCCTTGCCAAGTTCAGCTTCAGCTGTGCCTTAGCTTTACTGATCACATTCCTCCAGATCTGGGCAGCTTCCCTGTATTCTTTCCAGGATACATGCCCCTGCTTTGACTGCCTGTGCATTTCTTTCTTACACTTTAGTTTGACCAGGTGGTCCTTACTGAGCCATGTTGGTCTCCTGCCTTCCTTGCCCAATTTCCTTCATGTGGGAATTGAGAACTCTTGCAAGAGCTGCCAGCTCTGTTCAGCTCCTTTGTGGTTCACAGACTGGCTGGACATCAGTCTACCTCTGAGAGGTAATGAGTGATTGCCTTTGCATCACCTGTTCTGTTTTTCTTCATTTTTCCTTTCTCAACCCCTGAGTTCTCTTGCTTTTGTTCTTCCTATTCTCTCTTCTGTCCTGCTTTGGGGGGGGGGGGGGGGGGGGGGGGAGGGAGCGAGCAAGTAGCTGTGAGGTGCTTAAGCTTCTGGTGGGGGGTAAACTACAACATTCATTTTCACACAGTTTCAGGAAATAAGTAGTGGTGTCAATTTTTAAATATACATACCTAAATGTAACTTTGAGACTTATCTACAGTAATTTTTATAAATGCATTTTATACATAGTCGATAAATAGCCAACCATATCTGTTGTCAAAATTTAATTTTTACAGTGTTCTATTACTTGCACCCAAAGTTAGCCAGTTTCCATAAAGAGTTTATTGTCAGCTTGATTATTTTAAAACTTATTTTTCAGGTTTAAAAATAAGATTCATGGTAGCCTTACATTACACAGAAGACCAACCAATAAATATTGTATAAAATGGTTTAATGGATGCATGCATGTATGATACAGTGTTAATAAACTTACTGAATTCTAATTATTCACTGTTGTAAACATTTTACAAAAGCATTGTCATTTCCCTGGATGGATACACAGTTCTTGATGGAAGAATTATTTAGACTGAATCAGTGGCACATTAAAGAATAAAGCTGACAAGATCCCTTCTAAATATTCTTTTGACATTATTCCAGCAAGGGAAACAGCATGGTATAAAAAGTATACAGGAAAGATTGTTCTTACCATAGCCATCAAACTCTGGAAACTGTAAATACAAGTTCAAGTGATTGAAACAGTCAAAGTCATAATAAGTGTAACCAGTCAGAAATTACAGTAAGAAATGTTATTCAGGTACATGTAGCTGTCAAAACAATGAATTTCTTTCCTTGTCAGTTGATAATTCTTTTCCAACAAGTCAGAAAAACTTTGGCAATTGTAGGCGTTGAAAACAATTTTCAAAGTTCATGACAGTCACAGCATTTTCTTTGCAGAAGGTAAACTGTACACCAAGGCTCAGAGGCTGTAAAAACTTGTTCCAAGTGGAAAAAAGTGCAAATATCTTGCACAGATAGTTTAAAAAGCTGATGATAAAATTATTCACTAATAGAATCTTTGTTGTCTTTTTTGCACAGTTCACACATCACTGGGAATGTGACAAGGTGTGCTATTTTTGGCAAGAGCAAAAAAAGTGATACTTGGTATGAGTTGCCATGTCAGACATGCTGGATCCATGCAGAATTCAGGTAGAGGACTGCTACCTGATGTTATTAGACACTGAATACTGATTTTGTTTTTGTTGAAGCAGTTCTGTAATAGCCAACAGCTTCTTAAGAACATGCTGTAGGAAAAAAAAAACAACACAAAAACAGCAACAAAAAACCAACCAAAACCAACCAAACAAAACCCAGTACAACCCCACATTAGCAATTCAAAAAAAACTCAACCCAAACCCCATCTTGCTTGAGAAGCATCTTCAGCATAAACCTACCAGACTTAGAGTTAGGTAGCTCAAAAAATATTTAAACCACCCACCACCATCCCCCTCCCCACAGCTCCAGTTCCCTAGTCACTAAGACATTACTTCAAAAGGCAATTGTAGACCAGCAGTATGAAATTTATCTGCACCCACGGAGGCTTATTAAGTCTTGCCAACTTAACCTAAGAGTTTCAAAATGAGAATTCTCATTTTACAATCTGTAAGCCAGAATCAGGTATTGTCCCCATGTGAAAGTGCAGAACTGAGCCAAGAAAATTAAAAAGAAGTCTGGTGACAAAAAAGAAAAAGGTGATAATACAGTTCACTTCTGCACAGGCAGGACTACCCTCTTTTAACTTTCTGAAAACCTGGTCATTAAACTAAACCAAATGCAACTGAATATACACATAAAACAGTTTGAGAAATTGTCTTGCTAATGCACTGTCAGGAGTTAAATTATTTTTCCATTGTAGTAGAACTGTGTTCAGCTACAACAGTGTGATCCTGAACCATTAGGGCACTTACAGGAGGAAAAGGGGAAAAAAAAATCAAGAGTTTTCTTTATGGAAACCCGTGAGGAGAAATTATTCCTCTGAAGTAGGAATATAACGAGGAAATGGTATCACATTTGTAGCAATCAAGTACTTCAGATACAGGCCTTGTGAAAGAAATTATATCCTTTATCTGTAAGCAACATATATTTAGTACTGAAAACTTCTATTATCCTGCCTTGCCAGTCTAGCTATCATTTTTGCTTTGTCAAGATTATCAGTAATTGTAAGTGAATTATGAACTTGAACACGACTGGTATTTTTTCCCTTATACTGCACTGAAGAAATAAATTGTAGTTATTTAAAGTGGATTAGTTTTGAACTGTTACAATGAAGCATTCTCTCATTCTCAATTCCTTGAGCTTCCTTCTGACAAAGACGATTAAACACAAATATGTTTTCACCTTCTGCAAAATCACCATATGAGTTTCCAGTAATCCCCTTATTTAAAAAAACATTACTGCTGAGAAATGCATTATTTGAGCAACATTTGCTTCCAGGAGAAAGAAATTTAGATTTATCATCTACCTGGGTTTAAATTAAGGCCTTCAAAGATTCAGGGTATAGGAAGCCCAGTATTTAAACCATGAGAATAATATATTTTTGTAATTGGATTTCTTGTTTTGAAACAAATTAAAAACTATTTTAACTACCTCTTTGAAAATGAGTCATTAAATAAGTAGTTTAAGCTGATACTGATGAAATATAAGGAAGACCATCTCTAAACAAAAAAGCTTTCTATAGTACAACTGCCTCTGTCCCCAAATCATTAGCATTAAAATGGGAAGACTACTTTATGTCCTGCACAGTACAGTATACTAGTCAAGCACGCCAAAACATATTACTGTGCAGTAAGTAGAATTGCCAACTTGAAGTTCATCATAATTAGCAGACCATAGGCAAGTATATTACTTTTGCAGTATTTTGAAATAATGCACAACGTCATATGAATTTTTTTCCTCATAAAAAGTAAGTTTTCATAAAATCTGTATAGAAATTTAATAGTTGGAACAGAACACTCATTTATAGTTTTTGCTAGAAAAGTTTGTCATGTTTGTTTACGAATGTAATAAATCAGGAAGCAGAAATGAAGCAGTGATAGAAACCTAAGGAAAGTAAATTTATTTATTTTGTTTGCAATTAGAAGAACTAGATCCTAAAACCAGAACCTGTCAGGAGACAGTAATTGGTGATTTTATTTTTTTTTTGTTCTTGTGGTTTTTTTTGTTTGCTTTTGTTTTTATCTTTTTTCACAGAAAAATCAACCCAACCCCCCCCAACCCAATTCTTTGAAACACTTTTTTTTGTTGTTGTTGTATAAATACTTAATTCATAGTTTTGATCTTCTTCACCTTTACAACTAGCAACTTCCTGGTGAAATTTATCACTCATACTGCTGGACAGAAAAATTACAAAAGAATCACGATATTAAGCAATAACTCAGGACATGCTATCTGTACCTGTGATTTTTGTTAACCATTGTAGTTTACCTGCATTACACCTCGCTCATTACTGAGTGTCCGAAGTTCATCTGAATGTGCCATACACATCTCATGCAAGGCTGCCAGATATCGAGATAAGTCAGTTCTAGAGTGTTCTGTAGTGTCTGGAAGCTCAGGTACATTCTTCAACAAAAATTATGAGAGCAGACTTAGAATTGTGAGTAGTCAGGCATATGAGAAATTAAATTACAGTTCTACAGACCCATCAACAGCTGTTTTGATACTGCAATCAGGTACTGCAATGTTTTTCTTCACAATTAAGTCTTCTGTCCATGTTATCTAATACAAATTATATATTTCCTCCTCACCACAAGTTCCTATTTTATTAAGACATTTTAATTATAATAACACATTTCACATTGAGAGATTACTAAATATACAGCAATTCTTATTCCTACTAGGAGGGTCCTACAAAAAGGTTTGATGTTGCTATGCTACCTTTGAGCTGTTCAAAAAGATGCTGAGGAAAGAGATTCATATTATGTCCTCATCCCAAACGAGGAGGATCCATCCATTAGGTTTTTTAATTAATTTAAATCAGACAATAGCAGCAACGAAAATGGACAGAAAAAAACCCCAACCTAAACTATCAAGTCAGTAAATCCACTAATACAACGTGCAGTTCAAACAGTAGATTAATCAGTTACTTTTAAACCAGTTTTCTGAGTCCTCATGCCTAATCTGACATTTAAAGAAAAAAAACCCAGCATATCATAAAATGCAAAAGTTACCATTTAACCAGAAAAGGGTGACATATGGTGATCCATCTGAATGACATAGAATCACATAGTCATAGAATAGTTAAGGTTGGAAAGGATCTTAAGATTGGCTGAGAAAGTTGGGACTGTTCAGCCTGGAGAAGAGAAGGCTGCGTGGAGACCTCATAGCAGCCTTCCAGTATCTGAAGGGGGCCTACAGGGATGCTGGGGAGGGACTATTCATTAGGGACTGTAGTGATAGGACAAGGGGTAATGGGTTGAAACTTAAACAGCAGAGGTTTAGACTGGATATAAGGAAGAAATTCTTTACTGTTAGTGTGGTGAGGTACTGGAATGGGTTGCCCAGGGAGGTTGTGAATGCTCCATCCCTGGCAGTGTTCAAGACCAGGTTGGATGAAGCCTTGGGTGATAAGTTTTAGTGTGAGGTGTCCCTGCCCATGGCAGGGGGGTTGGAACTAGATGATCTTGAGGTCCTTTCCAATCCTAACTATTCTATGATTCTATCTAGTTCCAACCCCTCTGCCATAGGCAGGGACACCTCACCCTAGACCATGTCACCCAAGGCTCAAAACAGGTTATCAAAATAGTCTGAGATGTCTTCTAGGTCATGTTTAATGAATCAGTTCAGGAAGCTAGACACATTTTTTTCATCTTCATTTTTAAAACAAATTCTTGGTTTAAACATATACATAAGCTCCTAACTTATTTGTGTAGTGATAGGACAAGGGGTAATGGGTTTAAACTTAAATAGGGGAAGTTCAGGTTAGATATAAGGAAGAAGTTCTTTATTGTGAGGATGGTGAGGTACTGGAACAGGTTGCCCAAGGAAGTTGTGAATGCGCCATCCCTGGCAGTGTACAAGGCCAGATTGGACAGGGACTTGGGCGACATGGTCTAGTGTGAGGCATCCCTTCCCATGGCAGGGGGGTTGGAACTAGATAATCTTAAGGTCCTTTCCAACCTGCGGCATCTGTAAAGAAAGAAGCTAACCCCCCCCCCCCCCCCCCCCCCCCCCCCACACACACACACTGCTTTTACACCTAGTTCTACTTTATTCACTCCAGCATGGTAATATATAGCATACAAATATGGGTCTGAGCTATGAAGCCACAGAGACCACATCAATCACAGTGACTGTCGTCAGTCACTAAAAATTCCATTCTATAAACAATCACTCCCTAGGCTGTTTCCTAGCCCGACCTTGCACCCATGCACACAAACACTCCTTGGCTTGCTCAAGACCCAGGTGCACTTTCAACAATTCTTCTTCTTTAATTATCCACATAGTGGGAACAGGACAGCTTGCAGTTCCCACACAGCCCTAACCATTCTATGATTCTAGCTATCATATACAAAACAGTAAGAGTTTCAAAGTGAAGTGCAATTATTATTTTATTTTAAACTAAAATATCTAGAATTCATGCAGTGAGACATTTGGTAATGTATATCTGAAAATGAACATCAGTCTCAGTTCAAAACATGACAAATTACACATAATAATTTTGTTGTTTAAAATATTTTTTTAAAATAATTGCTATTTTTGGACAAAAGCCTTAATCCTTTGGAAGAAGCTCAAATAGATCTCATGTCTAAAGCAGTGCTAAATGAATATTTGACTGGTTTTAATTCTGTGTGACAGGCCAGCAATCTGCAGTTCCTAAACATGCATAAGGAAAATTTTTCAGTAACAAGCATTCAAAATTCTGTGGAAGCTGATGTATTTTTGAGCTAGTTAGCAAGAACTATAAAGAATTTTAATTTACAGTGTTGATATCTAACTTCCAATAGTTTTTTTAAACCACTTACCCCTAGCTCATCTAAGAACATGATCATGCGATGTTTGTTAGTCTTGATGAATGGATTTACTCCCTCCATATATGGCTCCTAGTAATTTTAAAAAGTATTTATTAGAACAAATCAATACCAATTTAAGTCATACCTGCATTTGAACACATTCTAATCAGAGACCTAGCAGTCTTCCAATACCGAAAGGGGGCCTACATGGAAGCTTGAGAGGGACTTTTTACAAGGGCATGTAGTGATAGGACAAGGGTTAATGGCCTTAAGTTGAAATAGGGAAGTTTTAAATTCAGTATTAGGAAAAAATTCTTCACTATGAGGGTGGTGAGGCACCGACAGAGGTTGCCCAGAGAAGCTGTGGCTGCCCCATCCCTGGAAGTGTTCAAGGCCAGTTTGGAAAGGGCTTTGAGCAACCTGGTCTAGTGGAAGGTGTCCCTGCCCATGGCAGAGGGGTTGGAGCTAGAGGATCCTTAAGGTCTTTTCCAACCCTAACCATGATATGATTCTATGACTTCTTTTTTTCATTGCATCTATATAATGGAGAAAACACTTTCAGAGGTAACATCAGGACACAAGTGCCCTCCTTATTGTTCTTTCGTTAATGCTTACATTCCAAGTTGTGAGTCATCAGATTTTTATTGTTCAATCCTGTTGTGAATTGGACACCAGAACAGACCAATTGCTGCTGGCATTCTTTTAGTAATGTAATAGAAACTTTATTAAAAGCTGAGGCTTTTTAGCACAGCTTGTAAAACTGATTTACAATATTATGTCAAGCAATATGAAAATGAATACAAATTAAAGGGCTGTTTCAAAATGCTGTACCAACAGAAAGCACTGGTCTAAGGAATAAGTATAGGAAAACTGTGTGTGTATGCTGGGAGCCAGAGGTTGGTATTTAGTCATTTGTTTCAGAATTAAAATACTCTATATCCAGGCTGGAAGTTTAATCCTAATTGGTCTTGATTTGAAAATGATTTATTACATCCAGTATATAAAAGAATGTGGATGTGGAATGTATTTCAAGGTTCCGTACAGAGATATGCCAATATTACTGAAAGATGCCTCCCTATTTTGACATCAAATAATCAGTGGAAATGCAAAAAGGCTTCCATTATCTCCTTAAGGCAGTTTATCCATCCTTAAACAGATTCTTTCTAATCACAGATTTCTACTCTAGCATTTCTCAGTTGTCTTTTTGATATGAATATTCCTAAAGAAAATGTACCCATTTTACCATCACATAGATGTTTTCTTTGTGGAGGGATAACTGCCTGCCTGTCTCTCCTCTCACCCTTTTCCAACTCCAACATCCATCTAGTTGACCAAGGGAAGCCAGTAGATGCAGTGGTTTTGGATTTTAGCAAATCTTTTGATACTATTGTTCACAGTATCCTTCTGCATAAAATGTCCAGCTCACAGCTACACAAGTTGGTTAAGCAATTGGCTGACGGGTTGGGCTCAAAGGGTTATAGTAAATGGGGTTACATTAGGTTGGTGACCAGTCACCAGTGGGGTTCCCAAGGGCTCAGCTTTAGGGCTAGTGCTCTTTAATGCTTTTATAAATGATCTGGATGCAGGTATCGAATGTACATTAAATAAGTTTGACGATGATACTAAACTAGGAAGAGCTGTGCACTCCCTCAAGTGTAGAGGCCTTACAGAGAGATCTGGATAGACTAGAGAGCTGAGCAATCACCAACTGTATAAAATTTAGCAAGAGCAAGTGCCAGATTCTCCACCTGGAATGGAGTAATCCTGGTTATATATACAAAGTAGGAAACAGGCTGGAGAACAGCCCTGCAGAAAGAGATCTGGGGGTCTGGGTTGATGGCAAGTTAAATGAGTGTCATGGTTAAACACCCTCAAAACATGCTCAAACCATGACAATGAGTCAACAGTGCTCTGGCAGCCAGAAAGGCCAACTGTGTCCATTGATAGCACGGCATAGCTAGCCAGTTGAGGGAGGTGACTGTCCCACTCTACACTACACTGGTGTGGCCCCAACTTGAGTACTGTGTGAGGTACAAGGAGGATTTCAAACTATAAGAGTGTGTCCAGAGGAGGGCGACCAAGATGGTGAAAGACCTCAAGGGCAAGACTTAGGAGGAATGGCTGAGGTCACCTGGTTTGTTCAACTTGCAGAAGAGAAGGATGAGGGGTGACCTCATCACAGTCTACAACTTCCTCAAGAGGGGCAGTGGAGGGGGAGGTGCAGATCTGTCTCTGGTGACCAGTGATAGGATATGAGGAAATGGAATGAAGCTGCATCAGGGGAAGTTCAGATTGAACATTAGGAAAAGGTTCTTCACTGATGGTGGCTGGTCAGTGGAACAGGCTCCCCAGGGAAGTGGTCATGGCACCAAGTCTTTCAGTGTTCAAGGAGTTTCTGGACGACACTCTTAGTTATATAATTTAGTTTTAGGTAGTCCTCTGAGGAGCAAGGTGTTGGACTTAATAATCCTTATGGGACCCTTCCAACTTGAGATATTCTATGATTCTATGAATACTAGAGTATGACAGCTACCCTTTTGGACAGACAGAAAAAACAGTCCACATACTTCCACTGTTGTCTTTGAAACAAATGACTAAGTTTATCTGTTTTCATAGCATGAAAATACTGCTGCATCACTCTTTATAATACCTGCTAGTATGGTCATTGGTTCAATTATTTTAACAAGTCACTGCTGTGGTTCATACTACCAGATTCAAAATCTTCATGGTATGTACCAAATCATTCACATAAGTTTCTAGATGACCCATTCTCAAATGATTGACTCCTCTTTCCAAATCAGCCAGACTTTATGCTACTGTTCTAAACTAAATCAATATCCTGTTGAGCTCCAACTGAAGAGGATAGAAGGAACTGCAGGAACAAGGCCTCCTTGCTGACCCACGTCACACAGCACGATTTGCATAAGAAATAGCAACAGATTTTTGTCTGTATTAAACAGGAACATTGAAATTTATTGGAAATGCAGTTCTAGACTGTTCTATGTAAAATTATATTCACCTTAGCTCCAAATTCAACCAGATTTGCTAAATTCTGCACAGACTTGGCGACGAGCGTCAGCGTTCTTGCAGCAGTAGGGGAAGGAGAATCTGATAAGAATACAAAGTAGAGGGTTACTGGCTTAACATGAAAGTTCAGCTCTTAAACAATTTGCTATTTATAATGGAATTAAATACTTTGAATGCTGTAACAGAACTGCATGTGGAAAATATCTCATGATAAGTAAACTTTTGTTGGTTTAGTAATTATGTCAACAAAAATATTAATAAGCATATGTGACTTTATGTACTACTTATAGAACAAACTAAAGTGTTCCTCAGAAGCCTAAGGCTAACAAACATTTTATGAATTAAATGAAAAGCCTTTTCACAAAAATCAAACAGCTCTCTTAAAAGGAAGATTTGTTGTTAGAATTTAATAAAATAATTAAGTTTACCCTATTTCTTACTTGCATATACTCATATTTGCATATAAGTAGGTCCTGCATTGTTATGCAAATTATACCATAAATTATGAGTACCAGGAAAATAGATTAAACATTACATACAATCGTGGCTTGTACTTCCATGAAAGTATAGCTATTTACTGCACAAATCAAATGCTAGAAACTCCTGGTACAATCACTTGTTGAAAAATTTGTTTAAACTAAGAGATTAGTGTCCAGCATAGGGGGTTTTGGTTTGTTTTTAAATAGTTATGGTAAAATCTGGCTTTCCACTTGCAGGCCATTTAAGTTTTCCAAAATTGACATGGTTATTATATAAACTCTGAATTTCACAGTGCTTCATGAGAATGCTGTCTATCTGTATGCTTCGTTCTTCTGTCTTTCTGCCCCCTTTCCCACTCAGCATTGCAATTAATTAAAAATAGGTTCCAGCTTTTTAGGCATAGCTGGAGTTTAGACTGAGGCATTGATCATACATCTAATGTCAGTTGTTCATAGTATCTAGTGCTTAGTACTATACATCCCTTTGAAGATGCAATGCCGAAAACATTATTAGACTTAGGATTCGGAAGTTCAGGTGAAGTGAACTGATCTAAAGAAATGTATTCTTTTTAAAAAATCAACTAAGAAGTTTGAAACAAAGGACTTCTTTTCAGTAAAGATTTTTGAGAACAGTCATTGAGGTGGCAGGATAGGCTCATTGCTGCTGAAACTGTAGTCTATCTCCACACCCAGCCTTCAGAATATTTCCCCTCCCCACCCCATTACAACAAGGAGGCATGTTAAAAGCTTTGCTTCAAAACAAAGAGGGCCCCCTTCCTTTTCTTTTTTATTTTAACAGCTCTTACAGACCTATATAAAGTCCATAAATTTACCTTAGCAAAAAGTGAAGAATATTATCTGAACTTCTAAACAGGACTAGCACTTATAGACAAGCTTAAAAGGGATTACAGAAATTTATGGATAACAACTCCATTTACAGCTGAAGATACAGTGGTCTCAGTGCAGTCCTCAAGTTAGAAAATATGTAACTCATAAATCTGAAGATGATAAAAATACTAAAGGAAGTATCACTATATACGGGACCAAGCTCTTTAAAGCTTTCCCCAAAAAGTGCATGAAATTATTAAAAGAGAAAGATTTTTGTTTTTAAACTCACTCAGGCCTTCTCATTTAGTATAGCTTAAAGAGAGAGAACAGAAAACTTATGTTGTCTGAAAAGCTGCCTATAAAGGCAAAAAAGGAAAAGTTTTCCTCCCAAGTAGTTTCTGACACAAATTATTTCGGTTTCTTCTGATTTCCAAAGCAAGATTCTGCAGGTAAAACTGAGAAAGTGTTAGGGATGGAAGGAGGAACAACAATGGCTAGTGCAAACCAAATGCCCTCTTCCAAAGGGGAAGAGTGTGAGGAGTCCTGCCCCTGAGGAGGAAGGAGTGGCAGAGACAATGTGTGATGAACTAACTGAAGCCCCCATTCCCTGTCCCCTCCAAGCTGCTTGGGAGGGAGATGAAGTAAAAAAAAATTGGAAGTGAAGTTGAGCCTGAGAAGAAGGGAGGGGTGGAGGGAAGGTATTTTAAGATTTAGCTTTTATTTCTCATTATCCCACTCTGATTTGATTTGCAATAAATTAAACTAATTTCCCTGAATTTAGTCTGTTTTGTCTGTAACAGTAATTGGTGAGCAATTTCTTCCTGTCCTTATGTTGATCTGAAATCCCATCAACACAGCCTTATGTCTAGCACAACAGTAACACACATACTAGTCGTTGTATCTGTAAGACATCATCTATATCTGTAAGTTAAAATGCTCAGGAACATTTCTAGGTGCTTAAGCCAACTGCCATGGAATAATTCATGCCCTCATTGTTAAAGCTTTACAACAAAGCCCCACATCAACTGTGTCAGTTGTAGTCCCTGATGCATGCCAACACCCAGTCTCACCTAAGAACTGCTTAGGAGAATGCTATCTGATATCAGCCTGAATTGTGCTACAGATCAGTATAGCAATTTCACAGTCCTGTTCTACCAAAGAGGAAAAGTCCCTATCACTGTTTTATTTACTGATAGAGATGCACTCTACAAAGAGAGCACCAAAACCAAGGGTAACATTTTTGTACTGGGCCTGGCTAGGATAGAGTTAAGTTTCTTCATAGCAGCTAATATGGTGCCATTTTAGATTTTTGACCAAAAAAGTACTGATAACACACTAATGTTATAGCTTTTTGCTTTTGCTGAACAATGTTTACATAGCATAAAGACCACCTCTGTTTCTGTCTGCCTCCCCAGTCAATATGCTGGGAAGGGATACAACAGATGACCCAAAATAACCAAAGAGATATTCCATACATATAACTTCATGGTCAGCAATAAAAGGGAAAAGAGGGGGTTTATGGATGCTAGCCATCTTTTTCTCAGGAACTGGCTGGGCATTGGTCTACCTGTGGAAGGTGGCATGATTGCCTTTGCATCACTTGCTTTGTTCTGTTCCATTTATCCTTCACTTATTAAACAATTATTTAATTTTTGTTTGTTTTATCTTGACCCTTAAGTTTTCTTGTTCTTATTCTTCCTTTCCTCTTCCCCCATCCCACTGAGGGTGAGGAGGGAAGTGAGCAAGCAACTGTGTGGAGCTTTATCTGCCCACTGGGGTTAACCCACAAAATTTTCCTTTATGAAACTTTTCTTTAACATTCTTTTTTTTTATTTATTAATTGTTTAAATTAATTTTATATTAATTGTGTTAATTCTTTCTGTTCTATTTTACGTAGGGTATCTGGTGGAATTGCTGCACTACCTGCAATCCATCAAGTATCTAAAAATTTTACTTCTCTACTTGGTCCTTGACATTTTTTCACGTGGGACCTCAACTTCTGCATCATGGAGTGCTTCCCACACTTTTGTTGCCACTTCCCCTACCTTTTCAGGGGAATCTCCTCCCATCAGAATATCATCTATATGTTAGTACAGTCTCACATTCTGAGAAACTGAGACTGTAAAAGTTCAGTCAATTTCTATACCCCTGTGGGAGTCTGTTAAAAGTATATAGTATACTGTCCCAAGTAAAAGCAAATTTCTTATATCCTCATCTTGTAATGGGACCATAAAGATCATGTCTTTTACATCTAGTGCTTTCCTCCATGTGTACACAGCTGCTTTTAGTGTGGCTGTTAGGATTGCTATGTTAGATACTACAGCTGTTGAGGGGGATATGTTGGCATTTAAGCACCGGTGATCAATTGTTAGCCACCATCTCCCATCCATTTTTATGACTGGCCAAACCAGTGAATTATATGGGTAGTGGTTTCCGGAGATAATCTGCTGTTTCTCCAAAACAGTTATGACTTCATAAGTTCCTTTTCATGCCACAGCAGAAATTGGGTATTGGGGTAAATTAGTAACCTTTGATTCAGGTAGTGCAGGTTCTGTGTGGACAAAACATACTGTAGCCTCTCAATTTTTGTCAGGGTTAAGTTTGACATTTGAACCAAAGGGCTACCCGCTAATGTCTGGTCCTGCTCTGCGGGTGAAGGTGATCTTTTATCATACTCTGCTTAGTTCATAGGAGAAACCACAGGCTCTCCAGAGGTTGAAAAATGAAACAACAGTTAATTTTATTCTAAACTTCCCTAAAACTGTGTCAGGAGAAACAAAAGTCTTGGCAAGTTCTTATTCTTATAAAAGATCTGAAGTAGAGGAAGAAAAGGAGAAAGGAAAGAAAGGAGAGGAAGCAGAGAAATAGGATCACCACCCCATGGTGTTTTTACTTTAAAAACAGACATTGGGATTAAACACTGTCTAACCCTTGAGGGTGAAACCTGTATGCTGTCTTCCTTAGGGAGAAAGTTAATCAGTTGATATGGATAACACGACTTTGGACATAGTGTTCAAAAGACTTCATATTTTGCTAAATTAGGCACTAAAGTAAGTTCATGTCTATTACTACATAAAGTATGAATTCAGTTTGAAGCATAGTCACCTGAGATTATATTAAACATCCTTGGGTTCAGGATAGCAGGACAAATCAATCGAAGAAAAACAAAGCCACTGAAATGGAAAAAAAAATGTTCTGTTCAATAATAAAGTTAAAGAATTAATTTAGTCTTTAAGCATTTAAGTCAGTGTGGAAATCTTTGTGAGATAGATGACAACCAACCAGGCTGTGTTCTGTGAATGTTTAAGAACGCATTCTTAATTAAGAATGTCTTGTTATGATTTCAACTATGATAAAAACAGAAAAAGACCCAACCCAGGCACATTGATTTCCCAATTAAAGTGAACCTCTGAAACCACCTGGGAAAAGCTTAACTGTAAAGCCATACTGAAGCCTGCAGTCTAAGACCACACTAGTTTTAAAAATGAGGAACGCTTAATCTCTTGCCTCCCACAAGTGTTCCACTGCCTACTACAGCAAATAATTCATCCTGCAGCCACTCGCTTCCCCAAGTCAACATAAGGAGAGAAAGAGTGCACAGTCAGAATGGAGCCTCTCTTAGCCTTAATTAAGCTTGGACTGATACATATCCTGATAACAGAACACTATTATCCTAGAAGAATAATACTAGATCAGCTACTTTCCTCACAGAAAGTCACCCAGTCTAGAAAGATAGGGAATAGCACTCAGTTTGCAGAACTAGGAACTTATTAAACAGAAACCCAAAATAGCCTTCAGTTTAGCATGAGAAAAATCTAACTTTCTGTTGACAGCTGAAGCAAAAAGGTATCCATCTGAGGTTAACCATAATTCTGGAAGACTGCTACAAAATAAATTCACATATGGACCAACTAAAGCAATTTAACTCACCTCTCATTTTGTTCAGTGTGTGGACACTACCGGCAGACTCTTTTCAGTACTGCAGTACCAAAGCCTGACCACTTACAAAAGTGGACCTTGCATTACCTTGCTTGTTAAGTATACAGTGACATCATTGTTCATTATTAATTTGAAGTGCCACATGTAGCAGTGAGGTTAGTACACCTTTCATGTATCCAAACTCTTGATTTCCAATATATACTGTTATAGAATTTCTTATTTCTCCAGGAACCATGGATTATGGGCTGACAAAACACTCCTGGCCCAATGTGAAATAAAAATATTTTTTGAGATTAACTTAAAGATATGAGGAAGCAAATAATTTTGAAGTCATGGCACATATATCAGTTTCTCTTGTAGGCAGCCTAAAATTGAAGACAACTGGGGTATGAACCTAAGATGGACCTTGCAGATACAGAAGAGTTGGTGATTCTTACACTGATCAAACTGTATAAAATAAGAATGAGTCAATATCTATATATGGATTTTTACAACCAGACAGAAATGTCAGCAATTTCAGAATGATATAGAATGGAAGCTACCCAGACAACTTAAAAACTTGTCTTTGAATATGCAATCATTCTTGGACCAAAGCTAATGCAATAAAATATAATATTCTTCACTGTAGGCTGCAAAACTCCCTGTACTCTAGAGACAAATCACAAGTATCCACTTATGAAGGCTAAGATGATGACAGAAAGGGACCAATATTTATGTTATCCAGCAGAGACCCCAGGAAAACTGTGAATGCCAGCTGTATTCACTTAAGGAAAGCCATGTGGCTCTTCAGAGATGGGGAGGAACAGAAAGAGACATGGTATTTGCTTCTAAGTTCTACACACTTGTAATAGGCTAGCCCAAACACCTCTGATAAGAGCAACCTCAATTTGAAGGCAAAACTCTTGCAGAAAACTGTCGGCTGGCATTTTATTGACGATATTTTTTCAAGAAAATCTTGAGTCACTATTGTTACAAACACTAAATGATAGGGAATTAAGCATGGAAGGCACTGTACTAATTACAATAACATTTACTGAAGCCGGGGGAGAAAGAGCATCCATGTCTTCATTTATGTCTCCAGACAAAGTGATAAATGAAAGCAAATGATAAATCATCTGGAAGACACTGCTCAATGGGAGATTAACCTCAGCAAATTATATCAGTGCCAGATATTGGTCTACCAGCAAGCTAGGCTTGCAAAAAACAGGTAAAGCAAATGTAGAAGAGATGTGGCTTTGATACCCTGTCCTGGTTTGAGCAGTAGCAGTCATTTTTCTCCTTCTTGGTAGCTGGTGCAGTGCTGTGTTTTGACTTTCGGGCTGGGAATGGTTGCTGATAGCGAGCATGTTTTGAGTTACTGCTCAAATGTTTGGTTTGTCCAAGGCCTTTTCTGAGCTCATGCTCTGCCAGGGAGGAAGGAGAGACAGGACACGTGACCCAGGCTAGCCAAAGAGGTATTCCATACCATAGCACATCATACCCAGGATGTAACCGGGAGAGACCCGGAAGGGCTGGAGCTCTGGGGGAATGGAGGAGGTATCGGTCGGTGCTCGGTCGGGCAGGGTGGGGTGAGTTATGGGTCGGTGGCTGGTGAGGTGTTGTATTCTCTTCACTTGTTTGCTTTATCATTATTATTTGTAGTAGTAGTAGTAGTAGCAGTAGTGATTTGTGTTATACCTTAGCAATTAAACCGTTCTTATCTCAACCCGTGGGGGCTACATTCTTTGGATTCTCCTTCCCAACTCTCCAGGGGTCGGGGGAGCAAGGGGGGGAGGAGTGAACGAGCTGTGTGGGTTTTGTTTTAAACCACAACATACCCTTAAATGCCCAATATAATTTAGAACAACAGTGTGAAGGCCTGATTTTTTGTTAAAGATTTTTTTTTCCTGCACTGGCAACTGATAGTGTTAAAGGAAGAACTATTTATTCAATTGATTTTTGAATGCAGACTGGAGCTTTTGTAATCAGTGCTAGTCTAGAGGAGACAGATTCAGTAGCCTGCAACATTTTTGCAGAGGCTATGGAATGTTTCAACATGATTGGGCTGGAGCAGAGAAATGAAACAAAACTGGGACAGCATAGAGATACATATTTTCAGAAATTAACACTGTGTGTTGATTCTGAGTGATCAGCACTGGGAATCTTCACTAATGCAGAGAAGTATACAATCCAATGCAGACAGTACCTCACTGAAATCTAATGACAGTCCAATCACCTTTCTGAGAAGGTATTAGTTTTCTTAACATGTTATATCTGCATTTTAAAGGACATTCATCTTAGCATGTGTAAGATTTTTTCAATAATTAACACATATGTCACGATTTAAGCCCAGCTGGTAACTCAAAACCACTCAAAACTGGGGGAAATGAGCGAATGGCTGTGTGGTTTTGAGTTGTTGGCTGGGCTTAAACCACGACAGTTCTTTTTGGTGGCCAACCTGGGGCTGGAAGGGTTGAGATAACAACAGATCTGAGAAGAGTGTATCTAATCATTCATTGTTTTGGATTAATAGTCACTTGTCACAATGTTGATTTATTTGCTCTCAGAGTTGTTGTGCTTGGTCTCAGAGTTTCAGCATGTCACACCTTACTTGCAGCCAGTATTTGCTGTTTTAGTGTTTATCAGATGGGGGGAATTACCCAGAAGGCCCAGACTGCTTCTTGGTTTGGGCTGGGTATTGGTCGGCAGGTGGTGAGCAATTGTATTGTGCATCACTTGTGTTTATTGTTTTCTTTTACCCTTTTTAGTTTTATATTTTCTCCCATTGTTATTACCCTTATCATGGTTATCATTGATGCTAGGAGTAACTGTTTTGATTCTCCTCATTCCTCTGGGAGCGGGGTGGGGGGGTGGGGGGGGCAGGGGGCAGAAAGGGGGGGAGTGAATGAGCAGCTGCGTGGTTCTGAGTTAAAGGCTGGACTTAAACCATGACAACACACTACATAGGAGTCCCTGGATAAAGCATGGTCCTCCCAGATAGTATGACAGGAACATTGTCTTCAGAGGTCACTGCTCTCCAGGTGTATCACAAAGGTTAACTAACACTGAGAGAACTTTTTCTCTTTCCCAAGATGAAAAAGGAAATCATTATTTTAGATTAGTTTGTAAAACTTAAAAAAATTCAAAGTTAAAGCTATGAAGTATTGCTATACTGACCTCTATAATACACCTCTAGCAAGGTTCCAACAGCATGACTAAGAATCTGGAAAGCTCTCAATCCTTAACTGGGATATCATGCCACAGTACCATAATCACAGTACCATAATAACGTTACATATTCTTGTAACCTATATAAGGTACTATAAAGTTTTGGCACTAAAAGCAAAAAATAGATAAGGACACTGAAATATTACAGTAATAAGACATTAAAAGATTATTTTCAGCATCGAATAAAGTGACAAGTAACTTACCTAACAACTCTTGTTCTCATTGTGGTATTAGCTGGCCACTTGCTTTGAACAGACTTTTGCAAGCATCCATAAATATATCTCAGTGTCCTGTAAAAATAACAGCTAATTAATAATTTTATTAAAACCCTTCCTTGAATAAAAAAGCTGGTCAGAAAGGATTTAGTCCAACCTCCAGCTTAATGCAGAACTATTATCAATACTAAAATTATGATTCAGACATAATCTTTAAATTATTTTAAAATCTGCTATGAGAGTCCATTTACCGATGGCAAAGACAGTCCTTGACTAATACACTGTTCTATTTGTGCAGGTAAAATTCTGATAATTCACATGTGTGTTAAATGCTTTATGATACTTTTTTCCCTATTACTTAGGTAGCGTTCCCTTTTAAAAAATGAAAAAGGTTTGGTGGCTTCCCCCCCTTTTTAACTGAACAAATAACAACTTGTGCATCCATAAATACAGGTTTGGTGTAGTTAAGCAATAGTCCTCTCCAGAAAATGGGAGCACTCTGGTGTATTTCAGGAAATGTTAAGATACGGACCATATACTTAAAAGACTGAAGGTTTTAATGATAACCTTGCCATCACTGACCCAAAAGAATCTTCTGTGTTATTCTGCCATTCTGTGTTGGGTTGACCCCAATCAGCAGCTAAGCCTCACTTGGTCATCACTTGCTCACTTACCCTCATCATGATAGGGGAGAGAATTAGAAGGGTAAAAGTGAGAAAACTCATGTGGCGCCCGAACAGGGATCCTCTATATATTCACATTAAAACGGAAGAGGCTGAATCGCCGTGCCGCGGGGAGGAAAGAAAAAGAAGAAATCATCTGGAATTGATCTGGCTGGACCAAGATCGGGAGGTAGACGCCTCGGAGGTACAAGCCTCGAATAGGAGCCTTGTGAGCCCGGAAGACACTGCACAGTGCAAATAAGATGAGCAGCAGAACGGTTGGAAGGGAGCTTAAGGATGGGAAACCAGTTAAGTAAAGAAGAAGAAGCAATACTTAAGCTCTTCCAACATATCCTGTCTGTGAGAGGGACAGAGTATGATGAAGCTATGCTAAAAAGATTGTTGCTCTGGAGTAAGGAGAAGGAGTTAATTGTGGGGGTCAGCGAAGCTTTTAATCTCAAGACTTGGGAAAAAATTACTGAGGAAGAAGCCTCCATTTTATGGGTGTTTTCAGTCCTTCTTAAGGTGAAGGGAGCAACCTTTAAAGAGAAAGACTTAAATATAATGCTGAAATGGTTGAAGACACGTTACCCAGAGATTGATGAGTCTACCGGATTTGAGATCTTTTTGTGGAATGGGGAAGGAGTTAAACTGTGGAATGCGGCCACGAAAGGGAATGACACTGTGAAAGGTTTGTTAGTCATTTGGAGAACTGTTTTAGAGATGTTAAAGTAAAAAAATGAGATCATGGAGACCCTTGGAAACCTTGGAAACCTTTATAGATATGGCTGGCCACTTCTTCCGACGTAGGCTGGCCACCTGTGTCGGAATGAGTGTGCATTTTGGTCAGTATAAAAGCCCAAGCCTCAAACTTAAACAGCAGAGGTTTAGACTTGATATAAGGAAGAAATTCTTTACTGTTAGGGTGGTGAGGTACTGGAATGGGTTGCCCAGAGAGGCAGTGAATGCTCCATCCCTGGCAGTGTTCAAGACCAGGTTGGAGGAAGCCTTGGGTGATATGGTTTAGTGTGAGGTGTCCCTGCCCATGGCAGGGGGGTTGGAACTAGTTGATCTTGAGGTCCTTTCCAATCCTAACTATTCTATGATTCTATGTGATGTGAGGGAGGCAGAGCCTCTGCGGGGACGCCCGCTAAGGTTGAGCCTGCCACCTCGCACTGCGATGATGCTTCTTGGAGCTGGTTTCCTGATAGTCTTCACAAGGTCCTTGTGCTAAATTCTGTATGTGGGACCGTGTACTGGGAGCAATGACTGTCTGGATTTTGTGTTTCAAATATTGTAGTTGTGTGGAGTGTGCTTGTGGGATCCCACATGTGTGTGTGTGATGAGGGCAGATGGTGTTCTGTGTATTTTTTGTTGTCAGGTTCATGTAAAAGTTTTTAACGTGTAGCAGTCTAACATTTTGGGCAAGAAAGGGTTAATGCAAAAGTGTGGTTGCCGGCAGGTATTTGTTGCTGCTGCTGAGCAGGCAGGCAGCTGTAGGTGCTGCCAAGCAGGCAGGCATTTATAGCAGCTGCCGAGCAAGCCAGTCTGTAGCTGTGTAAAGCAGGGTGAGCGACTTGGTCTGATTAAAAAAAAAATAAAAAAATAAAAAAAAGGGTAATGACACAGCAAGCTCCTTGACTGTTAAAAATGTGCAGTTTACTTCTGCAGCTGCTCCACATTCCTTTTGCATCAGAATGCTTCTGCTTTAAGCAATCACATTAACCTGTCTATTTCTCAAGAACTGATAACCCAGGAGAGGGGGTATATTTCTGTCCTCCTACCTACATGTCAGTGGCGGCTGCCTGCAAAGTTTGTCAAGCCTTGCCATGAGCTGGATAGATGAGAGGAAGAATCCGATGTGTCAGCTACAGGAGCTGACCTTGAATACCCCAAGCAAAATGAAATAGAGGAAGAGAAAAACAAATTATTGCAAAACATCACTTGGGGGCAACTGAAAAGTAACAACTTGAATATGTGTGCTTGTAATTTATTAGAGACTGCAATCTTGTGTATAAAACCATTTGTATTTACTAGCCAGTTTCTAATAAGAAACTACACTTTGTATTGTATGGATTTCTCACTTGTAAAAAGAGATGTTAGAGCATACAAATTTGCAGCAGCTGCTAGAAAATGCTAAGGCAAAAGCTAGAAAGATTCTAAGATGATGGTAGTGTTATAAAGCAGGTAATGGAACAAATTAGGGTGGGAGAACTCCACTGGTAGGAAGTTTCTTTGGTTAGTCATCCACTGCCATCAGCATCTTCAACATGCTGATGCACTCTGTAACAGTTACTCTGCTAATGTAAATCTGTGTTTGCTTTGCTGTAGTAGTGACTTGTTACTGGGTGAAGCAGGTGAAACTCTGCATTGACAACAGGGTGCAAGGACTGAAGTTGACCAAATGCCTGCTACCACAGTCAAGGGCAAGACTGGGTTGGCCTTTGTGTTTTCCACCAAGAAGAACCTTTAGCTCCACTGTTGGCTGCAACCAGCAGGTGTGGAGCGGTGGGGACACATGCCATGCCAGACCTTGATATGAGGGATGGCCTCCCCTGTTATCAGAGAGCCATCCAGGAGAAAAAAGGCAGGCCCAGCAGCCTGTGGTTGGCATGTGTAGGAGATATGATCTAGTCCAAATCCTCTGGTCAAGTAGGGTCATCTAATGTAGGTACTGAAAGCAGCTTAAAAAAAAAAAAGGGGCGGAATGCCAGGATTTTCTCCACAAATAGTTACCAAAAAGCACAGTTTGTACTAAGTTCTTTAAATTTGTCTAGTTTTGATTCTCTTTCCACCATACAGTGATTGTGACATCTGATGGACAATTTCTTGCCCAAACAACTGGTTCTATGTAAAGACCTACATGATAACGAGTGGAAAGGACCATTGCCATTGCTGACATGGGATCAAGGATACTGTCGTGGTTTAAACCAAGTCCCCCAACTCCTGGAGAGTTAGGAAGGAGAATCCAAGGAATGCAGCCCTCACAGATTGAGACAAGAACGGTTCAATAGCTAAGGCATAACACAATAATCAGATCTGTTCTCATCTCAAACCCTCGGGCCCCACGTTGGGCGCCAAAACCTGTTGTGGTTTAAACTAAATCTGCACAGTTCCCCCTTTGTTTCCCCTCCCCCCCCTCACCTTCCCACTCCCAGAGGGATGGGAAGGAGAGCCAGAGGAATACAACTCCCACGGATCGAGGTAAAATCAGTCCAGCAATCAAGGTATAACAGAATCACTAACGGTACTGTGAAAAACTAAAGAATAAGGTATTGTTTATTAAGATATATGTTAGGTATATATATGTTAAGCCCAATATAAAGGTTAGGCAACAAAAGATATGAAATTGCTTATGCACACAGTTAACGGACACAGTTTTTGCAAGATAAGATAACCGCAATCGCTTACACCAATTAAACCACAATCGCTTACACCAATTAAACCAGAAACCGTTTATGCAAACATAAGATGACCACAAGGTGTTACAGAAACTGGCTTGCAAGATGTTCCAGGAACTGGCAGAAATAAGACAAACCACTCCATATAAGGACATAAATGAAGGGTCAACTATGGAACAAAGGAGGAAGACTTCTTACTTCGGCCTCACCGACCACCGGGAGGCAGAAGTCGACCCCCTAGCAACAGCTGAAGCATGCGCAGAGTACCTCAACTACGTCATGAACACGGAAGTAAAAGATGTATAAGGGAGGGCTTTTTGAACTGCTCAGTACGGCAGTAGGCGGAGCGCAGACTCCCCTGCCGTCCAGCGCTGTCTTTGCTCATATTCTACTTGCTATAATTAATAAAATTCTAATTGGATTATGATCCGTTGTGGTCTCAATTTATAACAGTACCAATAACAAATCAATGTTAGAGGAGACAAACAGGGAGAGAGAATACGAAACCACCCGCCGCCACGAGTCCAGCCCGGAAGAGAGAGAGAGCTTCCCCCCTCCCCTCCTGGCCAGCTTCCCGTTGCCTCCCCGAGCCCAGCCCGGCGTGTTAACCCCTTCCCTCCCGGCCAGCTTCCAGTCCCCTCCCCGAGCAGGACGTGCTGTGGTATGGAATACCTCCCCGACTAGCCCAGACCAGGCGCCCTATCTCTCCCTCCTCCCTGGCAGAGCATGAGCTACTGCTGAACCCATGACAGATACGACTGTGTAGAGCTATCGACAGGACCATACTGACTGCCAGCAAAATGTATAAAGCTCCAGAACTCAACAACATAAAGAAACACCAATGACAGAAATCTTTGTAATATCTGTTCTATTATGTGTGACCATGGATAATGGACAAGTATACTGAGCACATCTGTTAAATCTCCAATATTCCAACCTGTTATATGGTGTGTAGGATTCACTGGTATGCCACATGTTATAAAGGTTCAAGTGACTTCAAATCAGACTAGTCTTACTGAAATAATGCTAGCTAGAGTAGTGGGTTGTTATGTTACAAAAGTCCAGCAGTGATAGACAGACACACCAAATTTTAAAAAAACTTTTAGTAAAACTAAAAAGGGGGAGATGTGGAGACAGTGTTCTCACAGGAGAATGGATATTTGGTACATGAACTCTGAATAACCCCAAAAGATACAGCAAATCCATGAGAGGCCTGAGGAAGCTTAAGCAAGCAAGATAAGAGGAAGCTGGAATTCACTAAGTGATGAGAACTGTGGACTGTTGGCAAGCTTTCAAGGTCAAGTTCTCACACCTGTGCTTAACCAATTATATGTTAGTCACTAAGGGTCTTCAAGACAAGTATCCAATCACAATATGCCAAATTGCTGTAGGTGTGTGTAAGCAATAGTATATAAGGAGTTAATGCTTTGTAATAAATGGATTTTGGTCTGATCATATTGATCTCTGACTGAGTCTATTCTGCAGCACTCATGGGTTGAGATAAAGACTGTTTCATAGGAAAAGCAAAAGCTGTGCATGCAAACAAAGCAAAATAAGGAATTAATTCACTACTTCCCATCGACAGGCAGGTGTTCAGCCATCTCCAGGAAAGTAGGGCTTCATCACGTATAACTGTTACTTGAGAAGATAAACACCATAACTCCAAATGTTATCACACACCCCCCCCCCCCTTCATCCTTCTTTTCCTGCAATTTTACTGCAGAGCACATCATATCATATGGAATATCCCTTAGGACAGTTGGAGACAGAGCTGTCCCAGCTCTGTCCCCTTCCAACTTCTTGCCTACCTCTAGCCTGCTTGCTGGGAGGGGGGGAGGAGAAAAAACAACCCTCAACACTGTGCAAGCACTGTTCAGCCAAAACATGGGTGTACTATCAAGACTGTTTTACTCACAAATCTATAAAACACAGCACCATACAGATTACTATGAAGAAAATTAACTCCATCCCAACCAAACCCATTACAAAATGGGCTGCAGTCCCTTTGGGTGTATACCTGCTCTGGTATAGTCTTACCAGTCACTTCCATTCCAGCTCATGTTCAGTATAGCTACACTCAACATGATTTCATTCAGGCTACAATAGTCCACTGTTAGTCTCCACCCTCCATCAGACTTTTGCAGGCTATATGGAACTATTCAATGGTGATTGAGTCTTGCTGATCACTCCTTGACTCTCCAGTTGATGAATCATTTCATGGAGGGGAACCAGAGAGTCTTGGTTGTTGTGATATTACTGCTGGTTCAATGTTACAGTAACAGTTGACACCTGCTTCTCTTCAACCTACAGCAACCTCACAACAGAAAGGCTCCTGCAAGAGGTTGGGTAAGGTAGACAGCTGTTTAATCTTCTCTGCATCCATGGCTGCTACAAAAAAGGCCCTCCTTTTTGGGTTCTTGAAGCACCCTGTCCTGAAATAGTTTATGCCAAGGATACATGGAGCCTCCAGGGCAATAACAATAGGGTGCTTCTGCCACTTGTTCCCTGTAAGGCTCATTACAGCCTTCAACACAGGTAACTGCTGGGATCCCCTTGTCAGTCCAGAAATCCAGATGGGTTCTACCCCCTTGGACCCTAATGGCATTAGGGTACACTGTGCACCCATGTCCACCAAAGCCTTATATTCCCATAGATCTGATGTGCTAGGGCATCAAATCCACACAGTCCTGGTTATCCTTTTCCTCTGACCAGAGGAAGGATCCCTCCCTTCTTGTTTGGAGCATTAATTATTCAACTCCTGTGACTGCAAACCAGAACTCCCTTCATTAGGATCAGGAGAATCAGCCCATGCTGGAGCAGGCTTCTGGAAGGACCTGTGATCCCATAGAGAGAGGAGCCCATGCTGGAGCAGGTTTTCTTCCAGGACCTGTGGCCCTGTGGGGGACACATGCTGGAGCAGTCTGTTCCAGAAGGACTGCACCCTGTGTAAAGAACCCACGCTGGAGCAGTACATTAAAAAGTGCAGACTGTGGGAAGGACTCACACTGGAGAAGTTCGTGAAGAATAGTCTCCCATGGGAGGGACCACACACTGGAGCAGGGGAAGAATGTGAGGAGGAAGGAGCGGCAGTGACAACATGTGATGAACTGACTGCAACCCCCATTTCCTGTCCCCCTGCACCACTTGGGGCAGGGAAGAGGTAGAGAAAATTGGGAGTGAAGGTGAGACCATGAAGAAGGGAGGGGTGGGGGGAAGGTGTTTTAAGATTTGTTCTTATTTCTCATTACCCTACTCCAATTTGATTTGCTAATTTTCCTAAATTAATTCCCATTAGCCTGCTTTGCCCATGACAGTAATTGGTGAGTGATCTCCCCCGTCCATATCTCAACCCATGAGCTTTTCATTATGTTTTCTGTCCCCTGTCCAGGTGAGGAAGGGAGTGATAGAGCATTTTTGGTGGGCACCTGGCATCCAGACAATGTCAACCCACCACACATGCAAAAAGCACAATTCATTCAAGTGTTGATTTTTTGTTTTTGTTTTTTTTTTCCTCTGTACATAGAGCATCCATAAAGAAATTAGTCTTAAGACTGATTAGTATAAGATAAACCAATAAGAACACCATTTTATGGTGCAATGCAAAACACACAAACAGGAATTTTCAAGTGCAAATTTGAACAGATTGCAAACTTACGGAGGTAGTATCTCTGCAGCCATGAATATTTTCTCCAACAATTCTGAAAGTATACTGAGTAGATGTGCCAAGTTAATGTTTACATCTTCATTTTTTTCTAATTTTGAGGGATTTAACTAAAACCAAAAGGAAAAAATACTGTTTCTTCTCTTGAATAGAACTACAGGCATAATTTTATAATATTAGACACTGAATACTATTTCAACATAAATTAAATCTTCTACTGCTGTACAAATCTCAGAATTGTACAGAAAATACAAATCTGCTTCAAGGGGTAGCCAGGAAACTAATGTGAAAAAGCAATGTTTTTAAGTTCTAGTGCACTGATTTTAACAGCACAGACATTTAACACTGTCCATAACTGCCCATCTTTTTTTAAATACATACATTTTCATATCTTATAGTCTAGTCTTCTGAAGACACCCTCCCCCCACCTTTCCATAATTAAGTTTAAGTAGAACAGAAGTTAGGAGTGTCGTTTTAGAAATAAATATAGGATCTAACACAAGCACTTAAGGTAAGGGAGTTTTAAAATGAAACTAAGTTCAGACATTGACTTTAGTATATCTGGAGCTTAACAAAAGTTATTTAGGGTAGACCATTCAGCAACTGCTACAAAAGAACCTACAATTGCTAAAGAATAAACACATAATTTAAAGAAATTTGAGTTTAAACACATATTTAAAAGTGATGTTATGAACATTGTTCAAGCTAACATTTAGAAAAAATTCATAATCAGTTCAGTTCCATTATTGAAATTATTTCTGAAGGTTTAATAAATGCTTCCAAAGCAAACAATAGGTAGATCATCATTTCAACAAATCAAAATAAAAAATATTTCAAGGTATCACCTCACAGGACTGCTTGCTCTCCATTATCTTTAATATACTGTCTTTCAGTGCATGGTGAACAAAACGTGTTGCTGTGGTTTTCATATATTGCTCCATTAGTGTACTTGCTAAAGTGGTGGCACGAAACAAAGTAGTAGCTTCATCTGAAAAATATAAAGCAATAAGCTGGGAAAATGAGACAACAAAAAGCAGAGGAAAAAACACGCTGCATTCATAGTTTGATATATGATGTAATTAAGGAAGGCAACAGAAACAAAGATGTAGGAGTCCTTCCCAGAACTTCAGTAAATGTTAGTTCAATTGGAACAGTACCTTCCATGCTTATTTCCCTGTCATTTAGTGTTCGTAACAGTAGTGACTCAAGCTTTTCATGAAGAAAAATCTTCAATAAAATGCCAGCCAACAGTGTTCTATCCTGTCCACAAACATGTGATAAGGCATAGACTACATGCATCTCTTTCTGGAGTATAAGCTGAAAAAAAAACACGAATAATCTTCAGAAATGTGTCCTAACATAATAGTCAATACAAATACTACTTAGCGACATTTATTAGTGTTATTGAAATCTCTCTCAATCAACAAAGAAAATTAATTTTGACAGAAAAACTGAGGAAACAAATTTAATACCTCTTTAAACTCACTGTACTCCTCTTCTGGCATGATCTTCTCCATAGAATATCGTGCTCGAACACGCAAAGATCCTGGCTCAGTACCCTTCAGTGGTATATAAGAACTGAGCTGAAACCACTCATCTGTTGCATGTCCTTTCTGTAATCGGCTTAATTTGCAACGCATAAAAACTTTAGGAAAAAAAGCATGGTTAAGTAGGTTACGTCCAGCAAAACAGTGCTATTATTGAATAAAAAAGTCTGTTTTCAGCATGTCACCTTGTTTCAACAAGAGTATTAATAGAAAGAATCAAAATTTGTGCCATGAAGTATATTGACAGACTATCTCTTAAATGGTTTCAGACTCCTGAAAACTGAAGCTGAAATATAAAGCATGCTGTAAATAATGAATACACAGAGATCATAGAATCATAGTTAGGGTTGGTTATTATCAAAGTTTTCTTAACATCGAAATAGGGGGAAAAGGCCCCCTCTCTCCCAGCTACCTAGCAAACCTAGGAAGCAATCAGAAAATTAAAACAAGAAAACTGATTTGAATTCATTGTCCTCTTTAGAAGCCTTGGGCTCATACTGCCATCAGGTCTGCTCTTGAGTCACGTTGTTACTATTTGTAGTTTTATTATTAGCATTACTACATCTTTCCCAAATGTCGTCAGATGTATTTATTTAATACTTAGAAACTCCCAGATTAAGGCTGCAACAGTTTATACAAACTGTATAAAAAAACCCACTCCCAGTGGATAAACAAATTCATCATCATCTACTACTTATCATAAGTGTGGATTAGTCTGTCTTTAGACCAGATAATCAATTGACTTTCCCAAAATATTTCTTATGAGCAAAGCTCTCATGTCCTTGCCTGTGCAACAAAACAACATTCTTGTTTTGCTTGTGAATATAAGGCAATCTCATTGACAGGAAGAGCAAGGTACAGGATTCAAAATAACCTGACAATTTAATTTTCCCATGGTTATACAGTAGCACTTACTAGCAATAATATAAATACTATAATCTTTCTTTGATCTTAAAAGATCAAAACAGTAATATCAATACCTGGACTGCAGAATATTTGTTATCATAATTTATATTCAAAGACTTTAAAGAAACACTTTCTGCTATTTAGCAACATATATGAAACTATTAGGCTATGTTCAATAAGAGTGTCATTGGATGAGAATTTAAGGATGATACTTCGCAGTCTAGAACATTATGATAGAATAACAAATATACAGAAAAAAAAATCAATAGTTGATCCCATCTTTGCAAGGACTGTTAAGAGCTATACACAACAACCCTGATCCAACAATATTTTATATGATGGACACTAGCACAAAAAAAAAAGGTAAGACTGAGGTTTCTTAATGGTTTATTTGCAAATAAAGCTTGGGGATTAATATTTAGTTTATATTTTGATGATTAATACTTATAACCTGAAATCAAATTTATGTTTTTCTCAGAATGGAAATGAACTTCAGTTTACATTGAAGCCTTTGTTGAACCTAACCAGAACCAGCCAAAATCATCCACTCCCTCAAAAACCCTAAAAACATTTACAGCTACTGAATCAGAATAAAAGCCTAACTAAATGTTGACAAAGAAGAAATTGCTCAATACATGGACATACTAAATCCTGTCTTTTCCACTCACAGCTGATATGTTAGCACAATCCATTTACTAAGCAGCAAGTATCTGTTGAGGACTACAACCTCTTACACTTTGTTCTTCAAAGAAGTGGCTGTCAGCATCTTATTTTTGGTACCTAGTGTTGGTAGACAGTATGCTGTTACTATCATTAACACATGCCTGATAGGCTCCATAGTTTTTCCCCTTTCTCCAAAGTCCACCCATGTCTATGGGAGTGTTTACACACTTAGCACTTAACATGTTCAGTGCATATTTCCTGGAGAGTATGGGAGGGAAGGAACCAAGTTTATAATCTGCCATAGTAGGCTTATTTCCCAGTGACACAGAAGTGATAAATGTGTAGTACAGTGACATCTTTTTCCTCCAGCTGCATATTCTCAAATAACAACTTCAAAACCAAACTGTGGCACTACTACAAACACAAAGTGCTTGAAAGGGGAGACAGGGGTAATGTGCATTTGCAGCCCAGAAAGTCAGTCCTGGGCTGTATCAAAAAGAGCATGGCAAGCAGGCCAGGGGAGGAGATTCTCCCCCTGTACTCTGTTCTCATGAGACCCCATCTGGAGTACTGGAGTACAGCTGTGGGGCCCCCAACATAAGAAGAAAGTAAACCTGATGGAGTGCATCCAGAGGAGGGCCATGATGATGATCAGAGGGCTAAAGCACCTTTCCTAAGAAGACAGGCTGAGAGAGTTGGGGTTGCTTAGCCTGAAGAAAAGAAGTCTCCAAGGAGACCTTATAGCAGCCTTCCAGTATTTAAAGCCTTAAAGGGGACCTACAGGATAGATGAGGAGGGACTCTATCAGGGAGTGTAGTGATAGGATGGGGGGTAATGGTTTTAAACTGAAAGAGGGTAGAGTTAGATTAGATATTACGAAGAAATTCTTTACTGTGAGGGTAGTGAAGCACTGGAACTGGTTGCCCAGAGAAGATGTGGATGCCATATCCCTGGAAGAGCTCAAAGTCAGGTTAGATGGGGCTTTGAGCAACCTGGTCTAGTAGAGAATGTCCCTGACCATGGCAGGGGGGTTGAAACTAGATGATCTTTTAAGGTCCCTTCCAACCCAAACTGTTCTGTGATTTTGCTCTACGGACTGCATGAGGTGACCGCCTCTAGTATAAAAATATTTTCTTTTTCAATGGGTATTAATCCGGAATTAGCCAACTATCCTGGTGCAAAACTAAACCAGTACTTCCACTCCAGCTGAACCCTATATGGAACTGCCCTGAAACAGTTACTGATTTAACTGATCACATTTCAGCATTCAAATTTTCAGTAGCTTATGAAATCTAGCAATATATTCCAGAGGTTTTGCTTTGTTTTATTTTTCCCTGAGCAATATTTATATATTTATTAAAATAATTTATTAAAAAACTGTTAGAGAAACAAAGAAAACAAGTAGAACTCATGCTAAAATATTTAGTATAATTTATGAATATTTGAAATATCTTTTAAAAGCAAAAATACAAAACCAGTAATGGAATGAATATTCATAATAGGCAAATTTCAAAGTGAAAGACTTAAAAACTAAAGAAATATTTTTAAACACTCACACTGGGTCTGGCTGGGATGAAGTTAACTTTCTTCATAGCAGCCCTCATAGTGCTGTGCCCTGTATTTGTAGCTAGAATGTGTTGATAACAAACCAGTCATGGTTACTGCTGAGTAGTGCTCACACAGCATCAACGCTGTCTCTCCAACCCCACTCCTCAAAGACCATAAAGCTGGGGGTGGAAAAGAGGTTGGGAAGGGACATAGCCAGGACAGCTGACCCAAACTGACCAAAGGGATATTCCATACCATACGATGTCTGCTCAGCAATAAAAGCTAAAAGAAATGAGGAGAAGGAGCATTATTATTAAAATGCTTGTCTTCGAAAGCAACTGCTATGCTTACTGAGGCCCTACTTCTCCGGAAGCGGCTGAACATCACCTACTGATGGGAAGTAGAGAATAAATCTTCTTGTTTTCCTTTGCTTCCACATGCAGCCTCTGCTTTTCTTTAGTAAGCTGCTTTTTTCTTGACCCACAAGTTTTTAATCTTATTTTCTCCCCCATCCCACTGAGAAGAGGGACTTGGTGGGCAACTGGCAGCCAGCTGAAGTCAACCCACCACAAATACTGAAACAAATAGCCCTTATGCTTGCATAATTTGGGTATTTAATTTTGTGTTACAATGGAAGAGAAAGCAGTGAATCTGATACAAGATTTTTTGGCTGTCATTCTGCTTTATATGATGGAAAAATAAGCAGGAAAATTGACTTAATTGGTGTCATGGGTTCAGTAGTAGCAGTCATTTTTCTCCTTAGTAGCTGGTGCAGTGCTGGGTTTTTTAATTTCAACTCTGATAACACCGATGTTTTTAGTTGTTGCTAAGTAATGTTTACTCCAACCAAGGACTTTCTCAGTCTTATGCTCTGCCAGGGAGGAGGGGAAGCCGGGAGGAAGCAGAGACAGGACACCTGACCCAAAGTAGCCAAAGGGGTATTCCATACCACAGTATGTCATGCCCAACTGGGGGGAGTTACCCAGAAGGGCTAGGTCACTGCTCAGGTCAGGCTGGGTATCAGTCAGTGGGTGGTGAGCAATTGTATTGTGCATCACTTTTGTTTGCTTTCTTTCCCTTTTCCCCTTTTATTTTTATATTCTCTCCCCTTGTTATTTCCCTCATCATTATTATTATTATTGGTGGTATCAGTAGTAGTTTTATATTACACCTTAGATGCTGGAGTGTTCTTATCTCAACCTGTGGGTGTTACATTCTTTTGATTCTCCTCCCCATCCCTCCGGGAGAGGGGGGAAGAAGTGGGGGAGTGAGCAAGCATCTGCGTGGTTCTGAGTTACTGGCTGGGCTTAAATCATAACAGTGGATTAGCTGGGAAGATGAGCCTCACATTACTCACACTTCAGAGTAATTCACATTTAATAATTGTGGCTACAAAGGAGAAATGTTCAGATAAGTAATCAACCTATTTTATTTGGTTTTGGAGGTGGGAAAGGTTTACGCAACACAGCACACAGGTAAGTTGAATAAGGTCTCTTTTAGCTCAATTTTCTTCCCCATATACTTCAAATATTTAATAGAGATGGGGGTGTAGGCAGAGATGCTTGCTAGTCAAATTGATATGGTCTAATCCTTATCCCAAAATGAAAGGATCGTTAGGCTATGCTCTAAGAGTCTACCTAACCATAATCAGGAAACCGTTGCCAATCCTCTTGACCTAGATAAAGGAACAATCTATAACCTTTCACCAGTTGGATACATCTAAAGGTAGCATGCACGTTCTCCATAATCTGGTCAGGGAGAAGGAAACTATAAAAATGCTTTAAAAGGAGTTACTGAAGTATTCCATTCATGAATTATCACATGAAGAGTTCTTTTACTAACCAAAGCTTTGGCCCAGGTAAAGAATTTTCTAGCTCAAATGAATAAAACTGTGTGAAACCAAGCTCACAACTGCAATTAGAAAGTCCTTTTGTCTGTGTAGCAGGAATGATATACAGGTATTTGTCTCAACCATTGCTCTCCCTGAACTATCTCGCGGTTGTGGTGAGACCCCTAAGAAAGAGACTTTAGCGTTTTCTGAAACAACTTGTGGGTTCAGCTCTGTTGATTCACCTGTGCATCCTTGCACAAGGAAGAAAGTTTCACTTCTGACAAGCAGAATGGAATGCCCTTGCAAGAAACAAAAAGCGGATTGGAACACCCTTGCAGGAAACAAACTGTATGGTCAGCAGATAAGAAACCTGCTGAAACACACAATTCACAGATGCAACCCTGACTAATTACACAAAGCTGGGGGTAGAAGCTATCTGATCGACATCCGGATACAACATGGTATAAAGGACCACATGACCACCTGCTAGTTGGAAGACACTGTACAACTCCCTGGTGGTAAATATTTGACTCTCTCTCTCTGCAAATCTATCAATATACTGCTTCTATCCTTTCCTAAGCTTCCTCTTTTTTTTTCTTCTATTTTCCTTCTTTTTTAGGTTACAATCATTTTAGGTAACAAATTGCATTCTTCGGACATTTGACCTCGTTTGTGTCTTAATTTCACCCTGTGAGATCTGAGCCCTGCACATACTGTCCACTGAACATGACAGTCTGTCAAACAATATATCTTTTTTCCTTCTGCTATGTGGAAATTTTTCCAGTCAGAGGAAAGAGCAAGAGTTTTGAAATTTAATTAGGTTCTGCAACAGCATTCAGTCTTAGAAGTAATTCTAACTCTGGTCAAGGTTTCCTTACAAATCTCTGGGAGGAACAAAAGAGAAAGAGGCAAACACAGGGGGGTTGGAACTAGATGATCTTAAGGTCCTTTCCAACCCTAACTATTCTATGATTCTATAACAGGCCAGTAACACAATACCTGCAAACCAAAGCCAAGAGCAACAGATTATAAATACTGTACCAGGCTTTGGGACAGGTCTGAAAACAACAGAAAAGTACTTGGAACAAATCTTGGGTGGGGTATGGGTGGGGTGTGTGTCTGCATTGCAGGCAATAGAAAGGAGGCAAAGGGCTGAAGTTAAATGACAAGTATGGTGGGAAACAAAATACCTTGAAAGCAAAGAAAACAACATTGTGTGACTCAGAATCCAGGTGTGGGGTTTTTGGGGAGAGTTTTTTGGTTTGGGTTAATTTTGGGGTTTTGTGGAGTTTTTTTTGGTTTTTTTTTTTTTGAAAGCTGATATGTCTTACCATCTTGCTAGTAGTTTGCTATAATAGAAAAATAGAAGCAAAACAGATGAACAAGGAAAGTAACTGTCATGGTTTAAGCCCAGCTGGTAACGGGGCACACAACTGCTCACTCACTCCCCCCCTTCTCCCCCCGTTCCTGGATGAATGGGGAAGAGTATCAAAAGAATGTAAATCCCACAGGTTGAGATAAGAACAGTCCAGTAACTAAGGTATAATGCAAAACTACTACTGCTTCCACCAGTAATAATAATAATAAGGGAAACCGCAAGGGGAGAGAATACAATTGCTCACCACCTGCCAGCCCAGCCTGACCTGAGCAGTAATCTGGGTCTTCTGGGTAATTCCCCCTAGTTTATATACTGGGCATGATGTGCTGTGGTATGGAATACCCCTTTGGTTAGTTTGGTTCAGGTGTACTGTCTTTGCTTCCTTCCAGATTCTTGTGCCCCTTCTCCCTGGCAGAGAATGAGAATAAAAGTCCTTGATCAGAGGAAACATTACTTAGCAAAAACTAAAAACATCAGTGTGTTATCAATCAGTTTTGTTCTCAGGCTAAAGTAAAAAAAAAACAGTACTGTACCAGCTACTAAGAAGAAGAAAAAATGACTGTTAGAGCTGAACCCAGGACAGTAAGCTCTTGAGAATACAGATCAGATAGAATGGGGGGGGAGAACAGGATGACAGAGGACTGAAGCAAATTTTTTTCTACAGACCGTCAAGATGTCACATTGGCTGGATGCCCGCATGCTCAATGTCAATGTTGTGTCAATGGCTCAATGTCCAATTGGAGACCAGTAACAAGTGGTGTCCCTCAGGGGTCAGTGGTGGGACTAATCTTGTTCAACATCTTTGTCGGTGACATGGACAGTGGAATTGAAGTTTGCCTACAACACTAAGTTATGTAGTTCACTTGATGATACACTAGAGGGAAGGGATGTTATCCGGAGGGATCTTGACGCACTTGAGAGGTGGGCCAATGCCAACCTCATGAAGTTCAACCAAGCCAGGTGCAAAGTCCTGCAGCTTGGTCGGGGCAATCCCAGGCACAACTACAGGTTGGGCAGAGAAGAGATTCAGAGCAGCCCTAAGGAGAAGGACTTTGGGATGTTGGTTGACGAGAAACTTAACATGAGCCAGAAGTGTGCACTTGCAGCCCAGAAAGCCAACTGTATCCTGGGCTGCATCAAAAGAAGCATGACCAGCAGGTTGAAGGAGGTGATCCTGTCCATCTACTCTGCTCTTGTGAGACCCCAATGTAAGAAGGACATGGAGCTGTTGGAGCAAGTCTAGAGGAGGGCCACAAGGATGATAAGGTGGTTCAAGCTGAGAAAGTTGGGGCTGTTCAGCCTGGAGAAGAGAAGGCTGTGTGGAGACCTCATAGCAGCCTTTGAGTATCTGAAGGGGGCCTATGAGGATGATGGAGAGGGATTCTTCATTAGGGACTGTAGTGATAGGACAAAGGGTAACAGGTTCAAACTTAAACGGGAAGTTTAGGTTAGATATAAGGAAGAAATTCTTTACTGTGAGGATGGTGAGGCACTGGAACAGGTTGCCCAAGGAAGTTGTGAATGCTCCATCCCTAGCAGTGTTCAAGGCCAGGTTGGATGGAGTCTTGGGTGACATAGTTTAGTGTGTGGTTTCCCTACCCATTGCAGGGGGGTTGGAACTAGATAATATTAAGGTCCTTTCCAACCCTAACTATTCTATGATTTTTATTTATTCAATTTTAAGTGACGAAAGTACCTTTCCTCCCTCTTTCTCACTGGAAGCAAAAAAAAAAAAAACCAACACAAAAAACCAAACCTGTAAAGGACAAAAGAAATCCCACACAGTTGGTCTTAAAACAGATTAAAGAAATGAACTTAGTGGAATGTAACATTACATGGAGCAGATTAGCCCTGAAAGATTCTCTTTCCTGGGTTTTTTTTTTTTTTGTGGGGGGGGGTGGTAGTGGTGGGTAAACATGGTCACAGTATAACATAACAGGTATACTAGAATAGATCTATAAAAGCCATCAGGTACATAGGTTTTTATTACTGTGCATTTTACTAAAATACATGCAGGTTCTTATTGTAAAAACATTAGTGTCAGTAACAGATATCCAAAACATACTAATACAGCTGTATTGTAATCACAGAATATACTCAGTTTTCTTGTGACAATGTTTGACAAGAGCAATGAAATTGTTGCAATATATATGCATCTTTTACAGAAAAAATACTTACGTATATCTGGATCTTTACTTTTCTTTGTTTTGTTGCTAAGACTTATCTCAAAGCTATTAATATCAGATGAAAGATCACTGGAGGAAAAGACAGAAAGACTCAATTAATACTAAACTTGGCCAACATTTAAACTTATTCTAAAGTTATTTCAATACTGAGTTCTCATGATCAGCCAAAGATAATTAACAAAGATACTTTAACAAAGATACAAGATACTTAACAAAGATACTTATTAACAAAGATACTTACATGCATACATAAGATTCTACCCATGCATTTATGGCTGCTATATAACCATGCATACAATATTTTTTAAAAGCATATGCAAAACACTACAGCATAAAGAATCTTAAATGAAATGCAATTTTCAAGTGAAATTCAGTAATTCAATAAGATTAAGACTTACTCAAAGACAAATTCTTCTGACCATACAGGGTTCTGCCCTTCCCTGATATGTGTTTTTGCTACCTGGACACTGTTCAGGTAGATGTTACAATATGGATTAGTAAAATGTTTTACTGGGAGCGTATGAGCTTCTTCTACATGTAAAATAAGACTGCTGACCTAAAGAAAATACACAAAATTAATCTTTTTATTTTTAAAGAAAGAATGGATTTTCCCCCTACGTGAAGGCTTAATGTTAAGGTATAAATATTAAATACAAAATATAATTTTCTAATAGAAAGTGCAGGGAACAGGAATAATGGAACAAGATTTTAAGAGGCATCAGTGACAGCTTAAGAGCAACTCAAATAATGTGAATGTAAATTTCCAGCACTGTGATTTTAATTACTTTTTTACTTTCAAAACCATCACTCACTATGAGACATTAAGATTTGTAAGTACAATCTTTTCTATGTATAGAAAATTCTACTGAAGTCAAAGACTTGTATTTTGCATAAGAGACATGGGCAACTCCAAACATAATGCTATATTTGGTGCTTTCCTAACAGATTAGGCTCAGTATGAGTCAGCAGTGTGCCCTGGCAGCCAAGAGGGCAAACTACATCCTGGGGTGCATCAAACACAGTATGACCAGCTGGTCAAAAGAGGTGATGATCCACCTGTATTTAGTATTGGTGTGGCCTCACCTTGAGTACTGTGTGCAGTGGTGGACCCCATGTTTTAAAAACTACATTAATGCGTCGAGAGGAGGGCAACAAAGATGGTGTAGGGCCTGAAAGGCATGTCCTATGAGGAGTGACTGAAGACCCTGGGTTTGTCCAGTTTGGAGAAAAGGAGGCTGAAGGGTGATCTCATTGCACTCTATAGCTTCCTGAGGAGGGGAAGTGGAGAGGGAGGTGCTGATCTCTTCTCCTTGGTATCTGGTGGCAGGATGCATTGGAATGGTTCAAGGCAATGTAGGGGAGGTTCAGACTTGACATTAGGAATCATACCTTTACCAAGAGAGTGGTCAAACACTGGAACAGGCTTCCTAGAGAGGAGGTCCATGCCCCAAGCCTGTCAGTGTTTAAGAGGCATTTGGACAGTGCCCTTAATATTATGCTTTAACTTTTGGTCAGCCTTGTAGTGGTCAGACAGTTGGACTAGATGATCACTGTAGGCCCTTTCCAACTGAAATATTCTATTCTATTGTAAACAACGGTAGATTACATAAAATTCCCTTGTTTGACACACTACAGTTTTCTCCCTGTCAAAAGTAAGATATTAGTCTATACTATAGAGTCTCAAAATAATAGCACTTGGAAGATCAATTTCCAGAAAATGAGAATTCTCTGAAATCATTTATATTAAATAAATTTTAAACAGTCTACTATTTTATAGATTTCTGAATGGTATAAAATTCATAGCTTAATCAAATATCTACTGATATCAACTGAAGTCAATTTAGACAAATACAGGAAATATCATACTTGATCAGGTCAAAAGTCCATTTAAATACAATTATTCAGGACCAGAAGTTTCAAAGGACAGTTCAAGAAACCCTGAAACTGATAAAATTTCTGTAAGACAATCATGAAAGTATAATTTTTGATCTTTATACACTTCATCTACCTTGATCATTCATTCTTTTTATACTTTTCACCTCTCTAGATAGTCCAATACTTCCCACACTTATTTACTTGGAAACTCTTTTACATATTCCATCCTATAATGAAAATAATTTTATTTCCTTTATGCATTTTGATATAAGGTAATCAAAACTAACTGTATATTAAATGAGAATACCATAAATATTAAATAGAACCTATTTTCCATTCTATTCCTTCATGCAGCCTAACAATTTATTTGCTTTTGAAAGTACAGAATTAGTTCAGATGATTACTCTGTAGGTGTTTCACTTTTGTGTCTCCCAATTTCTTCTGCCAGTTCATATATCAATTTACCTAATTTAGTTTGGTAAGTATTCAAAAGTATTCAATCATCTTTAATGCTGACCACAGAATAATTCTTTTTCCTAAAAAAAAAATAATTTATTCCTTTTTCCACACACTGATAAAACAGCTACTTCCAACATTCACAGCATCAAAAGATACCGGGGATTCTTGACTGTTATTCTTCAGTCATTGCTGATGTATCTATTTATGACTAACTGTCCTTTACATCTGAAAGAAACTCTGGCCACAGCAGTACTCTCAAGAGGCCAAAAGAAATAACAGCATAATCACAGTTCAGCATGTATTTCTCACTGAAAAATTAATAATATTAGTTATGCTAGTATTTTGGTTACATGTGACATAACTGTCAAATATGGTTAACTGTAAGAATTAAGACAATACAAATACTGAATTCTTGACACATTTACTCAAATGTGGTCAGAAATTAATACCAAGCAAAGCATCTGCCAATTGTCTAAAAACATTTTGTTCTTATGTATATAGATATTATAAGAAAGCGGAAGTCATTCCATTTGGTTTAACAAAGATACTGCATAAATCCAAGACAAAGAAAGTACATGAAGGATTTACTATTGTTGAAAGGGAAGTTCTGAGATGTATCATCATCATTTTGAAACAATTATCTGCTTCACCTGACGTAGACGTTTATTTGATATCCCTGGACTGTTTTTTCTTAAATTGCAAAACATCTGCAGAGCCTTCATCCAGTCCTAAGAGAGAAAGGAAAAAAATAGTGTAACAAAAAGTCAGATTCAGCTTCTTGCAGTAGAATAGATGTGTCTAAAATATATAAAATAATAATACACTAAAATATCTGAAGTTGTTTTTTTAGCTTAAAAATAACCAACTTTTATTGAATTCAGAGTATGAAAATTTTGAATACTAAAGCAAAATTCATATCTTTTTCAGAAAAACTAAATAAACATTTTCAAATTTGAAACTTTCTCTTTTAGAAATATCAAGCATTACTAATGGATATAAAGTGTGACCTTTATCAATTTTCCAGATTAGTCAGATTGAATTAAATAAAAAATGGTATATAAAACAAAGCAAGACTTGACTAATTATGAGAAAATAACAAACAACAAGTCTAACTGTTCTGATCATTCTCTCCTCTATTTTTATATTGCAGTTGTAGTTTACTCCATATGATTCAAACAAAAAACAAAGCAACATTAACAGAAAAAACCTGAAAACTACAACCTACACTCCCATTCTCTTTACTCCCAAAGATATAAAACAGAGTAGATACTTTGGAAGGTGGAAGATATACTATAGCCTCACTCTCATGTTTTCACATCTCACCCCCCTCAAATTTTGTAAGGTCTTATGAAGTTCAAAATTCAGGCCTTGACTAACATTCATAAGGGTGCTCAAAGATCTGCTACCTGATCTCAAAGTAAAATTTAAAATCATTAAAGAAAAAAAGCTCATTTTGAGTCTGTCCTGGGTTCAGCTGTAACAGTTACTTTTCTCCTTCTTAGTAGCTGGTGCAGTGCTGTGTTTTTGACTTCAGTATGAGAACAGTGCTAACACACCGATGGTTTAGTTGTTGCCAAATAATGCTTACCCTGATCAAGGACTTTTCAGTCTCTCATGCCCTGCCAGGGAGGAGGGGCACAAGAAGCCAGAAGGAAGCAAAGACAGGACACCTGACCCAAACTAACCAAAGGGGTATTCCATACCACAGCACGTTATGCCCAGTATATGAACTGGGAGAGTCACCCAGTTCAGAAGGCCCAGATCACTGCTTGGGTCAGGCTAGGTATCAGTTGGTGGGTTGTGAGCAGTTGTATTGTACAACACTTTTATTTATGGTTGTTTTTTTCCCTTCCCTTTTTAATTTTATATTCCCTCCCCTTGTTATTTCCCTCATTATTATTATTATAATAAATTTTATATTATTATTTAGTTATTGGACTGTTCTTATCTCAACCTGTGCGGTTTACATTCTTTATATTCGCCTCCCCATCCTGCTGGGAGCAGAGGGGAGTGAGCAAATGGCTGTATGGTTCTGAATTACTGTCTGGGCTTAAACCATGACAGTACTTTGTGACGCCCAATGTGAGGATCAAAAGGTTGAGATAATGACAGATCTGACCAGAGTGTGTAATGTTAAAACGTATTTGTCATAAGCATTCATTGTTTTGGATTAACAGTCATAACAATGTTGATTTATTGTTGCGCTTGGTTTCAGAGTTTTATTATGTCACACCTTACTTGCAGCCAGTATTTGCTGATTTAGTGTTCATCTGCTCTGGGGCCTAGGATAAGGTTCTTATTTTGCTGTACTTTATGATAATGGCCTGTAATACAATAGAATTGTTGATTGTAAAACTGATCTGGTATGCATTGTCAGCGTGACCATCACCTCTATACTTTGGGAGGCATGTAATGGGAAGTGTTAAAAATTACACCTCTGTTTTTCCCCCCTTGGAGGGCCAACCTATGAAGGAGACATCCTCTCACACCTTCTGCTCCCCCACCAGGCTATTTACAGTAGATTCTTTTAAATTTTAAAGATTTTGAATACCCTTGTGTTGGGGGTCGAGCATGGGCACTTGAACAGGCCTACAGCAAGCTGTGAGAAAGTGAACTTATGACCCCAGGTTAAAAGAAGAAGAAGTGTCAAGATCAGCAAAACAGGAATGCAATAACAAGATGCCAGTAATTGCAGAAGCATGATGTAATGCTAAGCTGAAGCGAAGGTGTGAAACCAATCAGGAGAGGTAAAGGGGAGCGTGTATCCCTCGTGGGCAAAGTGAAGCAGCCAATCAAGTAATGCGTGATCGCGTGTAAGACAGTATATTAAGAGCAGCCTTGTAATCAATAAACGGAGCATTTTGTGAATCTACATCGTATCGGTGTTTTCTCCCCTCCACCTGGCCGCGGCATTCTGGTGACCCCGACGTGATACCAGGAGAGAGAGAGACCGCGGACAAGAGAAGGCGGAGATCCCGGCTGCCCGAGAGAGGCAGGCTGTCCGAGAGAGGCAGGAAAGGAGCTCAAATTACGTGGCCACGGCTGACCGGTGAGTCAGGCAGACTGCGGTCTGGTTCGGGATGGGTTTCGCTGTATCAGCGATAGAAAAGGCTACGATAGAAGGAGTGCTATGCGTAGCGAAGAAAACAGGGTACTCGATACCCCAACAGGAACTTGTGGACTTTTTATTTTGGTGCCGACGAAGGGGGTTGTTAGAAAATATGGGACAGTTATTCTCCAAAGATCAATGGCGTAAGATAGGGGAAGAATTGTGGGAGTCGGTGAAGCTTTTAATCTTGAGACTTGGGAGAAAATTACTAAGGAAGAAGCCCCTGATTTATGGATGTTTTCAGTCCTTCCTAAGGTGAAGGGAGCAACCCTTAAAAAGACAGACCTAAAGTTAATGTTGAAATGGTCGAAGACACGTTACCCAGAGATTTATGAGTCTACTGGATTTGAGATATCCTTGTGGAATGGGGCAGGAGTTAAGCTGTGGAATGCAGCCACGAAAGGCAATGAAGCTGTGAAAAGTTTGTTAGTAATTTGGAGAACTGTTTTAGAGACGTTAAAGTCAAAAAATGAGATCATGGAGACCAGCGTGCCCCCCCCCCCCCGCCCTCCCCCCCAACCTCCGCTGGTTGCTGCCATGGCTGTGAAGACTGAAGATGAGGATGAAGACGATCCTTTCGACCTGAGCCCTATTGACCCCGAGAAGGAGCCTGTGCACGTTCATCAGTTTGCTGTTGCTGATCCTGAGATTCTGATGCCTGATAATGCCGATGGCTGACCTGGATGGTGCTTTTGACCTGGAGCCTATTCATCCGGAAAAGAAGCCTGATTTATATCCCCCATATCCTCATGATAAATGGGTAGCTGTAAAGGGAGAAGTGAGATGGGTGGGGGATGTGGATGTATTGCACAGTTTCCCGTGGTGTGTGTGCTTCCCACCCGAGATGGGAAGGTATCTTGTATGCTCTTATCAGGGGTGGTCGGGCAGAATGTGTCAGACCGTGGAGTTGGGACCCCATATGCAACTCCTTTGATACAGTCTCTCTGTGATACTCATGTACTTGAAGTTGGTAAATATAAGTATGTCCATGTTTCTATCAACCCTTGCAGACCTTTATAGATATTGCTGGCAACTTCTTCTGACATAGGCTGGCCACCTGTGTTGGAACGAGTGTTCATTTTGGTCAGTAAAAAAGCCCAAGCCTCATGCGATGTGAGGGAGGCAGAGCCTCTGCAGGGACGCCTGCTAAGGTTGAGCCTGCCACCCCACACTGTGATGATGCTTCTCGGAGCTGGTTTCCTATAGTCTTTACAGGGTCCTTGTGCCACGTCCTGTATGTGGGACTGTGCAGTGGGAGCAATGATTGTCTGGATTTTGTGTTTCAAATACTGTAGTTGTGTGGAGTGTGCTTGTGGGATCCCATGCGTGTCTGTGTCTGTGTATGTTTGTAATGAGGGCAGACAGTGTTCTGTGTATTTTTTGTTGTCAGGTTCATGTAAAAGTTTTAACAGGTAGCAGTTTAACCTTTCGGGCAAGAAAAGGTTAATGAAAAAGTGCAGTTGCCGATAGGCCGGTGGTTTTAGCTGTGCAAAGCAGAGTGAGCAACTTTTAAAAAAAAAAAAAAAAACACCAAAACAAAACAAAAAAAAGATGGAAAAAAAAAAAGAAAAAAAATAGAAAAAAATATAGAAAAAAATAGAAAAAATAGAAAAAAAAATAGAAAAAAAATAGAAAAAAATAGAAAAAAAAATGGTAATGATAACACATTCTAGCTGTTATTAATGACTGTAGTTTTGATGTATATTGCTTAAAGCTTGTTTTCCAGACAATATGTATGTGTAATCCAAAAAAAAAAAAAATCACTTGAGGGCAACTGAAAATTAACAGCTTGAATATGCATGCTTGTAAAGTAGCTATTATTAGAGGTTGTGATTTTGCATATAAAACCACCTGTATTTACTAGCCAGTTGCTAACAAGAAACAGTACCTTGTATGGATTTGTCACTTGTAAAAGAGATGTTAGAACATTCAAATTTGCAGCAGCTGCTAGAAAATGCTAAGGCAAAAGCTAGAAAGATTCTAATATGATGGTACTGTTACAAAGCAGGAACAAATTAAGAGGGTGGGAGAACTCCACTGTAAGAAATTGCTTTGGTTAGTCACTCAATGTCATTAGCATCTTCAACATGCTGATGCACTCTGTAATAGTTACTCTGCTAATGTAAATCTGTGTGTGCTTTGCTGTAGTAGTTACTTGTTACTGGGTGAAGCAGGTGAAACTCTGCATTGACAACAAGGTGCAAGGACAGAGATTGACCAAATGCCTGCTACCACAGTCAAGGGCAAGACTGGGTTGGCCTCTGTGTCTGCCACCAAGAAGAACCTTTAGCTCCGCTGCTGGCTGCAACCCAGCAGGTGTAGAGCGGTGGAGACACATGCCATGCCAGACCTTGATGTGAGGGATGGCCTCCGCTGTTATCAGAGAGCCATACAGGAGAAAAAGGGTAGGCCCAGCTGTGTACAGCTATCAACAGGACCATACTGACTGCCAGCGAAAAGTATAAAGCCGCAGAACAACATAAAGAAACAGCAATGATAGAAATCTGTGTAAAATCTTTGCAATATCTGTTCTATTATGTGTGACCATGGGTAATGGACAATTATACTGAGCACATCTGTTAAATCCCAACTATTCCAACTTGTTACATGGTGTGTAGGATTCACTGGTATGCCACATGTTATAAAGGTTCAAGTGACTTCAAATCACACTAATCTTACTGAAATAATGCTGCCTAGAGTAGTGGGTTGTTATGTTACACAAGTCCAGCAGTGACAGAGCAAATATCCCAAATTGTAAAAAACTTTTAGTAGAAATAAAAAGGGGGAGATGTGGAGACAATGTTCTCACAGGAAAATGAATATTTGGTACATGAGCTCTGAATAACTCCGAGGGATACAGCAAGGCCGTGAGAGGCCCGAGGAAGCCTAAGCAAGCAAGATAAGAAGAAGCTGGAATTCACTGAGTTATGAGAACTGTGGACTGTTGGCAAGCATTCGAGGTCAAGTTCTCACACCTGTGCTTAACCAATTATATGTTAGTCACTAAGGGTCTTCAAGACAAGTATCCAATCATGATATGCCAAATTGCTGTAGGTGTGTGTAAGCAATAGTATATAAGGAGTTAAAGCTTTGCAATAAATGGCTCTTTGTCTGATCAAAAAAAAAAAAAAAAAAAAAAAGGGGGAGTGTAACTCCTTGACTGTTAACACTGTACAGTTTACTTCTGCAGCTGCTTCACATCCCCTTTGCATTAGAATGCTTCTGGGCATGTGTTGTATGAATCTTTCTGATCATTCTGAATCTATTCACAAGAAGTTGTTTGAACTTAAAGAAAATATGAAAGAACTTACTGTAGAAACAAATCCTATAGACTCTTGGTTAAAATCGCTAGAAATAAGTAGTTGGTTAAGGAGTTTAATCATGATGTTTAGCGGACCAATAATGATTATGTTGTTAATTTTGTTTTTTGGACCTTGTTTGTTACAATGTATTATGCAACGCATGCAGCAGATGACGAACGCTTTATTTGAAAAAAGAGGGGGAGATGTTGGGGGTCGAGCATGGGCACTTGAACAGGCCTACAGCAAGCTGTGAGAAAGTGAACTTATGACCCCAGGTTAAAAGAAGAAGAAGTGTCAAGATCAGCAAAACAGGAATGCAATAACAGGATGCCAGTAATTGCAGAAGCATGATGTAACGCTAAGCTGAAGCGAAGGTGTGAAACCAATCAGGAGAGGTAAAGGGGAGCGTGTATCCCTCGTGGGCAAAGTGAAGCAGCCAATCAAGTAATGCGTGATCGCGTGTAAGACAGTATATTAAGAGCAGCCTTGTAATCAATAAACGGAGCATTTTGTGAATCTACATCGTATCGGTGTTTTCTCCCCTCCACCTGGCCGCGGCACCCTTGAAACCAGTCTGCTCCTTTTGCTGGGAATATGACTGTTGTTGCATATACTGCATAGGTTTTAATTAGGGCCATACCACCCCAAGAACACCTGATCTTGTCTGATCTTGGAAGCTAAGCAGACTCAGGCTTGGGTCTTGTCTAAGGTTAAATGCCTATTTAAGAATGCCACCAAGAAATCTTCCCTGATGCTGGACAGTCATAAGTGGCAGGGAGTGTGGGACTGGATGGGCAAATACCTAGGCCAGTGGGCCCTTCCAGTGCTTTGGAACTTCACTCCTGAACAAGTGCGAAATCTGAAAAAAATAGCAGAACACTTAGACAGGGTGTGCTGTTGTCCTGGCAATACCAGAGAGGAATAAATCACCGCAATGTGCTGGGGTTTAGCCTATACCTAGAGAGCCCTGCTCTGTAAGGAGTAGGAAAAAGATGTATCTAGATCTAATAGCAAATCAACAGACAATACAGTTGCTCCATCCACAGCAACAAGCATGGCAACCACTCCAACCCCAGTGAAAGACACTTCAGCCACTCCAACCCCAGTAGCAGGCACTGCAGCTGAACCAAAGGACCAATCCGTGCCACTATCAGTTGCCCCCCTATAAGCAAGAGGAGATGAAAACGAAAAGCATGAAGAGCAACTCATGTAGTGAAGGAAGATGAAGAAGACTCGATGTACAAACTAGAGGGGGCGACATCTGAATGAGAGGAATGAGAAGAATTAGTACAAGAATCAGAGGAATAGGAAGAGGTAACTTCTCTATCCACAGCCACAGGTTGGGCAGATAAATGATTCAGAGTAGCTGTCGTAGTTTAAACCAAGTCTCCCTACTCCCGGAGAGTTAGGAAGAAGAATCCAAAGAATGTAGCCCCCACGGATTGAGATAAAAACGGTTTAAACTAAGTCTGCACAGTTCCCCCTTTGTTTCCCTTCCCCCCCCCCCCCCCCCCCCCTCACCTTCCCACTCCCGGAGGGATGGGAAGGAGAGCCGGAGGGATACAACTCCCACAGATCGAGGTAAAATCAGTCCAGCAATCAAGGTATAACAGAAATAACTACCGGTACCAATAACAAATCAATGTTAAAGGAGACAAACAGGGAAAGAGAATACGATACCACCCGCCACCACGAGGCCAGCAGCCGGAAGCCCCAGAGAGAGCTTCCCGTTGCCTCCCCGAGCTCAGCCCGGTGTGTTAACTCCTTCCCTCCCGGCCAGCTTCCAGTCCCCTCCCCAAGCAGGACGTGCTGTGGTATGGAATACCTCCCCGACTAGCCCAGACCAGGCGCCCTATCTCTCCCTCCTCACTGGCAGAGCATGAGCTACTGCTGAACCCATGACAGTAGCCCTGTGGAGAAGGACTTGGGGGTTGGTTGATGAGAAACTTAACATGGCCTGGCAAGGTACACTTGCAGCCCAGAAGGCCAACCGTATCCTGGGCTGCATCAAAAGGAGCGTGACCAGCAGGTCAAAGGAGGTGATCCTGCCCCTCTGCTCTCGTGAGACCTCACCTGGAGTATTGTGTGCAGTTCTGGTGTCCTCAACATAAAAAGGACATGGAACTGTTGGAACAAGTCCAGAAGAGGGCCACAAGGATGAGCAGGGGACTGGAGCACCGCTCTTATGAAGATAGGCTGAGAAAGTTGGGGCTCTTCACCCTGGAGTGGAGACCTCATATCAGCCTTCCAGTATCTGAAGGAGGGGGGCTACAGGGATGATGGGGAGGGACTGTTCATTAGGGACTGTAGTAATAGGACAAGGGGTAATAAACAGGGGAAGTTTAGATTGCATATAAGGAAGAAGTTCTTTACTGTGACGGTGGTGAGGCACTGGAATGGGTTGCCCAAGGAAGCTGTGAATGTTCCATCTCTGGTGGTGTTCAAGAGCAGGTTGGATGAAGCCTTGGGTGATATGGTTTAGTGTAAGGTGTCCCTGCCCATGGCAGGGGGGTTGGAACTAGATGATCTTAGGGTCCTTTCCAACCCTAACTATTCTATGATTCTACGATTCTACAAGGATGCTGGGGAGAGACTTCACCAGTGACTGTAGTGATAGGACAAGAGGTAACAGGTTCAAACTTAAACAGGAAGTTCAGGTTAGATACAAGGAAGAAGTTCTTTGCTGTGAGGGTGGTGAGGTACTGGAACAGGTTGCCCAAGGAAGTGTCCATCCTTGTCAGTGTTCAAGGTCAGGTTGGACAGAGTCTTGGGCAGCATGGTCTAGTGTGACTGATGCTAGGACAATGTGGCATAGAAGAATTATGAGGTAGGGAAGCCAAGCAGCTTGGATCATTTCCTAGGCAAGGAGAAACTGACAAAGTGATTGCAAAAGAGAAATGAGTCCTCAGCCTCTGGAGGTGGCTCTTGGCAGCTGTGAAGGAAAGTTATCCCTACAAGGACGATGTTATATGTCGCACAGGGAAGTAGACCACAGTGGAGAAAGTCCTCCAGTACCTGAGGGAATTATCAATTCTAGACATAATTTATCATAAATTGGATGCTGGGAGTAAACCCGTAGATCCAGATGAAATCAAAAGTACAAGACCCATGTGGCAGAAATTTACACGGAGTGCACCATCATCATATGCCCACTCACTGGCATCAGTGAGCCAGAGGGATACAGCAGAACCAATAGTGGATGGTGTGAGTCATCAGCTCCAGGACTTTGAAGATAATTTTGGCCCTTCCATCAGTTCAGCTGTAGAAAAACTCCTTTCCCAGGATTGCTTGAAATTGAGAGACAATCTGTCTAGTTCCCCATATGTACAGACCCGCATCTCAGCTATTAACAGAAGGTACCCTATTGCTCAAGAGGGAAGATATAGGAGGTACATGCCACAGGCCACCCTATGGTTTTAGCTGCTGAATCATGGAGAAGACATGAGGAAGTGGGATGGAAAACTCACCTCACTTGTGGAGAAATGAGTGTGTGAATTGAAAAGGAAAACAATGGTCAATGATGATCCTCACAAGAAAGTCACTGCTCCAGTCTCTGGTAAGCAGTTTCCAGGATGAACTGGAACAGCTGAATCCCTGTGTAGAAGTAAGTAAAGAATCTTATGATCGCTATGAGAGGGGCCCTGCCTCCGGCCAGGTGGAAGAGAGGGAAAATCAGGTTTACTGGACTGTGTGGATCAGATGCCTGGGCATGTTGGTCCCACAGGAGTATAAGGCAATAGTAGATACTGGTGTATGGTGTATAGGGTAGCCTGATGCCATCAAGCTATAAAAGAGTAGAACAGATTTGTATTTCTGGAGGGACAGGGAGATCCCAACAGCTGACTGTACTGGAGACTGAAATCAGCCTAACTGGGAATGAGTTTCAAAAGCACCCCATTGTGAGTGGTCCAGAGGCTCCATGAATCTCAGAAGAAGTTACTTCAAAGACCCAAAAGGGTACCAACGGACTTTTAGTACAGCTGTCTTGGAGATGGAAGAAATAAGCAACTGTCTACTTTGCCTGGTCTCTCAGAGGATCCTTCTGCTGTGAGGCTGCTGAAGGTCAAAGAACAACATAGAATCATAGAATAGTTAGGGTTGGAAAGGACCTTAAGATCATCCAGTTCCAACTCCCCTGCTGTGGGCAGGGACACCCCACACTAAACAGTGTCACCCAAGGCTTCCTCCAACCTGGCCTTGAACACTGCCAGGGATGGAGCATTCACAACCTCCCTGGGCAACCCACTCCAGTGCCTCACCACCCTTACAGTTAAGAATTTATTCCTCATATCCAATCTAAACTTCTCCTGTTTAAGTCTGAACACATACTCCTTGCCCTGTTACTACAGTCCCTAATGAGGAGTCCATCCCCAGCATCCCTATAGGCCCCTTTCAAATACTGGAACCTGCTATGAGGTCTCCATGCAGCCTTCTCTTCTCCAGGCTAAACAGCCCCAACGTTCTCAGCCTGTCTTCATACAGAAGGTGCTCCAGTCCCCTGATCATCCTTGTGCCCTCCTCTGGACTTGTTCCAACAGTTCCATGTCCTTTTTATGTTGAGGACACCAGAACTGCACATAATACTCCAGGTGAGGTCTCATGAGAGCAGAGGGGAAAGATCACCTCCTTTGACCTGCTGGTCACGCTTCTTTCGATGCAGCCCAGAATACGGTTGGCTTTCTGGGCTGCAAGCACACACTGTCGGCTCATGTTCATTTTCTCATCAACCAACCCAACCAACCCACGTCCTTCTCCGCAGGGCTGCTCTGAATCACTTCTTTGCCCATGTACCAACCGTGACCACAGCAGTGCACCAGGGGAAATATCACACCACCTGAAGTGCCCTGATTGCCATCCATAACGTGATCTGTTGTTTAGAGAGCCAAGGAGTGATCAGCAGGACCCACTCACCCTTTAATAGACCCATATGGCCATTGTGAAAGTCTTATGGAGAGGGGAGACTAACAGTAGATTATTGTGGCCTGAATGAGATCACACCGCCAGTAAGTGCTGCCCTACCAGACATGCTCAAGTTTCAATATGAACTGGAGTCAAAGGTAGCCAAGTGGGATGCTACAGTTGATATTGCCAATGCATTTTTCTCAATTCCTTTGGCAGCAGAATGCAGGCCACAGTTTGCTTTCACTTGGAGTTATCCAATGCATGGAACAGGGGAAGCTCCAGAACACCAGCAATACATTGATGACATCATTGTGGGGCAATACAAGAGAAAAAGCTTTTGAGAAAGAGAAGGTAATAATTCAAACCCTTCTTAAGTCTGGGTTTGCCATAAAACAGACTAAGGTCAAGGGACCTGAACAGAAGATTCAGTTTTTGGGAATAAAAAGGCAAGATGGATATTGCCAGGTCCCCACAGATGTGAACAGCAAGATCACAGCAATGTCTCCACCGACTAATAAGAAAGAAACACAAGCTTTCTTAAGTGTTTTGGCCTTTTGGAGAATGTACATCCCAAATTGCAGTATGATTGTATGCCCTCTCTATCATGTGACCCAGAAGAAGAATGATTTCAAATGGGGCCCTAAGCAACAAGAAGACTGTGAACAAATTATACAAGAGATAGTTCATGCAGTAGCCCTTGGACCAGTCCAGAAGGGGCAAGATTTGAAAAATGTGCTCTGCAACACAGCTGGGAAGAATGGTCCTACCTGGAGCGTCTGGCAGAACGCACCAGGGGAGAGTGGAGGTCAACCTCTCTGCTTTTAGACTTAGGGCTACAGAGGATCCGAGTCCAGCTAAACTCCAACTGAATAAAAGATACTGGCAGCCTATGAAGGGGTTTGAGCTGCTTCAGAAATGACTGACATAGAAGCACAGCTCCTCCTGGCACGCTGGTAACTCATGCTGGGCTGGATGTTCAAAGGCAGGGTCACATCTACACATCAAGCGAGCGATGATACATGGAATAAATGGGTTGCACTGATCACACAACGAGCTCGAACAGGAATTCCCAGTTGTCCGGGTATTCTAGAAGTCATCATGGACTGGCCAGAGGGCAAAGATTTTGGAATGTCACAAATAAAGGAGGAGGTGATACGTGCTGAATAAGCCCCACAATACAATAAACTGCCGGAAAAAGAGAAGCAACATGACTTGTTTACTGACACGTCCTGCCGTATAATGGAACAGCATCGGAGATGGAAAGCAGCTGCATGGAGTCCCCTGCAACAAGTTTCAGAAACTGATAAAGGAGAGTCAGTTTGCAGAGGTGAAAGCCATCCAGCTGGCCTTGAACATTGCTGAACAAAAAAATGGCCATTACTTTATATCTATACTGACTCATGGATGGTGGCAAATGCCCTTTGAGGGTGGAAGCAGCAATGGAAGCAGAGCAACTGGCAAAGCAGAGGTAAACCCAACTGGGCAGCTGCACTGCGGCAAGATATCACTGCCTGGGTGCAGAACCTGCTGGTGAAGGTATGCCAAGTAGATGCTCATGTACTCAAGAGTTGGGCCACTGAGGAACATCAGAAGAACCAATAGGTGGACAAAGTTGCTAAGATTGAAATGGCTCAGATGGATTTAGATTGGCAACATGAGGGTAAATTATTTTTAGCCTGGTGGGCCCATGATACCTCAGGCTAGAGATGCAATGTATAGATGTTCTCAGGATTGAGGGGTGGACTTGACCATGGTCACTATTGCCGACATTATTCATGAATGTGTGAAACATGTACTGCAATTAAGCAAGTCAAGAAGTTAAAGCTTTTCTGGTATGGGGGATGATGGCTGAAGTACAAATATGCGGAGTTCAGGCAGATTTACTATATCAATCACAATCACACCGACCTGCCAAGGCAAGCACCATGTGCTTACCATGGTGGAAGCAACCACCGAATGGCTGGAAACATGCTGTGCCCCACGCCACTGCCTGGAACACTACCCTGGGCCTTGAGAAACAAGTCTTGTGGTGACACAGCACCCCTGGGAGAATTGAGTCAGACAATAGGACTCATTTCTGGAATAATCTCATTGACACTTGAGCCAAAGAGCATGGCATTGAGTGGGTATATCACATCCCCTACCATGCACCAGCCTCTGGGAAAATCAAATGGTACAATGGGCTGTTAACAACTACACTGAGAGCAATGGGTGGGGGGACTTTCAAACACTGGAATACACATTTAGCAAAAACCACCTGGTTGGTCAACACTAGGGGGTTTGCTAATAGGGCTGTCCCAGCCCAATCAGAACTTTTACATACTGTATAGGGGGAAAGTGTTCCTGTGGTGCACATAAAGAATTTGTTGGGGAAGACAGTCTGGGTTATTCATGCTTCAGGTAAAGGTAAACCCACTTGTGGGATTGCCTTTGCTCAGGGACCTGGATGTACATTGTGGGTAATGCAAGAAGTAGGGAATTCCGGTGTTTGCCTCAAAGGGATTTAATATTGATGGAAAACAGCCAATGATCTCAATTATATGCTGTTGCCTGCTATATAACACTTCTGTAGCTCACCAAGTAAATGCCTTTCTCCTCCACTCTGGGCTTTGAAAAGAAAATATGTACTGTCATGATCGTCAGCAGAGCATTAAGTCATGGGAAAAGCTGGCAGCAGCAGTAGGAGTCTTCCAGTACTGCCCTCAGGTCATCATCAAGTGAACCTGACTTCCCTCTGATCATCACCACAAGAAAGAATGAATTTTGGTGAGACCAGACAAGTTCAGTGGTGTCATGAGCAGGCAACAATCCAACACTACACACTATCTTTCCTGTCCTGAAAGACTCTTATGACATATGATGCCTGACATCATGGACTTAATGAACTCAGCAAAAATTTTAGGGATGGTCCATGGAAGAGTCCAGTAACTAAGGTATAACACAAACCACTACTGCTACTACCAGTAATCATAATGATAAGGGAAATAACAAGGGAAGAGAATACAACCACTTACCATCTGCCGATACCCAGCCCGACCGAGCAATGAACTCGCCCTTCCGGGTAACTCTCAATTTACATCCTAGGCATGACGTGCTGTGGTATGGAATATCCCTTTGGCTAGTTTGGGTTAGGTGTCCTGTCTCTGCTTCCTCCTGGCTTCCCCTCCTCCCTGGCAGAGCATGAGACTCAGAAAGTCCTTGATCAGACTAAACATTTGAGCAGTAACTAAAAACAGCAGTGTTATCAGCGCTGTTCTCAGGCTGAAAGTCAAAAACACAGACCTGCACCAGCTACTAAGAAGGAGAAAAATGACTGCTAGTGCTGAACCCAGGACAATATCCACCCCTTATTCCATACCATTCACATAATTCTCAGATCCCACATTTTCAGTATACCATCAGTCTTATCTCAGTGCACTCTTATCTTAGTGCATGGACCAATCTCTATAAAGCTGCTGAGTCCATCCAGTCCATGATGTCAGGCTCCATCTCTTGTAACAGTCTTTCAGAGCAGGAGAGGCTGTGTGCAGTGTTCACACTCGTGAATAACCTGGGCAATAGTGTCCATTGCTAAGTCCACCCATCTCTATGTTGCATCTCTGCCCTGATGGCCTGAAGTGTAATTGGCCCACTGGGCTCAAAATAATTCACCCTCCCCTTCAGCAGTTTCTGCAACTTGTCGTTGGGGACTCTATACAGCTGCCTTCCATCTCTGATGCTTTCAAAGCACTGGAGGGGCCCAGTGGACTAGATACTTTCCCATACTGTCCCACACACCCTGCCACTCATGACTGTCCAGCCTTGGGGAAAACCTCTTGCTCCTCCTATATCGTTGTCTAACCCTAGACAAGACCCAAACCTGACTCTGCTTAACTTTTGAGATCAGACAAAATTGTCATGGATAAAACACACTCTGTATGTGTGCCAACATGCTGATCCCCCTCACAATCAGCAGGCAGGTCCCAAGGGTACCCAAAGGCCATTCAAAACCTTCAGACCTCTCAAATGATGCTGCTGTGCTTGTCACTAGGGCTGGTGTAGCTGCTGTGCTTGTCACTAGGGCTGGTGATCTGCTGTGCTTGCCAGCTCTCTCACCACCAGCTTCTCTTTTTCTGAGTCCAGATATTCCTTCTCTACCTTGCTTGAAAGTGCTGCATAGTCTCCTGCATCCTCCTGGGGCTCGGGCTCGTGAGGCTCGGCGGGTGGCTGCCAGGGGATGCTCTTGGTCTCCACAGGGCTGGGCTCCGCTGCGGGGCCCGATTCCTCCACTGCCTCCTCCCGCTGTTCGGCAACTGCCTCCTTGCCCTCCTCGACCGCCCCAACCTCCTTCACCAGCAGCCGCTCCCTCCCGGCCTCTGGCCCTACTCCCGCCACTGCTTGGTCCTCAGGGCCACTCTCCCGGGCCAGTTCAGCCACAGGCAGCTCCTGGGGCCACTCCTCCTCAGCTCCCCACAGCCTCACAAAGACGGAGGTGAGGAGAAGGGCCATGATGGTGACGAGCAGCGGGATGGCTAGGTACAAGTCCATAGCCACGTCCATCCTGCCCTACTGCTGGAGCCTGCCCATATTACAAGACATTACCATAAAGTACAATGAAACAAGAACCTTAGCCCAAGCCCCCTATCTGACAAAAACTAACACAGAAAATACCAGCTGTAAGTAAGGTACGACATGCTGAAACTGTGAGATCAAGAACAACATCTTTGAGAGCCAATAAATCAGCATTGTGACGAGTGACTATTAATCCAAAACAATGAATGCTTATCACAAATATGATTAGACACACTATGGTCAGATCTGTCGTTATCTCAACCCTTTGTTGAGATAAAAAAAAGAACTGTTGTGGTTTAAGGGCAGTCAGTAACTCAGACCGACATAGCCCACTCGCTCATTTCCCCCCCCCTTCATCCCCCCCGCTCCCGGAACGACAAGGGGAGAATCAAAAGAATGTAACTCCCACGGGTTGAGATAAGAACAATCCAGTAACTAAACTATAACACAAAACCACTACTGCTACCACCAATAATAATAATGATAAGGGAAATAACAAGTTAAGACAATACAATACCACCCATTGATACCCAGCCCGACCGAGCAGTGAACCAGCCCTTCCGGGTAACTCTCAGTTACATCCTGGGCATGACGTGCTGTGGTATGGAATACCTCTTTGGCTAGTTTCGATCAGGTGTCCTTGTATCTGCTTCCTCCTGGCTTCCCCTCCTCCCTGGCATAGCATGCGACTCAGAAAGTCCTTGGTCAGACTAAACATTTGAGCAGTAACTAAAAACATCAGTGTTATCAGTGCTGTTCCCAGGATGAAAGTCAAAAACACAGACCTGCATCAGCTACTAAGGAGAAAATGATTGCCACTTCTGAACTCAGGACAAAAGCCTATCCCATTAAATAACAATATTTAAAGCAGCAAGTATGAACAATGCACCATATTATGCACAATGACATTAGCATATGAGGCTAACACTCTATATTTGTTTAATGGTTTGTACAAACCTCAGAAAACATGCAATCCATTGGACAACTGCTTTGATATTCACCACTTATATCAAATCCATCAAACTTTCCTTAGTATATTGACAAAACTATCCTTCTGTGAAATGTTACAATGTATAGAGAGCTCTGTCTTCTGAGAAGTATCAGTAAAACATCTGACTTGTCTGAACCAGTATCATTTTATAAAAGAAATCCTAGTATTCTATCTAAATGCAGTGAACAGCTCAAGAGTTAAGCAAATCTAAACCAAAAGCAGATTATACCAAATGTTCAGAGAACAGGACAGGATATTCTGCCTACTACACATTCCTAAATAAAATAAAATGCATAGCCTAACTTCTAACACAACAGGTATATTTCTGAGCTCTGGAATACCAAACCAACTTTATGAATAAGAACATTATCGGATCTTCCTGGGGGTGACTTTTAGAGAATTAGACTCCATTACTACAATTTTTAATCAGCAAACATGAACTGCTAGTGAGCCAATAACTTAATGATATCAATGTAAAACAAACAAAACCCAACCCTTATTTTTTATGCAAGAGCAGGGCCTAAGACTATAAACAATGACCAGTTTATGGACAGGACAAGCAACTGTTAAAAGCTCAATAGATTCTGATTGGTGGGCATACCTGCATTAGCATTTTAGTTCAGAATGTGCTCTTGAAGCAAAACTCCCACTTATCATTCTCTGGTTCGTTACATGGAAGAGTGTTGGAGAGCAAACAATTTTTTTTGGACTGAACTAATGTCGTGGTTTATGCCCAGCTGGCAACTCAGAACCATGCAGCCTCTTCCTCATTCTCCCCCTTCTTCTTGGAGGGATGCTCCTGGAAGTATGGGGAAGAAGGGGGGGGGGAGTGAGTGAGAGGCTGCGTGGTTCTGAGTTACCAGCTGGGCTTAAACCATGACAGTTCTTTTTTAACTACTACAGATGAACCCAGAACAACTACTCCAAATAATATTCTCCAGAAATATCTAATGGAAATGGAAACTAATGGAAGTTCAGTCCATGGGACCAGATTAGAACTTGTCCAAAGTAAAATCCCTAAAGTGCAGGTAGCATACATACTGGATTCTCAGCACCAACTATTTCCCTTACAGATCTGTTACTGTTGCAGGGTAATATTTGCAGGATAAACACAGCCATCATCTGTGGTATGCTTGCTTTCTATTAGAGAAGGAATATATCATTAAACACAACAAAACAAAAAAATACTTTCAAAATTATATTTACCAACAAAAAGTCTCACCTGTGCTTGTTCTGGAGTTTCTCCTGCAAAGTAAAAGATGTAATGCTCTTCACTGAAGTGCTGAACTACTATCTGAAAACAGTTTGGCCTTAAAAACAAACAAACAAAGTAGGGAAAAACTCAACAAGAAAAGTTTCTACATGCTTCAAAAGTGCATTTTGGTTTGAATGAATTACGTAATTTCAAGAAAATTGCACTGCAGTTCAACTAATTTGCCTAAGAATATTTAAGAAACTTGAAACAGTTTGTATTGAATATGCATGTATACTGACATATAGTTGAGGCAAAATACACCTGATAACATTAAAAGACTTGTTAATGAGGACTATTCCTCAGAAACATTTTATATGATGCACAGGTTCAGCATTAGTTCACAACCACTTATTGATACATTATGGATTTGTTGTTTTAGGAGTTCAGGAAACTATATTAACATAAGGAATTCCTTATTGGACCAATGCCAACCTCATAGCAAAGTGTAAGATCCTACACCTGGGCTGGGGCAATCCCAGGCACAGCTAAGAAATTCTTTACTGTTAGGGTGGTGAGGTACTGGAATGGGTTGCCTACGGAGGTAGCGAATGCTCCATCCCTGGCAGTGTTCAAGACCAGGTTGGATGAAGCCTTGGGTGATATGGTTTAGTGTGAGGTGTCCCTGCCCATGGCAGGGGGTTGGAACTAGATGATCTTGAGGTCCTTTCCAATCCTAACTATTCTATGATTCTACAGGTTGGGCAGAGAAGAGATTCAGAGCAGCTCTGCGGAGAAGGACTTGGGGGTATTGGTCAATGAGAAAATTAACATGAGCTGTCTCCAGTGTGCTCTTGCAGCCCAGAAAGCCAACCATATCCTGGGCTGCATCAAAAGAAACTTGACCAGCAGGTCAAAGGAGGTGATTCTGCCCATCTACTCTGCTCTTGTGAGACCCCACTTGGAATATTGTGTGCAGTTCTAGTGTCCTCAACATAAGGACACTGAGCTATTGAAACAAGTCCAGAGGAGGGCCAAGGGGATGATAAGGGGGCTGGAGCACTTCTCATATGAAGACAGTCTGAGAAAGTTGGGGCTGTTTAGCCTGGAGAAGAGAAGGCTGTGTGGAAACCTCGTAGCAGCCTTCCAGTATCTGAAGAGGGCCTACAAGGATGCTGGAGAGAGACTCTTCACCAGTGATTGTAGTGATAGGACAAGGGGTAACAGGTTCAAGCTTAAATGGGAAGTTCAGGTTAGATACAAGGAAGAAGTTCTTTACTGTGAGGGTGGTGAGGCACTGGAATAGGTTGCCCAAGGAAGTGGGAAATGCTTCATCTCTGGCGGTGTTCAAGGCCAGGTTGTATAGAGACTTGGGCGACATGGTCTAGTGTGAGGTGTCTCTGCCCGTTGTAACTAGATGATCTTAAGGTCCTTTCAAACCTTAACCATTCTATGATTCTATGATTCCATTATCTGAATGATTTCCACACCTCTCACCACCAATCAAACGTGTATGGGATCCCATACCAATCATTCAGTATGTGTGATACAAACTTCTAAAGCTTTAAATGCAATTATAACATCTTTACCATTTTATATATCTACACTAATTTGTCAGGAAGTGTTAAAAATACTTTATACTGCTACATTAGAAGCTAAAGTGCACACTTGATTCATGGCCTTCCACATTACCTTCAAGGAATTTAGCTCTCCGAAACACAGTGTTACATGAAGTATCTTATTCCACTTGCAAATGATATTTCAGTTTTCCCTTCTCCCCCTCCATTGCTTAGGGAAATACTGGCATGGCATTTTGTGGCCATGTCCACAGGAGTATGGGGGAAGGGGGCAAGAAGTAGCCAGGTCAGGGGCTAATAAATCATTGTTGCAAGAGACGTGAAGCTACAGCCCTCACTGTTCTGAGTAAAGCGGAAAAGTAGTTTTTGCCACCTACTTAAAATATAAGAGTAATTTTGTCTCCACTACAATTCTTCACCAACAGCTTTCCCAAGCAGGTGTAAACATGCATTATATTTCTACACACATTTTTAGTGTTACTTATTACCCAACTACATTTGAAACCACAGTACACCATTTCTTAGAAGCTACTTAACAGTCATCATTAAGCAAGAATGTTCCTTGTTTACAGTTTACACCAAAGCTTCCTGCATAATTGCCAACTTACATGAGGAACATTTCAGTAATTGTTATTTTTTTAATGGTACTCTCATATCTATGACTCCTCCTTGCAATAGTTGAGTAAATTTTTCAAAATTATTAAGTGCATAAAAATTAGATTTTGCAAGAACACCAGATCTTTGCATCTTAAGGAATGCCACTAATTCTAAGCACCTATCTTCACATTATCTCTGTAAAAGACTTAAAGTTGATTAATTACTTTTTATATATATTAAGATGCATGGAATAACCAGAGCATCTGTTTAATGAATTTTTCTCTCTGTTATAAAAAAATAATAACATTTGTAGAAGTAAATGCATCATTTTCTTCTATAGCACACAGGAACGCAATTCTTTTTTTGTAAGTAACAATTAAAAAAATAAAATATGTGACATGTTTCATCTTAGTTACCAATGATATAGAAAGTGTTTTGACTCCTGTTTGACCAAGTAATCTCCTATGACAAGGTGATCAACCTGGTTGATGAGGTAAAGGCTGTAGACATTGTCTATCTGGACTTCAGTAAAGCATTTAAGACTATCTTCCACAGCATTCCCCTGAAGAAAATGGCTGCTCATGGCCTGGATAGGTAGATTCTTCGCTGAGTTGGAAATTGGCTGGCTGGCCAAGCCCAAAGAGTGGAGGTAAATGGTATCACATCTAGTTAGCAACCCATCACTAGTGGTGTCCCCCAGGGCTTGTTATTAGGGCCAGTGTTATTTAATATCTTTATTAATGATCTGGATGAGGGGATTAAGTGCACCCTCAGTAAATTTGCAGGTGACACCAAGTTGGGAAAGAATCTTGATTTGCTGGAGATGGAAGGCTCTGTAAAAGGATCTGGACAGGCTGAATCGATGGGCTGTGGCCAATGGTATGAGGTTCAACAAGGCTAAGAGAGCTGGGTCCTGCACTTGGGCCACAAAAACCCCAAGCAACTCTACAGGACTGGAGAGAAGTTGCTGGAAAGATGCCCAGTGGAAAAGGACCTGGGGGTGCTGAATGATGTCTGGCTGAATATGACCCAGCTTGTGCCCAGGTAGCCAAGAAGACCAATGGCAACCTGGCCTGTATCAGAAATAGTTTGGCCAGCAGGACTAGGGCACTGATCATCCCCCTGTACTCAACACTGGTGAGGCCACACCTCGAATCCTGTGTTCACTTCTGGGCCCCTCACTACAAGAAAGACATTTGAGTTGCTGGAGCGGGTCCAGAAAAGGGCAACAAAGCTGGTGAAGGGCCTAGAGCACAAGTCTTATGAGGAATGGCTGAGGGAACTAGCGTTGTTTGGTCTGGAGAAAAGAAGCTCGGGGGGACCTTATCGCTCTCTACAACTTCCTTGAAAGGAGGATGGAGAGAGGAGGCGGCTGGTCTCTTCTCCCAAGTAACAAGTGATAGGACAAGAGGTAAAGGACTCAAGCTGCACCAGGGGAGGTTTAGACTGGATATTAGGAAAAATTTCTTCACAGAAAGATTAATAGGTTATTGGAACAGGCTTCCCAGGGAAGTGGTGTAAGCATCATCCCTGGAAGTGTTCAAAACCCATGTAGATTATGCCCTTAGTGATATGGTTTAATGGTGGACTTGGCAGTCCTGGGGTAATGGCTGGACTATGATCTTAAAGGTCTTTTCCAACCTAGCTGATTCTATGATAATATTTTTAATGCCTGTAATATGAAATATGGAACAATTAATGCACAATATTGAAAAATGGCAATGCAAAAGGCCAAATCATTATCACGTTGTATTACATGAGAAAATCTTAAGACTAAGTTCTAAAATGTCTTACTAGAAGTTGTTTATGAATAGTTGTTAGCAATCAAGTTGCCATAGCTTAAGAAGTTACCATTAATCAGTTAAGTATGTTCACATATGCTCTTGCAATCCACACCAATTATGGAATAAAATGCAGTATGAAACGAGTTACAGTGCTTTCACAATCAGCAAAACCTAAAAAAACCCCACATGCTGACAGTGACAAGGACTCAGGTGTCAAAAAGCAATTTATTGTGCCAGGCCAACTTGTTCATTAGTGACATATTGACTGTATCTTGTATATGCCTCAAACTAGTAGTTAACCATCCTGCTGCATGTACAAGAATTAAAAAACAAGAGTCCTACCTGCCAAATAAACTGTCATGTACTCCATAGACTGAACACACACTAAGGTCTATTAATCCTTTAGGTTTTGTGGCTCGTTTTTCACTTTCAAAATAAATAAGTTGGGCATCATTTCCCTCCAATATAAAATACAAGTTTTTCCATCTCTTTCCTTTACCTGTAAGGAAAGGAAGTAATAAGTTACAATATTGTTATGAAGAAAATGCAAATTTTCTAAATGAAGAAAAAAAGTTAGTAAGGTTTTTGACAAAATGCAAACAGAACAATGTACAGTTAGTCATGCTTAAGCAATAACATCAGTTATACATACTCAATCTTTTGTAGCACGTAGTTAAAACTAGACTCTTCATAGATTAAAGTACAATTTTAAATGGCGCTCTAAACATTTTCATTAAACTCAGCAGGATTATGCAAGTGCATATGAGCTCCGTTCATATAGGTGGAAAGACTGTCTATACAGTTTGTAAATAATGTGTGATGCCATAAGTGATCCAATTTATTATGGTTATTTAAATTAAGAAATAGATTTCCCTTAAAAAGATAAAATTATTCATAAACTCTAATCAACTGATCAGCATAACATATTGTATCACAATATCTTAAATCACAAAGACTGAAGAATAGAAATGGGAATACAATATATACAAATATGGATCAGAACCATGCCTCAAACATACCTATATAAAAAATTTGAACAGTTCCACATGTTTCAGAAAAAAAAAAAAATTAATAACCAAAGATTTATATGTCAAGGTTTGTTAAAAGACATTAGATGTATCTGTAAAAATATGGATTTAGCCACTGACTAAACCAAAAATAAATCATGCATTGTTTAATGTCCTCTGAATTGCAACTGATAAGGAACTTTCTGCAACTAATTCTTGCATAAACCACAGTACCTTTTAGAAAAACATCCAGCTTTAATTTTTTACTTGATCATCACAAATCCACCACAGCACTTCATAAATAATCACTAGTACTCACAGTTTTGGAAAACTGACATCCAGTTATTATACTCCAATAGATGGAAGAATGATTTTATTAAATTTCTGTTCTATATGCAGGTATGTGCATCTCTCCACACCTACTCAGTACTCCTGGTTGCACATTTAAATATCTCATTATCTCTTTTAGGGATAACTTAGTTCATTCTCAGATGATTCCTCACCCTACCACATCCCTCTACACCTCTCAGAATTAGCAGTCTCAAGAGAAGAGATGCATTCCTTGCTTTATTCAAAGATTCTAGTTTTTATTGCATTTGAATGAGTCTTCTAAATTTGACTGTATTTAAATGCTTACCTTCTGTGTCAGTGACACTAGATAATGGTCCGTGGTGAAACACACAAAAATAGAAAAGTACTGTTTGGTACAGGTTGTGGGAACATAGCCTTGAAAATAGGGGAGTTAACACCACTGTTAGCAAAAGGCAGTCTTATACCAGTTGCAAGACACGTGAGGTAATGGTCCGTGGTGGTTCCTCCCTGAAAATCCCCAAAAAGTCCCAAAGTCCCCTTTGGAAACACCCCAAAAGTCCTGAGAGATAATAACTGCACAGTTGTGGCAAAAAGCCATAACTGGGCTCTCCTTCCAATGTAGACTGGCCCCCTGTGTCGGAATGAGTGTGCATTTTTGCTAGGATAAAAAGCCCAAGCCTCATGCAGTGTGAGGAGGCAGACCTTCATACCACCCAGGTCAACATTGCCTCTGTGGGGACACCTGCTAAGGTTGAGAATGTCACCTCACACTGTGATGATGTCTCTCGAAGCTGTTTTCCTAATTGTCATCACATGGTCTTTGGGGTTGGTAAGATAACCAAACATCAGAAATATTCTTTACTGTATTCTTTGCTATCTCTATATTTTCCTTTCTATAGTTTCCTTGTATTAATAAACTAGCTGGTTTTCTTCATTTCTCTCAACCCAAAATCCCCCAGCTCTGGAACACCTTTCTCATTTTTGCTTGTTATTCAGATCATGATCTGGTAACTTACTGTTTTAGCTACTGTCTTTGTCATATGCAGAAACTTTAATATGTTTGGTTTTGTTTCTTCTTTTTTTATGTCAACTTTTAGAAAAACTAAAATAATGATACTTCGAAAGGGACTAGCTTCCTTGGAACTTCAAAATCTTGGTAATCTTTCACTGATATATTGAAATGAGTAAGGCAGCTTTGAGTCCAATTATTCTATGCTATGTTGACTGTGTCAGCATTAGAATCTTAAAAAAGTCTCAATGTACCTTGTACACCAGAATATACATTTTAAATTAAACTTGAAGTATTGTGTACAGTTCTGGTGTCCTCAACATAAAAAGGACATGGGACTGTTGGAACAAGTCCAGAAGAGGGCCACAAGGTTGATCAGGGGACTGGAGCACCTCCCGTATGAAGATAGGCTGAGAAAGTTGGGGCTGTTCAGCCTGGAGAAGAAAAGGCTGTGTGGAGACCTCATAGCATCCTTCCAGTATCTGAAGGAGGGCTATAAGAATGATGGGGAGAGACTCTTCATTAGGGACTGTAGTGATAGGACAAGGGGTAATAAACAGGGGAAGTTTAGATTGCATATAAGGAAGAAGTTCTTTACTGTGAGGGTGGTGAGGCACTGGAATGGGTTGCCCAAGGAAGCTGTGAATGCTTCATCCCTGGCAGTGTTCAAGACCAGGTTGGGCAGAGCCTTGGGTGACATGGTTTAGTGTGAGGTGTCCCTGCCCATGGCAGGGGGGTTGGAACTAGATGATCTTAAGGTCATTTCCAACCCTAACTGTTCTATGATTCTATGATTCTATGATTCTATATTATCTAAGTTGGAATAAAAACATTAAACCAGCTCTGGTCTCCAGTGAATGTACTGGTTTACATTAATCTAGCTCTCTTTAACCCATGTGATCAGCTTAAATTTAAGGAAGTTGTACATTAAATATGAATACATTTTATCAAAATGTAATTCATTTAATGAGTCTAAACATTTCCTTTGATAAAAGGAATTAAATTTTTTGTCATGTTTTCTGATTTTTTTTACAAAAACTGCCAATCCACATCTTTATATTGCATGTCATTTTATGTATTATGTCTTTCTATCTATGTACTTCTTCAGGAAAAAGAAAATTTCATACAGGCTTTCTACCACCATTTGCTTGTACTACACAAAATTTGCATACATAGCACCATTTTTTTAGAGAGAAACATTTCATATAATCAAATGGAACTCACTTTTTTTTAGAAGATATCCTTTCTTGACAATATTTTTATAAAAAGCCTCCTTTGTTTTGTGACGAATTGTATTGTAGATTTCTTTTCCATCTACTGTATTATTAAGCACTTGTTCTTGATACTGGGAAACAAGGAAGAAACCAACATTTTTTTAAGCTCAGAAACTGCCATGAAAAAAATTGCACAATATGAATCTGCAACTGAAATTTTATTAAATGCTAACAGATATTTATTATTATTCTCTTCTGTGTCTTAAGAAACTAATATAATACAATACCTTTGACCAAAATGTAATATAACTTTAATGTGGAATGATTTGGCCAGAATTATGAGAAGAAAAATAAGGTATAAATACAGACAAACTTTCACTAAGAAACATATGTTGGTTTTTTTTAAACTCTAAATAGAAAGCAGTATCATTCATCGTAATTTACGCAAAATTTACACAATGTTTTTTAGCTTCTAATTGTCTTCGGCCAATACTTTTGGGACTGAGCAATTAAGAATAAACTGTGAATCCAGAAGAATGATGCAGTTCCCAATTAAAATTGAATGATTAACACACAAAGTTACACAATCCATCACTAATCTTATTAGCACTCATGTCCTAAATGAGTAACATTCTAACAAAAAACAGTAGGAGAAAGTAGAAACAAGAAAAAGGATAAATTCACATTGAAAACTATGATCTGGAAATGTAAATACCAAGCTAGAATGGCCAAAAGGCAAGCCAAATTTGACCTTAACAAGTCAGATGATCAGCAAAAAAAGTATTTAGCCATAAGAAACAATGAAAAGCAAGTCTGTCAAGCACCAAGAACAGTATTGAGAAGTGATATATGCACTGACTCCATAATAAACACTCTAAATTTCTCCCTTCACCCCCATATGTCTAAAAGAATTATGGTTTTCAACAACATGACAAAGGCAAGATGACAGGATCATAGAATAGTTCAGGTTGCAAAGGACCTTAAGATCATCTAGTTCCAAACCCCTGCAATGGGCAGGGTCACCTCACACTAAACCATGTCACCCAAGGCTCTGCCCAACCTGGTCTTGAACACTGCCAGGGATGAAGCATTCACAGCTTCCTTGGGCAACCCATTCCATTACGTCACCACACTAACAGTAAAGAACTTCCTCCTTATATCCAATCTAAACTTCCCCTGCTTAAGTTTGAACCCTTTACCCTTTGTCCTATCACTACAATCCCTAATGAAGAGTCCATCCACAGCATTCTTATAGGTCCCCTTCAGATACTGGAAGGATGCTATGAGGTCTCCATACAGCCTTTTCTTCTCCAGGCTGAACAGCCCCAACTTTCTCAGCCTGTCTTCATACAGAAGGTTCTTCAGTCCCCTGATCAACCTTGTGGCCCTCCTCTGGACTTATTCCAACAGTTCCATGTTCTTTTTATCTTGAGGACACCAGAACTGCACACAATACTCCAAGTGGGGTTTCACGTGAGCAATGTAGAGGGGCAGGATCACCTCCTTTGACCTGCTGGTCACGCTCCTTTTGATGCGGCCCAGGATACGGTTGGCTTTCTGGGCTGCAAGTGCATACTGCTGGTTCATGTTAAGTTTCTCATCAACCAACACCTCCAAGTCCTTCTCCACAGGGCTGCTCTGAATCTCTTCTCTGGCCATCCTGTAGCTGTGCCTGGGATTGTTCCAATCCATGCTCCAGCATGTCCAGGATACATGCTCTTCGGGAAGGACAGACAGGGGAGACAATGAGCAGGTGTCACCCTGTACATAGGATATGAGGTGGAAGGCAGAGCTCCACCTGGGGATGAATGAAGAGCCAAAGGAGAGATTACAGATCAGAATTAAAGGGAAAGAAGGGACAGGGAGCATGACACTGGGGGTCTGCTACAGGCCATCTGACCAGGAAGACAGAGTGGAGGGGGAACTCTGAAGAAGGATATGTGCAGCATTGCATTCATAAGCCCTGGTCCTCATGGGGGACTTAGAGTTCGCTGATGACAATAAACTGGGAGGAGTGGCTGACACACCAGAAGGCTGTGCTGCCATTCAGCAAGACTGAGAGAGTTGGGCGGGGAGAAACTTGATGAAATTCAACAAGGGCAAATGTAGAGTCTTGCATCTGGGGAAGAACAACCCCATGTACCAGTACAGGTTGGGGGTTGACCTGCTGGAAAGGAGTGAAGGGGAAAGGGACCTGGGGGTCCTGGTGGACAGGAGGATGACCATGAGCCAGCAATGTACCCTTGTGGCCAAGAAGGCAAATGGCATCCTAGGGTGCATTAGAAAGGGTGTGGTTAGTAGGGCAAGAGAAGTTCTCCTCCCCCTTTACTCTGCCTTGGTGAGGCCACATCTGGAATATTGCGTCCAGTTCTGGGCCCCTCAGTTCAAGAAGGACAGGGAATTGCATGAAAGAGTCCAGTGCAGAGCCACAAAGATGATGAAGGGAGTGGAACACCTCCCTTATGAGGAGAGGCTGAGGGAGCTGGGTCTCTTTAGCTTGGAGAAGAGGAGACTGAAGGGTGACCTCATCAATGTTTACAAATATGTAAAGGGTGAGTGTCAGGATGATGGAGCTAGGTTTTTTTCAGTGATATCCAGTGATAAGGGGCAATGGGTGTAAACTGGAGCATAGGAGGTTCCACGTGAACATCAGGAAGAACTTCTTTACTGTAAGAGTGACATAGCACTGGAACAGGTTGCCCAGGGGGGTTGTGGAGTCTCCTACACTGGAGATATTCAAGGCCCACCTAGACAAGTTCCTGTGTGATGTACTCTAGGTTACCCTGCTCTTGCAGGGGGGTTGGACTAGATGATCTTTCGAGGTCCCTTCCAACCCTTGGGATTCTGTGATTCTGTGATTAAACCACTCTGATATCTGTTGGAGGGACAATACAGCAGGGCATAAGCAATCCAGGAGGTTCCTGGAAAATGTAGATGATAACTTCCTTCTCTAAATGAACCAATCAGGAGAGGGGCTGTTGGACCTTGTTCTCACCAAAAGGGAGGGACTAGTGGGGAATGTGAAGCTTAAGGGCAGCCTTGGCTTTAGTGACCACAAAATGGTAGATTTTGAGATCCTAACGGTAGCAAGCTGGGTAGGCCCTGGACTTCAGAAGAACCAAGACATTATTCATCATATTTGAGAAGTCGTGGCAGTCTGGTGAAGTTCCCGCTGACTTGAAAAGGGAAATATTACCCCCATTTCTAAAAAAAGAAGTAAGTCAGACCCAAGGAAGTACAGACTGGTCAGTCTCACCTCAGTGCCTGGCAAGGTCATGGAGCAGATCCTCTTGGAAACTTTGCTGAGACACATGGGCAATAATGGGGTGATTGGTGACAGCCAACCTGGCATCGCTAAGGGAAATCATGCCTGAGAAATTTGGTGGCCTTCTATGATAGGGCTATGGCATTGGTGGATAAGGGACCAGCAACTGACATCATCTACCTGGACTTGTGTAAGGCCTTTGACACTGTCCCACATGACATCCTTATCTCTAAACTGAAGAAACATGGATTTAAAGGATGGACCACTCAGTGGATAAGGAATTGTCTGAATGGCCACAGTCAAAGAGTTCTCATTAATGGCTCAATGTCCATGTGGAGATCCAATTAATAAAATAGATATAAGAAAGGGGTAACTATTTAGGTTAGATATTAAAACCAAATTTCTAACCATCAAAACAGGAAAGTTTGAGAAAAGATAGGGAGCAAAGTACAAAAGTACTTTAGAATTAGCTATAACTATGAAAAAATAAACAATGTCTTTTTTTATCAGTGATCTCTTAGAATGAAATTATGCTACAGGGTAACAATGTTCCAGAACACCCCCTGTAATCCCAGCCCCCTGATCATCTCTGAAGCTTTTCAGTGCATATAGGTTTCATCTGGGGGAGAAAAGATACCAGACACAGAAGAATGGAGGGCAGCCTATTTTCCCCCAACTCCAACATAGTATTAAGCCACAGCATTGGTTCAATCAGGGACCAGAGCTGGGGGCATAAGACAGAGCATTTACACCCCAGAGCACAAACAAAGCTTACCATATATTCTATTTACTACAAGCCAACCTTAGATAAGTGAATGCATATGAGGATAAAATGAAAGAAACACACAAACTGAAAACAAAAATTCAGGATGGGATTACGCATTTAACTATCATGGATACTTCCACTGCATTCCTCAAATATTTATAAAATAGGAACTGAATTAACTCAATATCATCAATAATAAGTCCTCAGAGATAAAATTTTACCTGCAGTGGAACAGGATCTTTAAGGTAATATCCTTCAACAATCTGTTCTTTTCTATAATGTTCAATGATCTCAGCAATACTGTTCAAATAAAAAAAAATAAGATTTAAAATGTTAAATTGGTTAGTTTTTCCTCTATATGAGAATTTGCTTTTCTATTCAATCACACTACATTTTCTCAGAAACTTATAATAAAACTCATGTGTTAAACATAATCTTTAGAGAGATGACAATTTACTAATACATTGAAGTCAAGAAAATTCACAGAACTGTATTCATGATGTATTAATTCTAACTACACAGAAAATTTTCAGGCAGTTGTTCAAAATTACTGTATTGGGTCTGGCTGGGATAGAGTTAACTTTCCTCATAGCAGCCCTCATATTGCTGTGCCCTGTATTTGTAGCTAGAATGTGTTGATAACAAACCAGTCGTGGCTACTGCTGAGTGGTGTTCACACAGCATCAAGGCTGTCTCTCCAACCCCACTCCTCAAAGGCCAGAAAGCTGGGGGTGGGAAAGAGGTTGGGAAGGGACATAGCCAGGACAGCTGACCCAAACTGACCAAAGGGATATTCCATACCATACGATGTCTGCTCAGCAATAAAAGTTAAGAGAAATGAGGAGATGGGGCATTCATTATTAAGGTGTTTGTCTTCCAAAGCAACTGCTATGCTTACTGAGGCCCTACTTCTCCGGAAGTGGCTGGACATCACCTACTGATGGGAAGTAGAGAATAAATCTTGTTTTCCTTTGCTTCCACATGCAGCCTCTGCTTTTCTTTATTAAGTTGCCTTTTTCTTGACCCACAAGTTAATCTTATTTTCTCCCCCTGTCCCACTGAGGGAGATTGAGAGAGGGACTTGATGGGCACCTGGCAGCCAGCCAAGGTCAACCCACAACAATGCCCCATGACTATGCTATCTTTTCTACATTCAAGTAACACATGTGCACTTCTCAGCTCCCTAATAGCAAAATTGCTATTCTATTGTTAATAATTTTCAAAGTCCTAGAGAAACTAGGGAAGAGGAATGGGAGATACTTGGAATTGTGTAAAGGAATTTCTTTGAAAGAAGACAGTAGTGAGAAATAAAAAAGTTTTTCATCATGGATTATGCAGGCTATACTTCAAAATCACTGAGCTATCCTGTTAAATTAGCTACCCAGTCAGTAATGCTCCTCTACAGGGAAGCTTGCATTCCAATTATCAGAATCAGGTTTAAATTGTATTTTGAAGGATGGGGAGAGAAGTAGTGACAGATGCAAGTTAAAATACAATTGCTCTTATTTTTGCAGTTATCAAAAGTTACGTTATAATAAAGAGAAGCAATATTAACATCAATACAGATGAATTATTCACATACAGAATAATAACGTGAAAATAAAGAGCCAAGTAATTAAGTGGAGAACTGTCGTGGTTTAAACCAATCCACACAGCTCGTGCACTCACTCCCCCCTTTGCTCCCCCAACTCCCGGAGAGCTGGGGAGGAGAATCCAAAGAATGTAGCTCCCACGTGTTGACATAAGAACAGTTTAATAACTAAGGTATAACACAAATCACTACTGCTACCACCAATAATAATAATAATGATAAAGGAAATAACAAGTGAAGAGAATACAACACCTCACCAGCCGCCGACTGATAACTCACCCCACCCTGCCTGACCGAGCACCGACCGATACCTCCTCCACCCCCCAGAGCCCTAGCCCTTCCGGGTAACTCTCTTTTACATCCTGGGCATGACGTGCTATGGTATGGAATACCTCTTTGGCTAGCTTTGGTCAGGTGTCCTGTCTCTCCTTCCTCCCGGCCTTCCCTCCTCCCTGGCAGAGCATGAGGCTCAGAAAGTCCTTGGCCAGAGTAAACATTTGAGCAGTAACTAAAAACATAGGTGCTATCAGCACTGTTCCCAGACGGAAAGTCAAAACACAGCACTGCACCAGCTACCAAGGACATGACTGCTACTGCTGAACCCAGGACACATGTAAAATGTAAAACATAATCAGTGACCACAAAAAGACTGTAAGTGACAGGAAAAAAGAGCTTACAACTCATTTCAGCATCTGACAGCAACAAAATCTTACAAAAAAAATATCAAGGAAAATATAAATAAGCATGAATTTTAAAACTGAATGGTTAAACTTGGTTTGATGTAGAAAAATAAAAATTAATCTCAATAATACATTACAGTTACTTTAGTAATTGTAAAATATTTATCATAGGGATCTGGCTGCCCAGATCCTAGCTATGTGAATAATTTTAAAAGTATCTTGTCATTATGAGCAGTATTATTCTTTTAATACTTAATAGGTGAATTAGAAGTTATTTTGACTACTGACATTCCAAACAGTGAAGAATCCAAAAAGCAGAATACTATTCTATACATCATTAGACTATTTAAAAAAAGAATTAACATGTTAAGCCCGCATTGCTCAGCCTATCATAAAACCATATAATAGTTAGTGTTGGAAAGGACCTTAAGATCATCTAATTCTAACCACCCTGCCATGGGCAGGGACACCACACACTAAACCATGTCACCTAAGACATCTCACCTAAGACATCACCTCTGTCCAACCTGGCCTTGAACACCACCAAGGATGGAGCATTCACAACTTCCTTGGGTAACCTGTTCCAGTGCCTCACCACCCTCACAGTAAAGAACTTCTTCCTTATATCTAACCTGATTTCCCCTGTTTAAGTTTGAACCAGTTACCCCTGGTCCTATCACTACAGTCCTTAATGAAGAGTCCTTCTTCAACATCCTTCTAGGCCCCCTTCAGACACTGGAAGGCTGCTATGAGTTCTCCACACAGCCTTTTCTTCTCCAGGCTGAACAGCCCGAACTCTCTCAGCCTGTCTTCATTCCCAAGTTCTCTGAAGGGCTGCTCTTGAACCAGTCTCCACCCAGCCTGTGTTTCTGCTTGGGATTGCCCTGACCCAGGTGCAGGACCTTGCACTTGACTTCGTTGAACTTCGTGAGGTTAGCATTGGCCTACCTCTCAAGCATGTCCAGATCCCTCTGGATAGCATCCCTTTCTTCAAATGTATCAACCAAACCACATAACTTAGTGTCTTTGGCAAACTTGCTGAGGGTGCACTCCATCCCACTGTCCATGCCACCAGAAAAAATGCTGAACAAGATAGGTCCCAGTATTGATCCCTGAGGAATGCCACTCATCTCATATCTCCACATGGACATTGAGCCATTAATGACAACTCTTTGAGTGTGGCCATTCAGACAATTCCTTATCCACTGTGTGGTTCATCCTTCAAATCCACGCTTCTCTAGTTTAGAGATAAGTATGTCATGTGGGAAAATTTCAAAAGCCTTGTACAAGTCCAAGTAGGTGACATCAGTCTCCAGTCCCTTATCCACCAATGCAGCAGCCCTATCATAGAAGACCACCAAATTTGTCAGGCATGATATCCCTTAGTGATGCCACATTAGTTGTCACTATCCCCATACCATCCATGTGTCTTAGCAAAGTTTCCAGGAGGATCTGCTCCATGACCTTGCCAGGCACTGAGGAGAGACTGACCAGTCTGTAGTTCCCTGGGTCTGTCTTATTTCCCTTTTTAAAACTGGGTGTTATATTTCCCCTTTTTCAGTCAGCAGGAAATTCACTGGACTGCCACAACTTCTCAAATATGATGGATAATGTCTTGGCAAATTCCCTCAGGATCCACTGATGCATCTTGTCAAGTCCCATGGACTTGTGCATCTTCAGGTTCCTTAGATGTTCTTGAACCTGATCTACAGCAGGAGGTTTTTCATTCCCCCAGTCCCTGCTATGGCCTTCTGTGACTTGGGCAGTGTGGCTGGAGGTCTTGCCAGTGAAGACAGAAGCAAACAAGTCATTGAGTACCTCAGCCTTCTCCATGTCCTGGGAGACCAGGTCTCTCATTTCCTTCCAGAGAGGGCCCACATTTTCCCTCTTCTCCCTGGGCAATGGCTCTGGCCACACATAATTCTGTCAGGGCTTTAGCTTTCCTAACCTGATCCATGGCTGCTCTATTTCTCTAGATTCCTCCCAGGCTACCTGTCTTTGTTTTCACCCTCTGCAGTCTTCTTTTTTGTGCTCCTTGTTCAACCATGTAGGCCTCCTGGCATTCTTGCTTGACTTCCTCTTTCTTGGGATGCATTGTACCTGAGCTTGCAGGAGGGGATCCTTGAATATTAACCAGCTTTCTAGGTCCACTCTCTGGAAGTTCAGGGCAGTGAGACTGCTGTGCGCCCTCCTTGCCACCCTAAGTATCTCAAACTCGCCCGTTTTGTGGTTACTACAGCCAAGGCTGCCCTCAAGCTTAACATTCTCCACCAGCCCCTCTTTTTTTTGGGAGAACAAGGTCCAGCATAGCCCTGCTCCTAGTTGGTTCCTGTATTGCTTGAAGAAGAAGGTTATCATCAACATATTCCAGGAACCACTTGGATTGCCTGTACTCTGCTGTGTGGACTCTCCATCAGATATCAGGGTGGTTGAAGTCGCCAATGAGGACAAGGGCTGCACCTATCTGTCTACAGAGGGTGGGGTTCTGCTACAGGCCATATGATCAGGTGGACTCTGTGGATGAAGATCTCTACAGACAGATAGGAGCAGCCTCAAGCTTGCAGGCCCTTGTCCTCATGGGGGACTTTAACCACCTCAATATATGTCGGAGAGATGGTATGGCACAGCACAAGCAATCCAGGAGGTTCCTCGATTGCATAGAAGACAACTTCCTCAAGCAAATGATAAAAGAGCCAACAAGGAGAGGTGCCATGCTTGACCTCATGCTCACCAAAAGGGAGGGGAAGGTGGGGAATGTGACCCTCCAAGGCAGCTTTGGCTGCAGTGATCATGAGATGGTGGACTTCGAGATCCTTAGGGCAGTGAGAATGGCATGCAGCAAGCTTGCTGTCCTGGACTTCAAGAGATCAGACTTTGGCCTCTTCAGGAACCTGCTCAGTAAGCTTCCATGGGATAAAGCCCTAGAGGTAAGGAGAGGCCGAGACGGCTAGCTGATATTTAATGATCAACTCCTCCAAGCTCAGGAGTGTTGCATCCAAACAAGAAGGAAATGGGGCAGGAAGGCCAGGAGGCCGACAGGAAGGGCTTCTATAGGTATGTCACAAAAGTCAGACTAAGGATAATGTGGGCCCTCTCCAGAAGCAATGGGGAGAGCTGGCTACCCTGGATTTGGAGAAGGCTGAGGTTCTTAACTTCCTTGACTCCACTTTCACCTGCAAGTGCTCTGACCACACCACCCAAGTCTTGGAAGGCAGATGTAGGGACTGTGAGAATGAAGACCTTAGGCCCACTGTAGGACAGGATCAGATTCGAGATCATCTTAGGAACCTGAATGTGCACAAGTCCATAGGCCCTGATGAAATCCATCCGCGGGTCCTGAAGGAGCTGGCAAATTTGAAAAATCATGGCAGTCAGGTGAAGTTCCCAATGACTTGAAAAAGGGAAATATAACCCACATTTTCAAGAAGGGAAAAATGGAAGACCCAGAGAACTACAGACCAATCAGTCTCACCTCTGTGCCTGGCAAAATCTGGGAGCAGGTTCTCCTGGAAAGAATGTTAAGGCACATGAAAAACGATGAGGTGGTTGGTGACAGCCAACATGGCTTTACTAAGGGGAAAAACTTCCTGACTAATTTGGTGGCCTTCTATGATGGGGCTATGGGACTGATGGACTGGGGCAAAGCAGTTGATGTCATCTACCTGGACTTGTGCAAAGCATTCAACACTTTCCTGCATGACATCCTTGTCTAAACTGTAGAGACATAAATTTGATGAATGGACCACCTGGTGGCTCAATTTCCTAATGGAGACGAGTAGCAAGTGGTGTCCCTCAGGGGTTGAAATTGGGACCAATCTTGTCCAACATATTTTCCGGTAAGGTGGACAGTGGGATTGCTTGTGATCTCACCAAGTTTGCTGAAGACACTAAGTGTGCGGTTTGGTTGATATGCTGGAGAGAAGGGATGCCATACAGAGGGACCTTGACACACTTGAGAGGTGGGCCAATGAAGTTCAAAAATGCGAAGTGCAAGGTCCTACCCCTGGGTCAGGGCAATCCCTGGCACAGCTACAGGTTGCATGGAGAAGTGGTTCAGAGTAGTCCTGCAGAGGAGGACTTGGGGGTGCTGCTCAATGAGAAACTTAACATTTGCCAGCAGTGTGCACTCGCGGCCCAGAAAGCCAACTGTATATTGCTTTGTATCAAAGAAGTGTTTCCTTACTATTCTTCAGGCTCTTTTTTTTTTTAAGGAAAATCTTGGTCTGTAATTTATGTGACTAACTGCAATCAGTACACTGCAAACAAATAACAGATTGGCTTTATTATATGCATTTTTTTAATCCCACTTAAAAGCACTAAAACAGCAAGAGAAGAATATTAGGAGAAACAACACTCTTACCAAGGATGACTTTCTCTGAAGTTCCAGTCTACTACTAGTATTGCATTTAAAAAAGAAACCTTCAAATTATTTAAAGAAATAGCTCATTAAAAGAATCAACTTTTTTAAGTTTAACAGATCCATTTAAACAAGCAGCACTTCTTCAACCTCTAGCTTTTCACCTTGAAGACAAACTCTACATGTTTAGGTAAGTTACAAAGAAGAAAAACAGGTGTTCTCTCTGCCCAGTGTCCAGGGTTCAGCAGTAGCAGTCATTTTCCTCCTTCTTAGTAGCTGGTGCAATGCTGTGGTTTTGACTTTCAGTCTGGGAACAGCGCTGATAACACCAATGTTTTTATTTATTGCTAAGTAATGTTTACTCTGACCAAGGACTTTCTGAGTCTCATGCTCTGCCAGGGAAGATGGGAAGATGAGAGGAAGCAGAGACAAGACACCTGACCCAAACTAGTCAAAGAGGTATTCCATACCACATCACGTCATGCCCAGTATATAAACTGGGGGCAGTTACCCGGTAGGGCTAGATCACTGCTCGGTCAGCCTGGGTATCGGTTGGCGGGTGGTGAGTGGTTGTGTTCTCTTCCCTTGTTATTTCCCTTATCATTATTATTATTGGTGGTAGCAGTAGTAGTTTTGTATTGTAGCTTAGTTACTGGACTGTTCTTATCTCAACCCATGTGAGTTACATTCTTTCTATTCTCCTCCCCATCCCTCCAGGAGCAGGGGGAGGAAGGCAGGGGAGTGAGCAGTTCTTTCTGGTCCCCAACATGGGGCATGAAGGGTTGAGATAATGAGAGATCCTACTGGAGTGTGTCTAATTGTATTTGTGACAAGCATTCATTATTTCGGATTAACAGTCACTCATACAATGCTGATTTATTGGCTCTCAAAGTTGTTGCTCTTGATCTCAGAGTTTCAGCATGTCATACCTCACTTACAGCCGGTATTTGCTGTTTTAGTGTTTATTGGATGGGGGACCTGGGCGAAGGTTCTTGTTTCATTATGCTTTATGATAATGACTTGTAATACAATAGAAACATTGATCATGAAACTGATCTGGCTTGTGTTCCCAGTGTGGTCTCCACCTGTATAGTTTGGGAGGTATAAAACAGAAGTGTTCAGCAATTACACATCTTACTTTCCCTCCTCAGGTGGTCAACCTATGAAGGACACAATCTCTTACGTTCCCAGCCCCCCCCCCCCCCCCCCAGATGATTTACAGCATCATTTGAGAGTTCTGAAGGTTCTGAATGGCCTTTGGGTACCCTTGAGACCTGTCTGCTGACTGTGATATGGGGATCAGCATGTTGGCACACATACAGAGGGTGTTCTACTCATTATCATTTCATCTGATATTGAAAGTTAAGCAGAGTCAGGTTTGGGTCTTGTCTAAGGTTAGACGACGATATAGGAGGAGCAAGAGATTTTCCCGAGGCTGGACAGTCATGAGTGGCAGGGTGTGTAGGATAGTATGGGCAAGTATCTAGGCCAATGGGCCCCTCCAGTGCTTTGGAACTTGACCACTGAACAAGTGCAGAATCCAGAAAAAATAGAAAAACACTTAAATGAGGTGTGTTGTCATCCTGCTCATACCAAAGAGGGACAAATCATGGCAATGATCTGGGGCTTGGCCTATGTTTACAGAGCCCTGTTCAAGACCATCTAGCACCTGCAAAAGGGAAAAAAATGTCTCTGGATCTGATGACAAAGCAACAGATAACGCAGCTACTCCAGCTCCAAGTACAGCAGCTACACCAACCCTAGTGACAAGTACAGCAGCTACTCAAACTCCGACTGCAATAGACAGTGCAGCTGCTCCAGCTCCAAGCACAGCAGCTACACCATCCCCAGTGATAATCACTGCATATAAAATAAAGAATAAATTGTTGCCAATATCGGTTGCCCCTGTACACAAGGGGGAAAGCAAAAAAGAGGCAAGAAAGATGAAGAAAGATAACTCAAACTCTGGCTACAACAGATAACGCAGCTACTCCAAGTACAGCAAGTACAGCAACCCCAGCAACAAGTACAGCAGCTATTCAATCTCTGACCGCAACAGCTCAGCTATCCCATCTCCAAGCACACCAGCTATACCACCCCCAAGTACAGTAGCTACTCAAACTCCAATTGCAACAGACAGTGCAGCTACTCCAGCTCCAAGCACAGAAGCTAAACCAGCCCCAGTGATAAGTACAGCAGCTACTCAAACTCTGACGAAACCAGATGAGCTCAACAGTGATCAGATAAGTTCCATGGTGTCATCAGCAGGCAATAATCCAACACTGCACACAGTCTCTCTGGCTCTGAAAGACTGTTACAAGAGATGGAGCCTGACATCATGGACCAGATGGACTCAGCATCTTTATAGGGATTGGTCCATACGCTAAGGAAGGTTATCTCTCTCTTTTTATGTATGTGAATGTGTGTATATGCATATAAGACAAGAGTGATGGTATATTGAAAAATGTGGAATCTGAGCATGATGTGAATGGTATGGAATAAGGGGTGGATACTGTACTGGGTTCAGCAGTAGTAGCCATTTTTCTCCTTCTTAGTAGTTGGTGCAATGCTGTGGTTTTGACTTTCAGTCTGGGAACAGCGCTGATAACACCAATGTTTTTATTTATTGCTAAGTAATGTTTACTCTGACCAAGGACTTTCTGAGTCTCATGCTCTGCCAGGGAAGATGGGAAGATGAGAGGAAGCAGAGACAAGACACCTGACCCAAACTAGTCAAAGAGGTATTCCATACCACATCACGTCATGCCCAGTATATAAACTGGGGGCAGTTACCCGGTAGGGCTAGATCACTGCTCGGTCAGCCTGGGTATCGGTTGGCGGGTGGTGAGTGGTTGTGTTCTCTTCCCTTGTTATTTCCCTTATCATTATTATTATTGGTGGTAGCAGTAGTGGTTTTGTGTTATACCTTAGTTACTGGACTGTTCTTACCTCAACCCATGGGAGTTACATTCTTTAAATTCTCCTCCCCATCCCTCCAGGAGCGGGGGGGAAAGCGGGGGAGTGAGCAAGTGGCTGCGTGGTTCTGGGTTGCTGGTTCGGCTTAAACCACGACACCCAAGAAATACTCATAGATCATTTCTTTATCTTGCATTAATTCATACTTCCTATGTTTTTGTTCTGGATTCAAGGCCATTTGATGCTTTTCAGCCATGTCTGATTGTTCCATAAAACAATTCACTTCAGTCTTCATATATTTAAGGACTTCCATCTTCCAATGTCCATAACAAATAGACCAGTACAAGAATTAAAAAGCCCATAGAACATAATTCCTTTTTTCCTGTTTTTTATTTATTGCCTTCTGCAGTAGATCTTATGGTACATATTTTGAGGCAGTTACCACGTTCATTTTGTATAATTATCTTGTATTATATACTCTTTGAACTTCCAAGAAGTTTGTCAACTTTCAGTAAATGCTAACTTGGACAGAATTTTTGCCTAAGAGTATATTAGCAATTCCCTGAAATGTTCAACTAAAACTAGATGTATTTCAAAGCCAAGAAGCTCTCTTTCATTGAGCAGGATCTTTGGAAACAAATACCAAAATATTAAAAAAAACCCAAACCTCTAAAAGCATATTATCCTAACTTAGTGATGCTTAACCTTTTAATCTTGTTTTCCATGCAATCACAGATTCACAGAATCCCAAGGGTTGGTAGGGACCTCGAAAGATCATCTAGTCCAATCCCCCTGCAAGAGCAGGGAAGCCTAGAGTACATCACACAGGAACTTGTCTAGGCGGGCCTTGAACATCTCCAATGTAGGAGACTCCACAACCCCCCTGGGCATATTTTATATATACACACAAATAAATACAGTGGAAGGAAATTAATTTGCTGAAGTAATAACTTATTGCAGTAAGCTTCTGGAGCTATACTATCTACGGAAGTGTGGGCTTGATGATCAGGTAGTGAGGTGGATCAAGAACTTGTTGAAAGGAAGAAGGCAGAGAGTTGTGGTCAATGGGGCAGAATCTAGCTGGAGGTCTGTGACTAGTGGAGTCCCTCAGGGGTCGGTGCTGGGACCAGTGCTGTTTAATATTTTCATCAATGACCTGGATGAGGGAACCGAGTGTATCCTCAGCAAGTTCGCTGATGACACTAAAATTGGGAGGAGGGGCTGACACACCAGAAGGCTGTGTTGCCATTCAGCGAGACCTGGACAGGCTGGAGAGTTGGGCAGGGAGAAACTTGATGAAATTCAACAAGGGCAAATGTAGAGTCTTGCATCTGGGGAAGAACAACCCCATATACCAGTACAGGTTGGGGGTTGACCTGTTGGAAAGTAGTGAAGGGGAAAGGGACCTGAGGGTCCTGGTGGATAGGAGGATGACCATGAGCCAGCAATGTACCCTTGTGGCCAAGAAGGCAAATGGCATCCTAGGGTGCATTAGAAAGGGTGTGGTTAGTAGGTCAAGAGAGGTTCTCCTCCCCCTTTACTCTGCCTTGGTGAGGCCACATCTGGAGTATTGTGTCCAGTTTTGGGCCCCTCAGTTCAAGAAGGACAGGGAATTGCATGAAAGAGTCCAGTGCAGAGCCACAAAGATGATGAAGGGAGTGGAACACCTCCCTTATGAGGAGAGGCTGAGGGAGCTGGGTCTCTTTAGCCTGGAGGAGACTGAGGGGTGACCTCATCAGTGTTTACAAATATGTAAAGGGTGGGTGTCAGGATGATGGAGCTAGGCTTTTTTCAGTGATATCCAGTAGTAGGACAAGGGGCAATGGGTATAAGCTGGAGCATAGGAGGTTCCATGGGAACATCAGGAAGAACTTCTTTACTGTAAGAGTGACAGAGTACTGGAACAGGTTGCCCAGGGGGGTTGTGGAGTCTCCTACACTGGAGATATTCAAGGCCCGCCTAGACAAGTTCCTGTGTGATGTACTCTAGGTTTCCCTGCTCTTGCAGGGGTGTTGGACTAGATGATCTTTCGAGGTCCCTTCCAACCCATGGGATTCTGTAATGTTGCAAAGCCATTTGAGACTAATAAGACTTCTGATAATTTGCTAATTAGGTTGACATCACCTAGGGTGTGGGCTTTTAGCCTATCATGTTCCTAATAGACATGTAACTAGATAATGGGCAAAAGAGTATTTACCTTCATCAAAGGCTGACACTGCAACTAGCCTGATTTTCAGTAAGGATGTCTGGAGGCCAGACCGATTAATGTCGAAAAGTACTCAAACAGCCTGTGTGTGGGATATACGTAAGTTAATAAGGTTCCAATTGCTTAGTCTGAAACCATCGGTCATTTGAAATCATATGAAGTCCACTGAACTTCTTTGGACACACCTTGATATTTTCACAGACACCAGCTGCTGGATCTCTACTCACTCAGAAGCCAAGCTAGAAGTGAGAGATTTTCTATTGGGATGATGCCCTGGATTTAGGTGAACAAATCTGGAAAATTTCTGATTATGTGACAAGCAATGGTCTCAATTAAAAAAGAAAGGTGAGTTTTCACTACTGAGAAGTCTTGATAAACTTATTCATAGAGCTGTCACTGATTCAAGGATGGAACTGTATTCATAGCTTCTCCCATGAAAGTGGAAACTTATATCTTATTATTTCTTTTTGTACATATTATCATATTTTTATACCTGTGGCAAAACAAACCCATCCCAAATTTCATCACTCTAAATGAAGTGACCTGCACTTCTGACCGAAGTATCATTCACATGCTTTAAGGTGATTAATTTAATGATGCTTTTCAACAATGAAGGTAGTTTTTTCCCTTTCTTGTCAATACCCATTTCTATTATTTATACTTTAAAATCCCTACTGAATGTCTCCAATACAATGAACATTTTAATATACACAAAACTCCCTATTATAAATAGTAGCTTCCAACAGAATGAAAAATTTGCCTAATTACACATCGTAACCCAATTTATAGGGTGAAGAATATCATTTACAGAAGGAAAAAAATACCTCAAAAGAAACAAGTTACACTTAAGCTTTTGAAGGCTTTTAAAAGGTGCTTAGTTACAACTAACTACTGGGCAAGTTATTTAAAACAGCATATTCTTAAGAAATACTGAAATCTTATGATCATATTAGTAAGTTATCAGCAATATGTTATACAAATTCTTTACAGAAGTATAAAATGTACACAACTATTAAAACTTACCTATTATAGTATCTGCCTCCTATCATAAACTGATTGCTTGATGCTGGACATATTTTAAAACGCTGAATATTTTCACAGGTCCGAAAATAAAGTGAATAATCACCAGGTGTATTATCTGAAGGCCTCACAAGAAAACTGCACACCTGACCAACTGAAAAGATATCATAATACAGGGTTATTCGCTGTTACTTCTGTGTCACTTATGAGTTCTTATCAAAGCTCTTTCTGTACAAATTAACAAGAATTGCACACTTAAAGGAAAGTCTGATTTAAGTTTCAACAGTGATCTCCGTTATTCACCCAAATAGGATGAAGTAGTACTAAACTGCCAGTTAATGCAAAATCATTTGGCTGTAGCTGACAACCTATCCCGACTTTTGCCACCTCTTTACAAGAGCATATGGGTGTGTGTGTGTGGAAGTTTCACAATGTTTAAAAAATTCCACAACACTTTTGTTCTCATATTTAAGGTATATTATTTAAAAGTATGAGTCAGAAATCTTGATGTTTTCATTTTAAAAATTATTTCCTCCATGAGGAGCCTAAAAAGTTTATAATATATTCTCCTATAAGTACATAACAGTATTTTCTCCTCAGCATTTTGATGAAGCCCAAGATATTTTTAATTTATATTACAAAAATAAAAAATATTTAACTATTTCAATTAAAATTATGAAACTAACTGTACTTGAGAACATAAAAAAAATACTCAGTGTTCAGCCATGAGGATTTTTTCCAATGTAGTAGCAACTACAGGTCTGATGTTCCCATGTTTATACAGAAAAAACAGGGTTTGCAACAGCCTGTTATAAACACGATGGTTTTGTGTCATTCCACTATCACTGTATTTCCATGTGAAATACAAGTACCTGTCATCAGCAAATTGTAAGCCTCTTGTTTGGAGATCTTCCCATGGAACCATCTTAAAGATAAAGAGGAAAAATTAGAAAGCAAGACTACCATTTCTCTTTTTTAATTGTTGTGACATCTAAGGTTCTGAAACTTATGAACTAATATCTGGCACCTATGAATTAATCTTTATTAAAAAAATCTAGCACATATAGATTATATAAGCAACTTTTATGTTACTCAGTGATTCTGTTTTTCTACCAATAGAATGAAAAATAATATCTACAGCTATATAAACTACCTCATTTCAATAGCTGTTCAAATCCAAGTGTGTTTAGATATGAAAAGGCACTGTTTAAATGCTAGATAATTTGACAGGCATATTTGAAGTCAGTCTCAGCAATTTATTTGAAGTGTGAAATGTAAAGCCCAAAGAGATTAATGGAAACTAAATACTGTATGAAATAAATAAAATTTAATTTTGCTAGAAGCCAAGGAAATAAACCCTAGCTTTGTTAGACTACTGAATACGAATTGCTTTAATTTCACACCTTGCATCTTCCACAGAATCCTTCATCAGAGCATCCTAAAAAAATTCAGCAATCTGTCCAGTATCAACCTGATACCTATGATTACAGGAAACAGCTTGACATTGTATGGCTATTGAGTTTACATGCGGCACATCACATGCTACATCTTAAGAGTTCATCCTGTCCTTTACAAGAAAGCTAGAAACATGGCCTTTGATTGCAGAGTGTGCACATAGACATTTAAGTGTGTAAAATAAAGCCTCATCTATGCATCAAAAAAGAGCTCTAGTTCTAACTTGCTTTATATATTACCTTTACAGGACAGTCTCTGGCTATTTGAATATTCACAGAAATCCCTGACTCACCTGGAATCCTCTGATCAGCATGAGTAACTGGACTGAGTGTCAAAGCTCTAAGAATATGCTATAAACTACTTTGTTTAAAAAAAAAATCTGGTATTTGAAAGCATCCCTACTACTGTTATGCTGCTATGCCAAAAAAACAAAATCAAAACCAAAAAAACAACCCAAAACCCCACAAACAAAGAAAAAAGGCAAAAAATCCCAAACAAACCCAACTCATAAATAAAAAAAACCAAACCACCACACCAACATAAGAAATGTCTTCTCCAATCATTAGTCCTTTGGAAACTGCAAACTGGGCAATAAATACAGGAAGCAGCAGCTGAGATTATAGCAAGCAAATGGAGGACAGATGAAGTTATCTAGGTACTAGAAATTTTCTGTAACTTTCACTTGCTACTCAACTACTGAAAACAGTATAACAATCAACAGTTTTGTGTAATATCAATTCATTGTTCATTGTAGATTGTATTAGGCTTTGGTTTGTTTTTTTTTTTAATATTTAACAAATTGGAATTCAGTGCAAACAGATTCTTCTACAGTCTCCTGGTTTTTGCTTTAAGTGTTAGCACATAAGGCTGATATAGAGTGTTACTATTACACTATAATTCCTCTAATGTATTTAGAGTTGACCAGACCTCTAAGGCAAATCATATATGTATAAAAAAACACAAATCAGAAAACACCACACCCTCCATTGTACATATTCTAGGTAAAGTGATCACAGAGACTCATCCAAGATTTTATCACTGCAAAATCCATTAACATTAGGTATAACTAATACAAGACTGCATGTCAATTACCTATGCATCTTCAACAGCTGGTATAGGAGAAAAGTCTTAAAATAAAAAACAAGTACACACAGCTTTGGTTCACCTTCCCAATCTCATTGCTAAAGTTTACAGTTATTTTATGATTTGCTTTTAATAACAAACCAAAAATCCTTACATTTTGCCTTCATGTGGATCTTCTTCTCTTACCTAATAGGAGAATTAACATATTAAGGATATGACAACAGTATGCTTGAGTTTAGAAAAGTAAACTTCATAGATTAAGACCTTCTGTGGAAATAAACAGCGTTAATAAGTCCAAGACATTTTTTAACTAGATGGCTTATTGCACATTTCACATAGTTTTTCAACTTCATTCACTAAGTGGAAATTCAGCCATAACACTTTATTTCAAAAGATTGTTTCTGTTACTCTTTAAGTCCTTCTTTACATGTGGTAACTTAAACCTCAACTTTACTGAACTTCAACCGTTAATATAGAAATCAATAATATATATATGCTGCAAAACAAACATCATCAAGACTCTAAAACAATGGTGAACTTCTTTACAAAAAGAATGTGGGAGGATGGGGTGGGTGTTTCTGGCCATTAAACCACCTCTTTCCTGCAATAATTCAATTACCTTTAGGTCACCGGGTTAGCTTCCTGACTTAGCATAAGCCCTTCTAGGTATAATTAAGTCATCAGTAGACTTTTTAACCCACACCTGGGCCTTAAAAAAAATAAAATAAAAAAATCAAACCAACAGACATACAATGGTGCAAAATTTCAGTCTATGCATTTATGAATGATTCATAGCAAAAATACAATTGAATGACTAGCAAGTTCTTTATCAAAGCTAGTGAGTTTAGGGAACTGCCTAATAAGTTCACAGTATCATTCACTGGCACATGAACTTGCTTGGGTAATGTGAGTAAGTACTCTGTTTGGATACTGAATTAGACTTAGAGGTTTGTTAAACTATTTAAAAAGTGACAGATTCAATTACTGCAGGAAGGTTTAGAAAAATACATAAAGTCAGGCAGTTAAATGCCACTAGTTTGGGTTTATTTCAATGTCAACTTATACACACACAAAATAAAATAAATAAAAAGAAATCTCAGTTCTGCAACAGAACTGAATATAAAATTACTTACCACTTCTTCTATCAGATCTTCTACAATAAGACCTTGCTCATCTGTCCGTAGATTTGTAACCCACATCCAGCCATCTTCCAATTCATTATGGACAATAAACATATCTCCTTTAAGGAAACTGAAGAGTGTTTCAATAAGATTTATGTTAGAAGTACAATCACAATGCAAAGTTTAATGAACACAATGGTTTCTTGAGCATAATTTCAGCAAAATAGCTGAGGACACCTGAAGATGAAAGATACATTTATTGGTATCCCAAGCACACCACGTGCATTTTTCACACAGTTTAAGTAGATATGATAGATGAACATTTATCCTTCTTCAATTTACATTTAGAATCTAATAGATACTTTAAAGTGTGCTATGGACACATAAAACAAAAACCACTACAATAACATTAAAAGATAGTAACATTCTTCTGAGAAATCAAGAGGGATCAAATACTGAACACAAGTAAAAACGATCAGAGATTCTCTTAATAGCCTAAGAAAATGCTACTTTAATCAAAACCTATATTTGTATAATAAAGCCTGTGGATATCTACTATTTAGGTTTTTGCATGTGCAGATAAGTGCTAAAAAGAAGATACAGAATAGTTCATTGAAAAATTGTGTAGTTAGCTACAATAAGAGCATAAATACAAAGCATTAAAACACCCAAGGTAGTTTCATTACTGGAAGGTTAGTAAAAGCTGTCCTTAAGCGTAATCCCAGAGTCAGGTGTACTGGTTTTGGCCGGTATAGAGTTAAATTTCTTCATAGTAGCTCCTATGGTGCTATGTTTTCAAACTGGGCTAAAAAAAGTGTTGAGAACACCCTGATGTTTTATTTATTACTGAACAGTGCTGACACAGGATCAAGGCCTTTTCTGGTCTTCACACTTCCCTGCCAGCAAGTAGTTCAGAGATGTACAAGAAGTTGGGAGGGGAAACAGCTGGGACAGCTGACCTCAACTGACCAAAGGGATATTTCAGACCATACAAAACTGTGCTCAGCAATAAACTGGGGGTGGAAGTTGCCAGGTAGTGACAGTGTTCAGAGACTGGCTGAGCATCAGTTGGTTGGTGGTGAGCAATTGCTTTCATTTGAATCATTTGTCTTTCTTGGGTTTTCTTTTCCTCTCTCTTTGTTGGTTGGTGCTTGGGTTTTTTCCCTTACAATTAAAAAAAAAATCTTTCTAAGTATTAAACTTTCTTTATCTCAAGCCTAGAGTTTCTTTCTCATTTTTACCTTTCCAGTTCTTCCCGTTCCACCAAGGGAATTTGATGGCAAAATTTATTACTTATTAAATGGATGAAGCATACAAAGGAAAATCATGGTAAAATTGAACAAAAGATCGTAAAATCATAATATTGGTTGGAAAGGACCTTAAGATTATCTAGTTCCAACACCCTTGCCATGGGCAGGGACACCTCACACTAAAACATGTTACACAAGGCTCTGTCAAACCTGACCTTGAACACTGCTAGGAATGAATCATTCACAACTTCCTTGGGTAACCTGTTCCAGTGCCTCACCACCCTCACAATAAAGAACTTCTTCCTTATATCTAACCTGACTTCCCCTGTTTAAGTTTGAACCAGTTACCACTGGTCCTATCACTACAGTCCTTAATGAAGAGTCCTTCTTCAACATCCTTCTAGGCCCCCTTCAGATACTGGAAGGCTGCTATGAGGTCTCCATGCAGCCTTTTATTCTCCAGGCTGAACAGCCCCAACTTTCTCAGCCTGTCTTCACACAGGAGGTGCTCCAGCCCCCTTAGATCAAAGGCATGAAGGATGAGGGCATCCCTCCCACTGGATCACAAGGTTCAGACTAGATCCCCTTGCTTTCTAAACTCCTGATGGAACCCAGGTGCGGCTGTATCTAGACTTAGGCTAGAACAATGGTATTCATCTAAAAGGCTACAAGTGTCATTTAGCATCAGCTTGCAGTTTTAAGGTGCATTGCAAGATTTCTAACAACAGTTGATTATTAAAGCTAATATACACACACTTGCAATCATATAATCATAGAATGGTTTGGGCTGGAAAGAACTTATGATGATCTAGTTCCAACCCCTGGCCAAGTGCAGGGAAACCTCCCACTAGACCATGTCACCCAAGGCCCTGTCCAATCTCACTGCTAGGGATGGAGCATTTACCACTTTTTTGGGCAACCTGTTCCAGTGCCTCACAACCCTCACAGTTAAGAACTTCTTTCTTATACGTAACCTGAACTTCCTGTTTAAGTTTTAACCCATGGCCCCCTGTCCTGTCACTACAGTCCCTGATGAAGAGTCCCTCTCTGGCATCCTTGTAGGCCCCCTTCTCCAGGAAAAACAGCCCAAATTTTCTCATGCCATCTTTGTATGGGAAGTGCTCCAGGCCCCTTGTCATCTTCATGGCACTCCTTTGGACTTGCTCCAAAAGCTCCATGTCCTTCTTACATTGGGGACACCAGAACTGCACACAGTACTCGAAGTGGGGTCTCACAAGAGCAGAGTAGAGCAGCAGTATCACCTCCTTCAACCTGCTGGTCACACTTCTCTTGTTGCAGCTCAGTATACAGTTGGCTTTCTGGGCTGTGAGCACACACTGCTGGCTCATGTTAAGTTTTTCATCAACCAGCATCCCCAAGTCCTCTGCAGGGCTACTCTGAATCACTTCTCCGTCCAACCTGTAGCTGTGCCTAGGATTGTCCTGATCCAGGTGTAGGACCTCGCACTTTGCATTGTTGAACTTCCTTGGCCCAAGCATGTCAAGGTCCCTCTATATGGCAACCCTTCCCTCCAGTGTGCCAACTGAGCCACAGTTTAGTGTTGTCAGTAAACGTGCTGAGAGCGCACTCAACAAAGATGTTGAACAGGATCAGTCCCAACACCAACCCCTGAGGGACACCACTCTTCACCAGCCTCTACATGTACAATGAGCAGTGTACTGCAACAATCTGCATGTGGCCATCCAGCCAATTCTTTATTCACTTGGTGGTCCATCCATTAAATTTATGTCTCTCCAGTTTAGACAAGGATGTGCAAGGCAATGTCAAATGCCTTGCATACAGGTATATGATGTCAACTGCTCTGCCCCTATCCATTAGTTCTGTAGCCCCTTTATAGAAGGCCACCAAATTAGTCAGGCAAGATTTCCCCTTAGTGAAGCCATGTTGGTTGTTACCAACCACCTCTTTTTTTTCATGTCCTTTAGCATGCTTTCCAGGAGAATCTGCTCCATGATCCTGCCAGGCAGAGTCGATACTGGTCTGTAGTTTCCTGGGTCTTCCATTTTCCTCCTCTTGAAAATGGGGGTTTGTGAGAGACTGATCTGAAATCAGACTCCACTGTCCATAGTCTCAAAGATTGGTATGAGATGGGAATGAGATGAGAAGCTGAGATGGGACTTCACTGTTCACTGCCTGAGGGATGAGTGGGAAAGAGCTGAGATAAGACTCTTCCAATCATTGCCTGGAAGACTGGTGTGAGGAATTGGAATGCAACTCCATCATTGTTTTAGAGATGGGTGGGAGGAGTTGAGTAAGACTCTTCCATCCATTGCCTGGGAGAAGGGAGTGAGGAGTTGAATTGGGACTCCACTCTCTGTTGCCTGAGGGATGAATGGGAAAGAGCTAAGACTCTTCTGTCCATTACCTGGAGGACTGGTGTGAGAAATTTCTGTCCATTATCCCAAGAATTGCTGCAGACAGGCAGTTGAAAAGCTGGCTGCAAGACCATTGAAAATGGTCCAGCAGGAAGAGATGACACGAAGAACACAGGTACTCCCCCCAACTCATTATAAAAGGGGAGTAAGACATCCCCAAAATGGGTACCTTCAATGGGAAGACTCCAGAAGAACACCTCCACGAGGACACCCACCTCCAACAGACTCTTGGGGGACACTCTGCTCTGGTACCGACTATAAAACCTGAAGAACTCCCACCACCACCAACGATGACAACGGATCCCTGGGACACTGCTTGATCAATGGTGATGACTATCTCTCTCTTTCTCTGCACCCCAAATCCTTCCTTCATTTTCTACCTTTTTTCCAATCTGTCCTAATGCTATCCCTTTTATTACAATTATTTCCCTTTTGTATAATAACTGTCTTTTTGTAATTTGTAATAAACTTACTAATCGATTATGGTACTTGACTTCGTTTGTGTCTTTATTTCACTCTTGGGATCACGAATTGAAAACAGGGTCTGCCACTGGGGTTTTCTCCAATCGGATCCTGACACGGTTATATTTCCCTTTTTCCAGTCATCAAGAACTTCACCTGACTGCCATGATTTTTCAAATATAATGGACAGTGGTTTAGCAACTTCATCCACCAGTTTCCTCAGGTCCCATGGATGAATTTCATCACATCCCATGGACTTGTGCACATTCAAGTTCCTAAGATGATCTCAAACCTGATCCTCTTCAACAGAAGGCCTAAGGCCTTCATTCTCACAGTCCCTGAATCTGCCTTCGAAGACTTGAGTGGCGTGGTCAGAGCACTTGCTGGTGAAAGCGGAGGCAAGGAAGTAATTGAGAACCTCAGCCTTCTCCAAATCCAGGTTAGCTAGTTCTCCCAGCTGCTTCTGGAGAGGGCCCACATTATCCCTAGTCTGACTTTTGTTTGTGACATACCTATAGAAGCCCTTCCTATTACCCTTAACAACCTAGCCAGACTCAATTCTTTCTGGGCCTTAGGTTTCCTGACTGCTCTGGGTTCAGCCATGCCATCCCTCCAACAGATATCAGAGTGGCTGAAGCCCTCCACGTGGACAAGGGCTTGAAAGCACCAGGCTCCTAAGTCATCAAATACCTAAACCAACACACACACACAGACATATATATACATGTTGAGACAAGGAGGCACAAAAGCACAAAATGTAATCAGTTCTAAGTAATGTTAAGTTTGATGGCTTTGTAATGGAAAATTGCTGCAGTACCTGAAATTAGTTGACATGGTTTCAGGTCCTTAGGACCTTAGTACAAAAGGTGTAAGAAAAGCAGAATGGAAAACAGGACCTGGGGATGGGGAGTATCTGAGACCAGCTGATAGCCAGGATGGGAGCACTTAAACTAATTGATAAGTAGAAGGACAAGATGATTGCTATATCTGTAATGTTCATTAAGCTGGAAAAAGTAAATGACCCTTACAGACCACCATCACATTTTTGTATGCATGCGGGAAACTTTCTGGAAAATGATGTAATATGCCCAGCGACCATATAAGGATAGCCTGTATAGCAATACGGGGACACACGTTAGGAGGAGCTATCCCCTGTGTCTCCCGGTGCCGCAATAAAGAATACCTGCTTGTCAACTTGAAACTCTGTTGTCGAGTTTGTTCTTGGAGTTTTCTCCAAATCAATGTACATATATTTGTATATAAATATTTATATATAAAAGGATCCTGGTAAAATTTACCTCAGGTTCAGTGAAAATATTCACATCAGTTTTCTCAGCATTCCTCAACAGTCTTGACTATTAGTAAACAGAAGTAACAGGTAAACAGTCCTATTTCATAAACTTGAGATTTTACGGACTCTGAGAGGCATCCCACTGAGGGAGATACCCTGTCACAGCCTGTTGAGGTCCAGGAGAGCACTGAGGCTCTCTCTCTTGTGACCACTATTTACAGGGTCATAAGATAATTGGCTTTAGTTATCAGTGAATTTCCATGCTGGCCTCAGTTCTGTGTCGGTTCTACCAGTTGCACAACACTTATGTTCCAGGTTGTCATTGAGTGACTGATCATCCCAACAGAGTTCCTGGTTCTGTCAGATAGTACCCAACATTCCAGATCTCTGTGTGATGCTCCCCGCCTTTGCCAGACAACCATAGTTCTTGGTACAGCTAGGGAGCTCTCAGTCATCCACCTCCTTGCACCAGTGCAAAGGCTGGGGCCTAACAGGAATTCCTGGGGAAGCAGAGAGTTCCAGGAAAGGGGGAGAGGGATGCACCACCACAATTGCTGGTCACAATACTGATTTATCTATTCTCATCATTAGTTTCTTCGATCTGTGCTGTGCTCTCATTTTTGCTGTACAAGACTGGGTTTGGCTTTGCAGTTTCTGTGTTCTGCAATGCTTAGCAGTGTTTTGCCTGGGAGTATTATTACTTTGAGCTTTATTTGGTATTTGGGCTCTGTACTAATGCCATTACTGTACTTCAGGAATCATCTCATGAAAACACTTCCTCTGAGAGGTTTTATTGTTGAGTAAATACAGAATGGCACTTTCACCACCTTCTTCCATGTTTTCTCCCTTGTTACAATAATTCTTCAGCATCTTGAACATCCTTGGGAAAACAAAATGTGGCATTTCTTTGGAATACTGTTTTAGCTTTTTCCAAGTTTAACCAACTATTTAGGAATATCACCCAGGCCCCTGAGGCAGTCTGGTTATGGGTGTCAAGGCATGTGGGAGAACATGGGCAGGTATGTAGAAAGGTTGTCATCTCCAGTGGCCTGGGACTTCATTCATTCCCAGATCCTGACGAAGCAATAGAATATTTGAAAATAAAGATGCTCTGGCTATTCCAGAGGGGCACATCTTATCGCACTGTGCTGGGGCCTGGCCTGCACCTACCAAACAATGCTCTGTACTATTCAGCACCATCAAGGAGAAAGGAAGGCCTCTAGATCTGAAAACATACCAATAGACACTGTGGCTAAACCAGAAACCCAGCCACCTCCATAATTAAAAAGAAACAATGGAAGCAGAAATCAACTTGTTTAGTAAGGGATGAAGCTTCTCCTAAGAGGAAGCAGAAGAAAGAATCAAAAGAGACAACCTGTTCTGCAAAGCAGTCACAAGAGCAGGAGGGGGAATGGACTGAAGTCATAAAGGAGAATGAAACCACCTGAACCCTATCTTTAAGTGAAGCGTGAGATATGCAAAGCTGTCAACTAGGCAAGCAAATTATCAGCTGGTTGCTCCAGTGCTGGGATACTGGGGCAAACAGTCAGGAATTAGAGGGTAAGAAAGCCGTACAACTGGAATCCCTTGATAGCGATTAAGGCCACTGACAAAGGGATTGGAAAATGGGCAGGAGTCCTCAGCCTTTGGAGGCAACTCCTGTCAAGTGTGAAGGATAGGTATCCCTTCAAGGAAGGTCTTGCAAATTCCTGAAACAAGTGGACCACCACTGAGCACTGAGAGAGGCATCCAGTATCAGAGGGAATTAGCCATGACAGGGACAATCTATAGCAGGTATCCAAAAACCCAGATGAAATCCAGTGCATGCAGTCCATGTGGCAAAAGTCTATATCGAGTGCACCAATATCATACACCAATACCCTGGTGATAATGAGCTGGGGGGACATGGAAGCACCAAATGTGGATGGATTGGCCAGATAACTCAGAACTTGAAGAGAATCTCGCTTCCTCCCTACAGGCCTGCATCTCAGCTGTGGAGAAACTGTCCCAACAGTTGTCCCAGACACCAAATAATGATAGGACTTCCTTACTCATATTGACCAATGTCTTGACTATTAAGAGTCATCCTTTCTGTTCAAGGGAGAGGGTTACCAGTGGCACACACCACATGCCACCCTGTGGTTCTATCTGCATGAAATGGGATGGTAAAACTACCTGGAGACTAGAAGCTAGATTACAGGAACTGCAAGAAAAAACAACCAAAAGGCATCCATCGAGGAAAATCACTGCTCTAGTACTTGTTGGTGTTTAGTTGCTGGTTGGGGTTAAACCACAAGCTCAAGGTCATATGAAAAGTTTTCACTGGAGAACAGGGGGAATTCTTGATCAAGTCATGATGCATCAGGGATACAGGCAATAGCTATGTGGTACTGAAGCTCATCAACTACTAGTTCAGAGACAGGACACCTGACCCAACCAAGCCAAAGGGGTATTCCATGCCACAGCATGGAACAGTATATAAAGTGGGGGAAGTTACCTGGAAGGGACTGATTACTGCTTGAGTCAGGCTGGGTATCAGTCAGTGGGTGGCAATTGCATTGTGCATAGAATCACAGAACCAAATACTTAGGGTTGGAAAGGACCTTAAGATCATCTAGTTCCAATCCCCCTGCCATGGGCAGGGACACCTAACCCTAGACCATATCACCCAAGTCTCTGTCCAACCTGGCCTTGAACACCGCCAGGGATGGAGCATTCTCAAACTCCTTGTGCAACCTGTTCCATTGCCTTATCACCCTCACAGAACTACTTCCTTATATCAAACCTGAACTTCCCCTGTCTTGATCTGAAGCCATTACCCCTTGTCCTATCACTACAGTCCCTGATAAAGTCCTTCTTCAGCATCCTTGTAGGCATCCTTCAGATACTGGAAGGCTGCTATGAGGTCTCCATGCACCTTCTGTTCTCCAGGCTGAACAGCCCCAACTTTCTCAGCCTGTCTTCAGACAGGAGGTGCTTCAGCCCCCTTATCATCCTCATGGCAATCCTCTGGACTTTCCTGTTTGTTGTCCACTGGACACTGCTGTTTGTTGTTAAACTATTCTTATCTCAATCTGTGGGGTTTACATTCTTTTGATTCTCCTCCCCATCCTGCCTAGGGAGGGAAGAAAAGGGAGTGTGAGCAAGCGACTGCCTGGTACTGAGTTACCAGCTGGACTTAAACCACAATAGATGGTCATGAGAGCATCTATACCCCACCCTCCACAGACTTAATTGAATTCGCTGGCTGATTTCACCTGGAATTAAATCCCCTTGAAGTACACACCAGACTTCCCCATCTTCACAGCCTGTTTAATTTGTTCAAAGGCTTGTTGTTCCTCAGGGCCCCAATTGAAATTCTTCTTCCAGGTCACGTGATAGAGAGGGCTTACAATCAGACTGTAGTTTGGGATGTTGTCGTGGTTTAAACTAAATCTGCACACTCCTTTGTTTCCCCTCCCCCCCTCCACCTTCCCACTCCCGGAGGGATGGGAAGGAGAGCCGGAGGAATACAACTCCCATGGATTGAGGTAAAATCAGTCCAACAATTAAGGTATAACACAAATCACTACTGCTACCACTAACAAATCAATGTTAGAGGAAATAAACAGGGAGAGAGAATACGATACCACCCGCCAGCACAGCCCGGAAGAGAGAGCTCACCCCTCCCCTCCCGGCCAGCTTATAGTTCCCTCTCCGAGCCCAGCCTGGAGTGTTAACCCCTTCCCTTTTGGCCAGCTTCCAGTCCCCTCCCTGAGCAGGACGTGCTGTGGTACGGAATACCTCCCCGACTAGCCCAGACCAGGCGCCCTATCTCTCCCTCCTCCCTGGCAGAGCATGAGCTACTGCTGAACCCATGACAGATGTACATTCTCAAGAACCGCACAACACTTAAAAAAGCTTGTGTTTCTTTCTTATTAGTTGGTGGAGACATTGCTGTTATTTTTTTGATCACATCTGTGGGGTCTGCCAATGTCCATCCCTACATGTTATTCCCAAAAAATTATCTACTATGCAGGTCCCTTAACCTTATTCTAATGGCAAAACCAGCTTTCATGAGGATTTGGATTTTTATTCCCTTTCTCAAAAAATTCCTCTGCTGTATGGCCCCATACGATGTCGTCAATGTATTGCAGGTGTTCTGGAGCTTGCCCATGTTCCAGTGCAGTCTGGATCAATCCATGGCAGATGGCAGGGCTGTGTTTCCACCCCTGGGGCAGTTGATTACAGGTGCATTGGATACCTCTCCAAGTGAAAACAAACTGTGGTCTGCACTCTGCTGCCAAAGGAATTGAGAAAAATGCATTGGCAATAGCAATTGTGGCATCCTACTTGGCTGCCTTTGACTCCAGTTCATATTGAAGTTTGAGCATGTCTGGTAGGACGACACTCACTTGTGGTGTGACCTCATTTAGGCCATGATAATCTACTGTTAGTCTCCCCTCTCCATTAGACTTTTACAATGGCCATATGGGTCTATTAAAGGGTGAGTGGGTCCTGCTGATCACTCCCTGCCTCTCCAGTCTACGGATCAGATTATGGATGGGAATCAGGGAGTCTCAGTTGGTGTGATATTTCCCCCGGTACACTGTTCTGGTTACGGTTGGTACATGTTCTTTGATCTTCAGCAGCCCCACAACAGAAGGATCTTCAGAGAGAGCAGCTGCATAATTTCCTCCATCTCCAAGTCAGCAATACCAAAAGCCCATTGGTACCCTTTTGGGTCTTTGAAGTACCCTCTCCTGAGATTCATGGAGCCTCTGGACCATTCACAATGGGGTGCTTTTGCCGTGTCTTCTACATGATGCTGATGGTAAAACCACAGGTACCCTTCTTGGGTACTTTCTATACCTTCCCTCTTGAGCAACTGTTAATAGCTGACTGTTAATAGCCTCTATTTCTTACTGTTAATAGCTGTCACATTGGTCTGTTTAAGTGGGGAGTTGGATATATCCTGTTTCAGTTGCTGGAACTCCCTGGACATTTTTTCCATAGCAGGTGTCCTATCTCTGCTCCCTTCTGGCTTCTTGTGCTTCCTCACTGGCAGAGCATGAGACTCTAAAGGTCCTTGATCAGCTTAAGTGCTAATGAGCAACAACTAAAACATTGGTGTGTTATCAGCATTATTCTCCGACTAAAGCCAAAGAGAATATTATAGTATGAGATTATAGTATATTAATTTCACCTAAACCAGAATACATTGTCCCAAATTTGCTATGAACCTAAGTATTTTATCATGCAGATATCAGAATCCTATCCCAGCACACATAACTTTACATTTTAGCAGTGTCTTTAAAGATATAGAAAAGGTATAATTTCCTACAATTCTTGTTACCATAACAGAATAATTAAATTATTTTTCTCCTAAGTTGGTAGGTGCAATTAGGCATTTACTGGACTTGATGGATCCAACTATGCATAAGAATAGAAATAAGCCATAATTGCAATACACAATTAGGTAGTTTCCTCCTGTCTTACCACCTACTTGTATACTTAGAAGATATTCTCAAAGGTGTATATCCTCACAGTGTTTTTTAAAGAGGTCAGAATAGACTGGACATGCAACCTTGGGATAAACTTCCACCCCAATGAGGATATAAAGCTGTCATATTCCTTTCTCTACAATCTTAGGCTAATTGGGTTCTATCAAGAACCCAATTCCCAATTCATAATTCATTCTTGCTCCATTTCAAAGACAGAGGTTTTAAGCACAAGCAACAGAATGAGTGACAGAACATTAAAGGTAAAGTTGTTTCTTTTTTTTCCTTATTTGAAGGAAGAAATTGGCCGGGAAGCTAGGGACCAGATTAGGAAAGTTAAGGCCCAGATATAATTAAATCTGGCAAGGGATGTGAAAGATAACAAGAAAGGATTCTATAATTACACTGAAAATAAAAGACAGACTATGGACAACATGGGCCCTCTCTGGAACCTATCAGGAGGACTGGCTGTCCTGGATTTGAAGAAGGCTGAGGTTCTTAATGACTTCCTTGCCTTTGTTTCACCGGCAAGTGCTCTGACTCCCCCACCCAAGTCTCAGAAAGCAGATGCAGGAAGAGTGAGAATGAAAACCTTAGGCCCACTGTAGGAGAGGATATGATTCGAGACCATATAAAAAAACCTGAATGTGCACAAGGCCATGGGACCTGATAAAATCTATCTGCAGGTCCTGAAGGAGCTGGTGAATGAAGTTGTCATTGTCCATCATATTTGAAAAATTATATTATTCAGGTGAAGTTCCCAATGACTGGAAAAAGGGAAATATAACCCCCATTTTCAAGAAGGGAAAAATGGATGACCAAGGGAACTACAGACCAGTCAGTCTCACCTCTGTGCCTGGCAAAATCTTGGAGCAGATTCTCCTGGAAAGCATGCTAAGGCACATGAAAAACAACGAGGTGCTTAGTGACAGCCAACATGGCTTCACTAAAGGGAAATCCTTCCTGACCAATTTGGTGGCCTTCTATAATGGGGCTATGGAACTGATGGACAGGGGTAGAGCAGGTGACATCATCTACCTGGACTTGTACAAAGCATTTGACACTGTCCTGCATGACATCCTTGTCTCTAAATTGGAGAGACATCAATTTGATAGGTGGACCACTCAGTGGATAAAGAACTGCATGGATGGCTGCACGCAAAGAGTTGTAGTCAACAGCTCAATGCCCAGTTGGAAAATAGTAACGTGTGGTGTCCATCAGGGACTGGTCTTGTTTAAAATCTTTGTTAGCGACGTGAACAGTGGGATTGAGTAAGCCCTCAGCAAGCTTGCTGACAACACTAACTTATGTGGTTCGGTTGATACACTGGAGGGAAGGAATGCCATCCAGAGGGACCTTGACATGCTTGTGAGGTGGGCTGATGCCAACCTCATGAAGTTTAACCATGCCAAGTACAAGGTCCTACACCTGGGTCGGGGCAATCCCAGGCACAGCTACAGGTTGGGTGAAGAAGCTATTCAGAGCAGCCCTGCACAGAAGGACTTGGGGGTGTTGGTTTATGAGAAACTTCACATGAGCCAGCAGTGTGTGCTCACAGCCCAGAAAGCCAACCATATCCTGGGCTGCAGCAAAAGGAACGTGTCCAGCAGGTCAATGGAGAAGATCTTGCCCCTCTACACTGCTCTTGTGAGACCTCACTTGGAGTACTGTGTACAGTTCTGGTGTCCTCAACATAAAAAGGACATGGAACAGTTAGAACAAGTCCAGAGGAGGGCTACGAGGATGATCAGGGGACTGGAGCACCTCCCATATGAAGACAGGCTGAGAAAATTGGGCCAGGGGTAATGGGTTCAAACTTAAACAGGGGAAGTTTAGATTTAGATAAGGAATAAGTTCTTAACTGCGAGGGTGGTGAGGCACTGGATTGGGTTGTCCAAGGAAGATGTGAATGCTCCATCTGTGGATTTGTTCAAGGCCAGGTTGGACAGAGCCTTGGACAACATGGTTTAGTGTGAGGTGTCTCTGCCCACGGCAGGGGGGTTGGAACTAGATTATTTTAAGGTCCCTTCCAACCCTAACTGTTCTGCAATTCTATGATTCTAAGACACTAAAAATACTGTTATTCATTTTATCAGAGTAAATTTTCACATTCTCTTTGTAGTGGTCAAGATAGGTTTTGCTTGAACTATTTATCTGTTACTAGCTACTTCTGCAGGCAAATCCAGAGCCAATGTATTTCAAACCCTTACGAGACATTTTCATATAGAATTCTTTCATGCATAAACTTACATTTTTCTCAAAGTGGGAAAGCCTTTGAAATTAGCAATGTTCTACTTCTAGACTAAGTTTCATAGTTCTAGCCATTAAACATAACTCTTTTTACAATTAATACAAACAGTATACCCAAAATAAAAATGTTATTGCTATATCGGGGGGGGCGCGGAAGGGAAAAAAACGCAAGCATAGTGAACATGTACTAAAAGAATTAGTATTTATAAATACTCCAAGAATTTCACAACTGCTTCTACCTCTTATTAAAACATACCTTATTTCATCAGTTTCTGGCACTTTGGTGTAAGGTAGAATTGCTCGAACTCTTCTTCTATCCTCCACAGGCTACAATTTTAAAGAGTGCATAGATATTAATTTTACCTTTCAATCTAGTTTAGACTTCCCCCAACATTATGGTATTCTGAGGCAAAAGACTGGTAATAGCCATTGTATCCCTTTGCTATATTTAAGTTTTTAAGGGTCAAAAAAAGTAAGAGCTGGAAATACTTTATTCCTGAAGTTATCTACAAAAGCTTTTGTTTTGTTTCTAGACTTCTGCCATTATCTGTCACATTTTCTCCAAAAATCAAATTGCCAATAATGTCATTCTCATGAAAGAGTACTTTAAAACTTTCTTCCATTTAGTGGAAATTTATGAAAGTTTAGCATTCAGAAACATTTTTATTGGGGGGGTGGGGGGGATGGTGGTTTGAGTTTTTTTGGTTGTTTTTTTTGTTTGTTTGTTTTTCTTGGGTTTTTTTTAGTTGGGTTTTTGTTGGGATTTTTTGTTAGTTTGTTTTAATTACTGATACTGTCTTAAGAATGGTCAGTTGAAAGAAACCCAGCTTTCAGTAGCTTTGGTTATTTCCAGGATGCTTATTTTGAAATCTTTGCTACAAAATGGTAATATTATTTTGAAATATTTTATTAAGTCAGTATAAAACCATAGGGCTAACTACATTACAATGATGATCTTTACTAGCCAAGAACCACACATTTTCTGGTTTATCTCAGTTTAAATACAGTGTTATTACTATATTTGGAGACATCTGCATTACCTGGTATATAGCTTTCTCATTAAAGGTTTTAATTTAAAAATACCTATTTTTTAATATTACTTTCTATCAGCAACAACATGCTTATATATTTCTTATATTTCACCATACATTAAGACAGCTCTAGAATTAGTGGAAGATGTCTACAATGTTTTTTTCATAGAACACTATCAAAATCAAATGCAAGATTAATGATGTTAATATTTAAGTAAATGACATTTAAAAAATTTACTACTTACCTCTGGAGGTGCTACTGGAAAGAATAGTTTTTCCCCCTTTAGCAAACAAGACACATGACTGTAATAACCAATTAAGTCCGAGAGTGATGCAAAGCGACGTCCACCAATGTAATAGTCTCCACACATGGCAATAATCCTATTAATAAAGAAAAGGAAGCTTGACAGAAGAAAATCTTTTGCTACAAAACATTTGTGTGTTATTTTGTTGGGCTTGTGATTTTTTTATATAAAGGATAATGTTGAGTTTTTAAAGCAGGCTATGTTCAACAAAATGCAATATTACAAACTCACTCATATACACACACCCTCTCCCCTTAACTAATGAATAAATATCTGAAGACTGCAAAGAGATGTAGTTTAGAAAAAAAGTAAGCAAATTTGCTAGAACTAGATGAAATTAAACACAAAAATGTAATTACCAGCATCCTGGATAAATTACATACTACATTAATACTTCTATCATGCAGCACACAGCTTATATGTTAGGCCTATATAAACTTGGCAAAATATCAATACATTTTGATAATAAATAACTGCATTTAATTATGCAGTCCAGAATACTAAAATACTTTCAAAAATTACTTTTCAACAGTTAGTCTGGTATCAATGCTAAAAATAAGAAAGAACTTTGTAATAATAATGTACTCAATTTTAAAGCCTGCTAATAAATAGGAAAAATACTTAAAAATTAGCATTTCAATAGTTCAACACAAAATTAAATTCTTAGAAAACTGCTCATCTTAATAAATTATGTAGTTGGGGGGTGTTGTAAGTTTGTTTTGGGGTTGGGCTTTTTTGAAGGGTGATGGTGCATATTTTAGTCCTCAGATTTGTGAACACATTTTGTCATAAAAACAAAAAGGTAAATACCATGTCTGTTCATATTTCTATGCAACACAAGTTGCATAGAAATAGTTAGAAATATTTGATTTAAATAAGAGAATTAACATTTTGTCCTGGGTTTAGAAGTAGCAGTTGTTTTTATGATAACTTACTTACCGGCCTGTTCTTATCTCAACCCGTGGGGTTTAAATTATTTTGATTCTCCCATGCCTCTGGGAGTGGGGGAAGGAAGAAGGGGGGGAGTGAGTGAACAGCTGCATGGTTCTGAGTTACCAGCTGGGCTTAAACCATGACAGTTCTTTCTGGTGCCCAATATGGGGCACAAAGTGTTGAAATAAAGACATCTGACTGGAGTGTGTCTAATCGTATTTGTGATAAGCATTAATTGTTTCAGATTAATAGTCACTCATCACAATGCTAATTTATGTGCTATCAGAGTTGTTGTGCTTGGTCTAGGAGTTTCAGCATGTCATACCTTATTTACAGACGGTATTTGCTGTTTCAGTGTTTATCGGCTGGGGGACCTGGGCTAAGGTTATTGTTTCATTGTATTTCATGGTAATGACTTGCAATACAGTAGACTTTAGAGAAGAGATTCAGAGCAGCCCTGCACAGAAGGACTTGGCGGTGTTGGTCGATAAGAAAATGAACATGAGGCAGCAGTGTGTACTCACAGCCCAGAAAGTCAACCATATCCTGGGCTGCATCAAAAGGAGCGTGACCAGCAGGTCAAAGGAGATGATCCTGCCACTCTGCTCTCGTGAGACCTCACTTGGAGTATTGTATGCAGTTCTGGTGTCCTCAACATAAAAGGGACATGGTACTGTTAGAACAAGTCCAGAGGAGGGCCATGAGGATGATCAGGGGACCAGAGCACCTCCCGTATGAAGACAAGCTGAGAAAGTTGGGGCTGTTCAGCCTGGAGAAGAGAAAGCTGCGTGGAGACCTCATAGCAGCCTTCCAGTATCTGAAGGGAGCCTATAAGGATGCTGGGAAGGGACTCTTCAGTAGGGACTGTAATGATAGGACAAGGGGTAACGGATTGAAACTTAAACAGCAGAGGTTTAGATTGGATATAAGGAAGAAATTCTTTACTGTTAGTGTGGTGAGGTACTGGAATGTGTTGCCCAGGGAGGTAGTGAATGCTCCATCCCTGGCAGTGTTCAAGACCAGGTTGGATGAAGCCTTGGGTGATATGGTTTAGTGTGAGGTGTCCCTGCCCATGGCAGGGGGGTTGGAACTAGATGATCTTAAGGTCCTTTCCAATCCTAACTATTCTATGATTCTAGACTCATTGATCATGGAACTTCGATGGTATGCTTTTTCAGCATGGGCATCACCACTATACTTTGGGAGACATATAATGGAATTTTTTAACAATTACACAACTTTCTTTTTCCTTCTTTTCTGAGGGTCAACCTATGTAGGAGATATTCCCTCACACCCTCTGCTACCCCACCATGCTATTTACAGTGTGAGAAGATTCTGGAAAAGTTAAAGATATTGAATATCCTTTCAGTGACCTTGAAATCAATCTCCTACTTTTGCTGAGAACCAGTTTGTCGCTGTTTTGCCTATGGCGTGACCACCCTGAGAATGTCCAATCTTGTATGATCTTAGAAGCTAATCAGTGTCCTCCAGCTTGGGTCTTGCCTAAGTTTAAATAATGATATAGGAGGATCAGCAATAGATTTTCCCTGAGTCTGGACAGTCATGAGTGGCAGGGTTTGTGTGTCAGAATGGGCAAGTATCTAGTCCACTGGGTCCCTACAGTGCTTTGGAAGCATCGGAGATGGAAGACAGCTGTATGGAGTTCTCTTTAACAAGCTGCAGAAACTGCTGAAGGAGAGGGTGAGTCGAGTCAGTTTGCCTAGGTGAAAGCCATCCAGCTGGCCTTGGACATTGCTGAATGAGAAAAGTTGCCAGTACTTTATACTGAGTCACGGATGGTGGCAAATGCCCTGTGGAGGTTGTTGCAGAAATGGAAGCAGAACAACTGGCAAAGCAGGGGGAAACCCATCTGGGCTGCTGCACTGTGACAAGATGTGAAGGTGGAAGGTATGCCACGTAGATGTTCATGCACCCAAGAGTCGGGCTTCTGAGGAACACCAGAACAACCAAAAAGTGAATAAAGCTGCTAAGACTGAAATGGCTCAGATGGATTTAGATTGGCAACATAAGGGTGAAATATTTTTGGCCCGGTGGGCCCATGACACTTCAGGCCATCAGGGCAGAGACACAACGTAAAAATGGGCCCGTGATCAAGGGGTGGACTTAACAATGGATGCTATTGCCCAGATTATTCGTGAGTGTAAAACATGCTGCAGTTAAGCAAGCCAAGCAGTTAATGCCTCTTTGGAATGGAGGACGATGGCTGAAGTACAAATACAAATGGGGAGGCCTGGCAGACTGATTATATCACTCCCAGCAAAGTGCCAAGGCAAGTGCTATGTGCTTACCATGGTGGAAGCAACCACCGGATGGCTGGAAACATGCACTGTGCCCCATGCCACTGCCCGGAACACTATCCTGGGCCTTGAGAAACAGATTTTGTGGCGACATGGCACCCCAGAGAGAATTGAGTCAGACAATGAGACTCATTTCTGGAATAACCTTATAGACACTTGGGCCAAAGAGCATGGCATTGAGTGGGTATATCACATCCCCCACCATGCACCAGCCTCTGGGAAAAATGAATGGTACAGTGGTCTGTTAAAAACTACACTGAGAGAAATGGGTGGTGGGACTTTCAAACATTGGGATACACTTTTACCAAAAGACACCTGATTGGTCAAAACCAGAGGATCTGCCAACAGAGCTGGCCCAGCCCAGTCAGAACTTTTACATACTGTAGAAGGGGATAAAGTTCCTGTGTTGCACATAAAGAATTTGCTGGGGAAGACAGTCTGTGTTATTCCTGCTTCAGGTAAAGGCAAACCCACTCACGGGATTGCTTTTGCTCAGTGTCATGGTTTGAGCATGTTTTGAGGGTGTTTTTGTTCAAGGTTTTTTCCAGCCAGGTGGAGGAGGGGAGTCCGGGAGGAAGGAGAGACAGGACACCTGACCCAGGCTAGCCAAAGAGGTATTCCATACCATAGCACGTGATGCCCAGGAGGCATACTGGGAAAGAGAAGGCTGGAGGGGTGGAGCTCTGGAGAAAAATGGAGGAGGGAGCACATGGTGCTCGGCCAGGCAGGGTGGAGTGAGTTATGGGTCGGTGGCTGGTGGGGTGTTGTATTCTTTTCACTTGCTGTTTGCTGTATCATTATTATTTGTAGTAGTAAATGGCAGTAGGGGTTTTGTGTTATGCCTTAGCAATTAAACCGTTCTTATCTCAATCCGTGGGGGCTACATTCTTTGGATTCTCCTTCCTAACTCTCCGGGAGTTGGGGGACTTGGTTTAAACCACGACATTTTTTGGCGCCCAACGTGGGGCCCGAGGGTTTGAGATAAGAACAGATCTGAGCGGATTTATGGTCTCTTGTCACAGTGCTGATTTATTGGCTCTTAGGGGTTTTTCTCTGGATCTCGCTGTTTCGGGATTTTGCCGGGTACTTTGTGTATGGATTGGATGTGTTTGTGTTTGTCAGTCATGAGGCTTGGGCTAAAGCTTTTGTTTCACTGTACTTTGTGTCGGAGGCTTGTAATACGGTGGGGCTCCGGCAGCAGGGGGGGATGGACGTGGCCGTGGACTTGGACTTGTACCAGGCCGTCCCACTGCTCTTCGCCGTCCTTGTCTTTATCCTCGTCGTCGTCTGTGTGGAGCTGCATGAAGCCAGGAAGGAGCGGCCCCGGGAGCTGCCGGCAGCTGAGGCTGCCAGGGAGAGCGGCACGGGGAGCCAAACGGCTGTGGCAGAGCAGCGGGAGCAGGCGGGGGAGGAGCGGAGCAGGGCGGTAGCTGAGCAGCGGGATCAGGCAGCCGGGGGGATGAGTCCTGCGGCCGTTCCCGACCCTCCGACGGCCGAGAGTGTCCCCCGGAAGTCGCCCGCCGACCCCCAACAGGATGCAGGAGACCACGCAGCACTTCCCAGCAAGGCAGAGGAGGAACCGAGTCCTGCCGCCGTTCCGAACCCCGCAGTGGCCGAGAAAATTCCCCGGCAGTCACCCGCCGAGCCCCAGCAGGATGCAGGAGACCACGCAGCATTTCCCAGCAAGGCAGAGAAGGAAGATCTGGACTCGGGAGAAGAGAAGCTGGTGGTGGGAGAACTGGCAAGCACGGCAGCTACATCAGCCCCAGTGACAAGTGCAGCAGCATCATCTGAGAGTTCTGATGGTTTTGAATGGTTTTTGGGTGCCCTTGGGATCTGCCTGCTAATTGTAATGGTGGTAGGCATGGTGGCACACACACAGAGTGTGTTCCATCCACAACCATTTTGTCCGATCCCAAAAGTTAAGCAGAGTCAGGTTTGGGTCTTGTCTAAGTTTAGACAAGTACATAGGAGCACCAGTAGACTGTTCCCAAGGCTGGACAGTCATGAGTGGCAGGGCATGTGGGACAGTATGGCCAGGTATCTGATCCACTGGGCCCCTCCAGTGCTTTGGAAGCATTGGAGGTGGAAGGCAGCTGTATGGAGTCCCCAGCAGCAAGCTGTAGAACTACTGAAGGGGACGGTGAATGATTTTGAGCCTGGTGGGCTCAGATACTTCAGGCCATCATTCCAGAGATGCAACATAGAGATGTCTCATGATCGAGGGGTGGACTTAAGAGAGATTGTGTATTGGAAATGTGAGATCTGGGCATGACGTGAATGGTATGGAATAAGGGGTGGATAATGTCATGGTTTGAGCATGTTTTGAGGGTGTTTTTGTTCAAGGTTTTTTCCAGCCAGGTGGAGGAGGGGAGTCCGGGAGGAAGGAGAGACAGGACGCCTGACCCAGGCTAGCCAAAGAGGTATTCCATACCATAGCACATGATGCCCAGGAGGCATACTGGGAAAGAGAAGGCTGGAGGGGTGGAGCTCTGGAGAAAAATGGAGGAGGGAGCACATGGTGCTCGGCCAGGCAGGGTGGAGTGAGTTATGGGTCGGTGGCTGGTGGGGTGTTGTATTCTTTTCACTTGCTGTTTGCTGTATCATTATTATTTGTAGTAGTAAATGGCAGTAGGGGTTTTGTGTTATGCCTTAGCAATTAAACCGTTCTTATCTCAATCCGTGGGGGCTACATTCTTTGGATTCTCCTTCCTAACTCTCCGGGAGTTGGGGGACTTGGTTTAAACCACGACACTCAGGGACCCGGATATACTTGGTGGGTAATGCGGGAAGATGGAGAAGTCCAATGTGTACCTCAAGGGGATTTGATTTTAGGGGAAAACAGCCAATGAACTCAATTGTATACTGTTGCCTGCTATGTAGCACTTTCATAGCCCACCAACTAGATGTCTTCAGGTCACCAGTGACTGGCCCTGACTTCCCTCTGAGCATCATCCCAACAAAGAATGAACTTTGCTGAAACCAGATAAGCTCTGCAGTGACCAGGCAAGTTCTGTGGTGTCATCAGCAGGCAACAATCCAACACTGCAAACCATCTCTCCTGCTCTGAAAGACTGTTACAAGAGATGGAGCCCAACATCATGGACCAGATGAACTCAGCAGCTGTTCTTACCTCAACCTGTGGGAGTTATATTCTTTCGATTATCTTCCCATCACTCCAGGAGGAGCGGGAGGAAAAAAGGGGGAAGTGAGCAAGTGGCTACGTGGTTTTGAGTTGCCGGCTGGGCTTAAACCTCAACACAGTTTTTAAAACATTTGTATTGCACAAGAATCATTTGTAAAAGGAAAAAAGTACAAAGGTTGAAAAAATATTTTTAACCAGACAGCCCAAAGAAACAATCATTTATGTAAATTGAAGGCATCAAGATGACCTGAATTTTTCCAACAATGCTGAAGTTGGATAGCAGTCCTGAGTAATAACACTGCTTTAAAAATGTGAAGACCTATCTGGAAAAGCAACTTGGAGAAGTGAGAAAGCACTCCCAGTGGGACTGAACTTTTCCTGTAGTTATACATAAGAAAAAAGTGAACAAGACATTTGATATGCTTAAAGACTATATTTTTTTGTAAAAATTATGAAATTTACTGTTTTATGAAACCTGCAGAATGCTAAAACCAGTTTCCAATAAATTATGTAGTAAATTGGAAAAACATAATTTACACCATATACGTAAATTGCCATGTCTTTTAAACACCTCCAGGGATGGTGACTCAACCATTTCCCTGGGCAGTCTGTTCTAATGATTAACAACACTTTTAGCAAAGACATTTTTCCTAATATCCAATCAATACCTCCCCTTGTGCAACTTGAGGCCTTTTCCTCTTGTCCTATCACTTGGGAAAAGAGACTGACATCCACCTTGCTACAAATCCTCTCAAGCAGTTGTAGAGAGCAAGGTCTCTCCTCAGATGCCTTTCCTCCAGGCTAAACAACCCCAGATCCCTCAGTCACTCCTCATAAGACTTATTCTCTAGACCCTCCACCAGCTTCATTGCTCTTTCTTGGAAACATTCCAGCACATCAATGTCTTTCTTGTAGTGAGTGGCTCAAAACTGAACACAGTATTTGAGGTGCAGTCTCACCCATGCCACTCACTTTCCTAGCCCTGCTGGCCACACTATTTTTGATACAAGCCAGGATGCTATTGGCCTTCTTAGCTACCTGGACACACTGCTGGCTCATATTCAGCCAGCTGTTAACCAACACCCCCAGGTCCTTTTCTGCCAGGCAGCTTTCCAGCCACTCTTCATAGAATCATAGAATGATTTCGGTTGATAAAGACTTTAAAGATCATCTAGTTCCAACCCCCGTGCTACAGGCAGGGACATCTTCCACTACACATGGTTGCTCAAAGCCCCATTCAACCTGGACTTGAACACTTCCATGGATAGGCCACCCACAGCTTCTCTGGGCAACCTGTTCCAACGTCACACCACCCTCACAGTGAGGAATTTTTCCCAGTATCTAATCTACATCTACCCTCTTTCAGCTTAAAGCCATTCCCCCTTGTACTATCACCGCATGCCCTTGTAAAAACTCCCTCTCCAAATTTCTTGTAGGCCCACTTTAGGTATTGGAAGGCTACTATAATGTCTCCCCAGAGCCTACTTGTCTCTAGGCTGAACAAGCCCAACTCTCAGCCTGTCTGCATAGGAGAGGTGCTCCAGCCCTCTGATAATCTTCGTGGTGCTCCTCTGGACTTGCTCCAACAGGTCCATGTCAAGTCCTTCCCCAAAACTGTAGTGTTGCACGGGGTTGCTTTGGCCCAAGTGCAGGACCCAGCTCTTAGCCTTGTTGAACTTCATACCATTGGCCACAGCCCATCGATCCAGCCTGTCCAGATCCCTCTGCAGAGCCTTCCTTCCCTCCAGTGAATCAAGACTCCTGCCCAACTTGGTGTCACCTGCAAACTTACTGAGAGTACACTCAATCCCTCTGACTAGATCATTGATAAAGATATTAACCAGAACTGGCCCAAATACTGAGCCCTGAGGAACACCATTTGTGACTGGCTGCCAACTGGATTTAACTCCATTCACCATAAGTCTTCGGACTCAGCCATACAGACAGTTTTTTAACCAGCAAAGAGCACACTTACCCAAGCCATAAGCAGACAGTTTCTTCAAGAGAATGCTGTGGGAAATGCTGTCAAAGGCTTTACTAAAGTCCAGGTAGACATCATCCACAGCCTCTCCCTCACCCACTGAGCAAGTCACCTTGTCATACAAGGATATCAGGTTAGTTAAGCAAGACCTGCCTTTCATAAACCCATGCTGACTGGGCCTCATCACCTGATTATCCTGTACCTGCCGTGTGATGGCACTCAAGATGAACTCCTCCATAATCCTCCCCAGCACAGAGGTCAGACTGACGGGCCCATAGTTTTCCAGATACTCCTTCTGGCCCTTCTTGTATATGTGCATAAAATTTGCTAACCTCCAGTAAACTGGAATCTCCCCGGTTAGCCAGGACAGCTGATAATCAATTGAAAGTGGCTTGGTGAGCACTACTGCCAAAGAAGGAAGTCATATGACATAACTTCAGAAAGTGAAGTCAAAGAATATATAACATCAAAGATCAGTGAAGATAAAAATATACAATAAAAATAAAGAAATTGAGATAAACTATTAGTAAACAAAACAAATTTCACTTAAAGAAAAACAACATCTAACATCATAGCACATATTCTGGAAAATTAATAAAAATTATCTTAAAGTTATTTCAAAACAAATTACAGGACAAAAGGTTAAACATGTCTGACTAAATATTTACTTAGCATTTTACTTCTTTGCATAGCTTGTGAACAATTAAAAATAAAAAGAGCATATTTTATATCTGTAGTTGTTTTCTTAGGATCAGGTTCGAGATCATCTTAAGAACCTGAACGTACACAAGTCCATAGGACCTGATGAAATCCATCTGCGGGTCCTGAAGGATCTGGCAAATGAAGTTGTCATTGTCCATCATATTTGAAAAATTATATTATTCAGGTGAAGTTCCCAATGACTGGAAAAAGGGAAATATAACCCCCATTTTCAAGAAGGGAAAAATGGATGACCAAGGGAACTACAGACCAGTCAGTCTCACCTCTGTGCCTGGCAAAATCTTGGAGCAGATTCTCCTGGAAAGCATGCTAAGGCACATGAAAAACAATGAGGTGCTTGGTGACAGCCAGCATGGCTTCAATAAGGGGAAATCCTTCCTGACCAATTTGGTGGCCTTCTATAATGGGGCTACGGAACTGATGAACAGGGGTAGAGCAGGTGACATCATCTACCTGGACTTGTACAAAGCATTCAAAGCTGTCCCATACAACATCCTTGTCTCTAAACTGTAGAGACATTAATTTTATAGATGGACCACTCAGTGGATAAAGAATTGGCTGGAGAGTGGTACGCAAAGAGTTGTGTTCATCGGTTCAATGTCCAATTGGAGACCAGTAACGAGTAGTGTCCCTCAGGGATTGGTGTTGGGATCAATCTTGTTCAACATCTTTGTGGGCAATGTGAACAGTGGGATTGAGTGAGCCCTCAGCAAATTTGCCGACAACACTAACTTATGTAATTTGGTTGATATGCTGGAGGGAAGGGATGCCATCCAGAGGGACTGTGACATGCTTAAGAAGTGGTCCGTTACCAGTCTCATGAAGTTCAGCCAAATCAAGTGCAAGGTCCTACACCTGGATCGGGGCAATCCCAGAAACAGCTACAGGTTGGGCAGTGAAGAATCATAGAGTAGTTCAGGTTGGAAAGGACCATAGAATCATCTAGTTCCAACCCCCCTGCCATAGGCAGGGACACCACTGTCCTAGTGTCAGCTGTAACATTTTTCTCCTTCCTAATAGCTGCTGCAGTGCTGTGATTTTGACTTTAGTCTGAGAACAATGCTGACATCACACAGATGATTTTATTTGTTGCTAAGTAATGCTTACTCTGATCAAGGACTTTCTCAGTCTCATGCTCTGCCAGGGAGGAGGGGCATAAGAACCTGGGAGGAAGCAGAGGCAGGACACCTGACCCAAACTAGCCAAAGGGGTATTCCATACCACAGCACATCATGCCAAGTATATAACCTGGGAGGAGTTACCCGTAAGGGCCAGATCTCTGCTCCAATCTGGCTGGGTGTCAGTTGGCAGGTGGCAAGCAACTGTATTCTGCATTACTTGTGTTTATTGTTTTCATTTTATTTTCCATTTTTAGTTTTATATTCTCTCCCCTTGCTATTTCCCTTATCATTATTATTGGTGGTAGTAGTAGTAGTTTTGTATGGTACCGTTCTTCTCTCAACCCATTGGATTTACATTCTTTCAATTCTCCTCTTGATCCCTCCAAGAGTGGGGGGGGGGGAAGAAAGGGAAAGTGAGTGAGCAGCTGTGTGGTTCTGAGTTACCAGCTGGGCTTAAACTTAACTTAAAAGAAGTTCTTTACCGTAAAGGTGGAGAGGCACTGGAACAGGTTGGCCAAAGAAGCTATGAATGCTCCATCCCTGGCAGTGTTCAAAGACGGGCTGGTCAGTCTTGGGCAACATGGTCTAGCGTTTTGTGTCCCTGCCCATGGCAGGGGGGTTGGAACTACATAATTTTAAGGTCTTTTCCAACCCTAACTATTCAATGCTTCTATAATTCTATGATTCTTGGACTTTTGTTCTATTTTTCTTTAATAGGTCAGTGTTCTGATACATTCCTGCTTTAAAAATCTCCCTTCTTAGTTGTTTAAACTATATTTCTCCAAAACAGAAGTGTAAAACACATACTAAGATCAATCTTCAGAGATAAAATTTGAAGTTTTTAAGCACATAGTACTGCAAGGGGAGTCAGAAAATAATATGACTTTAAAGATCTAGCCTAAGTCTCTTGGCATATTTTCTACCAGATTACTAATAAAATTCATGGTAAATTATTTAGAGGTTAAGTTTCTGAATTAAATTTCACATTTTATTATTAAATCAAGCTCAAACGAAACTGTTCTTCAGAACAAATGGGACTAGTAAACACAAAGACTTGTGCAATCACAGAAAATTCTGAAGGACAAGATGAAAAGATAAAGATTTTCCTTCCCAATATTTCATATCACTCAGCAGCTCAGCAAAAAACATACTATAACAGCCAAAAAGAACTTTATTTTCATAGAATCATAGAATAGTTAGGATTGGAAAGGACCTCAAGATCATCTAGTTCCAACCCCCCTGCCATGGGCAGGGACACCTCACACTAAACCATATCAACCAAGGCTTCATCCAACCTGGTCTTGAACACTGCCAGGGATGGAGCATTCACAGCCTCCCTGGGCAACACATTCCAGCACCTCACCACCCTAACAGGAAAAAATTTCTTCCTTATATCCAGTCTAAACCTCTGCTGTTTAAGTTTCAACCCGTTACTCCTTGTCCTATCACTATAGTCCCTAATGAATAGTCCCTCCCCAGCATCCCTGTAGGCTCCCTTCAGATACTGGAAGGCTGCTATGAGGTCTCCACGCAGCCTTCTCTTCTCCAGGCTGAACAGATACAACTTTCTCAGCCTGTCTTCATATGGGAGGTACTCCAGTCCCCTGATCATCCTCGTGGCCCTCCTCTGGACTTGTTCTAACAGTTCCATGTCCCTTTTATGTTGAGGACACCAGAACTGCATACAATACTCCAAGTGAGGTCTCACGAGAGCAGAATAGAGGGGAAAGATCACCTCCTTCGACCTGCTGGTCACGCTCCTTTTGATGCAGCCCAGGATATGGTTGGCTTTCTGGGCTGTGAGTACACACTCCTGGCTCATGTTCATTTTCTCATTGACCAACACCCCCAAGTCCTTCTCCGCAGTACTACCATGAATTTCCTTTTTGCCCAACCTGTAGCTGTGCCTGGGATTGCTCCGACCCAGGTGTAGGACCTTGCAATTGGCATGGTTAAACTTCATGAGGTTGGCATCAGCCCACCTCACAAGTGTGCGTATTTTAATGGACTCATACACTATCTGTAATCATATACTGCATCAGTGTATCCCCATATCCAACATGGGGAATGGGGATCTGAAGAATTTCCACTTAAAAATTGGTATTTTAGTTAAACAGAAATATGTGCTAAAAAGTTAAACTAAATATATCACTTTTAGGCGACAAAATATCAGCAAGATTGGTGAGCAATGGAAATTTCACCCCGTTCTGGAAGGCAAAGAACAAGCTTTGGTGAAAGTGATAATTCTAGTCTGTGGAACCCAGTGGACATATCCTTGTATTTGGCTGAAATAACTTCAAGACTGCCATTCTTGAGGCTGAAAAATGTTTGAGTGTAGCATCTGCCCTTCTAATAACAAAAACAGTCCACAGTGAACAAATTAAGCCAAAAGCATGTCTGTTCTATGAACACCAGTATCAGCAAACAAATTAGTTTCCTTTGAATAGTTCTCTCTTCACATATTTAATGGATCCAAGAAGGAAAGATTCTTGAAAATTTGAAAAGATAAGGAACCCTTTCTTAGTCTTTAATGGTTTCCCATTTTCTGAAACATATTTATCTTGGACATGAACCAACATTCAACACCTGATTAGTTACAATAAGAAGTTATTAGAAAAATAAGACTCTTAAAAACAGCACTTGAAAAGCAAGTATTAACATAATTCAATTTTCTCCTGCTAAATGGTAACCAGTTCCCAAACAAGAATCAGTATAACCAAGAAGCATAAACTGTTAGGTGAGACAACATGATGTAAATATGAGCATGCTATTTCTGTTTGCTTTGCAAGTAAATTTACTTTCAGTTTATTCCTTGTTATCTAGACAGCAAGGTTTTTTTATTGCTGAAGATTCATTTGAGATCCTATATTGTGAAGATAAACATTACACTGCAGCACACTACTTGCTGACTAACATTCAAGCGCTTCCCAGAACATCTCTAGTTTACACTAAATGAGAATAAATTAATGTATACAACTTGCCAATGGTAAAATAATCTAAGTTACAATTTTGTATAAAGGGCTATTTGTATTTAGAATGAATTCTAACACATATGGAAAACTAATTCCAGCAAATCCTCATATTATTAAAACATAACTTCTTTTTTTCTCCTTATTTCATTCTTATAAAGGAAGCACACAGATTTGCTATGACTGACATTCAAGTATGTCCTGTGAGCTGCAATAACTGAGGAACAGACTCAAAACAATCTCCTCAGATTACTAATAAGAAAGAACCCTGCATGTTATTGTAAATTTAGTCACAACAGCTTTAAACAAGCTTCTCTATTCTGATTTTGTTGGTTTCCTCACATTTTCATTCTTTAGCCTGTAAAGAAATTTTTAAGTAGCATGGTTTAAAACAATTAAACCCTAGTAAAGAGCTATAACATACAAGGATAAAACAGAAAAAATATTCCATTTATAAAACAACTGATTTCTATACTGTACTAAGTTCTACAACTACAAATAAACATGTTAGAGTGCTTTAAAATAAAACATTTAATTCTCACCTAAAATGATTGACATCTGTTTTATTAAGGAATGAAAGAACAAATGAACCCGGTCTCCGATCACTCTCTCGAATAAGGTAACTTCCAGGTTTTCCCGCTTGCCTAAGACGCTCTTCTGCAATTGCTCTGTCGAGTTTTCCATGATACCACCTAAAACAAAAATGTAACAATTGGTATCCTCAGAATTTAAGACTTCTGTTTGTTCTCACAGAACAGACCTGTGAAACTAATGAAAGTTCTCGGTTAAAACTAATTTAATTCCAAAACTTTGTTTCAAATAAAGTTATCAGAATTTTAGATGTGCCACCTCTCTCAAATTACTTTTTTCCAATACACAGATTTTTTAAAGCTTCATAGGTTCAAATAACCCAAACAACTCACAGTGGAGAAAAGCAACCTGAACCACCCAAATGTGACAAAGACTCTCTATAACCAGACTTTTCTTTCCTCCCCAATTTGCTTATTTTCAGTAAAAAAGCAGAAGCAGAGGTAATTGATATAACTCATGCTGTTGTATTTTAAGCCTCCTTGGGCTTCAATTCAGGCTATAAGCCATTTCTCAAATGACAAATGGGTCACAGTATGAAAACATACACCTAAACAAAATGACAGCAGACACCAAATCATATTACAGATAAAAAATGTCTTCCCAAATCCAGCACACAACCTATTAAAACCAAATACGAATGCTCAGCAACTAACAAACAGTAAATATGACAAAAGAACACTTCACTTTAAGGGAAAGGTTAGACTCAGCATTCAAACATTCATAACCCTTACTTCAATTTTATTTTCTTTAAAAAACTCTAAATTGACCTCTTTCTACACCAATCAAAAGGGAAGGAGCAGCATTGGAGGGAAAGACTGAAGCCAAGCTTCAACTGGGTTTGCATGGCAAAGTCTTGGTGGCAAAGGGGTGTGAGAAACAGGTTTGCTGGCAGAATCTGTGACCCAGTGGGGGACTCATGGTGGAGCAGTTTGTTCCTGAAGGATTGCACCCTGTGGAAGTACTCACTCTACTCTGGATTTATATATCCAGTATGGATCTTTATAAGATCCAATGCCTCTGCTCCTGTCAGGCACTTCCCAAGGAAGGGGCCATGATAAGGGCCCTGGTCTCTTCTTGTTGGTTCAGTATTGCAAGGATATCATAGAATCATAGAATAGTTAGGGCTGGAAAGGACCTCAAGATCATCTAGTTCCAACCCCCCAGCCATGGGCAAGGACACCTCACACTAAACCATATCACCCAAGGCTTCATCCAACCTGGCCTTGAACACTGCCAGGGATGGAGCATTCACAGCCTCCCTGGGCAACACATTCCAGCACCTCACCACTTTAACAGTAAAGAATTTCTTCCTTATATCCAGTCTAAACCTCTGCTGTTTAAGTTTCAACCCGTTACCCCTTGTATTATCAATACAGTCCCTAATGAACAGTCCCTCCCCAGCATCCCTGTAGGCCCCCTTCAGATACTGGAAGGCTGCTATGAGGTCTCCATGAAGCCTTCTCTTCTCCAGGCTGAACAGCCCCAACTTTCTCAGCCTGTCTTCATATGGGAGGTGCTCCAGTCCCCTGATCATCCTCGTGGCCCTCCTCTGGACTTGTTCCAACAGTTCCATGTCCTTTTTATGTTGAGGACACCAGAACTGCACACAATACTCCAAGTGAGGTCTCACAAGAGCAGAGTAGAGGATCTGCTGGTCACGCTTCTTTTGATGCAGCTCGGAATACGGTTGGTTTTCTGGGCTGTAAGCGCACATTGCCAGCTCATGTTCATTTTCTCATAAACCAACACCCCCAAGTCCTTCTCCACAGGACTACCATGAATTTCCTTTTTGCCCAACCTGTAGTTGTGCTTGGGATTGCTCTGACCCAGCTGTAGGAGCTTGCAATTGGCATGGTTAAACTTCATGAGGTTGGCATCAGCCCACCTCACAAGCGTGTCAAGGTCCCTCTGGATGGCATTCCTTCCCTCCAGAGTATCAACTGAACCACACAGCTTGGTGTCATCAGCAAACTTGCTGAGGGCGCACTCAATCCCATTGTCCATGGCACCAACAAAGATCTTAAACAAGACCGGTCCACTCACCGATCCCTGAGGGACACCACTTGTTACTGATCTCCAGCCGGACACTGAACCGATGACCACAACTCTTTGAGTGCGGCCATCCAGCCAGTTCTTTATCCACCAAGTAATCCACCTATCAAATTGATGTCTCTCCAATTTAGAGACAAGGATGTTGTGTGGGCCAGTGTCGAATGCTTTGCACAAGTCCAGGTAGACGATATCAACTGCTGCACCCCTGTCCCTCAGTTCCGTAGCCCCATCATAGAAGGCCACCAAATTGGTCAGTCAGGATTTCCCCTTATTGAAGCCATGATGGCTGTCACCAAGCACCTTGTTGTTTCTCATGTGCCCTAGCATGCCTTCCAGGAGAATCTGCTCCCAGATTTTGCCAGGCACAGAGGTGAGACTGACTGGTCTGTAATTCCCCGGGTCATCCATTTTCCCCTTCTTGAATATGGGGGTTATATTTCCCTTTTTCCAATTATCGGGAACTTCACCTGACTGCCATGATTTTTCAAATATGATGGTCAATGGTTTTGCAACTTCATTCGCCAGCTCCTTCAGGACCCACAGATGGATTTCATCAGGTCCCATGGACTTGTGTAAGTTTAGGTTCTTAATATGATGATCTCAAACCAGATCTTCTCGTACAGTGGGCTCAAAGTCTAGATTTTCACAGTCCCTGTGTCCGCCTTCCAAGACTTGGGTAGTGCAGTCAGAGCCTTTGCCAGTGAAGACCGAGACAAAGAAGTCATTCAGAACCTCAGCCTTCTCCAAATCTTGTGAAGACAGTTCTCCTGAAAGCTTCCGGAGGGGGCCTACATTGTCCCTAGTCTGTTTTTTAGCCACTACATACCTGTAAAATCCCTTCCTGCTATCTTTAACATCCCTAGCCAAGTTTAGCTCCAACTGGGCATTAGCTTTCCTAACCCGGTCCCTAGCTTCCCGGACAATATCTCTGTATTCATCCCAGGCCGCCTGTCCTTGCTTCCACCTTTTATAAGCCTCTTTTTTCCTGTGAATTTTTCTCAGCAGCTCTAATTATGTGATGTCAATTTTTAATGTTGTGACCTGAAAGGAGTTGCTAAGGATGACCTCCCTCCCCTTGGGATCAACAACAAAGTTTGTGATACCCTTGTAATTGAACTAAGGTGAAACACCACCAACCAACCAGTTTTATGATTTATTAATACAAAATACAAGGCATGTGGTTATATACAACAACTCAATGAAGATTATTTTAACTGGATAAGCAAGTCCTGTGCCGCATGTTTTTACTTGGAACTAGTCAGTATTCAATAAAAAAGAGAGGGGGAGAGAGAGGGAGAGAAAGAGAAGTATCACCACCAGTAAAGAACTTCTTCCTTATATCCAATCTAAACTTCCCATTTCAGTTTTAACCCCATTACCACTTGTCCTATCACTACAGTCCCTAGTGAAGAGTCCCTCCCCAGCATCCTTATAGGCCCCCTTCAGATACTGGAAGGCTGCTATGAGGTCTCCACGCAGCCTTCTCTTCTCCAGGCTGAACAGCCCCAACTTTCTCAGCCTGTCTTCATACGGGAGGTGTTTCAGTCCCCTAATCATCCTTGTGGCCCTCCTCTGGACTTGTTCCAACAGTTCCATGTCCTTTTTATGTTGAGGACACCAGAACTGCACACAATACTCCAAGTGAGGTCTCACAAGAGCAGAGTAGAGGATCTGCTGGTCACGCTTCTTTTGATGCAGCTCGGAATACGGTTGGTTTTCTGGGCTGTAAGCGCACATTGCCAGCTCATGTTCATTTTCTCATAAACCAACACCCCCAAGTCCTTCTCCACAGGACTACCATGAATTTCCTTTTTGCCCAACCTGTAGTTGTGCTTGGGATTGCTCTGACCCAGCTGTAGGAGCTTGCAATTGGCATGGTTAAACTTCATGAGGTTGGCATCAGCCCACCTCACAAGCGTGTCAAGGTCCCTCTGGATGGCATTCCTTCCCTCCAGAGTATCAACTGAACCACACAGCTTGGTGTCATCAGCAAACTTGCTGAGGGCGCACTCAATCCCATTGTCCATGGCACCAACAAAGATCTTAAACAAGACCGGTCCACTCACCGATCCCTGAGGGACACCACTTGTTACTGATCTCCAGCCGGACACTGAACCGATGACCACAACTCTTTGAGTGCGGCCATCCAGCCAGTTCTTTATCCACCAAGTAATCCACCTATCAAATTGATGTCTCTCCAATTTAGAGACAAGGATGTTGTGTGGGCCAGTGTCGAATGCTTTGCACAAGTCCAGGTAGACGATATCAACTGCTGCACCCCTGTCCCTCAGTTCCGTAGCCCCATCATAGAAGGCCACCAAATTGGTCAGTCAGGATTTCCCCTTATTGAAGCCATGATGGCTGTCACCAAGCACCTTGTTGTTTCTCATGTGCCCTAGCATGCCTTCCAGGAGAATCTGCTCCCAGATTTTGCCAGGCACAGAGGTGAGACTGACTGGTCTGTAATTCCCCGGGTCATCCATTTTCCCCTTCTTGAATATGGGGGTTATATTTCCCTTTTTCCAATTATCGGGAACTTCACCTGACTGCCATGATTTTTCAAATATGATGGTCAATGGTTTTGCAACTTCATTCGCCAGCTCCTTCAGGACCCACAGATGGATTTCATCAGGTCCCATGGACTTGTGTAAGTTTAGGTTCTTAATATGATGATCTCAAACCAGATCTTCTCGTACAGTGGGCTCAAAGTCTAGATTTTCACAGTCCCTGTGTCCGCCTTCCAAGACTTGGGTAGTGCAGTCAGAGCCTTTGCCAGTGAAGACCGAGACAAAGAAGTCATTCAGAACCTCAGCCTTCTCCAAATCTTGTGAAGACAGTTCTCCTGAAAGCTTCCGGAGGGGGCCTACATTGTCCCTAGTCTGTTTTTTAGCCACTACATACCTGTAAAATCCCTTCCTGCTATCTTTAACATCCCTAGCCAAGTTTAGCTCCAACTGGGCATTAGCTTTCCTAACCCGGTCCCTAGCTTCCCGGACAATATCTCTGTATTCATCCCAGGCCGCCTGTCCTTGCTTCCACCTTTTATAAGCCTCTTTTTTCCTGTGAATTTTTCTCAGCAGCTCTAATTATGTGATGTCAATTTTTAATGTTGTGACCTGAAAGGAGTTGCTAAGGATGACCTCCCTCCCCTTGGGATCAACAACAAAGTTTGTGATACCCTTGTAATTGAACTAAGGTGAAACACCACCAACCAACCAGTTTTATGATTTATTAATACAAAATACAAGGCATGTGGTTATATACAACAACTCAATGAAGATTATTTTAACTGGATAAGCAAGTCCTGTGCCGCATGTTTTTACTTGGAACTAGTCAGTATTCAATAAAAAAGAGAGGGGGAGAGAGAGGGAGAGAAAGAGAAGTATCACCACCAGTAAAGAACTTCTTCCTTATATCCAATCTAAACTTCCCATTTCAGTTTTAACCCCATTACCACTTGTCCTATCACTACAGTCCCTAGTGAAGAGTCCCTCCCCAGCATCCTTATAGGCCCCCTTCAGATACTGGAAGGCTGCTATGAGGTCTCCACGCAGCCTTCTCTTCTCCAGGCTGAACAGCCCCAACTTTCTCAGCCTGTCTTCATACGGGAGGTGTTTCAGTCCCCTAATCATCCTTGTGGCCCTCCTCTGGACTTGTTCCAACAGTTCCATGTCCTTTTTATGTTGAGGACACCAGAACTGTACACAGTACTTCAAGTGAGGTCTCACGAGAGCAGAGGTGCAGGATCACCTCCTTTGACCTGCTGGTCACGCTCCTGTTGATACAGCCCAGGATACGATTAGCTTTCTGGGCTACGAGCACACACACCCAGGAAACTACAGACCATTCAGTCTCACCTCTGTGCCTGGCAAAATCTTGGAGCAGATTCTCCTGGAAGGCATGCTAAGGCACATGAAAAACAAGGAGCTTGGTGACAGCCAGCATGGCTACACTAAGGGGAAATCCTGCCTGACCAATTTAGCGGCCTTCTAGGATGGGGCTAAGGAACTGAGGGACAGGGGTAGAGCAGGTGAAATCATCTACGTGGACTTGTACAAAGCGTTTGACACTTTCCTGCATTACATCCTTGCCTCTAAATTGGAGAGACATCAGTTTGATAGATGAACCACCTGGTGGATAAAGAATTAGGTGAATGGCTGCACACAAAGAGTTGTGGTCAATGGCTCAATGTCCAGCTGGAGACCAGTAACAAGTGGTGTCCTTCAAGGACTGGTGTTGGGACCAGCCTTGTTTAACATCTTTGTCGGTGACATGGACAGTGGGGTTGAGGGCGCCCTCAGCATGTTTCCCGATGACACCAAGCTGTGTGGTTTGGTTGATATGCTGGAGAGAAGGGATGCCATCCAGAGGGACCTTGACATGCTTAAGAAGTAGGCCAATACCAATCTCATGAAGTTCAACCAAGCCAAGTGCAAGGTCCTATACCTGGGTCAGAGCAATCCAAGGCACACCTACAGGTTGGGCAGAGAAGTGATTCAGAGCAGCCCTATGGAGAAGGCCTTGGGGATGCTGGTTGATGAGAAACTTAACATGAGCTGGCATTGTGCTCTCACAGCCCAGAAAGCCAACCGTATCCTGGTCTGCATCAAAAGGAGCATGACCAGCAGGTCGAAAGAGGTGATCCTGCCCCTCTACTCTGCTCTCATGAGACATCACTTGGAGTATTGTACATTTCTCTTGTCCTCAACATGATGATGTGTTGTTGTAATAGTAATCCTGCTCAGTATGAGAGGAACTGCAGGTTCAGACCCCTGGTGCGTGTGCTGGGCTGAGGAGCCACTGGCGCAAGGCTACCATCTGCAGGCTTATGACTGAATGCCTCTAAGCCAGAATCCCGCTTAGACGTAGCGATACTGCAGCACCGCCGGTACCTCAGTGGGCTCACAATAGCGATCACTCGAGATTGACCAAGGAAATTACAGTCCTGCTCAGAACGTAGGAGAAGGAAAACTCCTATCTTCAAACCTGGGCAGATGGAGCTCATCTAGCCTTGTATGGTCTTCCATCTAAGAGAAGGACACTCTTATAAAACCCACGACCTGTGGACTTTGCTGTCACCATCCTAGCTAGCTAGGCCTGGCAGTTAAACCACAAGTGTAAAGGGTGGGGACAGTTCTGCGCAAGATGTGCCTCACCTACAAAATCCACTGTGCAGGCTGGAAGGGCTTGCCCTCGCTTGTCGGTATGGATGGGTGAGGGTCGAATTAGTAGATGACAAGGTGCATGGGTAGCTGCAGATCCAACTTTGCATGTGGGCGGACCAGTGCATGGGTAGCTCGAGATTACTCAGGAGATGACAGTCCTGGTCAGACACTCCCTGATTGCCTAAGCACCCTTTTTAAACCATATTTGCATATCCCACTCACCCTTGGTCATTGTGCTTGAAGTAAGTGTGGTTAAAGCCCTTCCCAAAATTCTCTCTTGTGAAGCCAAGCCATCAATAAATACAGATCAGTAGTACAATTAACTGTGTTATGACAACACATCCAGTAGTTCAGTGATATGATTATCCAGGTCAAACCAACAATATATACAATTGCTTATCACTATTGGCCTAAACTTAATATCTGTGAGTGCAAAGGCTTAGATAACCACAACTACTGGGTAGGGTGGTGGGAAGCAGGGCATGGCTTCTTAGGATGAGTGACCAGCTGATGGGCTTGGGGAATTCAGAATTTCCTGATTGGGCTGTCTTATTTAATTGTAGAGTTATGGAAATGCTATCTGGTCATGTTAACCAATCACCACACATCCTACCTGTGTTCTATTTCTGTCCTTGGTGTGCAGGGGGCATGCAAATACTGTGTAAGGCAATGCTAGTACCACAATCCTGAGTGAGAATGACTTAATGATTGTCTGTTCAGTGCGTGCTTTTTGCATTTGAGTACAGAAGTAGCATGCTTATGCAGCAGCTTAATGGTAGGTGGTACCCTATCTGCAAAGCTCATTTCCAGAGATTGATGGCAGTCTAAAGCGGTGTTATGGAAGTGTTAACAAAATTAATGAATGATACTTACTTCAGTAGCAAACCAGTGATATGTCAAATAGTTGAGTTGTTTATGTATTTGAATAGAAGTCTTAAAGTTATCAAGACATATATTACCATTGCATTAAGATGGCAGAAGCAGTTCCAGTATGATCCAACACAATTCATGTTTCCATATGGTGTTTCTTTAAGCAGTGATTATCAATTTGAAATTGTTGAACTCAAAAGATATTAACCAAATACTGTCAAAATAGTTTTGTTAAAACAAAAATCCTACCTACAGTAGATATATTCATAGAAGCAACTAGGTTGGAAAAATACCTTTAAGGTTATCAAGTCCAACCATTACTCCAGAACTGCCAAGACCTCTATCGCTAAACCATATCACTGAAGGCCTCATCTACATGGTTTTTGAACAATTCCATGGATGGTGATTCCACCACTTCCCTGGGAAGTCTGTTCCAATACCTGATTAGCTTCTCTGAGAAGACATTTTTCCTAATATCCACTCTAAACCTCCCCTGAACAGCTTGAGGCTGTTACTTCTTGTCCTATCACTTATTACTTGGGAGAAGAGACTGACCCCACTTCACCACAACCTCCTTTCAAGGAAGTTGTAGAGAGCGATAAGGTTCCCCCTATGACTTCTCTTCTCTGGACTAAGCAACCCCAGTTCCTTCAGCCATTCCTCATAAGACATGCTCTACAGACCTTTCACCAGCTGCTTTGCCCTTTTCTGGACCTGCTCCAGCACTTCAATGTCTTTCTTGTAGTGAGAGGCCCAGAACTGAACACAGTATTCTAGGTGCAGCCTCACAAGGGCTGAGTACAAGGGGGATGGTCACTTCCCTGACCCTGCTGGCTATGCTATTTCTCTTACAGGTCAGGATGCTGTTGGCCTTCTTGGCTGCCTGGGCACACTGCTGGCTCACGTTCAGCTGGCTGTCAATCAGCACCCCTAGATCCTTTTCTGCAGAGCAGCTTTCCTGCCACTCTTACCCAAGCCTGTAGTGTTGCATGGTGCTCTTGTAGGCCAAATACAGGACCTGGCACTTTGCCTTGTTCAACCTCATACTACTGCCCACAACCTATCGATCCAGCCTGTCCAGAGCCTTCCTTCCCTCCAGCTGCTCAAAGCTCACAGCCAACTTGGTGTCGTCCGCAAATTTACTGAGTCTGCGCTCAAACCCCTCATTCAGATCATCAATGAAGATATTAAACAACACTGGCCCTAACACTGAGCCCTGAGGGACACCACTAGTGACTGGTCACCAACAAGATGTGATGCCATTTACCACCACTCTCTGGGCTCAGCCATCCAGTCAGTTTCCAAACCAGCGAAGGATCTACCTATCCGGGCCATGACCAGTCAGTTTCTCCAGGAAAATGCTGTGGGACACAGCATCAAATGCCTTACTGAAGCCCTAAAAGAAAATGTTCACAGCCTTTCCCTCATTAATCAGGTGGGTCATCTTATCATAGGATATCAGGTTGGTCATGCAGGACATGCCCTTCATGAGCCCATACTGACTGGGACTGATCCCCTGTTTTCCAATACATGCTTTATGATGTCACTTAGGATTATCTGCTCCACAGCCTTCCCCAGCACTGAGGTCAGGCTGACAGGCCTGTAAGTTTCCAGGGTCATCCTTCCTGCCCTTTCTATAGAAAGGCATCACAATGGCCAACCTCCAGTCCTCTGGGACCTGCCCACTAGGCCAGGACTGCTGATAAAAGCTGAAGAGTGGCTTAGAAAGCTCCTCTGCCAGCACCTTCAGCACTCATGGGTGGAACCCATGTGGCCCCATAGAGGTGTATACATCGCAATGGAGCAGGAGGTCACAGAACATTTCATCCTGAATTATGGAGACTTCAATCAGCTCCCTATCTCCTGCCAATGCACTCTTCTCAATTCCTTTGGAGGATAATGCAGGCCACAGTTTGCTTTTACTTGGAGGGATGTACAGTATAGAATCATAGAATACTTAGGGTTGGAAAGGACCTTAAGATCATCTAGTTCCAACCCCCCTGCCATGGGCAGGGACACCTCACACTAAACCATATCACCCAAGGCTTCATCCAACCTGGTCTTGAACACTGCCAGGGATGGAGCACTCACTACCTCACTGGACAACCCATTCCAGCACCTCACCACCCTAACAGTAAAGAATTTCTTCCTTATATCCAGTCTAAACCTCTGCTGTTTAAGTTTCAACCTCTTACCCCTTGTCCTATCACTACAGTCCCTAATGACTAGTCCCTCCCCAGCATCCCTGTAGGCCCCCTTCAGATACTGGAAGGCTGCTATGAGGTCTCCACGCAGCCTTCTCTTCTCCAGGCTGAACAGCCTCAACTTTCTCAGCCTGTCTTCATATGAGAGGTGCTCCAGGCCCCTGATCATCCTCGTGGTCCTCCTCTGGACTTGTTCCAACAGTTCCATGTCCTTTTTATGTTGAGGACACCAGAACTGCACACAATACTCCAAGCGAGGTCTCACGAGAGCAGAATAGAGGGGCAGGATCACCTCATTTGACCTGCTAGTCATGCTCCTTTTGATGTAGCCCAGAATACGGTTGGTTTTCTGGGCTGTAAGTGCACATTGCTGGCTCATGTTCATTTTCTCATTGACTAACACCCCCAAGTCCTTCTCTGCAGGGCTGCCCTGAATTTTCTTTTTGCCCAGCCTGTAGCTGTGCCTGGGATTGCTCCGACCTAGGTGTATATATACTTGGAATTGATTCCCCTAGGGGCAATTTCATCTGCCATGGACTGATCAAGACTGCACTGAAACAAAGGCAAGATCCAGAATACAGACAATACATTGATAACATTACTGTGTGGAGCAATACAGCAGCAGAATTTTTGAGATAGGGTGGAAAACAATTCATATCCTTCTGAAGGCTGGTTTTGTCATAAAACAGAGTAATGTCAAGGGACCTGTACAGGAGATTCAATTTTGGGGAATAAAATGGCATGATGTACGTCACCAGATCCCCAAAGATGTGATCAACAAGATAACAGCAATGTCCCCACCAACTGATAAGAAAGAAACACAAGCTTTCTTAGGTGTTGTGGGGTCCTGGAGAATGCACATCCTAAACTCCAGTCTGACTGTAAGCTCTCTCTATCACGAGACGCAGAAGAAGAATGATTTCAAATGCGGCCCTGAGCAGCAACAAGCCCTTGAGCAAATTAAATGAGACATAGTTCAAGCAGTAGCCCTTGGACCAGTCCAGACTGGGCCAGATGTGAAAAATGTGCTTTACACCACAGCCAGGGAGAATGGTCCTACCTGGAGCCTCTGGCAGAAAACTCCAGGGGAGACTCAAGGTCGACCCCTTGGCTTTTGGAGTCGGGGATACAAAGGATCTGAGGCCAGCTATACCCCAACGGAGAAAGAGATATTGGCAGCCTATGAAGGGGTTCGAGCTGCTTCGGAAGTGATTGGCACTGAAGCACAACTCCTCCTGGCACCCCGCTTGCCTGTGCTGGGCTGGATGTTCAAAGGCAGGGTCTCCTCCACACATCATGCAAGCAATGCTACATGGAATAAGTGGGCTGCACTAACTACACAGTGAACACAAACAGGAAATCCCAGTTGTCCATGAATCCTAGAAATCATCATGGACAGGCCAGAGGGCAAAGATTTTGGAATGTCACCAGAGAAGGAGGTGATACTTGCTGAAGAGGCCCCACCATATAATAAACTGTCAGAAAGTGAGAAGCAATATGCCTTGTTTACTGATGGATCCTGCGGTAATGTGGGAAAGCATCGGAGGTGGAAGGCAGCTGTATGGACTCTACTATGTCAACTTGCAGAAAATGCTGAAAGAGAGGGTGAATTGAGTCAGTTTGCAGAGGTGAATGCCATCCAGCTGGCCGTGAACATTGCTGAACGAGAAAAATGGACAATTTTTTAACTCCATACTGACTCATGGATGATGGCAAATACCCTGTGAGGGTGATTGCAGCAATGGAAGCAGAGCAACTGGCAATGCAGAGGTAAACCCATCTGGGCTGCTGCATTATGGCAAGATATTGCTGCCTGGGTGCAGAAGCTGGTGGTGAGGGTACGCCATGTAGATGCCCACATACCTAAGAGTCGGGCCACTGAGGAACACCACAATAACCAACAAGGGTTGGTGATTTTTTTTTTTGGTGGGGGATTTTGTTGTTTGTTTTCTCTTTTTGGGGGGGTGGTGTTTAGGGGGGATTTTGGGGATCGTTTGTTTGAGGCTTTTGGAGGGGGCTGTGGTTTTTTTGTTGGTCTTTTTTGTTGTTGTTTTGTTTGTTTGGGGTTTTTTTGTTTTGTGGCTTTTTTCCTATTAGGTGCATGTGTGTATGGGTATAAATAAAATATTGTATCTAGACTTGAATATAGAATAAGATTATTACTACAGAGGTTGTTACATTCTGCTTTTGGAAAGATAAAGACAGTTCTGTATCATCCCTTAGACTGACAAGGAGTAGAAAGAGTAACAGAAAATACTCTCTTTCTACAGAGGCTCAGGAAGTACAGAAATCTTTGTAACAAGAAAGGGTGTGGAAATCTGTCTGTAGCTTGAACAACAAATACCAGCCATTCCTTAATGTTCTGGACTAAGCAGATATTCAAGCTTGGATCTCCAATGTTAGTTATGCTACTAACAGATGAATACATGAAAAAAAGAATTAATTGACTTATAATTACACTTAAACTGCATATATATGTGCTCTCTATAAAATAACCAAACAAAACCCAATGAGTATGCCACAGACAGAATAACCTTTGGGGAGGGGGTGTCCTGGGTTAAGCAGTAGCAGTCATTTTTTTCTCCTTAGTAGCTGGTGCAGTGCTGTGGTTTTGACTTTTGGCCTGGGAATAGCAGCGATAACACTGATGTTTTTAGTTACTGCTCAAATGTTTAGTCTGACCAAGGACTTTCTGAGTCGCATGCTATGCCAGGGAGGAGGGGAAGCCAGGAGGAAGCAGAGACAGGACACCTAACCCAAACTAGCCAAAGAGATATTCCATACCACAGCACGTCATGCCTAGGATGTAAATTGAGAGTTACCCAGAAGGGCTGGTTCACTGCTCGGTCGAGCTGAGTATCGATGGGTGGTATTGTATTTTCTTCCTTTGTTATTTCCCTTATCGTTATTATTATTGGTGGTGGCAGTAGTGGGTTTGTGTTATACCTTAGTTACTGGGCTGTTCCTATCTTAACCCATGGGAGTTACATTCTTTCAGTTCTCTTCCCTGTCCCTCTGGGAGTGGAGGGGGGGAGGGAGGGGGGGAAGAAAGGGGGGAAGTGAGCGAGAGGGTTGCATGGCTGACTTACAGCCTGAGCTTAAACCACGAAAGGGGGATACTACATATGGGGGAACATGTATACACATTTGCATAATTTTACAGAAAAAATTAGTAGACTTATGCTAGCTAAATCTAAGTACATCATTAACCTCAGTTTCTGGAAAATATCCCAAAAAATAAAGCAACATCTCTGCATGGAGAAGTTCATAAAAGAAACCCTTTTCCAAATATCTATAAGTAGGTACTAACAACAGAAATTCATATACCCACCCTTGTTGAGCCAATTGCAGGATTACTTACAGCAAACTAAGACTTATATATTTCCATATATTTCCATACTCAACTTCTTTAAATAAAAATACATATAGCTAAAATATCCTAACATTAAAGTTTTCTTGGGTTAGAATATGTATGTTATACAAACTCAAATCCCACTTAAGGATGGACAAGTATTAAAACTTCAGTGTTAACAAAATGAAACAATCAACCTTTAATAAAAAAAAAGTTTCTATGTAAAATTGGTCCCAAGTAGCTGTGGAAAATATTAAGTTGAACATTAAAATGAGAAAGTCTTATTTTTAGAACCCAAGTGTCCTGGGTTCAGGTGTAGCAGTCATTTTTCTCCCTCTTAGTAGCTGGTGAAGTACTGTGGTTTTGACTTTCAGCCTGAGAACAGCACTGATAACACACCAATGTTTTTAGTTCTTGCTAAGTAATGTTTATTCAGATCAAGGACTTTTTCAGCCTCATGCTCTGCCAGGGAAGAGGAGCACAAGAAACTGGGAGGAAGCAGAGACAGGACACCTGACCCAAACTAGCAAAAGGGGTATTCCAGATCACAGCAAAACATGCCCAGTATATAAACTGGGGGGAGTTCCTCGGAAGGCCCAGATCACTGCTTGGGTCAGGCTGGGTATCGAATGACGAGTGATGAGCAGTTGTAGTCTCCCTCCCTTGTTATTTCCCTTATTATTAATATTTGTGGTAGCAGTAGTAGTTTTGTATTATACCTTATTTACCAGACTGTTCTTATCTCAGCCTGTGGGAGTTATATTCTTTCGATTCTCCTCCCCATCACACCAGGAACGGAGGGAGGAAGAAAGTGGGGAGTGAATGAGCAGCTGCATGGTTCTGAGTTATCAGCTGGGCTTAAACCATGACACAAAGCATTGCAAGAATCAGACTTGTAGCTATCAGAACACTGAATGGGCATGCCGAGTGCTCTACAAACTGGCTACACCTTTGTGGAGACAGTGTTCTCACAGGAGAATGGATATTTGGTACATGAGCTCTGAATAACTCTGAAAGATACAGCAAGGCTGTGGGAGGCCCGAGAAAGCTTAAGCAAGAAAGATAAGAAGAAGCTGTAATTCACTTACTTATGAGAACTGTGGACTGTTGGCAAGTGTTTGAGGTCAAGTTCTCACACCTGTGCTTATCCAATTGTCATGGTTTAAACCAAGTCCACACACAGCTCGTTCACGCACTCCCCCCCTCGCTCCCCCAACTCCCGGAGAGTTAGGAAGGAGAATCCAAAGAATGTAGCCCCCACAGGTTGAGATAAGAACAGTTTAATTGCTAAGGTATAACACAAATCATTACTGCCACTACTACTACAAACAATAATGATAAAGCAAATAACAAGTGAAGAGAATACAACACCTCACCAGCCACCGACCCGTAACTCACCCCACCCTGCCCAACTGAGCACTGACCGATACCTCCTCCATCCCACCCAGAGCTCCAGCCCTTCCAGGTCTCTCCCCATTACATCCTGGGTATGACATGCTATGGAATACCTCTTTGGCTAGCCTGGATCAGGTGTCCTGTTTCTCCTTCCTCCCGTCCTCCCCTCCTCCCTGGCAGAGCATGAGCTCAGAAAAAAAGGCCTTGGACAAAACCAAATATTTGAGCAGTAACTCAAAACATACTTGCTATCAGCAACTGTTCCCAGCCCAGAAGTCAAAACACAGCACTGCACCAGCTACAAGAAGGAGAAAAACTGACTGCTACTGCTCAAACCAGGACACCAATTATATGTTAGTCACTAAGGGTCCTCAAGACAAGTATCCAATCATGATATGCCAAATTGCTGTAGGTGTGTGTAAGCAATAGTATATAAGGAGTTAATGCTTTGCAATAAATGGCTTTTTGTCTGATCATATTGATCTCTGAGTCCATTCCGCAGCACACCTTTTCTCAAATATTACTGCAGCTTAAAAGTTTATTTAGCAACATTGGCTTATATACATTAATAATTGATAGAAAGATAAATAATAGTTTTGTATAATGAATACCTTTTTAAAGTTAAGCAACACTGTTAGCTACCTTAGAAGGAATTAAAAATGAAAAATTCTTGAGCTTCTACAGAAGAAATTAGGAGGAAAATTGTCTACAAAAATAAAATACCCTGTCTATCTACTTCAGCTTTTATTTTTCTTGTACTTTTCTTCATAACCTTTGCTACTAGCTATTCCCACTGACATAATCGCAAATTACTTCAAGTAACAAGTTTCAGTAAGCAGATACCCAACTATAAACAGGAAATTTATCAATATACAAAACATGATTTAATGATCAACCCATGCAAAAAAAAAAACCAAAAAGGGACAAAATAAACAAAAAAACCCACACCCCACTTTTTTTCTATTCCAGAGTAATCAAGCAAATGTTTTACAGAAAAATAAAAAAAAATAGGCTGCCTGAAAGAATATAAAAAAGTAGAGGGAACTTGACAAGAACCAGTAAAATTTTATTGGTGCCAACCATAATCTAGAGGAACACAGAATAACACAGAATTCTTGTTCATTGGGATATTTCTATGCAACACATCACAACAGTGAAATAAGATGCCTTCTCTGTCCTCTTACTGTGCCCACCAGCAAGATAAATACAAAGGGGTTTTTTGTTTGTTTTTTAAAGGTAAAATGAAGATACGGAGGAAACAGGAAAACTAATTCAAGAATCCTAAGTATTTATGGATGAAACAACAGATGCAATCCTATGCTGAAGAGATCTATGTCCCCTAACATCAAAATTAGTGTTCCTCCACATCCACAAGGGGGGGAGGGGGTGTAAAACAAAAGGTGGATAAACATGGCATGACAGTATGCTTCTCAATAGGGTAGGCCAGTAGGTTAAGTGCATAAGCCCCATGTTGAAGTTCTGGGAGACAATACACAACAAAATAAAAACTTGATAAAGTACAGGTTAAGAGTCTCTATTCACTATTTAGATTAAATAACCTTCAAATGATGTTAATTAGAACTACTGACAAAAAAAATACAAAACAAAAAAAAAACCCAAAACAACAGAAAATTCCTCTTCAAACTTTTTCCAGCATCAAATGTTGTTCTACTTTTGTTTTTCTGAATCTGAAGCTTCCATTTATATATGTACTTATGTTTAGTTTATTTACTGCTTCACTTCCAACATACGGTTAAAAGTACAATTTTGTTCTGCTGCTCCTTTTAAAATGGCATTTCTGACATCATCTACTCAGAAATAAAACCAGATTTATGCGTAATTCTATTCCACAAGTACACAAATTATAAGACCTGGACACATCAGCAAAATACCCGGCAACTTGAAAAAAATTAAAATAAGGTGGTATCTTCCCTCTGCAATTCATTGTTAAGAGACAGTAAGGGAAAAACAAAAGGTTACCCACTAGCCACAAGAACTGTGAAACAGAAGAGAAACCTCATACACTAAAATTAAGTTACATCACAGCTACAGACAGCTAGAATTAGCCTCACATCCACGGGGTGGGGGTGTGAGGGAAGTTTAACCACACAGATTTTTGCTGGAGGAACAACACATCAGGGCATAAGCAAACCAAGAGGTTCCTGGAGAGCATCAATGACAGCTGACAAAGGAGCCATAAAGGAAAGGTGTTCAGCTGGCCCTCATACCCACAAAGAAAGAAAGGCTCATTGGGGATGTGAAGGTCAAATGCAGCCTTGGCTGCAATGACCCTGAGATAGCAGAGTTGGGGGGGGCAAAAGCAAGATCACAACACTGGACCTGCAGAGAGCAGTTTTGCCCTCTTCAGGGATCTATTTGGAAGAGTTCTATGGGATAAGGCCCTGCAGGGAAGAGGAGCTCAAGAAAGCTGGTTAATAGTCAAATATCACCTCCAACAAAGGCAACAAGAAGGGCTTCTATAAGTAGACAAGTAGCAAAAGGAAGACTGGGAAAATGTGGGCCCACTGCTGAATGGGGCAGGGGCCTTGGTGACAAAGAACATGGAAAAAGGCTGAGGTACTGAATGCCTTCTTTGCCTCAGCCTTTACTGGGCAAGACAGGCTTTCAAGAATCACGGGTCCCAGAGATAAGATGAAAGACTGGAGCAAGGAAGATGTGCTCTTAGTGGAAGATCAGGTCAGGGAATACTTAAGCAAAGTAGATATACATAAGCTCACAGGCCATGATGGGATGCACCCACACAAGTGCCAAGGGAGCTGGCTGAAGCCATTGCAAGGCCATTTTTAATAATATTTGAACTGTAGCAATTGCAAGAGATGCTTAAAGACTGGAAGAAACCAAATGTCACTCCTATCTTCAAGAAAGAGGACCCAGGGAACTACAGGCTAGTCAGCCTCATCTCAAACCCTGGAAGAGGTGATGGAGCAGCTAATCCTGGAAACCACTTCCAAGTACATGAAGAAAGACAAGAAAAATAGCCAAGAGTAGTCAGCATGGCTTCACGAAGAGGAAGCCTTGCTTGACCAACTTGATAACCTTTATGTGTAGAACTACTGGCTTGGTAGAAGAGGGGAGAGCAGGGGGATATTGCCTACCTAGCCTTTGGGAAACTTTTGACATCATCTCCCATTAGACCCTCATAGAGAAGCTGTTGATGTATGGGCAGGATGAGCAGAGAGTGAGGTGGACCAAAAACTGGCTGAATAGCCAAGCCCATAGGGTGATGGTCAGCAGCACAGTCTAGTTGGAGGACAGTAACTAGCAGTGTACCCTGGTGTCCTGGGTTCAGCCGTAGAAGTAATTTTTCTCCTTCTTAGTAGCTGGTGCAGTACTGTGTTTTTGACTTTTAGCCTGGGAACAGCACTGAAAACACCAATGTTTTTACTTGTTGCTAAGTAATGTTTACTCTGACCAAGGACTTTGTGAGTCTCATGTTCTGCCAAGAGGGGAAGCTGGAAGGAAGCAGAGACAGGACACCTGACCCAAACTAACCAAAGACACATCATGACCACTATATAAACTGGGGGCAGTTACCAGAAGGGCAAGATCACTGCTCGGGTCAGGCTGGGTATCATTCAGCAGGTGGTGAGCAGTTGTATACTCTTCCCTTGTTATTTCCCTTATCATTATTATTATCAGTGGCAGCAGTAGTGGTTTTGTGTTATACCTTAGTTACTGGACTGTTCTTATCTCAACCCATGGGAGTTATATTTTTTCGATTCTCCTCCCCATCCCTCTGGGAGTGGGGGAAGGAAGAAGGAGGGGGAGTGAACAAGTGGCTGTGTGGTTCTGGATTGCCTGCTGGGCTTAAACCACAACACCTGGGACATCAATACTAGGTCTAGTCCTGTTCAAACATCTTCATTAATGATCTGGATGGTGGTACCCTCATCAAGTTTGTAGATGACAGAATACTGGGAAGAGCTGACACACCAGAAGGTCAGGCTGCCATCCAGAAGGACCTCAACCATCTGGAGAAATGGGCTGATAGGAACCTCATGCAGTTCAAGAACGGGAAGTGCAAAATCCTGCACCTGGGGAAAAATAACCCCAGGTACCAGTAAACATGCTGGGTGCTTACCAACTGGAAAGTAGCTTTGCAGAAAATGACCTGGGCATCCTGATGGACACCAAGTTGAATATGAGCCAGCAATGTGCCCTTGCCACAAAGAAGGTTAATGGTATCCTGGGCTGCATTGTGTTGTCAGAAGGCTGGGAAAGGTGATCCTTCCCATCTACTCAGCACTGGTGAGGCCACACCTGGAGCCCTGTGTTCAGTTTTGGGGCTCCCCAGTACAGGAAAGACACAGATATACTAGTAAGAGTCCAGGAAAGGGCCACAAAAATGAAGAAGGGACCAGAGCATGTCTCCTATGAGGAAAGGCTGAGAAAGTTGGGATTGCGTAGCCAAGAGAAGGCTGGGGGGGAATCTCAGCAACATATATAAATACCTGTGTTAAAGTCTTTGCCCTAGGTTTCCCATAGCACAGTCTCAGACATCCGACATAATTGAGTGGTACAGGAATAGGAGCAGTTTGAGTTGGGTGACTCCATGGAGCGACTCAGAACAAAGAAATGCCTGGGGTTTTATACCCTTACAGTCTATACACCTGACCATCAGATGCTGTTCACAAATCTTGTACAAGTCTCTTGGTCCAAGACTGAATTTTGGTCTGGGGTCTCCTCATCCATCATTGGGTTTTTTTTGTGGTCTTGAGTCAGGCTGTAAATACTTTATGACTGGTGCTCCTTGCTAAGGATGCATCTCCTTTACCTTCCAATTAGCATTGGCCTTGAGGCTTTCATTACATAAGCACAGGTTATTGTAGCCTAAGAGTCCACTGACTTCAGGTACCCATGCTAAGTAACTAATGCTAAGCAAGACTACCCAATCAGAAGAACTCAGTTAAAGGAATTCAGCTAACTAAACTTAATTTACAATACCTACAGGGAGGGCACAAAGATAACAGAGCCAGGCTCTTTTCAGTCCTGACCAGTGACAGGACAAGATGCAATGGGTGCTATCTGACACACAGGAAGTGCTGTGTGTGACCAAGCACTGGACACAGATTGTCCAGAGATGTTGTAGTCCTAACATGTCAAAATTTCCCCTCAGTTTTCAATGCAACACAAATATATTCTTTCACATGAAGATGCCTTCAAGATTTATAGCAAAATTACCCACTCCTAAAAAAACACTGCTTTTAGCTACCAAAATAAACAAATGCTGTAGAACCCTGGACTTGCTACCTCTGACAGACACATCTGATGAAACTATAAATTCACACCACACTGAGAAAAAAACATTTTTACTTTCACTGAAACCACACTTAATATTTCCCTACCCAGTGATCTAGCTTTAACTGTTTCTTCTCATTAATACGTTGCCTCAAGTACTTTTTAAAATATATTAGCAATAAAAGGAGGGCCAAGAGAGAACCTCCATCCTCTGCTGGATATAAGGGGAAACCTAGTGACTGAGGATGAGAAAAAGACTGAGGTACTTAATACTGTCTTTCCCTCAGTCTTTAACAGCTACACCAGCCATCCTCAAGGTACTCAGTTCCCTGAATTGGATGGCAGAAATGGGAAGTCCCCATAATTCAGGAAGAAATGCTTAGTGACCTCCTGCTCCATTGCGATGTATGGGGCCACATGGGTTCCACCCATGAGTGCTGAAGGAGCTGGCAGAGGAGCTTTCTAAACCACTCTTCAGCATTTATCAGCAGTCCTGGCCTAGTGGGCAGGTCCCAGAGGACTGGAGGTTGGCCATTGTGATGCCTTTCTATAGAAAGGGCAGGAAGGATGACCCTGGAAACTTACAGGCCTGTCAGCCTGACCTCAGTGCTGGGGAAGGCTGTGGAGCAGATAATCCTAAGTGACATCATAAAGCATGTATTGGAAAACAGGGGATCAGGCCCTCTAGAGTGCTTTAAAACTCCAGTTACCTTCTTAGTAGATACTGGGGCCCAGATGTCAGCTCTCCAGAGGGATGTTGCCGATAACAATGGAAAAGTTGCCAATAAGAAACCTATTCAAGTTACTAATGTTTTCAGCAACTCTAAATCAACCAACAGCTCAAATTAAGTCTTGACTGCCAGGTGATGACTCCTGTTATAACCACAGTGATACTGGGGTATTTACCAAACATTATGGGGCTTGATTTACATAAAGGCCATGTCTGGGTAGATTCAGGAGGAAAAGAATGGATGTTCAGGCTCCCTGAAGCCTTGCTGAGACTGCTTCAGTAAGCACTCACACTCCCTCTTCCAAAAATAGTCAGTATCAAAACCTATGCTCTGGCATTAGGAGCAAGAAAGGGAAATTACACCTGTAATAACCGAATTACAGGAATAAGGGATAATTATGCCCACTCACCCTATGACACTCCTGTGTGGCCAATCCATAAACCAAATGGAAAGCAGCAATTGACAATTGATTATTGGCACCTGAATGCCAATACAGATCCCTTAACAGCTGCTGTGCCTAATATAGCTGAACTAATTGCAACTATACAGGAGCAAGCCCCAAAATTTTAGCAACCACTGATGTTAAGAATATGGTATTTTATGGTTCCCTTTCAGGAAGGAGATAGAGATCACTTTGCTTTTACGTGGGAGGGTGTGCAGATTTCCATTTAGAGGGGGAGGAAAGTCACAGTGCTGGAGGCTTGACCTTTACCTCCATCAAGAGGCAAACAAACAGAAGTGCTCCCCTAAGCACTGAAAGCTCCCTTAAACCAGGGAGTAGGGGCAGAGGGATCAGTGACTATTAAGGTGCCATTTTTTGTCATGTACAAGCCTTGCAAAAGTTAGATGGGACACATAGGGAAGATACTGAAAAAGTATCTCAAGTGATGAAAGATATTATTAGAACAGAAGATCCAGACTAGAATGATTTACAAGTAATACTGGATAATTTGGTAGCATATGATGAGAAAAGTCTAGTGCTGGCAAAAGACAGGGAGGAGGCAGAAGGTATACATGCTCAAGGGACATAGTAAGGGTCAGTGTATGACTACTTTGCTGGTACAGACCCTAAGGAAATACGAACCTTCAAGCTGAAAAAGAAATGGGGAATATCCATCTGTCTTTTCGAGAAAGGCAGCAACTAGGCTGCATCAAAAGGAGCTTGACCAGCAGGTCGAAGGAGGTGATCCTGCCCCTCTACTCTGCTCTTGTGAGACCTCACTTGGAGTATTATATGCAGTTCTGGTGTCCTCAACATAAAAAGGACATGGAACTGTTAGAACAAGTCCAGAGGAGGGCCACGAGGATGATCAGGGGACTGGAGCACCTCCCATATGAAGACAGGCTGAGAAAGTTGGGGCTGTTCAGCCTGGAGAAGAGAAGGCTGTGTGGAGACCTCATAGCAGCCTTCCAGTATCTGAAGGGGGCCTACAGGGATGCTGGGGAGGGACTAGTCATTAGGGACTGTGGTGATAGGACAAGGGGTAATGGGTTGAAACTTAAGCAGCAGAGGTTTAGACTGGATATAAGGAAGAAATTCTTTACTGTGAGGGTGGTGAGGTACTGGAATGGGTTGCCCAGGGAGGTTGTGAATGCTCCATCCCTGGCAGTGTTCAAGACCAGGCTGAATGAAGCCTTGGGTGATATGGTTTAGTGTGAGGTGTCCCTGCCCATGGCAGGGGGGTTGGAACTAGATGATCTTAAGGTCCTTTCCAGCCCTAACTATTCTATGATTCTATACTGATATGAACCCTGAAAAAGACTATACAGCACAATTATATTTCCACTGGACAATAAAATTCAGATATTAAATGCAAGCTGCAAAAACTGGAAGGGATCAATTCTCAGTTTCTCAAACTGATGGAAACAGCCTGAAGAGTGTACAATAACAGAGAAGTTGAAAGGGAGAGAGAAAAGGAGGAAAAGTGAAAGAAAATTGTTGGCTGTAGCTATCACACAAGATATCAGAAAAAGGGGGGACAGTCCAGGAAAGAAAGGTCAAAAAGAATTACATGGAAATGTTTATGTCGTAGTTTAAGCCCAGAGGACAATCCAGAACCATGTAGCCACTTGCTGACTCCCCCCCCCTCCCCCTGCTCCCAGAGGGATGGGAAGGAGAATCGAAAGAATTTAACACCCATGGCTTGAGATTCGAACAGTCCCCTAACTAAGGTAAAACACAAAACTACTACTGCTACTACCAATAACAATAATGATAAGGGAAATAACAAGGGAATAGAATACAACCGCTCACCTCCCACCAACCAATAAACAGCCTGATGTCGTGGTTTAAACTAAATCTGCACAGTTCCCTCACTCACTCCTGGAGTCCCACACACTCCTTTGTTTCCCCCCCCCCAACCACCTTCCCACTCCCGGAGGGATGGGGAGGAGAGCCAGAGGAATACAACTCCCACGGATTGAGGTAAAATCAGTCCAGCATTATGAGGTGCATAATACATACAAAAATAGAGTACAGCTAGACAACATACTGGCACAAGATAAATCATTATAGTTGATGTGGTCTTAAGAAAAACAGTCTAGAAAAACAGGACGCAGGGATAAGGAGTATCTGGGAATAGCAGGTGTCCAGGATAGGCTACGGGTAAGCTAAATGATAAGTAGGAGGATAGGGGGATTATTATGTCTCTGGTGCTAACGAACCAATTAAACTGGTATAAGCATCTACTGCGCGTGCTTCAAAGGGTGCCAGAAGTGATGAAGATTGTTGGAAGAAGTAAACGACCCTCAGAGACCACCACCACAATTCTGTACGCATGCGGGGAGCTTTCTGGAAAGTGATGTAATACATACGTAACCTCATGAATATGTATGTATGCCCAGGGACTGTATAAGGACGGCTTGTGTAGCAATACGGAGACACACGTTAGGAGGAGCTATCCCCCGTGTCTCCCGGTGCTTCAATAAAGAATACCTACTGGTCAGCTTGAAAACTTTGTTGGCAAGTTTGTTCCTGGAGTTTTCTCTGAATCAATTTGGCACCCCAGATGGGACCCTCTCTGCTCGGCTGCAGGACCCGCTGAGGACAGGGCTCCCTAGGGCCCTCGGGAATTTTTCCCGGGGGGACCCCTCGACTCATTCGGATCACTGTGGGAGCAGACAAGGACCATCTTCATAAAAGGTATTCTTTTCTTTTCTATAGTCTGTAAGGTGCAGGGGGCATCTTGCAGAAAGACCACATCGGTAATTGGGTTGGTTTGGTAAGCATACACACGGTTTGGAAGCCTTCCGTAAATCGAGATAAGAAATCTCGTAGGTAAAGGCATATACCCAGCTGCTAGCGTCCGTTTGGTATACACCCACAAGAAGCAGGGGGCTTGTGGTTTGGGTCCTGCAAGATGCAGGGGGTGTCTTGTGGAAATGGTTTTGGATCTTGTTGTGGCTTGTTACATTAAGGATTTTGGTCTTGTGATTTTGGTATTGGCGACAGGATGTTATAACTGTGTTATTAATTGTGGTTTGTTTGATAGAATTTTAGTCTCTGTCTGTTTCAAGTGTTGTAACTGTGTGGAGTGTGTCTGTGGGATCCCTAGTGTGTGTGAGTTGTTTTGAGGCTGCAAGGAAAATGGCATGAAGTAATGTATGCCGATATGTTCTTCACTTTAAGAGACCACGTGGAGTGACAGACACAATGCAAACTTAATATGGCTCCACCAGATCCCTTAATTTTGGCTTTGGAAAAGGACAGGGAAAAACTGAAAGTTAAGCTGGAGAGATGTTGTTCAGCCTCTGATATTGGGGAAAGATGTTTAAAGTTAAAAAGCAGTAATCAGGAAGATAGGCTGGAAAATTATCTATCACAGGTACCTCCGAGGAGCACCCTCTGCATCTCTCCTCTCTGACATTCGTAAGGAGCAACAGATTGCTGCAACTGGCACCAAGCGGCAGATGCACATTCCGAGTTCAGAAAGGGTTAAACCACAAGTGCTGTTGCAGAAGCAGGCATCTGCAGCCCCTGCAGAGCAGGATGAGCAACTGTGAGGAAAAATAAAAGGAAAACCAAGGGGGAAAGGAGGGGAGCTCGAGCAGCTCCTGTGTCTGAGCATGGGATGGGTGCTGGGGCAGGCAAACAAGTGGGAAGAGACATGTTCACGGACGGGACTGAGGGGCTGTTGAATAAATGTGAACAGGAGGAAGCATGGAGAGCATATAGGAATCGGGAACAGGTAGAAAAGAAAAAGCTGGATTGTGCTATAGACACAGCTGCAGTGGTTGCTTTGAAACTGGAAGGGGGGATTTCGGACAATGGATGTGAGATTGCCATTGGGGAGGGTAGTGCCATGGTGTGGCTCCAGTGACTGAATTGGAACTAGACTGACAGGGACCTGGGGAATCTACCCTAGCAGATCCACTGGTTAAATTAAAAGTAGGAACTAGAGGAAATAAAATGGAAGTTTAGTGGATAGAGGAGCAACTTATTCGGTGTTAAATCTGAGAGAAAAGAATTTGTTACAGATGTGGGAGCTACTGGCCACCAAGAAAAAGAGGAAAAAAAAAATAAACCCACAAACAACTCGAGGCATTCTTTCTGAAACCCTTAAAGTACAAATTGGGAAAACAAATAGGAATGCATAATCTTTATGCATGCCAAATTCTCTAAAATCTTTCTTAGGGTGAGAAGCAACATTTAAAGAAGGCAGAATGGAATTTAGAGTTAAAAACAAACAGCTAATTGCAGTTTTGAGTTTATCTTTAATTCAACAGAAAATCAAACAGGAGGACCTCCCTGAAATAGAAGAAATCCTTAATCAGGTATATCTGGGAGTATGGGCATCTGAAGTTCCAGGTAAGGTGAAAAATGCTTTGCCTGTTAAAGTGGAAATAAAAAGGGGGGCCTGCCCAATTAGAATAAAACAATATCCCTGAAAATTAGAAGATCAAAGGGAATTAAAAAAAAGGTCATTGATAAATTTTAAAATACATATTATTAATTCAATGTGAATTGGAATATAATATTCTGGACAGTAAAGAAATAGGATGATAAAAGTTGCAGACTGGTTCAAGATCTCAGAGCAGTCAACAAAACTGCAGAGGATATTTGTCCAGTAGTAGCTAATTTGTATGATTTATTGACTAAATTGAATAATAATCAGAAATGGTTTGCCATCTTGGATTTAAAGGATGCTTTCTTTTGCTTACCATTGGCCAAAGAAAGCCAAAATTTATTTGCTTTCAAGTGGGGAAATACTGACACAGGAAGGGAAACTCAATTAACTTGGACGGTATTACCTAAAGGGTTTAAAACAGTCCAGCAATTTCTGGAAATCAGCAAGAGAACTAGGATCATGGAAGCCACCTGCTCACACGGAACTCTGTTACAATATGTGGATGACCTATTGATTGCTACAGAAATAAAGGAAGAATGTATCCAGTGGACAGTGGAATTATTAACTTTTCTGGGACTGAATGGTTATTGGGTATCCAGACAAAAGGCCCAACTAATCCAAACCCTAGTTTCCTACCTAGGATATAAAATAACAGGAGGACAGAGAACTTGGAGCTTCTAGAAAAGAAGCCATCTGTCAGACTCCACAACCATCAACTGGCAAGGAGCTCCGGACATTACTGGGAATGACTGCATGGTAGAGACTTTGGATCCATGATTACGGTGTTCTGGTAAGACCACTATATGAACTGTTGAAGGGAAAACCTCCCTCTTTAGAATGGACTAATTCAGCAGAGGGGCCCTTTAGAAATTTCAAAACAGAACTAATGAGAGCTGCAGCTCTGTGACTTCCGGATGTAACTAAATCCTTTTGGCTATATTCCTGTGAAGTACAGGGAATAGCTTTGGGGGTCCTTGCTCAAAAACTAGGACCCTACAGAAGGGCAGTGACATGTTTTTCAAAACAGCTGGATGAAGCAAGCAAAGGATGGCCCAGATGCCTAAGGGCTGTGGCAGCAGTTGTCATGAATATTGAAGAAGCTCACAAATTCACCTTGGGACAAAAATTACTGTGCTAATGTCCCATGTTGTATCAGCAGTCCTGGAACAGAAAGGAGCCCACTGGTTATCTCCTTCATGTTTTTTTAAATACCAGGCCACCCTTGTGGAACAAGATGATATAGAAAGTGTGGTCACTAACGTTGTCAATCCAGCATCCTTTTGCAGGAACAATCGACAGAACCACTAACACAAGACTGCTTGGCCACCATAGAGACTGTATATTTGAGCCGACCAGACTTGAAAGAAAAATCTCTGGAAGATGCTGATTCTTGGTTTACTGATGGTAGTAGCTTCATGAAAAATGGTAAACGAAAGGCAGGATATGCCATTAACACCACTTCACAGGTAACAGGGGCTAAACCTTTACCCTCCAATACCTCTGCCCAGAAGGCAGAAATAATAGCATTAACGAGAGCCCTGGAATTGGCTAAAAATAAAAGGATAAATATTTGGACTGATTATGCACATGTTGCTATCTGGAAAGAATGAGGACTTTTGAACAAACATGCTACAGAAATTCTACAATTACTGGAGGCTGTTCAGCTACCTGAAGAAGTAGCTATTATGTACTGTAAAGGACATCAACAAGGTGACTCTGATCAGGAAATTGGAAATAATTTGGCCAATTTTGAAGCCAAATGAGCAGCTGAACAATCTAAAATCATGTCCTTAATCCCTGATGGCAAACTAACAACTGAAAAATCTAAACCTAGGTATTCAAAAGAGGATAGACAATTGATTGAGGATATAAAAGGACAGGAAAACAAAGAGGATTAGGTTCAGATACCTGATGGGTGAATTGTAATCCCCTATAACCAACTCTGGAAGTTAGTTCAGGGAGAACATAATAAAACTCGTTGGGGTAGCAACTCTTTATGTAAATATTTAGACAAACAAATTGTAGGAAGAAATCTATACACCACAGTTCAATCAGTGACAAAACAATGTCAGCTATGTCTTAAGAATAAGCATAAAACTGAAAACAGAAATCAAATTGGGACAACTGTGAGAGGAAGTTACCTGGGACAGCAGTGGCAAATAGATTTTTCTGAATTATCAAGAAAAGGGGGTTATCGATATTTGTTGGGGTTAACAGATACTTTTTCAGGTTGGCCAGAAGCTTTCCCTTGTAGGATAAATAATGCAAGACAACTGATTAAAACATTATTTAATGAGATAATACCTTGCTTTGGAGTACCAGCGGCAAATTCCTCCAACTGAGGTTTGCAGTTTAGTGCAATATTGTTACAAGAAATTAGCAAAAGTTGAAAATTGATTGGCAAGTACATGTTCCATACAGGCCTCAGGCCAATGGACATGTAGAAAAGATAAACCATCTGATCAAACAACAAATTAGTATATTGGTACCAAGGTTTACCACTGGCTCTATTAAGAATTCTAACTAAACCTCAGTCAAAAGAAGAGGTTAGCCCATTTGAAATTTTATATGGAAAAACATAACAGTCCCAGTTTAAAGGAGAAAGTCTTCAGGAAGTGGGGGAAGGCTATCTCCGACAGTTTTTGGTCAATCTGGGAAAAGAATTGGAGGAGATAAATAAGAGAGTAGCAGGGACAAGGGCAAGAGGTTTGGATTATCCCATTCACCCTTTCAGATCTGGAGACTGGGTTTATGTTAAGAATTCTTCAGGAGATCCTCTACAGGAGAACTGGAGTGGACTGTACCAGATATTGCTGACCACCTTTACAGCAGTGAAGATAAAGGAACAACCTGCTTGGATACATTATGCAAGAATAAAGAAAGCACCAGAACCAGAGAAGACATGGCAGATCGAACCTTCAGGACCCTTACGTATGAAATTGCGTCGGTCATAATTTGGACTCATATGATAACTGGTGCACAAGCTTGAGACCAGAATTTATACCTGAAATTAATGCAAAATGTTACTGAAGATTTTAATCATAGTGACTGTTGGGTGTGTGCACAGTTGCCTAAATCAGGAGAAAGCCTGGAACTCCCATTAATTGGAGTTCCAATTCCTAACACTGTTTCATGGACAAATCTGTGGGTGAACACTAGCAATTTGTATTCAAATGAAAGGTTCAAATTTGGAATAGTTAATCCTAATCCAGGCAATAAATATTACACCTGTGCACAAAGATGTATTACAACAGGAACCAGGGTAGGAAACTATACTTGCTTAAATGCCACACATGTAGGTCAACATTCAAATTATAGATGGTATCGTAGTTCAGTGGTGGCCCGTTCCTAAAGGGAAAGGATATATTGATATACGGAGAAAATGCTTATAAGACTTTACCCCCCCAACTGGAAAGGGGCAGGCACCTTAGGTGCTATAATACCCAATTTTACTATTTTCAACAGGTATCCTTCCGGATCCTGGATTAGAAGTTTTGTTAAACGGATTAAGCGAAGGTTTAACCCTATTATTGAACGGCACACTGCATTTCATAGTTTTGTGAGAGGGCTAATTCCGTCTTTGGGAGTGTCCTGGTTTAAACCAAGTCCCCCAACTCCCGGAGAGTTAGGAAGGAGAATCAAAAGAATGTAGCCCCCTCAGATTGAGATAAGAACGGTTTAATAGCTAAGGCATAACACAAAACCCCTACTGCCATTTACTACTACAAATAATAATGATACAGCAAACAGCAAGTGAAAAGAACACAACACCCCACCAGCCACCGACCCATAACTCACTCCACCCTGCCTGGCCGAGCACCATGTGCTCCCTCCTCCATTTTCCTCTCTCGAGCTCTACCCCTCCAGCTTTCTCTTTCCCAGTATGCATCCTGGGCATCACGTGCTATGGTATGGAATACCTCATTGCCTAGCCTGGGTCAGGTGTCCTGTCTCTCCTTCCTCCCGGACTCCCCTCCTCCACCTGGCTGGAAAAAACCTTGAACAAAAACACCCTCAAAACATGCTCAAACCATGACAGGGAGTAAGTGAATTAGAGAAAGCAATTGTAAATATCTCAGCAACCACAGAGGAAAGTAAAGACATTTATATGATGCAGGCAGAACAACAAGATGTAACGAGCCTATCTACAGTGGTATAAAACCGAATGGCTCCAGGCATGTTATTGGCATCACAAGGAGGAGTTTGTTCCATAATCAATGAAAGTTGTTGTTCCTACATAGACCAAAGTGGCAGAATTGAAACAGATCTGGAGGAAATTTGGAAACAAACTTAGATATTTCATGAGACGGCCGTGGATGACACCTCCTGTGGTTTCGAAGAAATATGGAAAAAGTTAACATCATGGTTACCTAATCTCTCCTGGTTGAGGCAACTGGTTGCAAGAATATTGATGTTAAATATTTTAATAGTGATTACTTGTGGTATGATACAATGTTCCTTCTGGTGTTGTAAACTATCTATGATAAATTATGAAGATTGGAAAAGGAATGAAATTAAGCACCGAGTAGAAATGGGAAATTATTTCAAAGGACTTTTGATGGTAATGGTAATATATAAAATGTTGCAAAAGAATTTGCAAAAGGACAGAAAAAGGGGGGAATTGAAACAAGGGGAACACAAAATCACAAAATGGAATTTATAAACCTTTAGAATTAGTTTTAAGCAACGTTAAGTTTGATGTCTTTGTAATAGTAGCAATGGAAAATTACTGAGGTGCATAATTCATAGAAAAAATAGAGTACAGCTAGAGAACATACTGGCACAAGATAAATTGTTATAGTTGATGTGGTCTTAAGAAAAACAGTCTAGAAAAACAGGACGCAGGGATAAGGAGTATCTGGGAATAGCAGGTGTCCGGGACAGGCTGCGGGTAAACTAACTGATAAGTAGGAGGATAGGAGGGTTATTATGTCTCTGGTGCTAACGAACCAATTAAACTGGTATAAGCATCTACTGCGCGTGCTTCAAAGGCTGCCAGAAGTGATGAAGATTGTTGGAAGAGGTAAACGACCCTCAGAGACCACCACCACAATTCTGTACGCATGCGAGGAGCTTTCTGGAAAGTGATGTAATCCATACATAACCTCATGAATATGTATGTATGCCCAGTGGCTATATAAGGATGGCTTGTGTAGCAATAGAGAGACACAAGTTAGGAGGAGTTATCCCCCGTGTCTCCCGGCGCTGCAATAAAGAATACCTGCTTGTCAGCTTGAAAACTTTGTTGGCAAGTTTGTTCCTGGAGTTTTCTCCGAATCACTTCCGACCAGTTTCCAGTCCCCTCCCCGAGCACGACGTGCTGTGGTATGGAATACCTCCCCGACTAGCCCAGACCAGGCGCCCTATCTCTCCCTCCTCCCTGGCAGAGCATGAGCTACTGCTGAACCCATGACACCTGAACAGAGCAGTGATCTAGCCCTTCTGGTAACTGCCCCCCGTTTAAATACTAGGCATAATGTGCTGTGGTATGGAATATCTCTTTGGCTAGTTTGGGTCAGGTGTCCTGTATCTGCTTCCTCCCGGCTTTGCTTCCTCCCTAGCAGAGCATGAGACACAGAAAGTCCTTGGTTAGACTAAACATTTGAGCAGTAACTTAAAGCACCAGTGTTATCAGCACTGTTCCCTGGGCGAAAGTCAAAACACAATACTGCACCAGCTACTAAGAAGAAAAATGACTGCTACTGCTGAACCCAGAACAATATCCACACTTATTCCATACTATTCACATCAGGCTCAGATCCCACATTTTTCAATATACCATCACTCTTGTCTCATATATATATATATATATATAAACACACATACACATCCAAAAACACACAAAGAAAAAGAGAGATCAGTCCTTAGTGCATGGACCAATCCCTGTAAAGCTGCTGAGTTCATCTGGTCTGTGATGTCAGGCTCCATCTCTTGTAACAGTCTTTCAGAGTAGGAGAAACTGTGTGCAGTATTGGATTGCTGCCTGCTGATGACACTGTGGAACATACTTGGTTTCATCAAAGTTCATTCTTTGTTGGGATGATGCTCAGAAGGATGTCAGGGCTGGTCACTGGTGACCTGAGGACATAGTTGGTGACTATGAATGTGCTGCATTAGCAGGCAACAGCATACAATTGAGTTCATTGGCCGTTTTCCCCTAAAATCAAATCCCCTTGAGATACACATTGCAATTCCTCATCTTCCTGCATTACCCACCAAGTATATCTGGGTCCTTGAGCAAAAGCAATCCCATGAGTGGGTTTGCCTTTACCTGAAGCAGGAATAACCCAGACTGTCTTCCCTAGCAAATTCTTTATGTGCACCACAGGAGCTTAATCCCCCTCTACAATATGTAAAAGTTCTGACTGGGCTGGGCCAGCCCTATTGGCAGATCCTCTGGTGTTGACCAACCGGGTGGCTTTTGGTAAAAGTGTATCCCAATGTCTGAAAGTCCCACAAACCCATTGCTCTTAGTGTAGTTTTTAACAGCCCATTGTACCATTTGATTTTCCCAGAGGCTGGTGCATGGTAGGGGATGTGATATACCTACTTAATGCCATGATCTTTGGCCCAAGTATATATAAGTCTGTTCCAGAAATTAGTCCCATTGTCTGACTCAATTCTCTCAGGGGTGCCATGTTTCCAAAAATCCGTTTCTCAAGGCCCAGGACAGTGTCTCTGGCAGTGGCATGGGGCACAGCATATTTTTCCAGACAGCCGGTGGTTGCTTCCACCATGGTAAACACATGGCGCTTGCCTTGGCGGGTTGGTGGGAGTGTGATATAGTCAGTTTGCCAGGCCTCCCCATATTTATACTTCACCCATCGTCCTCCATAACAAAGAGGATTTAACCATTCAGCTTGCTTAATTGCAGCCCATGTTTCACACTCATGAATAACCTGGGCAATAGTGTCCATTGTTAAGTCCAGCCCTTGATCACAAGCCCATCTATTTGCATAGATGGCTGAATGGCTTTCACTTCAGCAAACTGACTCGATTCACCCTCTCCTTTAGCAGTTTCTGCAACTTGTCTTTGGGGACTCCATACAGCTGAATTCCGTCTCTGACACTTCCAAGGCACTGGAGGGGCCCAGTGGACTAGATACTTGCCCATACTGCACCACACACCCTGCCATTCATGACTGTCTACCCTCAGGGAAAATCTCTTGCTCCTCCTATACCGTTGTCTAACCCTAGACAAGACCCAAACCTGAACCTGTTTAACTTTTGAGATCAGACAAAATGGGCCATTCCTTGCGTAATGGGTAAAACACACTCTGTATGATCAACATGCTGATTCCCATCACAATCAGCAGGCAGTTCTCAAAGGTAACCAAAGGTCATTCAAAAGCTTCAGAACTCTCAAATGATGCTGTAAATAGTATGGTGGGGCGCATGAGAATGTAAGGGAATGTCTCCTTCATAGGTTGACCACCAGAGGAGAGGAAAAAAGATTTGTAATTGCTAAACACTTCTATTAGATACCTCCCTGTCATGGGTTCAGCAGTAGCAGTCATTTTTTCTCCTTCTTGGTTGTTGGGGGTCGAGCATGGGCGCTTTAACAGGCTTACAGCAAGCTGTGAGAAAGTGAACCTCTGACCCCAGGCTGGAAGAGGAAGCGTCAAGGTCAGCAAAACAGGAACGCAATAACAAGATGCCAGAAGCATGATGTAACGCTAAGCTGAAGCGAAGGTGTGAAACCAATCAGGAGAGGTAAAGGGGAGCGTGTATCCCTCGTGGGCAAAGTGAAGCAGCCAATCAAGTAATGCGTGATCGCGTGTAAGACAGTATATTAAGAGCAGCCTTGTAATCAATAAACGGAGCATTTTGTGAACCTACATCGTATCGGTGTTTTCTCCCCTCCACCTGGCCGCGGCATTCTGGTGACCCCGACGTGATACCAGGAGAGAGAGAGACCGCGGACGAGAGAAGGTGGAGATCCCGGCTGCCTGAGAGAGGCAGGCTGTCCGAGAGAGGCAGGAAAAGAGCTCAAATTACGTGGCCACGGCTGACCGGTGAGTCAGGCAGACTGCGGTCTGGTTCGGGATGGGTTTCGCTGTATCAGCGATAGAAAAGGCTACGATAGAAGGAGTGCTATGCGTAGCGAAGAAAATAGGGTACTCGATACCCCGACAGGAAGTTGTGGACTTTTTATTTCGGTGCCGACGAAGGGGGTTGTTAGAAAATACGGGACAGTTATTCTCCAAAGATCAATGGCGTAAGATAGGGGAAGAATTGTGGGAGTCGGTGAAGCTTTAATCTCGAGACTTGGGAGAAAATTACTAAGGAAGAAGCCCCTGATTTATGGATGTTTTCAGTCCTTCCTAAGGTGAAGGGAGCAACCCTTAAAGAGACAGACCTAAAGTTAATGTTGAAATGGTTGAAGACATGTTACCCAGAGATTTATGAGTCTACCGGATTTGAGATATCCTTGCGGAATGGAGCAGGAGTTAAGCTGTGGAATGCAGCCACGAAAGGCAATGATGCTGTGAAAAGTTTGTTAGTCAGTTGGAGAACAGTTTTAGAGATGTTAAAAAAAAAAAAATGAGATCATGGAGACCAGCGTGCCCCCCCCCCCCCCGCCCTCCCACCCCAAAACCTCCGCTGGTTGCTGCCATGGCTGTGAAGACTGAAGATGAGGATGAAGACGATCCTTTCGACCTGAGCCCTATTGACCCCGAGAAGGAGCTTGTGCACATTCATCAGTTTGCTGTTGCTGCTACTGAGATTCTGATGCCTGATAATGCCGATGCTGACCTGGATGGTGCTCTTGACCTGAAGCCTATTCATCCGGAAAAGAAGCCTGATTTATATCCCCCATATCCTCATGATAAATGGGTAGCTGTAAAGGGAGAAGTGAGATGGGTGGGGGATGTGGATGTATTGCACGGTTTCCCGTGGTGTGTGTCCTTCCCACCCGAGATGGGAAGGTATCTTGTATGCTCTTATCAGGGGTATTGGGCAGAATGTGTCAGACCGTCGAGTTGGAACCCCATATGCAACTCCTTTGATACGGTCTCTCTGTGATACTCATGTACTTGAAGTTGGTAAATATAAGTATGTCCATGTTTCTTTCGACCCTTGGAAACCTTTAGAGGTATTGCTGGCAACTTCTTCCAACATAGGCTGGCCACATGTGTCGGAACAAGTGTGCATTTTGGTCAGTATAAAAGCCCAAGCCTCATGCGATGTGAGGGAGGCAGAGCCTCTGCGGGGACGCCCGCTAAGGTTGAGCCTGCCACCTTGCTCTGCGATGATGCTTCCCGGAGCTGATTTCCTGATAGTCTTTACAGGGTCCTTGTGCCACGTCCTGTATGTGGGACTGTGCAGTGGGAGCAATGATTGTCTGGATTTTGTGTTTCAAATACTGTAGTTGTGTGGAGTGTGCTTGTGGGATCCCATGCGTGTCTGTGTCTGTGTATGTTTGTAATGAGGGCAGACAGTGTTCTGTATATTTTTGTTGTCAGGTTCATGTAAAAGTTTTAACAGGTAGCAGTTTAACCTTTCGGGCAAGAAAAGGTTAATGCAAAAGTGCAGTTGCCGATAGGCCGGTGGTTTTAGCTGTGCAAAGCAGAGTGAGCAACTTTTAAAAAAAAAAAACAAAACAAAAAAAAAAACCCAAAAAAATAGAAAAAAAATAGAAAAAAAAATAGAAAAAAAATAGAAAAAAATAGAAAAAATAGAAAAAAAAATAGAAAAAATAAAAAAAGGGGTAATGATAACACATTCTAGCTGTTATTAATGACTGTAGTTTTGATGTATATTGCTTAAAGCTTGTTTTCCAGACAATATGCATGTGTAATCAAAAAAAAAAAAAAAACCAAAAAAAAAACCATCACTTGAGGGCAACTGAAAAGTAACAACTTGAATATGCGTGCTTGTAAAGTAGCTATTATTAGAGGTTGTGATTTTGTGTATAAAACCACCTGTATTTACTAGCCAGTTGCTAATAAGAAACTATACCTTGTATTGTATGGATTTAAAAGAGATATTAGAACATGCAAATTTGCAGCAGCTGCCAGAAAATGCTAAGGTTAAAGCTAGAAAGATTCTAATATGATGGTAGTGTTATAAAGCAGATAATGGAACAAATTAAGAGGGTGGGAGAACTCCACTGTAAGAAATTGCTTTGGTTAGTCACTCACTGTCATCAGCATCTTCAACACGCTGATGCACTCTGTGATAGTTACTCTGCTAATGTAAATCTGTGTGTGCTTTGCTGTAGTAGTGACTTGTTACTGGGTTAAGCAGGTGAAACTCTGCATTGACAACAAGGTGCAAGGACAGAGATTGACCAAATGCCTGCTACCACAGTCAAGGGCAAGACTGCGTTGGCCTCTGTGTCTGCCACCAAGAAGAACCTTTAGCTTCGCTGCTGGCTGCAACCCAGCAGGTGTAGAGCGGTGGGGACACATGCCATGCCAGACCTTGATGTGAGGGATTGCCTCTGCTGTTATCAGAGAGCCATACAGGAGAAAAAGGGTAGGCCCAGCTGTGTACAGCTATCAACAGTACCATACTGGCTGCCAGCGAAATGTACAAAGCTGCAGAATTCAACCACATAAAGAAACAGCAATGATAGAAATCTGTGTAAAATCTTTGTAATATCTGTTCAATTATGTGTGACCATGGGTAATGGACAAGTATACTGAGCACATGTGTTAAATCCTCATTATTCCATCCTGTTACATGGTGTGTAGGATTCACTGATATGCCACATGTTATAAAGGTTCAAGTGACTTCAAATCAGACTAATCTTACTGAAATAATGCTGCTTAGAGTAGTGGGTTGTAATGTTACACAAGTCCAGCAGTGATAGAGCAGACATACCAAATTGTAAAAAACTTTTCGTAAAACTAAAAAGGGGAAGATGTGGAGACAGTGTTCTCACAGGAAAATGAATATTTGGTACATGAGCTCTGAATAACTCCGAGGGATACAGCAAGGCCATGGGAGGCCCGAGGAAGCCTAAGCAAGCAAGATAAGAAGAAGCTGGAATTCACTGAGTTATGAGAACTGTGGACTGTTGGCAAGCGTTCGAGGTCAAGTTCTCACACCTGTGCTTAACCAATTATATGTTAGTCACTAAGGGTCTTCAAGACAAGTATCCAATCATGATATGCCAAATTGCTGTAGGTGTGTGTAAGCAATAGTATATAAGGAGTTAAAGCTTTGCAATAAATGGCTCTTTGTCTGATCAAAAAAAAAAAAAAAAAAAAAGGGGGAGTGTAAGTCCTTGACTGTTAACACTGTACAGTTTACTTCTGCAGCTGCTTCACATCCCCTTTGCATTAGAATGCTTCTGGGCATGTGTTGTATGAATCTTTCTGATCATTCTGAATCTATTCACAAGAAATTGTTTGAACTTAAAGAAAATATGAAAGAACTTACTGTAGAAACAACTCCTATAGACTCTTGGTTAAAATCGTTAGGAATAAGTAGTTGGTTAAGGAGTTTAATCATGATGTTTAGCGGACCAATAACGATTATGTTGTTAATTTTGTTTTTTGGACCTTGTTTGTTACAATGTATTATGCAACGCATGCAGCAGATGACTAACACTTTATTTGAAAAAAGAGGGGGAGATTCTGGGGGTCGAGCATGGGCGCTTTAACAGGCTTACAGCAAGCTGTGAGAAAGTGAACCTCTGACCCCAGGCTGGAAGAGGAAGCGTCAAGGTCAGCAAAACAGGAACGCAATAACAAGATGCCAGAAGCATGATGTAACGCTAAGCTGAAGCGAAGGTGTGAAACCAATCAGGAGAGGCAAAGTGGAGCGTGTACCTCTCGTGGGCAAAGTGAAGCAGCCAATCAAGTAATGCGTGATCGCGTGTAAGACAGTATATTAAGAGCAGCCTTGTAATCAATAAACGGAGCATTTTGTGAACCTACATCGTATCGGTGTTTTCTCCCCTCCACCTGGCCGTGGCACTTGGTAGCTGGTGCAGTGCTGTGTTTTGATTTTCGAGCTGGGAACGTTGTGATAGCACGTATGTTTTGAGTTACTGCTCAAATGTTTTGGTTTGTCCAAGGACTTTGTGAGTCTCTTGTTCTGCCAGGGAAGGAGGGGAGGCCGGGAGGAAGCAGAGATAGGTCACCTGATCCAAGCTGGCCAAGGAGGTATTCCATACCACAGCACATCATGCTCGAGAAGGTAAGTGGGAGTTGGCCGGAAGGGCAGGAGCTAGCTCTCTTCCGGGTCGGGCTCATTTCGGCGGGTGGTATCGTATTATCTCTCCTTGTTTATTTCCTCTATCATTGTTTTTATTAGTGGTAGCAATAGTGATTTGTGTTATATCTTAGTTACTGGACTGTTCTTATCTCAACCCATGGTAGTTGCATTCCTTTGGTTCTCCTCCCCATCCCTCCAGGAGCAGGGGGGTGGAGGGTGTAGTGCTGCGGGAGACTGAGGTGGGATTTTAAATCACGACAGTTCTTTTTTTGGCACCCAACGTGGGGCCCGAGGGCTTGAGATAACAACAGATCTGAACAGATTTATAGTCACTCGTCACAATGCTGATTTATTGGCTCTCAAAGTTGTTTCTCTTGATCTCACGGTTTCAGAAACTTGTCAATTACATTGGGCATGTATTTGCTGTGTTAGTGTTTATCAAGTATGGGGTTTGGGCTAAGGTTCTTGTCTCATGGTACTTTATGTTAATGACTTGTAATACAACAGAAGCATTGATCATGAAATTGATCTAGTTTATGTTCCCAGTGTGGTCACCACCTTTATACTTTGGGAGGTATATAATAGAAGTGCTTAGCAATTTCACATCTTTTTTCTCCTTCTCGGGTGGTCAAACTGTGAAGGAGACATTCTTTTACCCTCCCAGGGCCCACCCCACCCCAGATGGTTTACAGCATCATTTGAGAGTTTTTAAGTTTTTGAATGGCCTTTTAATACTGTTGAGACTGAATGCTGATTGTGATGGGGATCACCATGGTAGCATGTATACAGAGTGTGTTTTGCCCACAATCATTTAATCTGATTTCAAGAGTTAAGCGGAGTCAGGTTTGGGCCTTTATTGCAGTTAAACGACAACATAGGAGGACCAAGAGATTTTCCCAGAGGCTGGACAGCCATGAGTGGCAGGGTGTGTGGGATAGTATGGGCAAGTATCTAAGTCAGTGGGCCGCTCCAGTACTTTGGAATTTCACTTCCGAACAAGTGCAAAATACGGAAGAATTAGTAAAACACCTAAATGAGGTGTGCTGTTGTTCTGGCCATACCAAAGATGGACAAATCATGGCAACGTGTTGGGGCTTGGTCTATGCCTACAGGGCCTCGTTCAACATTATCCAGCACCTTCAAAAGGAAATAAAATGTCCCTGGATCTGAGGGCAATGCAGGAGTCAGCACAGCTGCTCCAGCTCCAAGCACAGCAACAACAAGCCTTTGAGTAAATTAAATGAGAGATAGTTCATGCAGTGGCCCTCGGACCAGTCCGGACCGGCCAAGATGTGAAAAATGTACTGTACACTGCAGCTGGGGAGAATGGTCCTACCTGGAGCCTCTGGCAGAAAAATCCAGGGGAGACTCAAGGTCGACCCCTTGGTTTTTGGAGTCAGGGATACAAAGGATCTGAGGCCAGCTATACCCCAACGGAGAAAGAGATATTGGCAGCCTATGAAGGGGTTCGAGCTGCTTCGGAAGTGATTTGCACTGAAGCACAACTCCTCCTGGCACCCCGCTTGCCCGTGCTGGGCTGGATGTTCAAAGGCAGGGTCTCCTCCACACATCATGCAAGCAGTGCTAGCTACATGGAGTAAGTGGGCTGCACTAATTACACAACGAGCTCGGATAGGAAATCCCAGTCCTCCAGGCATTCTGGAAGTCATCATGGACTGGCCAGAGGGCAAAGATTTTGGAATGTCACCAGAGGAGGAGGTGATGCATGCTGAAGAGGCACCACCATATAACAAATTGTCAGAAAGTGAGAAGCAATATGCCTTGTTTACTGATGGGTCCTGCCGTATTGTGGGAAAGCATCGGAGATGGAAGGCAGCTGTATGGAGTCCTCAGCGACAAGTTGCTGAAACTGCTGAAGGAGAGAGTGAATCAAGTTAGTTTGCAGAGGTGAAAGCCATCCAGCTGGCCCTGGACATTGCTGAGCGAGAAAGGTGGCCAGTACTTTTTCTCTATACTGATTCATGGATGGTGGCAAATGCCCTGTGGGGGTGGTTGCAACAATGGAAGCAGAGCAACTGGCAGGGCAGAGGTAAACCCATCTGGGCTGCTGCATTATGGCAAGATATCGCTGCCCGGGTGCAGAAGCTGGTGTTGAGGGTACGCCATGTAGATGCCCACATACCTAAGAGTCGGGCCACTGAGGAAAACAACAACCAACAAGTGGATAAAGCTTCTAAGATTGAAATGGCTCAGATGGACTTAGATTGGCAACATAAAGGTGAATTATTTTTGGCCCGGTGGGCCCATGACACTTCAGGCCATCAGGGCAGAGAAGCAACATACAAATGGGCTCGTGATCAAAGGGTGGACTTAACAATGGACATTATTGCCCAGGATATTTATGAGTGTGAGATGTGCTGCAGTTAAACAAGCCAAATGGTTAAAGCCTCTTTGGTATGGAGGACGATGGCTGAAGTATAAATATGGGGAGGCCTGGCAAACTGACTATATCACACTCCCACCAACCCGCCAAGGCAAGCGCTATGTGCTTACCATGGTGAAAGCAACCACAGGATGGCTGGAAACATATGCTGTGCCCCATGCCACTGCCCGGAACACTATCCTGGGCCTTGAGAAACAGATTTTGTGGCGACATGGCACCCCAGAGAGAATTGAGTCAGACAATGGGTCTCATTTTCGGAACAACCTTATAGGCACTTGGGCCAAAGAACATGGCATTGAGTGGGTATATCACATCCCCTACCATGCACCAGCCTCTGGGAAAACTGAACGGTACAATGGGCTGTTAAAACTACACTGAGAGCAATGGGTGGGGGAACTTTCAAGCATTGGGATACACATTTACCAAAGGCCACCCGGTTGGTCAACACCAGAGGATCTGCCAATAGGGCTGGCCCAGCCCAGTCAGAACTTTTACATATTGTAGAGGGGGACAAGGTTCCTGTAGTGCACATGAGGAATTTGCTAGGGAAGACAGTCTGGGTTATTCCTGTTTCAGGCCAAGGCAAACCCACTCGTGGGACTGCTTTTGCTCAAGGACCCGGATATACTTGGTGGGTAATGCAGGAAGATGGGGAAGTCCGATGTATACCTCAAGGGGATTTGATTTTAGGGGAAAACAGCCAATGAACTTAATTATATGTTGTTGCTTGCTGTGTAATATTTTTATAGTCCATCAACTGGATGTCTTCAGGTCACCAGCAAGTGGCCCTGTCTTCCCTCTAACCATCATCCCAACAGAGAATGAACTTTGATAGAACCAGACAAGTTCTGCAGTAAAGGAATGATCAGCATCAGCAGGCAACAATCCAGCACTGCACACAGAGTCTCCTGCTGCAAAAGACTATTACAAGGGATGTAAGCTAACATCATGGACTGAATGGACTCAGCAGCATTATAGGGATTGGTCCATTTACTAAGAAATTATTTCTTTCTCTGTCTGGGTGTATGCAGATGTATATATATATATAAGTGATGGTATATTGAAAATATGGGACTTGAGCATTACGTGAATGGTATGGAATAAGGGGTGGATAATGCCCTGGGTTCAGCAGTAGCAGTCATTTTTTCTCCTTCTTGGTAGCTGGTGCAGTGCTGTGTTTTGATTTTCGAGCTGGGAACGTTGTGATAGCACGTATGTTTTGAGTTACTGCTCAAATGTTTTGGTTTGTCCAAGGACTTTGTGAGTCTCTTGTTCTGCCAGGGAAGGAGGGGAGGCCGGGAGGAAGCAGAGATAGGTCACCTGATCCAAGCTGGCCAAGGAGGTATTCCATACCACAGCACATCATGCTCGAGAAGGTAAGTGGGAGTTGGCCGGAAGGGCAGGAGCTAGCTCTCTTCCGGGTCGGGCTCATTTCGGCGGGTGGTATCGTATTATCTCTCCTTGTTTATTTCCTCTATCATTGTTTTTATTAGTGGTAGCAATAGTGATTTGTGTTATATCTTAGTTACTGGACTGTTTTTATCTCAACCCGTGGTAGTTGCATTCCTTCGGTTCTCCTTCCCATCCCTCTGGGAGCTGGGGGGGGGTTATGTGTGTGTGGTGCTGCGGGAGAGTGAGGTGGGGTTTTATACCACAACATTCCCCCCATCGCCCCCACCATCTCCCCCTGCTCTCAGACGAATGGGAAGGAGAACTGAAAGAATGTAACTCCCACAGGTTGAAATAAGAACAGTCTAGTAACTAAGGTATAACACATAAACCACTACTGCTGCCACCAATAATAATTATTATAAGAGAAATAACAAGGGAAGAGTATACTACTGCTCACATCCCTGCTTGTCAACTTGAAAACTTTGTTGGCAAGTATGCTCCTGGAGTTTTCTCCGAATCAATTTGGTGACTGAGATCGGACCTACTCTGCTTGGCTGCAAGACATGTTGAGGACAGAGCTCCCTAGAGCTCTTAGGAAATATTCCTGGAGGGACTCCTCCACTCATGCAGATCACTGCAGGAGCAGACAAGGATGATCTTCATAAAAGGTATTTCTTCCTTTTGTACAGTCTGTAAAGTGCAGGGGGTATCTTATATAAAGCCTAAATTGGTAATCAGTTTAGTAGGAGTACAGAAAGTCTGGAAAGCTTACGTATATCAAGATAGGAAATCTTGCACGTAAAGGCGTATACCTGGCTGCCAGCATCCATTTGGCATACACCCACAAGAAGCAGGAAGCATCTTGTGGTTTGGGTCCTGCAAGACACAGGGGGTGTCTTGTGGAAATGATTTTGGCTCCACTGCGCTATCAACAGCACATAAAGGATCTCATTCAGTAATGCTGTCAGCGTAGGTCCCTGAATAGGTTAGTCGAATCACTCTCCAATATAGTGGGGTGTCCACTACAGTTCCCACAATGAGAGGCAGGCAGGCTGGTCAGACACAAGGGTCTCATCCTTCCTGGGACTGACAGGCTGGTCCAATATAAAGGTTTAAAGGAACCCCCCCTTATAATGTTACAATATGGTCTGAGCCATAGGGGGTAGGAAATACTGCTTTTGATTCTATTAGTATTTGACTTATTTTGTGGCTTGTTACAGTAATGATAGTGATCTTGTGATTTGGGTATTGGTGACAGGATATTATAACTGTGTTATTAACTGTTGTTTGTTTGACTGAATTTTAGTCTCTGTCTCAAGTGCTGTAACTGGGTGAAGTGCATCTGTGGGATCCCATGTGTGAGCGAATGTGAGACTGATAATGGAAATCAGCAGAGTGGAGAGATGTTGAAAAAAGAGTCCTTCAGGGTGCATTTTGGCACATAGGAAAGAACTTGAAGGGTCACCTGGGGGCTCGGTAAATAAAAAAAAAACACTGGTAAAATAGCCTTCGCATACTTTTGGAAGATCAGGAAAAATGGCCAAAAATTGAACTCTGAACTATAATACATTGTTACAATTAATGTTGTTTTGAGGCCAAAAGGAAAATGGCATAAAGTAACATATGCAGATATGTTGTTCACTTCAAGAAACCACGCGGAGTGACAGACTGAATGCAAAAATAATATAGCTCTGCCGGATTCCTTAATTTTGGCTTTGGGAAATGGACAGGGAAAAACTGAAAGATAAGATGAAGAGATGTTGTTCAGCCTGTGATATCAGGGAAAGATGTTTAAAGTAAAAAACCTAACCAGGAAGACAGGTTGGAAAACTACATATAACAGGTACCTCCGAGAACAGCACTCTCTGCAATTGTCCTATCTGATATTGATAAGGAGGAAGAGATTGCTGTCACTGGCAACAAGCAGCAGATTCACATTCACAGTTAAGAAAGGGTTAAACCAGAAGTGCTGTTGCAGAGGCATCTGCAGCCCCTGCAGAGCAGGGTGAGCAACTGTGAGGAAAAAAAAAAATAAGGGGGGGGGAACCAAGTGGGAAAGGAAGGGAGATCACAGCTCCTGTGTTTGAGCATGGAAGGTGGGATGTAGGGTGGAGGTAAGGGAGTCAGTTCTTCTTCTGTGGAACTGGATCAATGTGAGTGCTATGGGGAGTTTGGACACTGGAAGTGAGACTGCCCTGGAGGGGGCGAGTGCCATGGGGAGGCACCAGTGACTGAACTGGAACTAGACTGACAGGGCCCTGGGGAATCTACCCTAGCAGGTCCACTGGTTAAATTAAAAATAGGGACAAGAGGAAATAAAGTCGAATTTTAGTGGATAGAGAAGGAACTTATTCAGTCTTAAAACAGAGAGAAAATAATTTGTTACAGATGTGGGAGCTACTGGCCACGAAGAGAGAAAAAAAAACCAAACTGGGAAACCAAATAGGAATGCATAAATTTCTATGCATGCCAAATTCTCTAAAATCTTTATTAGGGTGAGAAGCAACATTTAAAGAAGGCAAAATAGAATTAAGAGTTAAAAACAATCAATTAATTGCAGTTTTGAGTTTATGTTTAATTCAACAGAAAAGCAAGCAGGAGGACCTCCCTGAAACAGAAGAAAACCTTAATCAGGTATATCTGGGAGTATGGGCATCTGAAGTTCCAGGTAAACAAAAACTGCTTTGCCTGTTAAAGTGGAAATAAAAAAAATGGGGGCTTGGGGGGGGGGGGGGGGGAATGGGGTGGGGGGGTGGCTACCCAATGAGAATAAGAATTATCTCTTAAAATTAGAAAATCAATGAAAATTTAAAAAAAAAACATTGATAAATTTTAAAACACAGATTATTAACTGATTGTGACTTGGAATGTAATACTCCTATCTGGACAGTAAAGAAATAGGATGATAAAAGTTGCAGACAGGTTCAAGATCTCAGAGCAGTCAACAAAACTGCAGAGGGTATTTGTCCACTAGAAGCTAATTCATATGATTTATTGACTAAATTGAATAATAATCAGAAATGGTTTGCCATCCTGGATTTAAAGGATGCTTTCCTTTGCTTAACATTGGCCAAAGAAAGCCAAAATTATTTGCTTTCAAAAGGGAAAATCCTAACACAGGAAGGGAAACTAAATTAACTTGTACAGGGCTCTTAAACAGTCCAATGATTTTTGGAAAACAGTTAGCACTGAACTAGAATCATGGAAGCCACCTACTCAGATGAGGACACTGTTACAATATGTGGATGACCTATTAATCGCTACAGAAACAAAGGAAGAATGTATCCAGTGGACAGTGGAATCATTAACTTTTCTGGGACTGAATGGTTATCGGGTATCCAAACAAGGCCCAACTAATCCAAACCTGAGTTTCCTACCTAGGATATGAAATAACAGGAGGACAGAGAGAACTTGGAACTTCTAGAAAAGAAGCCATCTGTCGGACTCCATTACCGTCAACTGTCAAGGAGCTCCAGACATTCCTGGGAATGACTGGATAGTGCAGACTTTGGATCCATGATTATGGTCTTCTGGTAAGACCACTATATGAACTGTTGAAGGGAAACCCTCCTTCTTTAGAATGGACTGATTCAACAGAGGGGGCTTTTAGAAATTTCAAAACAGAGCTAATGAGAGCTGCAGCTCTGTGACTTCCAGATGTGACTAAATCCTTTTGGCTATATTCCTGTGAAGCACAGGGGTTCCTTGCTCGAAAACTAGGACCCTACAGAAGGGCAGTGACGTGTTTTTCAAAACAGCTGGATGAAGCAAGCAAAGGATGGCCCAGATGCCTAAGGGCTGTGGCAGCAGTTGTCATGAATATTGAAGAAGCTTGCAAATTCACCTTGGGACACGAATTACTGTGCTAATGTCCCATGTTGTATCAGCAGTCCTGGAACAGAAAGGAGCCCACTGGTTATCTCCTTCACATATTTTTAAATACCAGGCCACCCTTGTGGAACAAGATGATATAGAAATTGTGATCACTAATGTTGTCAATTCAGCATCCTTTTTGCAGGAACAATCGACAGAACCACTAACACAAGACTGCTTGGCCACCATAGAGACTGTATATTTGAGCCGACCAGACTTGAAAGAAAAACCTTTGGAAGATGCTGATTCTTAGTTTACTGATGGTAACAGCTTCATGAAAAATGGTGAGTGAAAGGCAGGATATGCCACTACCACCACTTCACAGGTAATAGGAGCTAAACCTTTACCCTTGAACACCTGTGCCCAAAAGGCAGAAATAACAGCATTAACAAGAGCCCTAGAATTGCCTAAAAATTAAAGGATAAATACTTGGACTGATTCTAAATATGCATTTGGTGTGGTCCATGCACAGGTTGCTATCTGGAAAGAATGAGGACTTTTGAAGACAGACACAAAGGAAACAGATTAAACATGCTACAGAAATTCTTCAAATACTGGAAGCTGTTAAGCTACTTGAAGAAGTAGCTCTTATGTACTGTAGAGGGCATCAACAAGGTGACTCTGATCAGGAAATTGGATATAATTTGGCCGATTTTGAAGCCAAACAAGCAGCTGAACAATCTAAAATCATGTCCCTAATCCCTGATGGCTAACTAACAATTGAAAAATCTAAACATAGGTATTCAAGAGAGGATAGAAAATTGATTGGGGATCTAAAAGGATAGGAAAATAAAGATGGCTGGGTTCAGGTACCTGATGGACAAATTGTAATCCCCTATAACCAACTCTGGAAGTTAGTTCAGGGAGAACATAATAAAACTCATTGGGGTAGCAACTCTTTATATAAATACTTAGACAAACAAACTGTAGGAAGAAATATATACACCACAGTTCAATCTGTGACCAAACAATGTCAGCTATGTGGTAAATATAATTCTAAAACTGAAAACAGAAATCAAATTGGGACAATTGTGAGAGGAAGTTGCCTGGGACAGCAGTGGCAAATAGATTTTTCTGAATTACCAAGAAAAGGAGGTTATCAGTATTTGTTGGTGTTACCTGATACTTTTTCAGGCTGGCCAGAAGCATTCCCTTGTAGGATAAATAGTTCAAGACAAGTGATTAAAACATTATTTAACACGGTAATACCTCACTTTGGAGTACCAGCGGCAATTTCTTCCAACTGAGGTCCACAGTTTAGTGCAAAACTGTTACAAGAAATTAGAAAAAATTGGAAATTGATTGGCAAATACATGTTCCATACAGGTCTCAGGCCAGTGGACAAGTAGAAAAGATGAACCATCTGATCAAACAACAGATTAGTAAAATACGTTAGGAAATTAATTTATATTGGTACCAAGCTTTACCACTGGCACTATTCAGAATTTGCAATAAACCTCAGTCGAAGGAAAGGTTAGCCCATTTGAAATTTTAGATGGAAGACCATATCAGTCCCAATTTATAGGAGAAAGTCTTCAGGAAGCGGAAGAAGGCTATTTCCAACAGTTTCTGATCAATCTGGGAAAACATTTGGAGGAGATAAATAAGAGACTATTAGGGACAAGAGCAAGAGACTTTTACTATTCAATTCACCCTTTCAGATCTGGAGACTGGGTTTACGTTAAGAATTTTTCAAGATATCCTCTACAGGAGAAGTGGAGTGGACCGTACCAGATATTGCTGACCACCTTTACAGCAGTGAAAATAAAAGAACAACCTGCTCAGATACATTATTCAATAATAAAGAAAGCACCAGAGCCAGAGAAGACATGGTAGATGGAACCTTCAAAACCCTTATGTATGAAATTGCATTGGTCATAATTTGGACTTATATGATAACTGGCACACAAGCTTGGAACCAAAACTTAAACCTGAAATTAATGCAGAATGTTACTGAAGATTTTAATCATAGTGACTGATGGGTGTGTGAACAGTTGTGTAAATAAGGAGAAAATCTGGACCTTCCATTAATTAAAGTTCCAATTCCTAACGCTATCTCATGGACAAATTTGTGGGTGAACACTAGCAATCTATATCCGAGGCAAAGGTTAAAATTTGGGATAGTTAGTCCTAATCCAGGTAATAAATATTATACCTCTGCACAAAGATGTATTACACCAGGAACCAAAGTAGGAACTTATGCTTCACAAAGAGGAGTTTGTTCCATAATCAATGAAAGTTGCTGTTCCTATATAGATCAAAGTGGCAGAATTGAAATAGATCGGGAGCAAATTTGGAAACAAACTGAAGTATTTCATGAAATAGCCATGAATGACACTTCCTGGGGTTTTGAGGAAATATGGAAAAACTTAACTTCATGGTTACCTGACCTCTCCTAGTTGAAGTAACTGGTCGCAGGAATATTGATATTGTTTTAATATTGATTACTTGTGGTATGATACAATGTTCCTTCTGGTGTGGTAAATGTTATATGATAAATTATAAAGATTGGAAAAGGAATAAAATTAAGCACCAAGTAGAAGCGGGAAATCACTTCAAAAAGACTTCAGACGGTAATGGTAATATGTAAAATGTTGCAAAAGAATTTGCAAAAAGAAAAGGGGGGGATTTGAGACAAGGAGCAGCACAAAATTACAGAATGGAATATATAAACATTTATAATCATTTTTCAGTTATGTGGCTTTATAACAGTAGCAATGGAAAATTACTGAGGTGCATAATACACAGGAAAAAAAAAGAGTACAGCTAGAGAACATACTGAGATTTCTTGTATAAGATAAACCATTATAGTTGAGGTAGTTTTAGGCCCTATGACCTTAGTACAAAATGAATGTAAGAAAAACAGGCTAGAAGAACAGGACACAGGGATAAGGACTATCTGGGAATGCCAGGTGTCCTGGATGGGCTACAGTTAAACTAACTGATAAGTAGGAAGATAGGAGGATTATTATGTATAAGCATCTACTGTGCGTGCTTCAAAGGTTGCCAGAAGTGATGAAGATTGGTGGAAGAAGTTAACGATCCTCAGACACCACCACCACATTGCTGTACCCATGCGGGGAGCTTTCTGGAAAATAACATAATCCATACGTAGCCTCATGAATATGTATGAATGCCCAGGGACATATAAGGACGGCTTGTGTAGCAATACGGAGACACACATTAGGAGAAGCTATCCCCCGTGTCTCCCGGCACTGCAATAAAGAATACCTGCTTTTCAACTTAAAAACTGTTGGCAAGTTTGTTCCTGGAGTTCTCTCCGAATCATCCTCCTCCCTGGCAGAGCAGAAGACTTAGAGAGTTCTTGGTCAGAGTAAACATTACTTAGCAACAACTAAAAAAATTGGTGTTATCAGCACTGTTCCCAGGCTGAAAGTCAAAAACATAGCACTGATCAGCTATTAAGAAGGAGAAAACCAATTGATACTGCTGAACTCAGGACTCCATGGGTTCTCTTTGAGAATTATCAGAGTGCAATTTGTAAAAAGAACAGGCACTAGAAAAGAGAATGCCCTCAGAGTCAAAATAATGAGGATTTAGTGGCATGTCATGACAGGCAGTAAAAATGATGAAGACTCAGGACAACCAGGGGAAGATTTGAAACCCTCCCCAACAGAGCCCCTGGTTACAGTTAGGTTGGGGAATGACAAGGTAAAATTACTTGTAGATACAGGAGCTACCTATTCCTTCATAAATACTTATAAAAGGGCAATTAAGCAAACAGCTTCTGTCATTGGCACCACAGGGCAAAAAGAAAACTGAGCTTTCTTTCAACCTTAAGAATTGGTAAACATATATCGACCAATCGATTTCTTTACATGCTCAAGTTCCCCATGCCATTATTGGGTAGGGATATACTGAGTACATTACATGCATAAATTACATTTAAAGAAGAAAAAATTCAGATACATATTCCTGATGAAAATGCTGGGGAAGCCCAAGTTTTTCCATTACAGAAACCAGGTACTGAGCCAGAGGAAGTGAAGAATGCAATCACCTCACTAGTATGGGCTACTGGAGCACCAGGATGATCACTAAATGGAGAATCAGTAACTATTCATCTGTCTGTTAAGACAGAAACAACACCCTATAAAACTGGAAGCAAGAAAAAGACTAGAGCCTTCAATTGAAAATTTTATTAAATACATTGGGACAAAAAAAATTGACTGTTTTTGTACCTCACATGGCAACAACCATCCTGGAACAGAAAATTTGTCATTGGCTTTCCCCAAGCAGGCTGTTAAAATATCAGGCCATGGTTTTGGAACAAGAAGACATAGAATTGAAAGCAACTAACCTTTTGAAAATGGCAGTGTTTCTGACAACTGATCCAGAAGGAAGAGGGCTGACTCACAATTGTTAATAGACTTTTGAGCATGTGTAGGTTGATATGACAGGAATACAAGCTACACCTCTGAAAGATGTGAACTGTGAGCTGTTTGTAGATGGTAGCAGCTTCAAGAAAAATGGAAATTGGAAAGCAGAATACTAGACTTCATTTTGACACATTAAGTAGACAAGTAACCTTAGGTCTACTTTATGTCCTGTATGGAAGAAGAGTCCTATTAGAGCTAAATATTGGGTAAAAGTGAAAAGGGATGTGGATCTTCAGGATAACAAACGGGCAGGGCCTTCTTCTGCAGTAGAATTCGGATGGGGCCTACAAAGCTATTTATTACCTGGTGTTATAGCTCTGGAAAATAGGATTTTTATAGAAAACTTGGCAAGTAGAAACCTTATCTAAGGCTATCAGAAAAGGATCTTAAATTATTAACAAACAAGTACAAGAAAACACAAAAATGACCCTGCAAAATCAATTAGCATTAGATTTGCTACTAGTAAAGGAACAAGGAGTTTGTGGATACCCAAAATTAGAAAGAGAACACTGCTGTGCACACATTCCAAATATTACCAAAGATTTACAAAAGCAACTTGATGAAATGTGGAAAATAGCAGAAAACTGCAGAGTGTGAAAGACTGATCTGAAATCAAACTCCACTGTCCATTGTCTCAAGGACTGGTCTGAGAAGCTGAGGTGGAATTCCACCTATCTTTTGTCTCAGATATGGGTGGGAGGAGTCAAGACTCCAATATCCATTGCTGGGAGAAGGGTGTGAGTAGCTGAACTGGGACTCCACCATTCACTGCCTGAGGGATGAGTGGGAAAAGCTAAGACTCTTCTGCCCATTACCTGGAGGACTGGTGTAAGGAATTGCTACCCATTATTCCAAGAATTGCTGCAGACACCTGTGTGTGCGAACACATGCAGCTGAAGAGCTGGCTGCAAGACCTGGGAAACTGGTCCACAGGAACATGTAATACATGACATGAAGAACAGAGGTACTCCCCCCAACTCATTATAAAAGGGGGGAAAAAGTAATCATCAAGAGACACATCAACAAGGGAGACATTACCATGAGGATGACTCCAGAAGGACACTCTCCACCAATGACTACTATGGATCGTAAGGGACACCCTCCATGAGGCATTGCCATGAGTGCAACTCCACAAGACACACTCCAAGGAGTACCTTCAAGAGGACAACTCCAGAAGGACACCTCCACCAGGACATCCACCTCTGATAATAACTACAGACTCCTGGGGGACACTCTGGTCCAATACCAACTATGAACCTTGAAGGATTCCCACCACCAACGACATCCTATTGCTATCTCCTTTATTAAAAAAACTTCCCTTTTTTAAAATAACTGTCTTACTGTAATAAAATTACTAATCGATTACTGTGCTTGACCTCATTTGCATCTTAATTTCACTCCTGGGATCACAAACAGAAACAGGATCCAGCACAGGGGTTTTCCCAAATTGAACCTTGACACAGAGCTATTAGAGGCTGCCAAAACTAACTGGCTACACAAAACTTTGCAATTCCTTAAGGGGGCGGTCCCTAAAGGAATGGTTGTCCACCTTAATAGAAGTTGTATCAATAATTTTAACAGTCAGTGTTTGTACAGGACTTTGAGCTGGTTTCAGATGGAACAGCTACTTTTCTACTTCCTAGTAGCTCTGCAGTGCTGCGTTTTGGCTTTAGCCTGAGAACAGTGCTGATAACACACCAGTGGTTTAGCTGCTGCTCAGTAGTGCTTACACTAGCCAAGAACTTTTCAGTCTTATGCTCTGCCAGTGAGGAGGGGCACAAGAAGCCGGGAAGAAGAAGAGAGAGGACACCTAACCCAAAATAGCCAAAGGGATATTACATACCACAGGACATCACACTCAATATATAAACTAGGAGGGAGTTACCTAGAATGGATGGATCACTTCTCAGGTCAGGCTGAGTATCATCTTGTGAGCAATTTTATTGTTCATCACTTGTGTTTATTGTTGGTTTGTTTGGTTAGCCATTTTTCCCCTTTCTCTTTTAGCTTTATATTCTTTCCCCTTGTTATTTCCCTTACCTTCATTACTAGTAGTAGTACATGGTACTTTATTTATTATATTATAGGCCTACTGTAGGAGAGGATCTGGTTCGAGACCATCTTAAGAGCCTGAATGTGCACAAGTCCATAGGACCAGATGAAATCCATCCACAGGTCCCGAAGGAGCTGGCAAATGAAGTTGCTAAGCCACTGTCCATCATATTTGAAAAATCAAGGCAGTCAAGTGAAGTTCCCAATGACTGGAAAAAGGGAAATATAACCCCCATTTTCAAGAAGGGAAAAATGGATGATCCAGGAAACTACAAACCAGTCAGTCTCACCTCTGTGCCTGGCAAAATCTTGGAGCAGATTCTCCTAGAAAGCATGCTAAAGGCACATGAAAAACAACAAGGTGCTTGGTGACAGCCAACATGGCTTCACTAAAGGGAAATCCTTCCTGACCAATTTGGTGGCCTTCTATAATGGGGCTACATAACTGAGGGACAGGGGTAGAGTAGTTGATGTCATCTACCAGAACAGACATTTTAAATTAAACTTGGAGTACTGTGTACAGTTCTGGTGTCCTCAACATAAAAAGGACATGGAACTGTTTGAACAAGTCCAGAGGAGGGCCACGAGGATGATCAGGGGACTGGAGCACCTCCCGTGGTGAGGCACTGGAATGGGTTGCCCAGGGAGGTTGTGAATGCTCCATCCCTGGCAGTGTTCAAGGCCAGGTTGGATGAAGCCTTGGGTGATATTTGTGTTACTACACTTCCCAGGTTCCTGTTCCACCAATTTTGGGATTTTATCAACTTGTTGAATGCATCAAAATGAGCGTGACCAGCAGGTTGAAGGAGGTGATCCTGCCCCTCTGCTCTGCTCTTGAGATACATCACCTGTAGTACTGTGTGCAGTTCCGGTGTCCTCAACAGAAAAAGGACATGGAACTGTTGGAACAAGTCCAGAGAAGGGCCCCAAGGATGATCAGGGGACTGGAGCACCTCCCATATAAAGACAGGCTGAGAAAGCTGGGGGTGTTCAGCCTAGAGAAGACCTCATAACAGCCTTCCAGTATCTGAAGGGGGGCTATAGGGATGTTGGAGAGGGACTTTTCATTAGGGACTGTAGCGACAGGACAAGGGGTAACGGGTTAAAACTTAAACAGGGGAAGTTTAGATTGGATATAAGGAATAAGTTCTTTACTGTAAGGGTGGTGGAGCACTGGAATGGGTTTCCCAGGGAGGTTGTGAATGCTCCATCCCTGGCGGTGTTCAGTGCCAGGTTGGACAAAGCCTTGGGTGATATCATTTAGTGTGAGGTGTCCCTGCCCATGGCAGGGGGTTGGAACTAGATGATCTTAAGGTCCTTTCCAGCCCTAACTATTCTATGATTCTATGATATGGTTTAGTGTGAGGTGCCCCTGCCCATGGCAGGCAGGTTGGAACTGGATGATCTTAAGGTCCTTTCCAACCTTAACTATTCTATGATTCTATTAAACTGTTCTTATTTCAATCCCTGGGGTTTACATTCTTTTAATTCTCCTCCCTGTCCTGGGGAGGGGGGGGGGGGGAGCAAACAGCTGAGTTACCATCTGAGAGGGGACTAGAAAAAACAGTAGTGGAAATAATCAGGGAAATAACTAAATACTTCCAAAAGGGGAAATCGATACCAAATTAAACTAGTATTTCATTGTATACAGAGACTTAGCCATGGACAAGGCTACAAGGATTCTCCAGATCAGGAAGGCATGCAACAAGAGAACCAGATGTCTGCTCTCAAATCAGTGTAGGCCTTCTTCCTGTTAATTAAGGCCTGAAAAACAGGTAAATGTCTGCAAAACAAAACTTCAGGAGCCTCTTAGGGTCTTAAATTTGTGCAAACATGAACATGTAGTTAATTGCAAGATTAAACAAGCATTCCAATGTCCTTAACTAATGGATTTCCATAAAAGAGTAAAATGAGTGGGGGTATCTCTCCCTAAATGACCATGACGGCCCCTGCACTGCAGCCTTATCTACCAAAATTACCATATGTAATGATCAAAGAGAATTGGGTGGATATTTTGCAGAATTATAATGAACACTCATATAACAAAGGCATATAAAATGTAAACTGTCTCTTCTCTGTGTCCATGATAGGCAGTGATCCCCATACACCCAGTACTGCAATAAAGTAATTTAGGCTTCTAACCTGTCATTCTGGTTGGAAAGTTTATTTCCCCAATTTCAACAACACTACTAAGAAGAAAGTTAACTCGATCCCAGCCAAAGTGATGACACAAGTCTGCAGCCTTTTTTTGTTAATGTACATGCTTCCTATAATTAGCTCACTGTGAATCCAAAGGCTGTGCTTAGAGCACTCACTAGTTACATGAACCCTAGGTACCATTTTCTGCTTGGAGCTTGTTTTTTGGTTTTATTTCACAAAATATAAACACAGAACTGCTCTGCCTCAAATGCAAGATTCTTTATATAACTAGCACTATAAGAATCACGATTAACCTAAGGGAAGGATAATAAAAGCCTTATTGAAGACTCACAGCTTCTTTTTTCAACTGTCTCTTCTCCCCAGACATAACCCAATTAAAAAACCTCTACATTTCCACAGTCGTCCGACACATGCTTTCCACTGAGAAAAGGTGGAAAGGCCCCCCCTCCCCAAGGGGAAGCACCCAAGGGCAGCAGGTACCCGGTGGGGTGCAGAAGCGCTACTTACTGGTTCGTGGGGGGAGCGTTGAGCGGGATGGCCACTTCCTCCTCTTCATATTCTGGCCCATCTAACGAGTCGCCTTCATCCACGGTCCCCAGCCCCCCCGCCAATGAAAGTAGCTGTGGTGGCAGCAGGGAAAAGGCGACAGTACCAGGTTCAGGTGGGGGCAAGACCCCCCCGGACGCCTCCAGCTCCTGGCCCTGGTCAGTTGCTATCACGGCGCCACAGCCTCCGGACACGAGAGTAGCAGATCCCGATCTTAGTGCCAAGAACCCCAACGCCGAACACAAAGCTGGACCACCGGCGCCCAGGTTGCCCCCGCCAGAACCCATTAGAAAGGGTTCTTGCGGCCCCAACTCCTTGCCTCGGCATAAGATGGCGTAGTGCTCCGACGCAGCTCTGGTAACGGATCCCACCATCCCAGCGGAAGTAAACGAGCCACCCTCCTCAGCGTCAGCCTCAGCCGCCATCATGGTAAGCCTCACCCCTTCCTACCTCCCGCGCGCTGACCGCCAGGTAAGTAACAACTACTCTCTCTACGCTTTTTTTCTGCAGGGAGCGGAACTGAGACAAGAATAAGATTTCTCCAGCAGAGTCCACTTCTTAATAATAACTGTCTAAGAGCCTAAAACAACACTACAAAACCCCAACACTACTACTTTATACCACTACGACCGCGAGGGGAGCAACTTCTACAAAGATACAACTCTACTCATTACCCTACCCCCGAGAGCCAGTGACGGTACGTCATTGTATGGGCGGGGCAAAGAAGAAAAGGAGGAAAGAAGCTAACTTGCTAACGGCAGAGAAAAAAGGGGCGTGGCGTGGCGTGGCGTGGCGTGGCGTGGCGTGGCGTGGCGTGGCGTGGCGTGGCGTGGCGTGGCGTGGCGTGGCGTGGCGTGGCGTGGCGTGGCGTGGCGTGGCGTGGCGTGGCGTGGCGTGGCGTGGCGTGGCGTGGCGTGGCGTGGCGTGGCGTGGCGTGGCGTGGCGTGGCGTGGCGTGGCGTGGCGTGGCGTGGCGTGGCGTGGCGTGGCGTGGCGTGGCGGCTCGCGGAGAACGAGGCAGTCGGGAGCAAAGATGGTGATATGTTCTCTGTTCCCTCTTGATGGGTGTGAGATACATCAAGAGAAGAATAAGGAATCTCCCATCATCTCTATCTCGGGAGTACCCAAACAAAACAAACAAGCAAACAAAAAAATAAATCAGCAGTATAACACTATAATAACAGGGAAAGGCTGATCTTCCCCAGGTAGTATCAAAGTTTATTCCGCTCCCACGTTAAGGCATCAAAGAACTGTGCTAACCTTTTGAACTATGAAAGTGCGAAGCAATAAATGCGTGTTGTTGGGAATGCCTGGTTTCAATAATAAAGTAGTTCCTGGGGCAGAGTGAGGTTTAAAGCTTTATTTGAATAAAGGGAGATCCCCACCAGGCACATCTGATTCAGGGTTCTCAAATTTTCTTAGCGTTAACACTATATTTATACCTATCCCATCTCCGAGTCTCTCCCCATTTCTGCTTTGTCTTAGATACTCAGGTGAAGCACAAAATCAGACTCTACAACTCAAAGAGAGTTACAGAGCAGGTATGTTTATTATGGCGCTGGGTGCAAGGGGAATTGCTCCTCCTAACTTGCACACTGAGGGGTTAAGCAAGCAGTTATTTATTACATACAAACATGCATATTCATTAGCTTCCCAAGAGTTCAGTGGGGATATTACAATTAGTTTAGGTACTCATTATCATAAGTCCTCACTTTTGGCACTTGCGCACTGCTCTGATGGTTGTGGGCAGGGGTCTTCAGGATGAAATAAGCGATCTTCCTCAGGGTGCACTTTTCACCTTTAGCACAGTTGGATGCCCCAGTAATCACAAATTACCTGAAACCAACCGTATCTGCAAGTTTCTGATAGCTGGCAAAGATTTAAAACAGTGTGACCTTCGTCTACAAAATTTATTGCCTCCCAAGCTAGCAGATGTTCAGGAGTCACTGTCTCCAAACTAACTGATAATTAGAAGGATGGTAAGAAATACTTCACTTATTAGAAGGATGAAGAATTCACTCTTGTTAGTAAAAATACTAAATTCTGTTATCACACCACAGACTTACAACACAAACATTGTTCTCTATCTTAGACCTAAGTTAGAAGTACCTTAACCCTATGTTTTTCAGGCACTTGCTTTGCTTATATCACAGGGGTTATAGCTACCTGGTCCACCTGTAATATAATGTTTCTATTCTACTCGCACAAGCTGCAGGCTACCAAAAAGTGGAAGTCCAGCAATACTTAGTAGTCATATTGCCATATTGTCTGTAGAAGTTGTTTTCCATGAGTAAAGCTATTTCTGTGCTATGCTTAGTGGTCATATTGCTGCATGACTTGCAGAAGTTATTTTCTGTTAGTACAGCAGTTTCTTGTGTTTATTCATTATTCATGATAATGTTTTTGGCAAGGCCACAGCTTTTCTCCACAACTTTCTCCTCTTTTTCTTTATCCTTATTTGGTCTTTGCCATTTTTTCAAGCATCTTATAATTTCTAATTGCGTATCTTTTGCAGTGCCTGCCTGAGTAAGAATTGTAATTCTCTCTGTATCATGAATAGAAGTTAGGTAGATTAGTGTTTTTCCTATCATGCATTTTACAATTGTTATACCAATCATTAATTAAAATAACCCTATCAGCAGGGTTATCTGAATTTGGGCTATTCATGGTCCCCAGCCATTAAGTCCTAATGAGGCCAAAAGATTTTAACCATTTTTCATCACTTTGTCTTAATTTTTTTCTAATGCTTTTGAGGTCTTATGCTTTGCTTTCTATTAATTGAGAATTATCACTTACATTAAAGCAACTTATATTAAAGCAACACATTCTTTCACATCTATGTCCTGCACGTAGCAACAGATAGTCTGTTGTTGTCCAGTTCTTCAAAGTAGCAGCTTGGACTTGTTCTAGTTTATCATTAATGGCTGCCAAGGCTTGTGAGGTAGCTTTAATGGGTTTTCCTAAGCCACATGTTATCTTCCTTAACTTGACTCCATTGTGTACTGCCAGGCCAAGGAGCACTATTAATGATGCCATTAAAGCTATTTCTCTTTTTGAGAGTTGTCCTTGGTTCAGCTGTAACATTACTTTTCTTCTTCTTCATAGCTGGTGCAGTGCTGTGTTTTCAACATTAGCCTAAGAACAACTCTGATAACACACTGATGTTTTGAGTTGTTGCTAAGTATTGCTTACTCTGATCAAGGACTTTTGAGTCTCATGTCCTGTCAGTGAGGAGGGGCACGGGAAGCTGGGAGGAAACAGAGACAAGACAACTGACCCAAATTAGTCAAAGGGGTATTCCATACCACAGCATGTAATGCCCAGTATATAAACTGGGGGGAGATACCCAGAAGGCCCAGATCACTGCTCAGGTTGATTTATTTGCTCTCAGAGTTGTTGTGCTTGATTTCGGATTATGTCATACTGTCCTGGGTTCAGCAGTAGCAGTCATTTCTCTTCTTCTTAGTAGCTGGTGCAGTACTGTGTTTTTGACTTTCAGCCTGGGAACAGCGCTGATAGCAACGATGTTTTTACTTATTGCTAAGTAATGTTTACTCTGACCAAGGACTTTCTGAGTCTCCTGCTCTGCCAAGGAAGAGGAGAAACTAGCAGGAAGCAGAGACAGGACACCTGACCCAAACTAGCCAAAGGGGTATTCCATACCACAGTGTGTCATGCCCAGTATATAAACTGGGGGCACTTAACCAGAAGGGATAGATCGCTGCTCTGGTCATGAAGCATGGAATCAGACTCTACAACTTAGACTTATAAAGCAGGTATGTTTATTACGGCGCCAGGTGCAAGGGGGATCGCTCCTCCTAACTTGCACACCGAGGGGTTAAGCAAGTAGATATCTATTACACACAAACATGCATATTCATTAGGTTCCCAAGAGTTCGGTGGGGATATTACAATTAGTTTAGGTATTCTTTGTGGGTGATGGATAGAAACAGTTAATAAAATGGATCCAGGTGTTATCTCCCTGTCCCAGCTTAAGCCTTGGAAACAGTAAAGAAAATTCCAGGTGCTGTTGCCCTGGACAGGCTCAAGCCTTGGGAACCAGGAAGAAAACAGGAGGTGTTAATGCCCTGCTCTGGCCTAAGCCTTGGGAACTATAAAGAGAACTATGAAGGGTAAAGGTTGGTTAGCAAAACAAAGCAGGCGGTTTGCAAGATGAAGCAGGATGTCCATCTCAAAGACAGACCAAACAGTGTGAATATTTGTAACCCTTAGTAGTGTTGCTAAATCGGGATGATAAGGGAGTAAAAGAGTGGAAAGTTACTGCTTAGCACTTACTAGACTATAAAAGGAATGCAAGGTGACTAATCAAAGCATGCGTGATCACGTGCAAAGGAAGTAGAATTATATAAGTATGGGCTTGTCACACAATAAAGTGTTTTATCACAGAATCCCAAGGGTTGGAAGGGACCTCAAAAGATCATCTAGTCCAACCCCCTGCAAGAGCAGGGTAACCTAGAGTACATCACACAGGAACTTGTCCAGGCGGGCCTTGAATATCTCCAACGTAGGAGACTCCACAACCCCCCTGGGCAACCTGTTCCAGTGCTTTGTCACTCTCACAGTTTAGAAGTTCTTCCTGATGGAGAACCTCCTATGCTCCAGTTCACACCCATTGCCCCTTGTCCTACCACTGGATATCACTGAAAAAAGCCTAGCTCCATCATCCTGACACTCACCCTTTACATATTTGTAAACACTGATGAGGTCACCCCTCAGTCTCCTCTTCTCCAAGCTAAAGAGACCCAGCTCCCTCAGCCTCTCCTCATAATGGAGGTGTTCCACTCCCTTAATCATCTTTGTGGCTCTGTGCTGGACACTTTCAAGCAATTCCCTGTCCTTCTTGAACTGAGGGGCCCAGAACTGGATGCAATATTCCAGATGCAGCCTCACCAAGGCAGAGTAGAGGGGGAGGAGAACTTCTCTTGCCCTACCAACCACTCCCTTCCTAATGCACCCTAGGATTCCATTTGCCTTCTTGGCCACAAGGGCACATTGCTGGCTCATGGTCATCCTTCTGTCCACCAGGACCCCCAGGTCCCTTTCCCCTTCACTACTTTCCAGCAGGTCAACCCCCAACCTGTACTGGTACATGGGGTTGTTCTTCCCCAGATGCAAGTCTCTACACTTCCCCTTGTTGAATTTCATCAAGTTTCTCCCTGCCCAACTCCCCAGCCTGTCCAGATCTCGCTGAATGGCAACACAGCCTTCTGGTGTGTCAGCCACTCCTCCCAGATTAGTGTCATCAGCGAACTTCTTCCTTTCAACCAGGTCTCTATCCACCTCACTACCTGATCATCAAGCCCACACTTCCTTAGCTTATCTATGAGAATGCTGTGGGAGACAGTTTCAAATGCCTTACTGAAATCAAGAAAAACCACATCTACCGCTCTACCATCATCTCTCCACCTAGTTCCTCATAGAAGGCTGTAAGGTTGGTCAAACATGACTTCCCCCTCATAAAACCATGTTGGCTGTTCTTAATTACCCCCTCATCCTTGATATGTCTAGAGATGGTGTCAAGAATAAGTTGTTCCATAACCTTTCCAGGGATGGAGGTAAGTCTGGATTCACATTGATTGTGCATAGTCCATTTTTCTTCCCTCAATTCATTATCATAAGTCTCCTCCCTTTTGATGCTTGCTCACTGCCCTCCAATGGTTGTGGACAGGGATCTTCAAGATGAAGTAATCAATCTCCCTCAGGCTGCACTTTTCACCTTTGGCACAGTTGGATGCCCCAGTAATCACAAATTAGCTGAAACCAACTGTATCTGCAAGTTTCTGATAGCTGGCAAAGATTTAAAAGTGTGACCGTTGTACAAAATTTATTGCAAGCAGAACAGGATGGACAGACAAGGACTATCCCAAGCTAGCAGATGTTCAGGAGTCACTGTCTCCAAATTAACTGATAATTAGGATGGTAAGAAATACTTCACTTATTAGAAGGATGGAAATAAATAATTCCCTCTTGTTAGTAAGACTACTAAATTCTGTTATCACACCACAGACTTACAACACAAACATTGTTCTCTATCTTAGACCTAAGTTAATTTAAAAGTATTTTAACCCTATGTTTTCCAGGCACTTGCTTTCCTGGTATCAGTCAGGCTTGGTATCAGTCAGCGAGTGGTGGGCGGTTGTATTCTCTTCCCTTGTTATTTCCCTTATGATTATTATTATTAGTGGTAGCAGTAGAGTGGTTTTGTGTTTTACCTTAGTTACTGGACTGTTCATATCTCAACCCATGGGAGTTATATTCTTTGATTCTCTGCCCCATCCTTCTGGGATTGGGGGGGGGCGGGGGGGAAGGGGAGTGAGCAACCAGCTGCACTCGCACCAGCACTGCACCAGCTACTAATAAGGAGAAAAATGACTGCTGCTGCTGAACCCAGTACAGTATCCACCCCTTATTCCATACCATTTGCATCATGCTCAGATCCTACATTTTTCAAAATACCATCACTCTTGTCTCATATATGTATATATATACATACACACACACAGAAAGAGAGAGATCATTCCTTAGTGCATGGACCAATCCCTATAAAGCTGCTGAGTTCATCCGGTCCATGATGTTGGGCTCCATCTCTTGTAGCAGTCTTTCAGAGCAGGAGAGACTGTGTGCAGTGTTGGACTGTTTCCTGTTGATGATACTGCAGAACTTGTCTAGTCACTGCTGAGCTCGTCTGGTTTTGTCAAAGTTCTTTTTTTGTTGGGATGATGATCAGAGTGAAGTTAGGGCTGGTCACTGGTGACCTGAGGACATCTAGTTGGTGGGCTCTGAATGTGCTGCATAGCAGGCAACAGCATGCAGTTGAGTTCATTGGCCATTTTCCCCTAAAATCAAATCCCCTCGAGATACACATCGGACTTCCCCATCTTTCCGCATTACCTACCAAATATATCCTGGTCCCTGAGCAAAAGCAATCCCATAAGTGGGTTTGCCTTCACCTGAAGCAGGAAGAACCCAGACTGTCTTCCCCAGAAAATTCTTTATGTGCACCACAGGAACTTTATCCCCTTCTACAGTATGTAAAAGTTCTGACTGGGCTGGGCCAGCTCTGTTGGCAGATCCTCTGGTGTTGACCAACCAGGTGGCTTTTGGTAAAAGTGTATCCCAATGTTTGAAAGTCCCACCACCCATTGCTCTCAGTGTATTTTTTAACATCCCATTGTACCATTCAATATATCCAGGTCTCTGAGCAAAAGCAGTGCCATGAGTGGGTTTGCCTTTACCTGAAGCAGGAATAATCCAGACTGTCTTCCCCAGCAAATATTTTATGTGCACCACAGGAACTTTATCCCTGTTGCCAAGAGGAGCTGCTCCTTTCTGGCTGCTTGCTCTTGGCTCAGGATGCTCAGGGAAGTGGTACCACCATGCAAGCATTCCCAATGCTATTTACCCAGAACACCAGTGATTCACACCTAATTGCAAGCTCCAGTCTAGCAACTCCTTCCCCTAGAGGTATGTGAAAACACTGCTGAAGCTGTTGGTCTGGGCTTGCCTACACTGGGCAAACAGGTGCCACTTCTCCTTGCCATGCTAACACAGAGGGGTTAGCAGAGTCCTCTCAGCCCTTTGTGGCACCCACCAATGGAAGTTAATTTGCTGCTCTTGCAATTGCCAGTAAAAGCACTTTTCCGCCTGTACCAGCAGCAGAGGCTTTGCTGGGAGGGCGTAGGAACACCTCTCCTTGGAATGCAGCTCTCCATTTGCTCTCCCAGTGAAATACCCTCAGCTGTAGCCCACTGAATACTGTCCTGGGTTCAGCAGTAGCAGTCATTTCTCTTCTTCTTAGTAGCTGGTGCAGTACTGTGTTTTTGACTTTCAGCCTGGGAACAGCGCTGATAGCAACGATGTTTTTACTTATTGCTAAGTAATGTTTACTCTGACCAAGGACTTTCTGAGTCTCCTGCTCTGCCAAGGAAGAGGAGAAACTAGCAGGAAGCAGAGACAGGACACCTGACCCAAACTAGCCAAAGGGGTATTCCATACCACAATGCGTCATGCCCAGTATATAAACTGGGGGCAGTTACCCAGAAGGGCTAGATCACTGCTCAGGTCAGCCTGGGTATCATTCGGCGGATGGTGAGCAGTTGTGTTCTCTTCCCTTGTTTTTTCCCTTATCATTATTATTACTGGTGGCAGCAGTGGTGTTTTTGTGTTATACCTTAGTTACTGGACTGTTCTTATATCAGCCTGTGGGTGTTATAAAAATTTCGCATAAACAGGGCTTTATCCAAATTAACTTTATTTACAAATGATTAATAACTTGAGAGACAATAAGCAAAGCAGTGCTGGGTGTGCAGGGGAGTCTCCACTCCACGTGGACACACACCCTCCCTCCCAGGGTCTGTCCTTTTATACATTCTTGTATCCAGTCCACATCCTGTATACGTGTCCTTTCATGGTATCGTTTGAGTCTGTGCCATCCTGTTGCTAGGGGTCTTATTCTGCCTTCTTGAAGGTTCCTCAGTCTTCCTCATTCCGTGACCTTTAAGCAGCAAACCATATCTTTGCAGCAGTGCTAAGCTTGCACAGGCATTGTCTATCTGAGGTTAGCATAAGACTTATTACAATCTTGCATAAGCACATATTAATCTTTTTACCCCTAAATAACTGACATGAATCAAAAGTCATTTTCTTCACAGTGTTGCATCCTTTCGATTCTCCTCTCCATCCCTCCGGGAGCAGGTGGAGAAAGGGGGTGGGAGGGAGCGACTGAGTGGTTGCGTGGTTCTGTTTTAGTGTTTATCAGCTGGAGGGCCTGGGCTAAGGTTCTTGTTTCGCTGTACTTCATGGTAATGGCTTGTAATACAATAAAATCATTGATCATGTAACTTGGTTGGTGTGCCTTCTCAGTGTGGTCATCACATCTATACTGTGGGAGGCATGTAATGGGAATTTTTAACAATTGCACATCTTTCATTTTCCTTCCCTCGGGGAATCAACCGATGGAGAAGATATTCCCCCACATGCTCTGCTCCCCCACCAGGCTATTTACAGTAAGAGTATATTCTGGAAAAGTTTAAGACCTTGAATATCATTTCAATGACCTTGAAAGCATCCTGTTCATTTTGCTGGGAACCAGCTTGTTGCTGCATATGCTCTTTATTTTTGCCTACGGTGTGACCACCCTGAGAATGCCCAATCTTTTCCAATCTTGGAAGCTAAGCAGGATCTGGCTCAGGTCTTGTCTAAGTTTAAATGACTACTTAAGAGTACTGCCAAGAGATCTTCCCTGAGGCTGGCCAGTCATTAGTGGCAAGGTGTGTGGGATTCTATGGGCAAGTACTTAAGCCAATTGGCCCCCCCAGTGCTTTGAAACTTTACCCCTGAACAAGTTCAAAATCCGGAAAAAAACTAGTAAAACACTTAAATGAGGTGTGCTGTCATCCTGGCAATACCAGAGAGGGACAACTTGCTGCAGTGTGCTGGGGCTTGGCCTACACCTTTAGGACCCTATTCTGTAAGGAGCAAGAAAAAGATGTCCCTGGATCTGATTGCACAGCAACAGACAGCACAGCTATGGAGAGCCTTCCAAAGTGACAGAAAATGAGCATCAGTGATGGCAACAGCCAATGGCTAGGTGACATGGGAACATGAGTCAGGCTTGGGTATATGCTACCTGGCCCTAAGAGGGAGAGGGTTGGCAACCACTGCAGGAAAGGCCTAGGGGACACCATCAAGCAGAGAAGCCCCCCCAGCCCAGTCCAGGAGTGTGAACCTCATAGCGGGACCCACAATGCTGACATGCTGGATTTCTCTCCTGGAAGGAGGTCTCCCTCCCACCAGACACAGAAGTCATGCCTCACACTAACATTAGTTGCAGAATAACCTGTCCTAAACCATGGAAAATACCTGTCTAGTATAAATGAGACACCCACTACAGCTGAACCTGTCAGCAACAATTATGCACACTTTAGCCAGATCTAGACTGAATAGCTTTTTCAAACTCTGAACAGCTATCTAAACTGAATTTCCTTTTTTTTTTCTTTTTGTGGTTTGATTTGGTTTGGTTTTAGTTTCACTAGTATCTTCAAGGTAAAACATGGAAATATGGAGGTTGTGAATGCTCCATCCCTGGCGGTGTTCAAGGCCAGATTGGATGAACCCTTGTGTGGCATGGTTTAGTGTGAGGTGTCCCTGCCCATGTCAGGGGGGGTGGAACTAGATGATCTTAAGGTCCTTTCCAACCCTAGCTATTCTATGATTCTACGATTCTGGCAAAAGCAGATTAATCCAGCCACTAGGGAAGTAAAACCTGAACTGTTGTGGTTTAAGCCCAGCCAGTAACTCAGAACCATGCAGCCACTTGCTCACTCCTCACCTTCTTCCCCTGTGATCCCGGAGGGATGGGGAGGAGAATCAAAAGAATGTAAATCCCACAGGGTGAGATAAAAACAGTCTAGTAACTAAGGTATAATACAAAACTACTGCTGCTACCACCAATAATAATAATGATAAGGGAAATAAAAGGGGTAAAAATACAGTTGCTCACCATCTGCTGACCGATACCCAGCCCAACCCAAGCAGTGATCTGAGCTTTCCGGGTTGCTCCCCCCATTTTATATACTGGGCATGATGTACCCACTATATATGTATATATAAAGGGGTATGGAATACCCCTTTGGCTAGTTTGGGTCAGCTGTCCTGTCTCTGCTTCCTCCCGGCTTCCAGTGCCCCCCCTCACTGGCAGAACATGAGACTCAAAAGTCCTTGATCAGAGTAAGCAATCATAGAATCATAGAATAGTTAGGGTTGGAAAGGACCTTAAGATCATCTAGTTCCAACCCCCCTGCCATGGGCCGGGACACCTCACACTAATCCATCTCACCCAAGGCTTCCTTCAACCTGGCCTTGAACAGTTAAGCAATACTTAGCAACAAGTCAAAACATTGGTGTGTTATCAGCGTTGCTCTCTGACTAAAGGCAAAAAAATAGCACTGCACTGGCTACTAAGGAGAAAAATGACTGCTATAGCTGAACCCACAACAAAAGCACACCCACAGATTGAGAAAACCATTGCTCCATGCAAGCATAGTAACAGAAGAGAATGACACTGCAGATATTATAATTCTACATAAATCACTAACCAATAATTGTAACTGGGTGTGTACTACCTTGTAATTTTTGTGTATAAATGTAAGGATGAAATTGGCATTGGTTGTGCTTGACTTGTGGAAATTCCACCTAGCAACCAGTGCTGCAATAAAGAAGTGCCTGGTTCTTAATGCTACATTGGTGTTAAGGAGTTTTATTCTTCTGACTTTCGGTGACAGTTTTTGGTGACACAAATGGGACCTAGCAAGTGAGACTGGAAGAGATGGAGTGCTGATAAAACTCCATCCAGCACTGAGTAATTCTCAGGGAGTAACATTGCCCTTGAATCTTAAAGCTCCCCACAACATTCCCTGGAATAAAAAAAGGGTAAGGCACTTCTTTCAGAATTTGGTTTGGAAAGCGTGACTGTATGGAAGTGAAAGCTGTGCATGGTTGAGGCTAAGAGAGTATCCGTTTGCTTTGGAAGCCTGGTCATCTGCCTGTAAGTCATAAGCAAAAGCTTTTTCAGGGTTGGACTTGGGTTGGTAATTATTGTTGCATATTTGGTAATTACTATTTCCACTGGTATTTGATAATGACTGTTGCATGTTTTGTGATTACTATTTGCATATTTTATTGTTATTTAGGAATTACCGATTTCATGTTTTGGTGATTACTTTTGCATACTTTATTGTAATTTGATAATTAGAATCATAGAATCATAGAATAGTTAGGGTTGGAAAGGACCTTCAGATCATCTAGTTCCAACCCCCCTGCCATGGGCATGGACACTGATTTGGAGAAAACTCCAGGAACAAACTTGCCAACAAAGTTTTCAAGCTGACAAGCAGGTATTCTTTATTGCAGCACCGGGAGACACGGGGGATAACTCCTCCTAACTTGTGTCTCTCTATTGCTACACAAGCCATCCTTATATAGTCCCTGGGCATACATACATATTCATGAGGCTACGTATGGATTACATCATTTTCCAGAAAGCTCCCCGCATGCATACAGAATTGTGGTGGTGGTCTCTGAGGGTCGTTTACTTCTTCCAACAATCTTCATCACTTCTGGCAGCCTTTGAAGCACGCGCAGTAGATGCTTATACCAGTTTAATTGGTTCGTTAGCACCAGAGACATAATAATCCTCCTATCCTCCTACTTATCAGTTAGTTTACCCGTAGCCTATCCTGGACACCTGCTATTCCCAGATACTCCTTATCCCTGCATCCTGTTTTTCTAGACTGTTTTTCTTAAGACCATATCAACTATAACGATTTATCTTGTGCCAGTATGTTCTCTAGCTGTACTCTATTTTTTCTATGTATTATGCACCTCAGTAATTTTCCATTGCTACTGTTACAAAGCCATTGAACTTAACATTGCTTAAAACTAATTCTAAAGGTTTATAAATTCCATTTTGTGATTTTGTGTTCCCCTTGTTTCAACACCTCACACTAAACAATGTCACCCAAGGCTCTGTCCAACCTGGCCTCGAACACTGCCAGGGATAGAGCATTCACAGCTTCCATGGGCAACCCATTCCAGTGCCTCACCACCCTAACAGTAAAGAACTTCTTCCTTATATCCAAACTAAACTTCCCCTGTTTAAGTTTTAACCCGTCACCCTTTGTCCTATCACTACAGGCCCTGATGTCCCAGTCCATCCCCAGCATCATTGTAGGCCCCCTTCAGATAGTGGAAGACTGCTTTGAGGTCTCCACAGAGCTTTCTTCTCCAGGCTGAACATCCCCAACTTTCTTAGCCTGTATTCATATGGGAAGTGCTCCAGTCCCCTGATCATCCTCATGGCCTTCCTCTGGGCTTGTTCCAGGTGTTCCATGTCATTTTTATGTTGAGGACACCAGAACTGCACACATTACTCCAAGTGAAGTCTCATGAGAGCAGAGTAGAGGGGCAGGATCCCTTCCTTCAACCTGCTGGCATGCTCCTTTTGCTGCAGCCCAGGATATGGTTGGCTTTCTGGGCTGTATGCACACACTGCCAGCTCATGTTCATTTTCTCATCAACCAGCACCCCTAAGTCCTTCTCCACAGGGCTGTTCTGAATCTCTTCTCTGCCCAACCTGTAGCTGTGCCTGGGATTGCTCCCACCCAGGTGTAGGACCTTGCACTTGGCATGGTTAAACTTCATAAGGTTGGCATCAGCCCACCTCACAAGCATGTCAAGGTCCCTCTGGATGGCATTCCTTCCCTCCAATATATCAACAGAACCACACAGCTTGGTGTCATTGGCAAACTTGCTAAGGGTGCACTCAATCCCACTATCCATGTCACCAACAAAGTTGTTGAACAAGACCGGTCCCAACTCCGATCCCTGAGGGACACCAGTCATTACTGGTCTCCAGCCAGACACTGAGCCATTGACCACCACTCTTTGTGTGCAGCCGTCCATGCAGTTCTTTATCCACTGAGTGGTCCACCTATCAAATTGATGTCTCTCCAATTTAGAGACAAGGATGTTATGTGAGACAGTGTCAAATGCTTTGCACAAGTCCATGTACATGACATCAACTGCTCTACCCCTGTCCATCAGTTCTGTAGACCTATCCTAAAAGGCCACCAAATTGGTCAGGAAGGATTTCCCTTTAGTGGAGTCATGTTGGCTGTCACCAAGCACCTTGTTGTTTTTCATGTGCCTTTAGCATACTTTCCAGGAGAATCTGCTCCAAGATTTTGCCAGGCACAGATGTGAGACTGACTTGTCTGTAATTTCCTGGGTATCAAATTACCATTTGATTGTTTTGGTAATTAATGATTACATATTTTATCGTAATGGCATCAGGATTTGTAAAATTATTTAAGAATAGAAGTTCTGGAAATTTGACCACCATGGATAAAAAGATACCAAAAACATTGCTGTTAGGATGTTTGTTAGCACATTGGGGTGATTTGCATGATGATTTATGCAAAAGACAGATGATTTAATATTGTAACCACTTGTGGCTTTTGTATTTTTTGGAGGATAAGGAAAAGTGGCCAAAAAAATGGAACTTTGAGTTGTAATGTCATTTTGCAGTTAATGTTGTTTTATCTCTTTCACGTACACCCCCTTGTCGTGGGGAAAGAGCTTGCGTGCCCTTGTGAGGTTGGGAGCTATGCTGGTGGTGGCATATGCCTCTGGTAGGGTCTCCCATGCCAGAGAGGTCTCAACTGAAGGGTCAGACAAAGTGTGTCCATGAGCAGGATGGGCTCACTAGCCTTTAGGCAACCATCCTAGGAGAAGGATGACTAACTTCAAACCTGGGCAGATGGAGCTTGTTTAGCCCTGTAAGGCCATCCATCTAAGAGAAGGATACTCTAATCAAACCTGCGACCTGAGGACTTTGCTGCCGCCCTCCAAGCTTGCTAGGCCCTGGCAGGTAAACCTCAGGTGTAAAGGGTGGGGCCAGTTTTGTGCATGCTGTGCCTCACCTAAAAAATCCACTGCGCAGGCCCAAAGGGTTTACCCACACTTGCAAAGCCCTGTAGCAACAGGTGAGGGATGAAATGGCAGATGTTAAGGTGTACTGGAAGTTGCAGACCCAACCCTGCATGCAGGCGGTTCAGGACATTGGTCGCTCAAGACTGACCCAGGAGATGACAGTCTTGTTCGGCAGCATCCTGAATGACCAAGCAGCCTTTTTCTCAAGGAGAGCACTGCTTGCTCCATATGGAGAGAGGCCTAGAAAAGGTGGCCTAACCAAAGCTCATCTCCCCCTCCACCTGGTTGGCTAGCCACGGCCAACAGGCATCTTCTGTTGCAGTTGATTAAAGACAAAGAGGCAAAGGCATACACCTGCCTCCAAAGGTGTGTCCAGTTTTACACTCACATGTTGGAACATCAGAACCATGCTTGATACAGCGAACAGTGGACGTCCTGAGTGCCGTTCTGCGCTAATTGCCCACAAACTGTCTCAACTCAACATCAATATTGCTGCTCTCAGTGAAGTTAGACTTCATGAGGAAGGTAGGCTTAAAGAACATGGTGCCGGCTATACACTCTACTGTTGCTGCTACAGTGATGCTAATACAAGCTCGAAAACTAACTTTGGGGAGGACAATAACAGTATATGTATCACATATGGTAATTACTGTTTTAGAACAAAAGGGGGTCATTGGCAGAACACAGAGTGATTTTTGTATGTGATTTTTGTAAATACAGAATGATTTTGACAAAACAAGATGATGTTATTTTGAAAACAAACTAACCTTATAAACTCTGCAGGGTTTTTTTGAACTCCGTACAGGAAGAAGGACAATTAGAACATGACTGTTTGGTGACCATTGAACATGTTTATTCAGGTCAAGAAGACTTAACGGATAGACCGCTGGATGATCCTGATTGGGAATTATACATGGATGGTAGCAGTTTTAAAAGGCAAGACAATTTGGCAGAAAATAAACCAACTGGTCCCAGGAGTCAAGGGTAATCTGCTAATGGAATTTTCCTCGACTTGTCCACAATGATGTCTTCCCCAGTATTCCCCCTTTTTTGGGCCATTTTATAATATTTTTCACCTTCAAGGTGGAGCTTGAGTGACTCCAGTCATACATACCTTTATTATTATTGGTGTAACATTTTCTTGCTTTGCTTTTAAAGGTATATACCAAAAAGAATTCAAAGAGCATGCTCAAAGAGGGGGGATCTCACTTTGGAGGTGAGTAGCATTAGAGATGGAAGTGTGGTTTCATATTATAATGTATTAAAATGCATTATAATGAAGCAAAGTTCACACAAAGGACAGCACTTTGTCAAAAGATGACAGACTTGGCTCAGGGTAGCAATTATGCAGCTTATCAGTTTCTAGTGCCACTAGTTCCTATCTCTTCTGGTGTTAGGACAGATCGTGGCTGCAAAATCTCCCCTCTGCTCTATCCTCCATCAATGTTGCCACGGGAAACTGCTGTGGAGTGCACATTCCTGACATACAAGGTGTAGCTGCATCTTCCCCTGAAAGTCTATTTTTCCTTTACGTGTGAACAATGCTACATTTTAAAGATAAGTTTAATTTCTAATTATTCCATAATGGAATTCTATATGCAGGATATGCGGTGACTACTTCAGCTCAAAATGCAGAAATTATAGCCTTGATGAGAGCATTAGAACTGAGTAGAGGAAAGAAAGTGAATATTTGGACTGATTCAAAATACGCCTTTGCTGTGTGTCCTGGGTTCAGCAGTAGCAGGCATTTTTTCTCCTTCTTGGTAGCTGGTGCAGTGCTGTGTTTTGATTCTCGGGCTGGGAACGGTTGCTGATAGCAAGTATGTTTTGAGTTACTGCTCAAATGTTTGGTTTGTCCAAGGCCTTTTCTGAGCCTCATGCTCTGCCAGGGAGGAGGGGAGGCCGGGAGGAAGGAGAGACAGGACACCTGACCCAGGCTAGCCAAAGAGGTATTCCATACCATAGCACATCATACCCAGGATGTAACCGGGAGTTACCCGGAAGGGCTGGAGAGCTCTTGGGGGGATGGAGGAGGTATCGGTCGGTGCTCGGTCGGGCAGGGTGGGGTGAGTTATGGGTCGGTGGCTGGTGAGGTGTTGTATTCTCTTCACTTGTTATTTCCTTTGTCATTATTAATTGTAGTAGTAGTAGCAGTAATGATTTGTGTTATGCCTTAGTTATTAAACTGTTCTTATCTCAACCCATGGGGCTACATTCTTTGGATTCTCCTTCCTAACTCTCCGGGAGTTGGGGGAGCAAAGGGGGAAGTGAATGCACAAGCTGTGCAGTTTGGTTTTAAACCACGACTGTGGTACGTGTTCATGGAGTCCTGTGGAAGGAAAGGAGACTATTATCCTCCCAGGGAACAAGTATTAAATACAAAGAAGAAATTTTAAAATTAATACAAGCAATCCAGAAGCCGATTAAGGTGGCAATCATGCACTGTAAAGCACATCAGTCAGGAAATGCAAACGAAATTATAGGAAACAAATTGGCAGACAGGACAGCTAGGAGGACTGCAAAAAGAGATGCCTTTCAAATGGCATTAATCCCTCCTAAAATCATAGCTCTACTAAGAGAAAAACCTAAATATTCAGAGGAAGATGAGAAATTAGGAAGTTGCTAAATGCAAAAAGAATCTAGCAGGATGGTGGGTGACATCACAAGGTGAAGTAGTAATCCCACCACTTATAATGAGGGAAATAATACAGGCAAAACATAAGGAATGTCACTGGGGAGCAGAAGCATTAGTGACATTTTTAAAGAGACACATAGTAAAAATACTAGAAATAGCTAAAATGAGAACTGCAAAATGTGAAATATGTTTGAAAAACAATCCAGTTGTAAAGAGAAAGGTTTAAATGGGAATACTGAAATTGGGAATGGAACCAGGAGGTTATTGGCAAATAGATTTTTCCGGACTACCTTGGCAAAATGGGTAATGGTACATTTTGGTAGGGGTTGACACTTTTACAGGATGTCCAGAAGCCTTTCCCTGTCAGACCAATCAAGCAAAAGAAGTCATTAAGTGGCTATTGCAGGAGCTTATCCCAAGATTTGGGGTGCTTATTGGAATATCTTCAGATAGAGGTCCATGTTTTTATTACAGAAGGGGTACAGGGTGTTAGTAAAATGTCAGGAATTACTTGGGACATACATATGCCTTGGAGGCCACAATCCAGAGGAAAAGTAGAAAGAATGAATCAAACATTGAAAAGACAGGTTAGTAAAATATGTCAGGAAACTAATTTGAAATTTCCTCAGGCAGTCCTACTGGCTCTCTTTTGAATTCGGGTTCAACCTAAAAGTGGAACTTTAATTAGTCTTTATGAGTTGTTATATGGAAAGCCGTATGACTCCCAAAAAAAAATCTGAATGTATATATAAAAGGAAAACAGTATGTATATAACTATCTACTTTCCCTAGGAAAAACTTTAACTGCGCTTCAGAGTATGGTTGTTTGGAACAAGCCATTGTCTCTGGAGAACCCAATACATGGTTTCCAACCCTGGGATAAGGTTCTTATTTTGCTGTACTTCATGATAATAACTTGTAATGCAACAGAGTCATTGACCATGAAACTGGGCTAGTATGGCTTCTCAGCGTGGTCATAACCTCTATACTATGGGAGGCATGTAATGGGAATAGTTAACAATTACACATATTTAATTTTTCTTCCCTCGGGGGGTCAACCTATGGAGAAGATATTCCCTCACACGCTCTGCACCCCACCAGGCTACTTACAGTAGCATTTGAGAATTCTAAAGGTTTTAGACAGCCTTTGAATACTCTTGAGAACTGCCTGCTGCTTTTGCTGGGAATCGGCATGTTGCCACAAATACTCAATGTGTTTTACCCAAGGCCATCCAACCTTGAGGATGCCCTATTTTGTCTGATCTTCAAAGTTAAGAAGGGTCAGGCTCAGGTCTTCTCTAAGGTTAAACGATAATGTAGGAGGACCACCAAGAGTTTTTCCACAAGACTGGGCAATATCCTGGGTTCAGCAGTAGTAGTCATTTTTCTCCTTCTTAGTAGCTGGTACAGTGCTGTGGTTTTGACTTTCAGCCTTGGAACAATGCTGATAACAACAATGTTTTTACTTGTGGCTAAGTAATATTTACTCTGACTGTCCTGGGTTCAGCAGTAGCAGTGATTTTTTCTCCTTCTTGGTAGCTGGTGCAGTGCTGTGTTTTGACTCTTGGGCTGGGAACGGTTGCTGATAGCAAGTATGTTTTGTGTTACTGCTCAAATGTTTGGTTTGTCCAAGGCCTCATGCTCTGCCAGGGAGGAGGAGAGGCCGGGAGGAAGGAGAGATAGGACACCTGACCCAGGCTAGCCAAAGAGGTATTCCATACCATAGAACGTCATACCCAGGATGTAACCGGGAGTTACCCGGAAGAGCTGGAGAGCTCTTGGGGGGATGGAGGAGGTATCGGTTGGTGCTCGGTCGGGCAGGGTGGGGTGAGTTATGGGTTGGTGGCTGGTGAGGTGTTGTATTCTCTTCACTTGTTATTTCCTTTATCATTATTATTTGTAGTAGTAGTCACAGTAGTGATTTATGTTATACCTTACTTATTAAACTGTTCTTATCTCAACCCATGAGGGATACATTCTTTGTATTCTCCTTCCTAACTCTCCGGGAGTCAGGGGAGCAAGGGGGGGGGGGGGGGGGGGGGGGGGGGAGTGAGTGCACAAGCTGTGTGGATTGGTTTAAACCATGACACTGACCAAGGACTTTCTAAGTCTCATGCTCTGCCAGGGAGTAGGGGAAGATGGGAGGCAGCAGAGACAGGACACCCGAACCAAACTAGCCAAAGGGGTATTCCATAACACAACACGTCATGCCCAGTTTGTAAACTGGGAGCAGTTACCCAGAAGGGCTAGATTACTGCTTGGGTTGGGCTGGGTATCGGTCAGTGGGTGATGAAGCAAGGTGGGCACAAAATTACAAAATGGAATATATAAACCTTTAGAATTAGTTTTAAGCAATGTTAAATTTGATGGCTTTGTAACAGTAGCAATGGAAAATTACTGAGGTGCATGATACATAGAAAAAAATAGAGTACAGCTAGAGAACATACTGAGAATTCTTGTCAAAGATAAATCGTTATAGTTGACATAGCTTTAAGAAAAAGAGCCTAGAAGAACAGAACACAGGGATAAGGAGTATCTGTGAATGGCAGGTGTCCATGATGGGCTACAGTTAAACTAACTGATAAGTAGGAGGATAGGAGGATTATTATGTCTCTGGTGCTAACAGACCAATTAAACTGGTAGAAGCATCTACTGCGTGTGCTTCAAAGGCTGCCAGAAGTGATGAAGATTGTTGGAAGAAGTAAACGACTCTCAGAGACCACCACCACATTTTTGTACACATGCGAGGAACTTTCTGGAAAATGATGTAATCCATACGTACCCTCATGAATATGTATGTGTGCCCAGTGGCTATAAAAGGACGGCTTGTGTAGCAATACGGAGACACACGTTAGGAGGAGCTATCCCCCGTGTCTCCCGGTGCTTCAATAAAGAATACCTACTTGTCAGCTTGAAAACTTTGTTGGCAAGTTTGTTCCTGGAGTTTTCTCTGAATCAGTGGTTACCAGTTGTATTTTATTCCCTTGTTATTTCCCTTATCATTATTATTATTGGTGGTAACAGTAGTGGTTTTATGTTATACCTCAGTTACCGGACTGTTCTTATATCAGCCCATGGGAGTTGCATTCTTTTGATAATCCTCCCCATTACTCTAGGAGTGGGGGGAGGAAGAAGGGGGGGAGTGACTGAGAGGTTGCATGGTTCTGGGTTACTGGTGAGGCTTAAACCATGACAGTAGTCATGAGTGGCAGGGTGTGTGGGTTACTATGGGCAAGTATGTAGGCCAGTGGGCCCCTCCAGTGCTTTGGAGCTTCACCCCTGAACAAGTGCGAAATCTGGAAAGACTAGTAAAACACTTAAATGAGGTGTTCTCTCATCCTGGTAATACCAGAGAGGGACAAGTCATGGCGACGTGCTGGGGTTGCTGAGGTGCTGGCCTACGCCGAGGAAAAAGATGTCTGAATCTGATGGCAAAGCAACAGACAATGGAGCTACTCAACCCCCAAGCACAACAGCTACAGCAACCACAGACACTGCAGCTACATCAAAGCACCAGTTATCCCTATAAGCAAGGGGAAAAGCAAACCAGAGCCTCAAAGAGGAACTTGTGCAGTGAAGGAAGATGAAGACCCAGTGCACGTGCTAGCGGGGATGGTATCTGAACAGGAGTTATTAATACACGAACCAGAGGAAGTGAAAGAATAAGAGGTAACTTCTCAATCCCAGACCTCGACTGAGCCATGAAATACACCAAAGAACTTCAGCCCTCTTACAGGTGAGCACATCATCACCTGGTTGCTCTGATGCTGGGACAATGCGACTGACGGTCACAAACAAGAAGATAAGGAAGGCAAGCAGCTGGGATCACTTGATAAGAAAGGAGGAATTGACAAAGTGATTGCAAAAGAGAAACAAGCTGCCAGCCTTTGAAAGCAGCTCTTGGCAGCTGTGAAGGAAAGGTATCCCTACAAGGATGATAGAATCATAGAATCATAGAATAGTTAGGGTTGGAAAGGACCTTAAGAACATTTAGTTCCAACCCCCCTGCCATGGGCAGGAACACCTCACACTAAATCATATTATCCAAGGCTTCATCCAACCTGGCCTTGAACACTGCCAGGGATGAAGCATTCACAAAATCCCTGTTCAACCCATTCCAGTACCTCACCACTCTAACAGTAAAGAATTTCTTCCTTAGATCCAATCTAAATCTCTGCTGTTTAAGTTTCAACCCATTACCCATTGTCCTATCACTACAGTCCCTAATGAATCACAGAATGACAGAATGACAGAATCCCAAGGGTTGGAAGGGACCTCAAAAGATCATCTAGTCCAACCCCCTGCAAGAGCAGGGTAACCTAGAGTACATCACACAGGAACTTGTCCAGGCGGGCCTTGAATATCTCTAACGTAGGAGACTCCACGACCTCCCTGGGCAACCTGTTCCAGTGCTCTGTCACTCTCACAGTAAAGAAGTTCTTCCTGATGTTCACATGGAACCTCCTATGCTCCAGTTTACACCCATTGCCCCTTATCACTGGATATCACTGAAAAAAACCTAGCTCCATCATCCTGACACCCACCCTTTACATATTTGTAAACATTGATGAGGTCACCCCTCAGTCTCCTCTTCTCCAAGCTAAAGAGACCCAGCGCCATCAGCCTCTCCTCATAAGGGAGGTGTTCCACTCCCTTAATCATCTTTGTGGCTCTGTGCTGGACTCTTTCAAGCAATTCCCTGTCCTTCTTGAACTGAGGGGCCCAGAACTGGATGCAATATTCCAGATGCGGCCTCACCAAAGCAGAGTAAAGGGGGAGGAGAACTTCTCTTGACCTACTAACCACACCCTTTCTAATGCACCCTAGGATGCCATTTGCCTTCTTGGCCACAAGGGCACATTGTTGGCTCATGGTCATCCTCCTGTCCACCAGGACCCCCAGGTCCCTTTTCCCCTTCACTACTTTCCAGCAGGTCAACCGCCAACCTGTACTGGTACATGGGGTTGTTCTTCCCCAGATGCAAGACTCTACACTTGCCCTTGTTGAATTTCATCAAGTTTCTCCCCGCCCAACTCTCCAGCCTGTCCAGGTCTCGCTGAATGGCAACACAGCCTTCTGGTGTGTCAGCCACTCCTCCCAGATTAGTGTCATCAGTGAACTTGCTGAGAGTACACTCAGTTCCCTCATCCAGGTCGTTGATGAAAATATTAAACAGCACTGGTCCCAGCACCAACCTCTGAGGGACTCCACTAATCACAGACCTCCAGCTAGATTCTGCCCCATTGACCACAACACTCTGCCTTCTTCCTTTCAACCAGTTCTTGATTGACCTCACTACCTGATCATCAAGCCCACACTTCCTTAGCTTATCTATGAGAATGCTGTGGGAGACAGTATCAAATGCCTTACTGAAATCAAGAAAAACCACATCTACCACTCTACCATCATCCCTCCACCTAGTCACTTCCTCATAGAAGGCTATAAGGTTGGTCAAACATGACTTCCCCCTCATAAAACCATGTTGGCTGTTCTTAATAACCCCCTCATCCTTGATATGCCTAGAGATGGAGTCAAGAATAAGTTGTTCCATCACCTTTCCAGAGGTGGAGGTAAGGCTGACCGGTCTATAATTACCCGGGTCCTCCTTCTTGCCCTTCTTATAGACTGGTGTGACATTTGCCATCTTCCAATCCTCAGGCACCTCTCCCGTTTCCCACGATTTACCAAAGATGATGGAGAGTGGCCTAGCAATGACCTCCGCCAGCTCCCTCAGCACCCGTGGGTGCATTCCATCCAGGCCCATTGATTTATAGATGTCCAGATTGCATAGCTGGACCCTAACCCAATCCTCATCTACCAAAGCAAACTCCTCCTTTGTCCTGACTCCTTCTGGGTCTATAAGAATCTGGGGTCCACCGGGGAGAGTCTGCAGGACTAAAGACAGAGGCAAAGAAAGCATTCAGCACTTCTGCCTTCTTTGTATCCTCTGTCTCCAGGGCACCCACCTCGTTCAACAGTGGGCCTATATTGCCTCTTGTGTTAGTTTTATTTGCTATGTATTTGAAGAAGCCCTTTCTATTGTCCTTAATCTGACTAGCAAGATTAAGTTCCAAGGAGGCCTTAGCTGTCCTAATTGCCTCCCTACATCCTCTAACAGCTGTCCTATATTCCTCCCAAGTGGCCAGACCCTCTTTCCATAATCCATAGATTCTCCTTTTCCACTTGAGTTTGCCCAGCAGCTCCTTGTTTAACCACACTGGTCTCCTAGATCCCTTACTTGATTTCCTACCCATTGGGACACTCTGATCCTGATCTTGGAAGAAGAGGTCCTTGAATGCTGACCAACTATCATGAGGCCCTTTATCGCCTAGTACCCTTTCCCATGTGACTTCCCTTAGCAGTTGATTGAAGAGGCCCAAGCTGGCCCTTCGGAAACCCATAACTGTGGCCTTGCTAGGTATTCTATTCCTCCCACACAGGATCCTAAACTCCACCAGCTCATGGTCACTGCAGCCAAGGCTGCCATTGACCATCACCACTTCAACCAAACCTTCCTTGTTGGTGAGTACTAAATCTAGCAGCGCTCCTCCCCTAGTTGGTTTTTCCACCATTTGCATTAAGAAGTTATCATCAATGCACTGGAGGAGCCTCCTGGACTGTGAATGATTGGCTGTGTGAGTCTTCCAGCAAATATCGGGGTAAAATCCCCCATGAGGACTAAGGCATGTAGTTGTGAGGCTGCTTCCAGTTGCCTGTAGAAAGCCTCATCAACTCCTTCGTCCAGATCAGGAGGTCTGTAATAGACTCCCACAACTGTATCACCCCTACCCGCCTGTCCCTTAATTTGTACCCACAGACATTCCACTTGCTCCTCATCTGCCCCCGGACAGAACTCAATACATTCTAGTTGCTCTCTCACATAAAGAGCAACTCCACCACCTCGCTTTGCTGACCTATCTTTCCTCAAAAGGACATAGCCATCCATGACCACATTCCAGTCATGTGAGCTGTCCCACCATGTCTCTGTAATTGCCACTAGATCACAACCTTTAGACCACACACAGACTTCTAACTCCTCCCGTTTATTCCCCATGCTGCATGCATTGATGTATAGACATTTCAGGGAGCGAGCAGAGCACGCTGATGGCACTCTCGGGAGGCAGGAGGCCTTCCGATCTTCATTAATAGTAGAACAATGCCCCACTAGTTCAGGTACGACCCCCTTGCACTTTGAATCTAAGCTGAAGCTCTGTGAGTGAGCTCTTCTAACTCTTGTCCTAGTACCCTTTTTCCCCTGCGGGACAGGTCTAAACAACTATCCTTTCCCACAAATGAAACAATAGATTGATAGTCCTCCCTAGTCCGACATCCTTCAAGCCCTAGCATGTTTCTCTTGGGCTTATCCCTAACAGGCCCAGTTAAATCCCCTCCTCCCTTCATATCTAGTTTAAAGCCCTGTCAATAAGCCCTGCTAATCCCTGCCCCAAAACCCTTTTCCCCCTCTGGGACTGCTGTATCCCACCTCCCACCAGCAAAACAGGTATCTCATACAGCAGCCCATGATTGAAAAATCCAAAACCCTGCCTATGGCACCAGTCACCTAGCCATACATTAATCTGCAGAATCTTCCTATTTATCTCTTCACCCTTGCTTGTAACAGGTATGGAGGCAAACACCACTTGCGCTCCAGACCCTTTAACCAGCCGTCCCAGGGCCCTGAAGTCTCTCTTTGTTGCCCTTGCCCTCCTTGTAATAATTTCATCACTGCCAACCTGAAAAACCAGCAGCGGATAGTAGTCAGAGGGCTGCACCAGATCAGAGAGTTTCTTTTTAACATCTCTAATCTGAGCCCCAGGTAGGCAGCAGACTTCCCTGTGGGATGGATCTGGTCGACAAATGGGCCCTTCTGTTCCTCTCAGAAGGGAGTCACCCACCACAATTACTCTTCTTTTCTTCTTGGTTGGGGAAGTTCTAAGGCATGGGGGTGAGTGACAAGCCCTAGGTGACTCACTAGATAGATTTACCTCTCCATCTCCATCTACCTGGCCCTCTAGTTCCAAGACCTCATACCTGTTATTCAAGGGCAACTGGGAGGGAGGAAGTGATTACAGGGGTTTTCGCTTACCTCTCCGAGAAGGGACCTCCCTCCATACATCCTTGTCCCTTAAGTTCTCTCCTTCTGTCTGATGGTAGGAGGGAAGGGGATCCGTCACTTGTTCAACCACTTCCCTCTGCCCCTGCCTTAGGGTGTGGCTCCACCAATCTATTTCACTTTCACATTCTCTGATGGCTCTCAACCTTTTTACCTCCTCCCTCAGTTCAACCACCTGCCTGAGCAGATCATTTATTTGCTCACAGTGAACACAAGCAGTGTCACTGGCTCCCTTCAATACAAGTGCCAGGCTCAGGCATTCGCTGCAGCCAGAGACCTGCACGGCCACATGTCTGCAGGAAGGCTCAGTCTGGATACCCACATTATTCCTCACTACAGCTTTTGATCATGTTGTAACCATGATCTATCTGGTCGATCGATCCGTCTACGTCTCTCCACACAAACAAGCACTGCTTCCTCTCCTCAGCTCCAGGCGAGTCCTCTTGATGAGGTGGTTAGCCCGCTTGCCAGCCCGCTTGCCAGCCCGCTTACCTGCCAGTGCAAACTGCCTCGACCCGCTCTGTTTGCCCGCCCTGTTCACCGCGCTCCTGGTCACCATGCTCTATCTTCCCACATTAGCCACCAAGTATATCCAATTCCCTGAGCAAAAGCTATCCTACGAGTAGGTTTGATTTCACCTGAAGCAGGAATAACCCAGACTGTCTTCCCCAACAAGTTCTTTATGTGCAGCACAGGAACATTATCCCCCTCTACAGTATGTAAAAGTTCTGATTGGGCTGGGCCAGCCCTATTGGCAGATCCCCTAGTGTTCACTAACCAGGTGGCTTTTGGTAAAAGTGTATCCCAGTGTTTGAAAGTCCCACCACCCATTGCTCTCAGTGTAGTTTTGAACATCCAGCCAAACATGGGCCACCAGAGTGCCAGTAGGAGCTGTGCTTCAGTGCCAATCACTTCTGAAGCCACTTGAACCCCTTCATAGGCTGCCAGTATCTCTTTTTCACAGAATCCCGAGGGTTGGAAGGGACCTCAAAAGATCATCTAGTCCAACCCCCCTGCAAGAGCAGGGTAACCTAGAGTACATCACACAGGAACTTGTCCAGGCGGGCCTTGAATATCTCCAACGTAGGAGACTCCACGACCTCCCTGGGCAACCTGTTCCAGTGCTCTGTCACTCTTTTTCAGTTGAGCTATACAGCTCACCTCCCATCCTCTGTAGCCCTGACTCCAAAAACCGAGTGGTTGACCTCTAGTCTCCCATTGTGCTTTCTGCCAGATGCTCCAGGTAGGACCGTTATCCCTGGCTATTGTGTAGAGCACATTTTTCACATCTTGCCCAGTTTGGAATGGTCCAAGTGTCATTGCATGAACTATTGCTCACTTAATCTGTTCAAAGGCTTTTTGTTGCTCAGGGCCCCATTTGAAATCATTCTTCTTCTAGGTCACGTGATAGAAAGGGCTTACAATCAGCCTGTAATTTGGGATGTGCATTCTCAAGAACCCCACAACAACTAAGAAATCTTGTGTGTCTTTCTTATTAGTTGGTGGAATCATTGCTGTTATCTTGTTGATCACATCTGTGGGCATCTGGAGATGCCCATCCTGCCATTTTATTCCCAGAATTTAATCTCTTGTACAGGTTCCTTGATCTTACTCTGGTTTATGTCAAAAGCGATCTTCAGAGGGATTTGGATTATTTTCCTCTCTTTCTCAAAAACTTTTTCTGCTGTATTGTCCCACATGATAATGTCATCTATGTATTGTACGTGTTCTGGAGCTTGCTCCTGTTCCAGTGGTGCCTGGATCAGTCCTTTGGACACCCCTTCAAGAAAAAACAAACTGTGGCCTGCACTCTCCTGCCAAAGGAAATGAGAAACATGCATTTGCAATATCGGTTGTGGCATACCACTTGGCTGCCTTTGACTCCAGTTCATACTGAAGTTCTAGCATGTCTGGTATGGTGGCACTCACTTCATTCAGGCCACAATTGTCTTCTGTTATTCTCCACTCTCTGTTAGACTTTCACACTGGTCATATGGGGCTATTAAAGGATAAGCGAATCCTGCTGATCACTCCTTGGGTCTCCAGACGAAAGATCAGCTTATGGATGAGAATCAGGGAGTCTCAGTTGGTGTGATATTGCTGCCAGTGTACTGTTGTGGTCGCGATTGGCACTTGTTAGTTTTGACCTTCAGCAACAGAAGGGTCCTCTGCGAAACCAGGCAAGGTGGACAGCTGCTCAATTTCCTCTGTCTCCAAAGCAGTAATACCAAAAACCCATCAGTACCCTTTTGGGTCTTTGAAGTACCCTCTCCTGAGGTAGTCCATGCCAAGGATGCATGGAGCCTCTGGACCAGTCATAATAGGGTGCTTTTGCCAACTTCCTCCCAGTCAGGCTGATTTCAGCCTCCAGTACAGTCAACTCTTGGGATCCTCCTGTCACTCCAGAGATATAAATGGTTTCCACCCCTTGACAGCTTGATGGCATCAGGCTGTAGTGTGCACCGGTATCTACTAGAGCCTTATATTTCTGTGGAACTGTGGCCATCTGATCCACACAGTCCTCCTGGCTGGAGGCAGGGCCCCTCTAATAGTTATCACAACAGTTGTCACTTACATCTTGTAGACAGGAATTAGTCTTTATCACAAGAGATGGAGTAAAATAAGCTCTTCCACTCCATCTGGGAACATGCTCACGGAAGACTGGGTGGGAGGTGTATATACGTATTTATATATATATATATTTTATATATATATATATATATACCTCCCAAGAATACTCCTTTGGCTAGCTTTGGTCAGTTGTCCTGTCTCTGTTTCCTCCTGGCTTCCAGTGTCCCTCCTCATTGGCAGAGCATGAAAGACTGAAAAGTCCTTGATCGGAGAAAGCATTTCTTAGCAACAAGTAAAAATATCGGTGTGTTATCAGTGCTGTTCTCAGACTAAAGTTGAAAACACAGCACTGCACAAGCAACTAAGAAGGAGAAAAATAACTGTTACAGCTGAACCTACAACAGTTTCTCACCATCCTGCTCCATTTTTAATTGGAAATAAATTAATCTTTCTCAAGGTGAGTCTGTTTTGCATGTGACAGTAGCTGGCAAGGGATCACCCTCTCTATCTCAACCCACAGGCTTTTTCATCTTTTCTCCTTATTCTGAGTTCAGCAGTAGCAGTCATTTTTTCACCTTCTTAGTAGCTGTTGCAGTGCTGTGGTCCTGACTTTTGGCCTGGGAACAGCACTGATAACACTGATGTTTTTCGTTACTGCTCAAATGTTTAGTCTGACCAAGGACTTTGTGAGTTTCATGCTCTGCCAGGGAGGAGGGGAAGCTGGGAGGAAGCAGAGACAGGACACCTGACCCAAACTAGCCAAAGAGGTATTCCATACCACAGCACGTCATGCCCAGGATGTAACTGGGAGTTACCCAGAAGGGCTGGCTCACTCCTTGGTCGGGCTATGTCGGTGGGTGGTATTATATTCTCTTCCCTTGTTTTTTCCCTTATCATTATTAATGGTGATAGCAGTAGTGATTTGTGTTATACCTTAGTTACTGGACTGTTCTTATCTCAAACTGTGAGAGTTACATTCTTTCCATTCTCCTCCCCATCCCTCCAAGAGCAGGGGGGTGGGGGTGGTTTGGTGTGAGCGAGCGAGACTGCATGCCTGACAGAGTTTAAACCAGGACACTCCTACTCTCTTGTTTGTGGAGGGTGGGGTGGGGTGTGTAAGACAGAGACTGGGTGGGGTTTTGGCAGCTGCCCAATTTCAACCAACCACAGTTCCGCATTTTACACTTGTGTATATGTGTGTATATTTTTTTTCCTCACTAATAAACTCCATCCTGAAGAAGTTACAGGAGGAAATCAGCAGGCTGCACAGCATCACAGAGGATGAGAAATAGACACTATCTTCTCAAAGGCACAACAGCTTCAAGAGCCCCAGACCCTAGGTGCAGTGGAGACACAAGCAGTCTGTCCCTAGCAGAATTTTAAGTACAACCTCTCGGGAAGGCAAAGAATGGAAGCTGGTGACTTCCTGTAGAAGGCTCCTGCTCCACCTAAAAATAGGTTCATTTTCCTCAGAGCTGAGGAGGAGCTGGGTGTACTTTCAAGCAAAGCATCTGGGCCAACTGACCCTGAACTACGCAAGACCACCAGGAGGAAGTGGTGAGTGATAGTAATGGGTACTCCATGCTGTAGCAGACAGAGGCACTGATCTACCAGCCTGACCTATTGTCCAGAGAATTTTTTTGCTTGTTGGAGGCCTTCATCCAGGCTGTTGTGGAGAGAACACTGAGGCTTGTCCAGCCCTCTGACTATTACCCCCTGCTTTTCTTCCATGTGGGTGCCAATGACAGTGCCAAGGGCAACCAAGAGAGTATCAAAAGTACCTACTGAGCTTTGGGGGTGATAGTCAGGGGCATGGAGTCCCAGGTGGTATTCTCCTCCATCCTGTTGGTATGGGAAAATGGTGTAAGGAGGAGGGCACTGTTACAGCATGTCAGCAATTAATTGTAGAGCTTATGTAAGTAACAGGCTTTTGGTTTCCATGACCATGGGACCCTGTTTGAGAATGAACGTGTCCTTGGGAGATATGGGCTCCACCTCACCAAGTGGGGAAAAGGTATCTTTGCTAGTAGGTTCGTTGACCCAGTAAGGAGAGCTTTAAACTAGGAACAACACGTGAAGGAGTTGCCAGCAGCCCTGTAAGGGAGTGATAGACAGGTTTGACAAGCAAAATGTCTGGAATGATATGACTGAATGTAAAATCAGCCAAATAGGACTTAAATTAGGTCACCTCCAAAATTTGCATGTAAGTAAGGAAGTGCCTACAAGGCACCATTATGGTAAAAATACCCACAACAGATTCTTTATGGTAAATCAGCATGCTGTGAAGCCTCTCTGAAGTGCATGTACACTAATGCACATAGCATAGGGAATAAACATGAGGAATTAGAGTTCTGCATGCAGATGCAGGGCTATGATCTTCTTGGGATCACAGAGACATGGTGGGAGAGCTCCCATGACTGGAGTGTTACAATGGAGGGATACAGTGTCTTTAGGAAAGACAGGCTAGGAAGACAAGGAGGAGGGGTTGCTCTGTGCGTGAAAGAGCAGCTGGAATGCATGGAGCTCTGTCTGGAGATGGATGAAGAGACAGCTGAGAGGTTATGGGTGAGGATGAAAGACAAGACAGGTAAGCGTGGCACTGTAGTGGTTACCTGCTATAGGCTGCCTGATCAGGAAAAACAATTGAATGAGGCCCTCTGCAGACAATTAGGAGCTGCCTGACATTTGCAGGCCTTGGCCTTCATGGGAGATTAACCACTCCAGTATCTGCTGGAGGGACAACACAATAGGGCATAAGCAATCCACAAGATACCTGAAGAGCATCAATGACTACTTCCTCATCCATGTGACAAAGGAGCAACCGAGAAGAGGTGCTCTGCTGGACCTCATACTCACAGACAAGGAAGGGCTTACTGGAGATGTGAAGATCAGAGGCAGCCTTGGCTACAGTGATCATGAAATGGTAAAGTTCAGGACCTTGAGGGGAGGGAGCAGGGAAAAAAGACAGATCACAACCCCAGGCATCAGGAGAGCAGACTTTGGCCTTTTCAGGAACTGGCTTGGTAGAATCCCATGGTATAAGGCCCCAGAGGATAGAAAAGCCCAGAAAAGCTGTCCGGTCAGCATTACCTCCATCCCTGGGAAGGTGATGGAGCAGCTAATCCTGGAAACCATTTCTAGGCACATGAAGGACATCAGAAAGTTTCACCAAGGGGAAGTCAGCCATGCTTGACCAACTTGATAACCTTCTATGATGAACTGACTGGCTTAGTAGATGAGGGGAGACCAGTGGATATTGACTGCCTCAACTCCAGTAAGGCCTTCAACACAGTCTTCTGGAAGATCCTCATAGAGAAGCTGTTGAAGTTGGGCTGGATGTGCAGACACCTGGCTAAACAGCTGGGCCCAAAGGGTGATCAGTGTCACAAAGTCTAGTTGGAGGCCAGTAACTAGCAGTGTACCCCAGGGGTCAATACTGGGTCTGATCCTGTTCAACACCTTCATTAATGGTCTGGATTATGGGGCACAGTGTACCCTCAACAAGTTCACAGGTGATGGTGGCTAATATGTCAAAGGATTGTGTTGCCATCTAGAGGGCAAACAGAAACCTCATGGCAGTTCAACAAGGGAAAATGCCAAGTTTAATGGGCCAGATGGGATACATCCAAGGATGCTGAGGAAGCTGGGAGAAGTGCTCAACAAGCCGTTTTCAATCATTTATCAGCAGTCCTGGGTAACTGGGGAGGTTCCAGGTGACTGGAGGTCAGAAAATGTGATGCACATCTACAAGAAAGGCTGGAAGGAGGATCCAGGAAACTACAGGCCTGTCAGCCTTACCTCAGTGCTGGCGAAGGTTATGGAGCAGATCATCTTGAGTGCCATCACATGGCATGTACTGGATAACCAGGTGATCAGTGGCAGTCAGCATGGGTTTATGAAAGGCAGGTCATGCTTGACTAACCTGATCTCTTTCTATGACAAGGTGACACACTTAGTGGATGAGGGAAAGACTGTACATGTTGTTTACCTGGACTCTAGTAAAGTGCATGACACCATTTCCCACTGCATTCTACTGGAGAAATTGCCTGTTAATGGCTTGTACGGAAGTTGCTAGGCTAAAAACTGGCTGGATGGCCAGGCCCAAAGACTTGTGGTGAATGGAGTTAAATCCAGTTGGCGACTGGTCACTAGTGGTGTCCCCCAGTCTTGTTTAATATCTTTTGATGATCTGCATGAGGGTATCTAGTGTTCCCTTAGTAAGTTTGCAGATGACACCAAGCTGGGAGGGACTGTTGATCTGCTGGAGGACAGGAAGGCTTTACAGAGGGATCTGGACAGGCTGGTTCTATGGGCTGATGACAGTTGAATGAGGTTCAACAAGGCAAAATGCTGGGCCCTGCAATTGGGTCACAACAACCCCATGCAATGCTACAGTCTTGGGGATGAGTGGCTGGAAAGCTGCCCAGTGGAAAGGGACCTGGGGGTGATGGTTGATGGCCTGATGAATATGATCCAAAAGTGTGCCCAGGCAGCCAAGAAGGCCATTAATATCCTGGCCTGTAGCAGCAATAGTGTGGCTAGCAGGACTAGGGAAGTGAATGTCCCCATGTACTAGACACTGGTGAGGCTGCACCTTGGATCCTGTGTTCAGTTCTGTGCCACTCTGTCGTGGTTTAAACCAAGTCCGCACAGCTCGTTCAATCCCCCCCCTTGCTCCCCTGACTCCCGGAGAGTTAGGAAGGAGAATCCAAAGAATGTAGCCCCCACGGATTGAGATAAGAACGGTTTAATTGCTAAGGCACAACACAAATCACTACTGCCATTACTACTACAAATAATGATGATAAAGTCAATAACAAGTGAAAAGAATACAACACCTCACCAGCCACCGACCCATAACTCACCCCACCCTGCCCGACCGAGCACCGACTGATACCTCCTCCATCCCCCAGAGCCTCCAGCCCTTCCGTGTTTCTCCCAGTTACATGACGTGCTATGGTATGGAATACCTCTGGCTAGCCTGGGTCAGGTGTCCTGTCTCTCCTTCCTCCCGGCCTCCCCTCCTCCCTGGCAGAGCATGAGCTCAGAAAAGGCCTTGGACAAACCAAACATCTGAGCAGTAACTCAAAACATACTTGCTATCAGCAACCGTTCTCAGCCCGAGAGTCAAAACACAGCACTGCACCAGCTACCAAGAAGGAGAAAAATCACTGCTACTGCTCAAACCAGGACACACTCACTACAGGAAAGCCATTGAGTGTGTCCAGAGAAGGGCAATGAAGCTGGTGGAGGGCCTGGAGCACAAGTCTGATGAGGAATGGCTGAGGAAACTGGGAGCCCGGAGAAAAGAAGGCCCAGAGAGGACTTTACTGCTCTCTATAACTACTTGAAAGGAGGATGGAGTGAGGAGGTGGCCAGTCTCTTCTCCCAAGTAACAAGTATTAGGAATAGAGGAAACAGCCTTTAGCTGTGCCAGGGGAGGTTTAGACTGGCTATTAGAACAATTTCTTCCCTGAAATTGTGGTCAGGCATTGGAACATGCTTCCCAGGGAAGTGGTTGAGTCACCATCCCTGGAGGTATTTAAAAGACGTGTAGATGTGGCTCTTAGGTACATGGTTTAGAGGTGGGCTTGGTAGTGTGAGGTTAGCAGTTGGACTCAATGATGTTAAGGGTCTTTTCCAACCTAAATGATTCTATGATTCTAATGTATATAAACACCTGAAGGGAGGTGCAATAAGGATGTGGAACCAGATTCTTTTCAGTGGTGCCCAGTGACAGGACCAGAGGCAATGGACACAATCAGGAACACAGGGGGTTCCATCTGGACATCAGGAAACACTGTTTTACTGTGAGGGTTACTGAGTACTTGAAGGGGTTGCCCGAGGAGGTTGTGGAGCCTCCCTTTTTTGGAGATATTAAAAAGCCATCTGTCCGTGGTCCTTGACAACTGGCTCTAGGTGGCCCTGCTTGAGCAAGGAGGTTGGACCAGAGGACCTCCAGAGGTCCCTTCCAAATGCAACCATCCTGTGATTCTGTGATCCTGCTCAGCTAGAGAGGAGAGCAGCATGAGGTCAATGGTGCTGTCTTGTGTTCATGTGAGTGGTATCTGTGTGTTTGCCTGTGTTTTGCATAGACAGCTATATATGTGTGTGTGATGTATATGTCTGCTCTGTTCGCGTGTGACTACTGGGAAAACATCTTCAGCTTTGATAATGGTTGGACCTGGGGGCATGGAGCTGCAGCAGACTCACTTCTCTCAGACTGCTATACCTGGCTCAATATTTTTCCACTAACACTTTACAACTGAATAGTCACTTTTAATTGATCTCAAATAGTTTTAAAAAGAATCCCTATAATATACCAGCAAAGCAGGCAGTTATTCATTATAAAAACTTGGAACAAATACAGACCTAAAGGTATTTGTCTGAAGTCACTGCTTCATAAGGAATCATAGAATCATAGAATGGTTAGGGTTGGAAAGGACCTTCAGATCATCTAGTTCCAAACCCCTGCTATGGGCAGGGACACCTCACACTAAACCATATCACCCAATGCTCTGTCCAGCCTAGCCTTGAACACCGCCAGGGATGGAGCATTCACAACTTCCATGGGCAACCTATTCCAGTGCCTCACCACCTTTACATTAAAGTACTTCTTATATCCAATCTAAACTTCCCCTGTTTAAGTTTTAACCCATCACCCTTTGTCCTATCAGTACAGACCCTAGTGAAGAGGCCCTCTCCAGCATCCTTGTAGGCCCCCTTCAGATACTGGAAGGCTGCTATGAGGTCTCCATGAAGCCTTCTTTTCTCCAGGCTGAACAGCCCCAACTTTCTCAGCCTGTCTTCATATGGGAGATACTCCAGTCCCCTGATCATCCTCGTGGCCCTCCTCTGGACTTGTTCTAACAGTTCCATGTCCTTTTTATGTTGAGGGCACCAGAACTGCACACAATACTCCAAGTGAGGTTTCACAAAAGCAAAGTAGAGGGGCAGGATCACCTCCTTCAACCTGCTGGTCACACTCCTTTTGCTGCAGGCTAGGACATGGTTGGCTTTCTGGGCTGCAAGCACACACTGTCGGCTCATGTTCATTTTCTCATCAACCAACACCCCCAAGGCCTTCTCCACAGGGTTGCTCTGAATCTCTTCTCTGCCCAGCCTGTAGCTGTGCCTGGGATTGCTCTGACCCAGGTGTAGGACCTTCCACTTGGCGTGGTTAAACTTCATAAGGTTGGCATCAGCCCTCCTGACAAGAGTGTCAAGGTCCCTCTGGATGGCATTCCTTCCCTCCAACATATCAACCAAACAACACAGCTTGGTGTCATCTTCAAACTATAATAGAAAACCATAACCTCTACATTCAGTCTTTGTGAAGGCCTGTGAACTATAGTTCATCACAGAATAGTCTGCTCCAGGACTGCACAAACATATGCTAGTCAAAGTTCTTCCTAAGCATTTGCCATGATCACCACAGTCTGTTTCAGCAGCTCTCTGGATCAGCCCCTCAGTTATGAAATCTTTTATAAATGTTAAAAAAATAAAACGTACATTCAAATATTGGTCAGAGCCATAAAGATGTTTCACTTAATAAATGTTAAGCCAAAAGAGATATGTTTTCATTTTCTAGAATTAGCAAACCTGTTAACAATATTTGCATATATAGTTCATGACATTTTCACTTACTTACAAACTCTTCATTTGGAAAGGATGAATGTTGAAAAAAACAAGAATTGCCTACTGACCTTTGCCAGGTCCACCAAAGTGTTGGCTTGATCATTCAGTTTCCTTTGCTCCATTTTTATACTTCTTAATCTAAAAAAGTGGAATTTTAAGTCATATTTTTGTGTCTGCATGTGTGCATTTGTGTGGCCATCTTAGGACTTCTAAAAAGCATGCATAAAACTTACAAGAAGAGGTCACAGCCTGGATATAATAATTTGGAATTGGCTGAGGTTCTGAATGATTTCTTTCCCACAATATTCACTGGCAAAACCTCTGACCGCACCACCCAAGTCCTGGAAGGCAGATGCAGGGACTGTGAAAATCTAGACCTTGGGCTCACTGTACGAGAGGATATGGTTCGATACCATCTTAAGAACCTGAACGTACACAAGTCCATGGGACCTGATTAAATCCATGCGCAGGTCCTGAAGGAGCTGGCAAATTAAGTTGCTAAGTCCCTGTCCATCATATTTGAAAAATCATGGCAGTCAGGTGAAGTTCCCGATAACTGGAAAAAGGGAAATATAACCCTCATTTTCAAGAAGGGGAAATGGATGACCCAGCAATTTACAGACCAGTCAGTCTCACCTCTGTGCCTGGCAAAATCTGGGAGCAGATTCTCCTGGAAGGCATGCTAGGGCACATGAGAAACAACAAGGTGCTTGGTGACAGCCAGCATGGCTTCACTAAGGGGAAATCCTGCCTGACCAATTTGGTGGCCTTCTATGATGGGTCTACGGAAATGATGGACGGGGTGGAGCAGTTGACGTCATCTACCTGTACTTGTGCAAAGCGTTCGACACTGTCCCACATAACATCCTTGTCTCTAAATTGGAGAGACATCAATTTGATAGGTGGACCACTCGGTGGATAAAGAACTGGCTGGATGGCCGCACGCAAAGAGTTGTGGTCAATGGCTCAAAGTCCAGCTGGAGACCAGTAACAAGTGGTGTCCCTCAGGGATCAGTGTTGGGACCGGTCTTGTTTAATATCTTTGTCGCTGACATAGACAATGGAATTGAGTGTGCCCTCAGTAAGTTTGCCGATGACACCAAGCTGTGTGGTTCTGTTGATACACTAGAGGGAAGGAATGCCATTCAGAGGGACCTTGACACACTTGTCAGGTGGGCTGATGCCAACCTCATGAAGTTTAACCATGCCAAGTGCAAGGTCCTACACCTGGATCGGAGCAATCCCAGGCACAGCTACAGGTTGGGCAAAAAGGAAATTCAGAGCAACCCTACGGAGAAGGACTTGGGGGTGTTGGTCAGTGAGGAAATGAACATGAGCCGGCAGTGTGTGCTTGCAGCCCAGAAAGCCAACCGTATTCTGGGCTGCATCAGAAGAAGTGTGACCAGCAGGTGAAAGGAGGTGATCCTTCCCCTCTACTCTGCTTTTGTGAAACCTCACTTGGAGTATTGTGTGCAGTTCTGGTGTCCTCAACATAAAAAGGTCATGGCACTGTTGGAACAAGTCCAGAGGAGGGCCACGAGGATGATCAGGGGACTGGAGTACCTCCCATATGAAGACAGGCTGAGAAAGTTGGGGCTGTTCAGCCTGGAGAAGAGAAGGCTTCATGGAGACCTCATAGCAGCCTTCCAGTATCTGAAAGGGGCCTAGAAGGATGCCGGTGAGGGACTATTCATTAGGGTCTGTACTGATAGGACAAGGGGTAATGGGTTGAAACTTAAACAGCAGAGGTTTAGATTGGATATAAGGAAGAAATTCTTCACTGTTAGGGTGGTGAGGTACTTGAATGGGTTGTGAATGCTCCATCCCTGGCAGTGTTCAAGGCCAGGTTGGATGAAGCCTTGTGTGATATGGTTTAGTGTGAGGTGTCCCTGCCCATAGCAGGGGGGTTGGAACTAGATGATCTGAAGGTCCTTTCCAACCCTAACTATTCTATGATTCTATGATAATGCCTCAAATGCTTCGTATAAAATCAGAATTGGTCATGTGTCTGGTACAATGAGAAGCACGCCTCTTCAACACCACAAAAGAAGAAGAGCAAGGAAATGTCATGACCTTGAGACTACTGTTTGTCATGTGCAAAGTTGCATTCAAAAAGGAAAATTATAATTTGTCTAGACTATATGAAATAAAGCCAAAGCATTCCTCAAAGCCTCAATATCATTAGAAGTAGATATAGGAAGAAACATAGAAGAAATGCTTTTTTGTCATTAACGTTGTAGCAATCAAGTATCTTCCCATGGCTCCATGACTAGATACAGGTACTATCCCTGTTCTGTCAGAAATGTATTAGATTATCAGGTGCTTTAACCTGATGAAAATACAGTGATAAGTGAATTTCTCGTTATTTTAAACAGAACTAACATCTGACCAACAGCTAAACAACCAACATAGTTGCCAATACATTTAATTTTCTTACTGCTCTGAATATTTGTGGATTTAAATATGGCTGCATTTTAAACTTTAGACATACCTTTCCAATGAACTATTTAAATGAGACTACTGTAAAAATTATGAAAGAAGAACCAATGGCATATTTTCTTTTCAATGCTCAGCTAACTGCATTATTATTAGTGATGTGCAAACTCTGAAAAATATGTAATTGACCTTTCCTGTATGTTCCCTGAATCTAAAACCATGTTTTCCAGATGAACTACTAAAGGTGTGGGTTTTAGATGTGATTAAAAAAAAATAGAACAAGCAATTTATCTCTTAAATATATTTTTTTAATGTTTCCTGAAGTAGATTTACTTGGACTTTCAGTTATTTTTCTGGTGGATATTCTAAGCAAGAAATAGCATTTTTCAAAAGCAACAAACCAATTTATAAAATGTGTGATAGATGCCATGCTGTCTACTAGTAGCTCAATGGGCAATAAAGCTACCCATTTGGTTAACTCTCAAATGAAAATAAGGTCACATAGGTTGCTAATACATACTCTACCTAGTTCTCATTTACTGTCTTAGCTATATATATATCTTATACAGCAATCATGACTTCACAAAAGCATTTAAAATTGTTATTGTAAAGCTAAAATTCTGGAAATGGCACAAAAGAGTTCCATGCCACTGACAGCCTGTATAGTACATGCACAGCACTTGCAAAGGAGGTATTTTTCATATAATCAGAGATTGGTTTGGGTTCAGAAAGGACCATAAGATCATCTAGTTCCAACCCCCCTGTCATGGGCAGGGACACCTTCCACTAGACGAGATTGATCAAGTCTCTATCCAACCTGTTCTTGAACTCCTCCAGGGATGGAGCATCCACAACTTCTTTGGGCAACCTGTTCCAGTGCCTCACCACCCTCACGGTAAAGAACTTCTTATATCTAAACTAAACTTCCCCTGTTTAAGATTTAACCCATTACCCCTTGTCCTGTCTCTACAGTCCCTGATACCTTTTCCAGCATCCTTCTAGGCCCCCTTCAGATACTGGAAGGCTGCTATGAGGTCTCCAAGCAGCCTTGTCTTCTCCAGGTTGAATAGCCCCAACTTTCTTAGCCTGTCTTTGTATGGGAGGTGCTCCAGCCCCCTTATCATTCTTGTGGCCTCCTCTGGAGTTGCTCCAACAGTTTCATGTCCTTTTTTATGTTGGGGACACCAGAACTGTATGCAGTACTTCAAGTGGGGTCTCATGAGAGCATAGTAGAGGGGCAGGATCACCACCTTCAACCTGCTGGTCACACTTCTTTTGATGCAGTCCAGGATAGGGTTGATTTCTGAGCTGCAAGCACAGAATGCTGGATCATTGTCCTGGTTTGAGCAGTAGCAGTGATTTTTTCTCCTTCTTGGTAGCTGGTGCAGTGCTGTGTTTTGATTCTCGGGCTGGGAATGGTGCTGATAGTACATATGTTTTTAGTTACTGATCAAATGTTGGGTTTGTCCAAGGCCTTTTCTGAGCTCATGCTCTGCCGGGGAGGAGGGGAGGCCGGGAGGAAGGAGAGACAGGACACCTGACCCAGGCTAGCCAAAGAGGTATTCCATACCATAGCACATCATACCCAGGATGTAACCGGGAGTTACCCGGAAGGGCTGGAGAGCTCTTGGGGGGATGGAGGAGGTATCGGTCGGTGCTCGGTCGGGCAGGGTGGGGTGAGTTATGGGTCGGTGGCTGGTGAGGTGTTGTATTCTCTTCACTTGTTGTTTGCTTTATCATTATTATTTGTAGTAGTAGCAGTAATGATTTGTGTTATACCTTAGCAATTAAACCGTTCTTATCTCAACCCGTGGGGGCTACATTCTTTGGATTCTCCTTCCCAACTCTCCAGGAGTTGGGGGAGTGAGGGGGGGAGTGAGTGAACGAGCTGTGCGGGTTTGGTTTTAAACCACGACAATCATGTTGAGCTTCTCATTTACAAACACAAAGTCTTCACCTTGGGGCTCCTCTCAAGCCATTTCTTTGCCCAGCCTGCATTTGTGCTTGGGATTGCTCTGACCAAGGTGCAGGACCTTGTATTTCACTTTGTTGAACTTAATGAGGTTTTGTGTTTGCCCACCTCTTGAGCGTGTCAAGGTCCCTCTGGATGGCATCCCTTCCATTCAGCATGTCGATGGCATCACACAGCTTGGTGTCATTGGGAAACTTGCTGAGAGTGCACTCAATCCCGTTGTCCATGTCACTGACAAAGATGTTGAACAGGACTGGTTCCAACACCGACCCCTAAGGGACACCACTCATCACCCATCTCCCCATGAACATTGAGCCATAGACCACAACTCTTTGCATGTGGCCATCTAGCCGATTCTTAATCCACTGGGTGGTCCATCCAGCAAAGTCATGTATCTCCAATTTAGAGACAAGGATGTCACGCAGGACAGTATCAAATTCTTTGCACAAATGGAGATAGATGATGTCAACTGTTTTGCCCCTATCCATCAGTTCCATAGCCCCACCATAGAAGGCTACCAAATTAGTCAGGCAGGATTTCCCCTTAGTAATCATCTGGCTGTCACCAACCACCTCGTTTATTTTCATGTGCCTTAGCATGCTTTCCAGGAGAATCTGTTCCATGATCCTGCCAGGCACAGAGGTGAGTCTGACTGGTCTGTAGTTCCCCGTGTCTTCCACTTTCCCCTTCTTAAAAATTGGGGTTATATTTCACTTTTTCCAGTTGTTGGGAGCTTCAATTGACTGCTGTTACTTTTCAAATATGATGGATAGTGTCTTAGCAACTTTATCTGCTAGCTCCATCAAAACCCACAGATGAATTTCATCAGGTCCCATGGACTTGTGCACATTCAGGTTCCATAGATGATCTTGAACCTGATCTTCTCCTACAATGGGCTTAAGGTCTTCATTCTCACAGTCCATGTATTTTGTGACTTGAGCGGCACGGCTACAGCACTTGCTGGTAAAGTCTGAGACAAAGAAGTCAGTGAGAACCTCAGCCTTCTCCAAATCCAGGGTAGCCAGTTTTCCCATTTCCTTCTGGAGAGGGCCCACATTATCCCTAGTCTTTATTTTGGCAGCAACATAACTAAAGAAGCCTTTCCTGTTATCATTGACATCTCTGGACAGACTTAATTGTAACTGGGCCTTAGCTTTCCTGACTTGATCCCTAGTTTCCTGGACAATGTCCCTGTATTCCTCCCTGGCCACCTGTCCTTGCTTCCACCTTCTTGTCATGGTTTAAACTAAATCTGCACACTCCTTTGTTTCCCCTCCCCCACTCCACCTTCCCACTCCCGGAGGGATGGGAAGGAGAACCGGAGGAATACAACTCCCACAGACAGAGGTAAAATCAGTCCAACAATTAAGGTATACCACAAATCACCACTGCTACCACTAACAAAACAATGTTAGAGGAAATAAACAGGGAGAGAGAATACGATACCACCCGCCGACACGAGCACAGACCGGAAGAGAGAGCTCACCCCTCCCCTCCCAGCCAGCTTACAGTTACCTCTCCAAGCCCAGCCCGGAGTGTTAACTCCTTCCCTCCCGGCCAGCTTCCAGTCCCCTCCCCGAGCAGGACGTGCTGTGGTATGGAATACCTCCCCGACTAGCCCAGACCAGGCGCCCTATCTCTCCCTCCTCCCTGGCAGAGCATGAACTACTGCTGAACCCATGACATTATCCACCCCTTATTCCATACCATTCACGTCATGCTCAGATCCCACATTTTCAATATACCATCATATATATATATATATATATACATCTGCATACACCCAGACAGATAGAAAGAAATCATTTCTTAATACATGGACCAATCCCTATAATGCAATTGAGTCCATTTGGTCCATGATGTTAGGTTTGTAATAGTCTTTTGTAGCAGGAGGGTCTGTGTGCAGTGCTGGATTGTTGCCTGCCGATGTTGATCATCCCTTTACTGCAGAACTCATCTGGTTCTATCAAAGTTCATTCTCTGTTGGGACGATGGTTAGAGGGAAGTCAGGGCCAGTCGCTGGTGACCTGAAGACATCTAGTTGATGAACTATAAAAATATTACACAGCAATCAACAATGTATAATTAAGTTAATTGGCTGTTTTCTCCTAAAATCAAATCCCCTTGAGGTATACATCGGACTTCCCCATCTTCCTGCATTACCCACCAAGTATATCCGGGTCCTTGAGCAAAAACAATCCCACGAGTGGGTTTGCCTTGGCCTGAAACAGGAGTAACCCAGACTGTCTTCCCTAGCAAATTTCTCATGTGCACTACAGGCACCTTGTCCCCCTCTACAATATGTAAAAGTTCTGACTGGGCTGGGCCAGCCCTGTTAGCAGATCCTCTGGTGTTGACCAACCAGGTGGCCTTTGGTAAATGTGTATCCCAATGCTTGAAAGTTCCCCCACCCATTGCTCTCAGTGTAGTTTTTAACAGCCCATTGTACTGTTCAATTTTCCCAGAGGCTGGTGCATGGTAGGGGATGTGATATACCCACTCAATGCCATGTTCTTTGGCCCAAGTGCCTATAAGGTTGTTCCAAAAATGAGTCCCATTGTCTGACTCAGTTCTCTCTGGGGTGCCATGTCGCCACAAAATCTGTTTCTCAAGGCCCAGGATAGTGTTCCGGGCAGTGGCGTGGGGCACAGCATATGTTTCCAGCCATCCTGTGGTTGCTTCCACCATGGTAAGCACATAGCGCTTGCCTTGGTGGGTTGGTGGGAGTGTGTTATAGTCAATTTGCCAGGCCTCCCCATATTTATACTTCAGCCATCATCCTCCATACCAAAGAGGCTTTAACCGTTTAGCTTGTTTAACTGCAGCACGTCTCACACTCATAAATATCCTGGGCAATAATGTCCATTGTTAAGTCCACCCCTTGATCACGAGCCCATTTGTATGTTGTGTCTCTGCCCTGATGGCCTGAAGTGTCATGGGCCCACCGGGCCAAAAATAATTCGCCTTTATGTTGCCAATCTAAGTCCATCTGAGCTACTTCAATCTTAGCAGCTTTATCCACTTGTTGGTTGTTGTGGTGTTCCTCAGTGGCCCGACTCTTAGGTATGTGGGCATCTACATGGCGTACCCTCAACACCAGCTTTTGCACCCGGGCAGCGATATCTTGCCATAATGCAGCAGCCCAGATGGGTTTACCTCTGCCCTGCCAGTTGCTCTGCTTCCATTGCTGCAACCACCCCCACAGGGCATTTGCCACCATCCATGAGTCAGTATAGAGAAAAAGTACTGACCACCTTTCTCGCTCAGCAATGTCCAGGGCCAGCTGGATGGCTTTCACCTCTGCAAACTGACTCAATTCACCCTCTCCTTCAGCAGCTGCAGCAACTTGTCGTTGAGGACTCCATACAGCTGCCTTCCATCTCCGATGATTTCCCACAATACGGCAGGACCCATCAGTGAACAAGGCATACTGCTTTTCACTTTCTGACAAATTATTATATGGTGGTGCCTCTTCAGCATGCATCACCTCCTCCTCTGGTGACATTCCAAAATCTTTGCCCTCTGGCCAGTCCATGATGACTTCCAGAATGCCTGGAGGACTGGGATTTCCTATCCGAGCTCCTTGTGTAATTAGTGCAGCCCATTTACTCCAAGTAGCATCAGTTGCATGATGTGTAGAGGAGACCCTGCCTTTGAACATCCAGCCCAGCACTGGCAACCGGGGTGCCAAGAGGAGCTGTGCATCAGTGCCAATCACCTCCGAAGCAGCTCAAACCCCTTCATAAGCTGCCAATATCTCTTTCTCCGTTGGGGTATAGCTGGCCTCAGAGCCTTTGTATCCCCAACTCCAAAAACCAAGGGGTCGACCTCGAGTCTCCCCTGGAGTTTTCTGCCAGAGGCTCCAGGTAGGACCATTCTCCCCAGCTGCGGTGTACAGGACATTTTTCACATCTGGACCGGTCCGGACTGGTCCAAGGGCCACTGCCTGAACTATCTCGTGTTTAATTTGCTCGAAGGCTTGTTGTTGCTCAGGACCCCATTTGAAATCATTCTTTTTCTGGGTCACATGATAGAGAGGGCTTACAATTGAACTGCAATTTGGAATGTGCATCCTCCAGAACCCCACAGCACCCAAGAAAGCTTGTGTTTCTTTCTTATCAGTTGGTGGAGACATTGCTGTTATCTTATTGATTACTTCTGTAGGAATATGTCTACGTCCATCTTGCCATTTAATTCCCAAAAATTGAATTTTCTGTTCATGTCCCTTGACTTTATTCCGTTTTATGGCAAAACCAGCTTTCAGCAGGATTTGGATTATTTCTCTCCCTTTCTCAAAAACTTCTTCTGCTGTATCACCCCACACAATAATGTCATCGATGTATTGCAAGTGTTCTGGAGCTTGCCCCTGTTCCAGTGCAGTCTGGATCAGTCCGTGGCAGATGGTGGGGCTGTGTTTCCACCCCTGGGGCAGTCGGTTCTAAGTGAACTGGACACCCCTCCAAGTAAAAGCGAACTGTGGCCTGCACTCTGCTGACAAAGGAATTGAGAAAAATGCATTGGCAGTATCAGTCGTGGCATACCACTTGGCTGCCTTTGACTCTAATTCATACTGCAGCTCTAACATGTCCGGCACGGCAGCACTCAATGGTGGTGTGACTTCATTCAGGCCATGATAGTCTACTGTTAGTCTCCACTCTCCATTAGACTTTCACACTGGCCATAGCAGGCTATTAAAAGGTGAGCGGGTCCTGCTGATCACTCCCTGCCTCTCCAGTCTATGGATCAGATTATGGATGGGAATCAGGGAGTCTAGATTGGGGCGATATTGCCGCCGGTGCACTGTTGTGGTCGCAATTGGCACTTGTTGTTCTTTGACTTTCAGCAACCCCACAACAGAAGGATCCTCTGAGAGACCAGGCAAGGTGGACAGCTGCTCAATTTCCTCAGTCTCCAAAGCAGCAATACCAAAAGCCCACCGGTACCCTTTTGGGTCTTTGAAGTACCCTCTCCTGAGGTAGTCCATGCCGAGGATGCATGGAGCCTCTGGACCAGTCACAATGGGGTGCTTCTGCCATTTCTTCCCAGTCAGGCTAATTTCAGCCTCTAGTACAGTCAACTCTTGGGACCCTCCTGTCACTCCAGAAATATAGATGGGTTCCACCCCTTGACAGTTCGATGGCATCAGGGTACACTGTGCACCGGTATCAACTAGAGCCTTATACTTCTGTGGGGCTGATGTGCCAGGCCATCTGATCCACACAGTCCAGTAAATACGATTGTCCCCTACCTCCACCTGGCTGGAGGCAGGGCCCCTCTAATAGTCATCGTCATCACAATCTTGGACACCTAAGTCGTGTTGAAAGGGATTATTCTTCTTTATCACAGGAGCTGGAGTAAAATCAGCTCTTCCACTCCATCTGGGAACCTGTTCACCAGAGACTGAAGCTGCAGCTCTCATGGGGCGATCAGTCTTGGCCCTTGCTCCTCTCTTCAGTTCACCCACACGTTCCTCCAAGGCTGAAGTAGGTTTTCCATACCACTTAGTCATGTCTTCTGTGTGATTCCGCAGGTAAAACCATAGGGTGGCCTATGGTGTGTATCTTATATATTTTCTCTCTCGAGCAATAGGACGCCTTTTGTTAATAGCTGAAACGCGTGTTGGCACACGTGAGGAGCTAGATAAATCAGACAGATCATCCCTCAACTGTTTGAGATCATGAGACAGTTTTTCCACAGCTGAGATGATGGAAGGGGTAAGATTGTCTTCAAATTCTCGGAGTTTATGAACCATTTCATCCACTGTTAGTGGTGCTATGTCAATTCAGGTTACCGTTGCCAATGGATGGGCATATGACGACGGTGCGTTTCGTGTAAGATTTCGCCACATGGGTCGTGTGCATTCAACTTCATCTGGGTCTATGGGTACATTCCCATTATTCGGCTTGGTGTGGTAGATCATCTCTACGATAGCTGATTCCCTCAGGGACTGGATACCTTTGTCTATAGTAGTCCACTTGGCCGAACAACTCATAACATCATCCTTGTATGGGAACCTCTCTTTCACAGCTGCCAAAAGCCGCCTCCAAAGACCGAGGGACTTTTTCTCTCTTGCAATTGCTTTGTCAATTCCCCCTTCTCTAGCAAGTGATCCCAGCTGCTTGGCCATCTCTGGTATGGCCAGGACGACAACACACCTCATTTAGGTGTTTTACTAATTCTTCCGGATTCTTCACTTGTTCGGAAGTAAAATTCCAAAGTACTGGAGGGGCCCACTGACCTAGATGCTTGCCCATACTATCCCACACACCCTGCCACTCATGACTGTCCAGCCTCTGGGAAGACCTCCTGGTCCTCCTATGTTGTCGTTTAACTGCAATAAAGGCCCAAACCTGACTCCGCTTAACTCTTGAAATCAGATGAAATAATTGTGGGCAAAACACACTCTGTATGCGTGCTACTATGGTGATCCCCATCACAATCAGCATACAAGTCTCAACAGTATTAAAAGGCCATTCAAAAACTTCAAAACCCTCAAATGATGTTGTAGACCGTCTGGAGAGAACACTGGGAGGATAGAAGAATGTCTCCTTCACAGGTTGACCACCTGAGAAGGAGAAAAAAGATGTGAAATTGCTAAGCACTTCTATTATATACCTCCCAAAATATAAAGTTGGTGACCATACCGGGAGCATAAACCAGATCAGTTTCATGATCAATGCTTCTATTGTATTACAAGTCATTAACATAAAGTACAATGAGACGAGAACCTTAGCCCAAACCCCATACTTGATAAACACTAACACAGCTAATATATATGAAAAGTAATTGGTAAAATCCTGAAACCGTGAGATCAAGAAGAAAAACTGTGAGAGCCAATAAAACAGCATTGTGACAAATGACTATAAATCCTGTCAGATTTGTTGTTATTTCGTGGGTTTGTGCCCCACGTTGGGCACCAAAGAACTGTCATGGTTTAAACTAAATCTGCACACTCCTTTGTTTCCCCTCCCCCCCTACACCTTCCCACTCCCGGAGGGATGGGAAGGAGAGCCGGAGGAATACAACTCCCACAGACAGAGGTAAAATCAGTCCAACAACTAAGGTATAACACAAATCACCACTGCTACCACTAACAAAACAATGTTAGAGGAAATAAACAGGGAGAGAGAATACGATACCACCCACCTACACGAGCACAGCCCGGAGGAGAGAGCTCACCCCTCCCCTCCCGGCCAGCTTACAGTTCCCTCTCCGAGCTCAGCCCGGAGTGGTAACCCCTTCCCATCCGGCCAGCTTCCAGTCCCCTCCCCGAGCAGGACGTGCTGTGGTATGGAATACCTCCCCGACTAGCCCAGAACAGGCGCCCTATCTCTCCCTCCTCCCTGGCAGAGCATGAGCTACTGCTGAACCCATGACACTTCTGTACGCTTCTTTTTTCCTTCTGAGTTTGCTCAGCAGCTCCTTGTCCATCCATGGATGCCTTCTGGAATTTTTGCCCCATTTCCTTCTTGTTGGAACACAACACTCCTGAGCTTGGAGGAGGTGATCCTTTAATATCAGCCAGTATCCTTGGGCCCCCCTGCCCTCCAGAGCTCTATCCCACAAGACTCTACCAAACAGGTCCCTGAAGAGACCAAAGTCTGCTCTCTTAATGTCCAGAGCAGTGATCTTACTGTGTGCTCTTCTCACTGCCCTGAGGATCTCAAACTCCACCATCTCATGATCACTGCAGCCAAGGCTGCCTTGGAGCATCACTTCCCTGTTGGTGAGCACGAGGTCTAGAATAGCACCTCTCCTTGTTGGCTTCTCTGTCATTTGCATGAGGAAGTTGCTATCAACATATTTGAGGAACCTGCTGGATTGCATGTGCCCTGCCGTGCTGTCCCTCCAACAGATGTAGGGGTGGTTGAATTCCCCTATAAGGATAAGGGCCTGCAAGCATGAGGCTTCTCCTTTCTGCCTATAGAGGGCTTTGTCCACACAGTCCTCCTGATCCGGTGGCCTGTAGCAGGCACCCACTGTAATGTCCCCTGTCACTGCCCTCCCTTTAATCTTGACCCACAAGCTTTCAGTTGGCTCTTCATCCACCCCCAGGCTGAGCTCCATGCACTCCAGGTGGTCATTCACATAAAGGGTTACACCCCGTCTGCCAGGCCTGTCTTTCCTAAAATCCTATAACCTTCCATTGCAACACTCTAGTCATAGGAGCCATCCCACCATGTTTGTTCCCCATACTATGTGCATTTGTGTAAAGGCATCTAAGCCGAGCTCTGAATAAAACCAACTCATGAGCTGGAGTGGCTGGAGTAGCTCTGCATTGCTCTGAACATTCATTGCAGGTTCTGGCATCCAACTGGTACAGTTGGGATGGATTGATGCCCCCTTCCCTCAGAAAATCTAGTTTAAAGCTGCCTTCATCAACCTGGCAAGTCTCCAACCAAAGACGATTTTCCCATTCCTTGTCAGGTAGACCAAATCAGCCTCCAGTAGACCTGGCTTCCAAAGCAAGTCCCATCATCTAAGTAACCAAAACCCTGATTACGTCACCACCCCTCTCACTGTTTGTTAACCTGCCAAATTCAACTTTCACTTCAAGGCTTTTGTATGCCTCAAAGTGCTCCAACTAAACCTAATTTTGAATATAGGGGATGAATTTCTGACCCTATTTAAATTAAAGACAAAACTTCCAAGGCCTTCAGTGGCATCAGGATTATTTCCTTAAACTCCTAGAAGCCAACCAAACTGTTAACCTCAAATAGCTTGATGTTTCCAGGATTACTATAAATTATTTTATCCTGGATGCAGAATTAGAGGGAAGGAGTCCTATTCAGGGACATTCATTTTTCCAAATTAAATTGGGGAAAATGTATATAAATTATGACTTAAATTCTGAGAAGCAGATGAAGGCTCTTAAGTTCAACGATGTATCAAGCTTGGGATTTTATTTTGTTTTATTTTATTTTATTAAATAAAAACCTTTGGGAAGATGCTCTAGAAAAAGAATTATGTGTCAGATATTTAGTTACCATACATTTTCCTTTCACATCTAGGCTTACCTCCATGGAGAAGAAAGCTGAAAAATATTTTTCTTAATATGTGGGAATAACTCTGTTAAGGTAGAAATCAATTGTTCATATAAAATGGAAATTCCAGGATCTTCTTACTAGAATGTTATACATTCTTCCTCCCCTGGAGGCTTCCTTCAGAGCACAATGTAAATGCACTTCATAGAAATAGTGCTTTCAGAGTCTACAAGCTGGAGGTATTCTGAAATAAATATTACAGAGGAGTTTCCAAGGTAATGAGTTATATCATTACTCCCCTAGAACAAAATATTTATTCAAAGATAAGCAGTTAATGATCTGCCTAAGGAATGATAATCCTAGCGTTTTGGTGAGCATTCTCACAAACAATTTGCAGAATATATATATTGTGCTTTTCTTAACTTTCTTTGAAACATCTATTTGTAAGTTAGGATGACAAATTTTAAAATTTTGAGAAATCCATTGCTATTGTAGAAAGAAAAAAAGTACCAGCTGACATCAATGTGATAATACCTAATGGTAACAAACCCCAAACCTATCAGACTGGAAAACTTATTTCTAGGTAATGATAAGTCTTTAGATGCAGTAGCCAGATTAAAATAAAAATGGTAGACTTTTGTTTTTGTTCTTAAATTCATTAAGAGGAAATATGAAACATTTTGGTTTTATGAACTTCACTTATCACAGCAAAAGATCATGAATCTGGATCATGTTTCCATTGCAGCAATCAGACCACTAAAGTTCACAAATAAAGACTATTTTTTTGCATGAACAGTGGTAAATTATGCAAATTTAGAAAGGAACAGATCTTACAACTTACTTTGGAGCTCTATTTTCATTTTGTTGAAATAAAAAGACAAAACAGAAGACAACAAACTGTAAAATATGATAAAACAACCAAATGAGCACTGTCCTGGGTTTAGCAGTAGCCAGTCATTATGGACTGGCCAGAGGGCAAAGATTTTGGAATGTCACCAGAGGAGGAGGTGATGCGTGCTGAAGAGGCACCACCATATAATAAACTGTCAGAAAGTGAAAAGCAGTATGCCTTGTTTACTGATGGGTCTTGCTGTATTGTGGGAAAGCATTGGAGATGGAAGGCAGCTCTATGGAGTCCTCAACGACAAGTTGCTGAAACTGCTGAAGGAGAGGGTGAATCGAGTCAGTTTGCAGAGGTGAAAGCCATCCAGCTGGCCCTGGACACTGTTGAACAAGAAAAGTGGGCAGTACTTTATACTGACTCATGGATGGTGGCAAATGCCCTGTGGGGGTGGTTGCAGCAATGGAAGCAGAGCAACTGGCAACGCAGAGGTAAACCCATCTGGGTGGCTGCACTGTGGCAAGATATCGCTGCCCAGGTGCAGAAGCTGGTGGTGAAGATGCACCATGTGCTCATGTACCCAGGAGTCAGGCCACTGAGGAACACCACAACAACCAACAGGTGGATAAAGCTCTTAAGTTTGAAGTGGCTCAGATGGACTTAGATTGGCAACATAAAGGTGAATTATTTTTGGCCCGTTGGGCCCATGACACTTCAGGCCATCAGGGCAGAGATGCAACATACAGATGAGACTGTATTTGAGGGGTGGACGTAACAATGGACACTATTGCCCAGGTTATTCATGAGTGTGAGACATGTGCTGCAATTAAAGAAGCCAAATGGTTAAAGCCTCTTTGGTATGGAGGACGATGGCTGAAGAATAAATATGGGGAGGCCTGGCAGATTGACTATATCACATTTCCACCAACCCACCAAGGCAAGTACCATGTGCTTACCATGGTGGAAGCAACCTCCGGATGGCTGGAAACATGCGCTGTGCCCCATGCCACTGCCTGGAACACTATCCTGGGCCTTGAGAAACAGATTTTGTGGCGACATGGCACCCCAGAGAGAATTGAGTCAGACAATGGGTCTCATTTCCGCAACAACCTTATAGACCAAAGGAGATGGCATTGAGTGGGTATATCACATCCCCTACCATGCACCAGCCTCTGGGAAAATCGAACGGTACAATGGGCTGTTTACACTGAGAGCAATGGGTGGGGGAACTTTCAAGCATTGGGATACACACTTATCAAAAGCCACCTGGTTGGTTAGCACTAGAGGATCTGCCAACAGGGCTGGCCCAGCCCAGTCAGAACTTTTACATATTGTAGAGGGAAACAAAGTTTCTGTAGTGCACATGAAGAATTTGCTGGGGAAGACAGTCTGGGTTATTCCTGCTTCAGGTAAAGGAACTGTCACATTTTTAATCTAATACTCTCATGTTCATGAGGAGGTAATCCATGACACCTACAAACCTTGCCATTAACTATCCCCTGCAGATTTCCTTCTTTATATTGTAGAAATGCATTTATATTGTATAAATATAATGTCTTTTAATATTGTTTTGAGTACTGATTTCACCTTCACCTTAAGTGTACATCAGAAAGAAAAAAGACTGAGACCAGCTAAAGGTAGTAGTCACAGACAATATTTTTAGACCTTTTAGGGATGTGATTGTGAATTTGAGACTCGACTTATGATCTACTCTAATTTCTTGTATAAATTTGGCCTTGGAACTTCACACCTTTTATTCCTGTCTCCAACCCAACGACTGGGAAGGTGAGGGAGGGGAACCAATAAAAAACTTAAGAATCCAGAAAGACAGAGGAGAGCCATTTGCTGTCACAAGGTACCTTGTTCCCCTGAGAAAAGTTCAAAGATGCAAGGGGAGAGAAAACAAACTGCAAACAATACTGTTCTCAAGATGGAAGAAGACTGATAATGTTTCTATCAGCATACAGAGAAAATTATCCAATATTCTTACCTAAATACAGGTTTTGGAACAGGAGCAAAGTGCTAAAGGTCAGAGGGAAATGTTTTCTTAACATCGGTGTTCCAAGTTTGGCTGTCACAGCTAGGAAAATATCACAGGTGCCACGTTCACCAGACACACCCCAGCCCTCCATGATGAATGAATTCTTAAGGCAGGAGAAGAACACTACTTGAAATCTTGTGAAGCTCTTGGGGGTTGAATGATCTATAAAGCTACAGATCAAACTTCCTATGCTTTTCAATTTAGATTCCTCTTTTCATGCACATGTGCATACATGTGTGTGTGCACGCAGAAAATAACTAGCAAGATTAAAAAGTTATGGAGTGACCTCTGCAATTAAGTTAGGGTTAGGGTTATGTTCAGGGTTAGGGTTAGATGGTAAGGGATAGAGTTAGGCATAGGGTTAGGGTAAGAGTTAGGGTTAGGAGCTGGGTTAAGGTATAGTTAGGGGATATAGTTAGAGGGTTAGAGGGTTAGGGGTAGGTGTTAGGGTCAAGCGTTATTGCTAGGGTTAAGGTTGGGGATTATGGTTAGTGTTAGGGTTTGGGTTTATACTCAGGGGTTAGGTTTAGGGTTTGGCTTTCAGGACAGTGTTAGCTATAAGGTTATGTGTAAGTATTATAGTTAGTGTTAGTGTTTGGGTTTATAATCAAGGGTTAGGTTTAGGGTTTGGCTTTTTTGACAGAGTTAGCCGTAATGTTATGTTTAGGGGTTATTGTTAGTGTTAGTTTTGGTGTTCTGATTAGGTTTAGCCTTAGGTTTAGTTTTAGGTTTTCGTTTTAAGGTCATACTACGAGTTATATTTAGGGTTATTGTTTAGTTAGAGTTTAGTTTTAGGGGTTTTGGTTAGGGATAGTTGTTAGGGTTTCAGGATGGGCTGATGGTCTCAGGAGATTGTGTCATGCCAACCTCGTGAATTTTAACCATGACAAGTGCAAGGCCCTACACCTGGGTTGGAGCAATCCCAGGCACAGCTACAGGTTGGGCAAAAAGGAAATTCATGGTAGTCCTGCGGAGAAGGACTTGGGGGTGTTAGTCAATGAGGAAATGAACATGAGCCAGCAGTGTGCACTTACAGCCCAGAAAGCCGACTGTATTCTGGGGTGCATCAAAAGAAGCGTGACCAGCAGGTCAAAGGAGGTGATCCTGCCCCTCTACTCTGCTTTTGTGAAACCTCACTTGGAGTATTGTGTGCAGTTCTGGTGTCCTCAACATAAAAAGGACATGGAACTGTTGGAACAAGTCCAGAGGAGGGCCACGAGGATGATCAGGGGACTGGAGTACCTCCCATATGAAGACAAGTCGAGAAAGTTGAGGCTGTTCAGTCTGGAGAAGAGAAGGTTGCATGGAGACCTCATAGCAGCCTTCCAGTATCTGAAGGGGGCCTAGAAGGATGCCGGTGAGGGACTATTCATTAGTGTCTATACTGATAGGACAAGAGGTAACAGGTTAAAACTTAAACAGTGGAGGTTTAGATTGGAGATAAGGAAACAATTCTTTACTGTAAGGGTGGTGAGGTACTTGAATGGGTTGCCCAAGGAGGTTGTGAATGCTCCATTCCTGGCAGTGTTCAAGGACAGGTTGGATGAAGCCTTGGGTGATATGGTTTAGTGTGAGGTGTCCCTGCCCATGGCAGGGGGGTTGGAACTAGATGATCTTAAGGTCCTTTCCAACCCTATCTATTCTATGATTCTATAACTTTAGGATTTAGAATTAGTCTGAAAATTATGTTTAGGGGTTGGATTAATGTTAGGGTTAGGGTTTACTGTTAAGGTTTGGGAACAGGGTTAGGTCTTGTGGTTAGGGTTAGGTTTAGGGTTAGATTTATTCTACTTGTAGGCGTTAGGGTTAGGCGTTAGGGTTAGGCATTAGGTTAGGTTGAATTTTAGGGTTAATGTTAGGAATTCGGTTTAGTGTTCTCTTTATGGGAAGGTTTAGCGTTATGATTATGGTTAGGGTTATGGCAAGGCTTGGGTTTAGGTTTACAAGTTGTGATTGGTTTGGTTTTAGACTTAGGGTTAGTATTTGAGCTTAGGGTTTTTGTTAAAAGTTGTGGTTAGGGTAGGGATGTAATTAATGTTAGTGTTAGAGGTAGCATTAGCTTTGGGGTAGGGTTTAGGGGTTTGGTTTAGTCTTAATTGTATGTCAAGTTTTAGAATCAGTTTTAGGGTTATAGTTTAGGGTTAGGGTAAGAGTTTTGGTTAGGTTTAGAGGTGGGTTAGGGTTAGGTTTAGAGTTCGAATTATAGTTAAATTAGGGGTTATGATTTTGTGTTCAGTTATGTATAGGATAATGGTTTTGCGGTTATTGTTAGCATTTGGAGTTAGTGTTTGTGTTAGTCTTCAGGTTAATGTAAGTGTTATAGTTAGGTTTTGTGTGAAGTTTTGGGTTAGGTGTTCGGGGTTATGGGTTAGATTTATGTTCACATTTTGTGTTCAGGTTAAGGTTTAGAGCAAGGATTTAGTGTAAGAGTGTCTGTTTAGGGTTTGTGTTACTTTAGGATTAGTATTAGTATTTATTTATATGGTTATGTTTATAGTTAGGGTTAGCTTTAAAGTTTAGGGTTAATGTTAATGGTTAGGGTTCATTGTTATGTTTAGTTTTAGCATTTGGCTTTTTAGTTAGTGTGATGGATTAATTTTAGGTTTTAGGGATAGGTTAGTATTAGGGTTAGGTTTTAGGGTTATCGTTTGTGTTCAGGGTTAGCGATAGGGTTTAGGGTTAGGTTTTATAATTAGTGTGAGTATTAGATTGTGAATGGTTTTATTGTTTGCGTTTAGTCCTATGCTTAGGGACTGGTACTATGCTTAGCATGTTAGGCTTAAATTAATGGTTATGGTTAATAGTAGGTGTTATGATTAAGTTATGGTTATTTTTAAGGTTAGTGTTGGATTTTAGGGTTAGGTTTGTGTTTAAGGTTTTATGTTAAATTTAGGGGTTAGGGATAGGATTAGGTTTATGGCGTCGATGTTAGGTTAGGGTTTTTTTTGAGGTTTAGGTTTATGTTTAGTGTTACAGTTAAGTTTGTGTATTAGGATTTTCGTTAGGTGTTAGACTAAAAGGGTAAGGGGTTTAGTTAATCTTAAGATTAGGTTTAAAGTTAGGGTTTTGGACCAGGGTTTGGATTATGGTTGGCAGTAGCGTTAAGGGTAGGGTTAGGGTTATGGCTATGTTTAGGTTAGGGTTACGGTTTGGTTTAGATTTAGGGTAAGGTTTGCGTTTAGGGTTAGCAGTTAAGGTAAGGGTTTAGGGTTAGTGTTTATGGTTAGAATTAGGGTTAGTGTTTAGGGTTTAGAGTTAGGAGTAGTGTTTAGTGTTTATATTAGAGTTTAGTGTTATTGCTAGTGTTAGATTGGTTGTAGTGTTAGGATTAGTGTTTAGTATTAGGGTTAGGTTTTGTTTTTGGATTAGGGTTAGCATTCATGGTTTGTGTTATGGTTTATTGGTTTGAGTTAAGGCCATTAGATTTTATAGGTAGGATTAAAATGGGGGGGGGAGGTATAGGATTAAGTGTTTTTGTTAGGTTTAGCATTTGGTTCAGGGTTAAATCCAGGTTTTATTGTTCAGGATAGGTTTTAGGCTTAAGGGTTACGGTTAGTGTTAGGGTTAGTGTTCTGATTTGGCTTTAGGGCTAGGGGTAGTTTTAGGGTTAATGTTAAGATTTGGTTTAGGTGTTAGTTTTAGTGTTAGTCTTTGGGTTAGGGTCAGGATTTAGGGTTAGTGTTAGATATTAGGGTTAGTGGTCTGGTTTAGATTTAGGGTTTATGTTAGGGTTAGATCTAGGGTTGATGTTTAGGTTTAGGGTTTGCGTTAGGTGTTAAAATTAGAGTTAGGAAGTAGTATTAGAGTTTATGTTAGGTGTTAGGGTTAGCAGGTGTGGGTTAGGGTTTTGAGTTTGTGGTTAGTGTTTATGGTTTGGGTTAGGGTAGTGTTATATATAGGGGTGTGGATTAGTATTTCAGTTAGTGGTTTTTTTAGGTTTATAGTTCAAGTTAGGGTAATGGTTTGGGGTTAGTTTTTGGGATTTGGGTTACCTTTAGATAATTAGGCTTATCTTTGTGTTAGGATTACTGTTAGGATTAAGGTTTGGGATTATTTTTAAGGATTGGTGTAAGGAATTAGTTATGGGTTTGAGCTTTATGTTCGTTCTTATGCTTAGGGCTATTATTTGGGTTAGGGATTAGTTTCATTGTTTATAGTTTGGAGTAGGGTTATGGTTTAGCCTTTGGTTTAGGTTCTATGCTTAAGAAAGGATTTAGGGTTTAGGGTATGTATTGGTTGGGATTATGGCTCAGTTGAGGATTAGGGGTTAGGCATTGGGGTTAGGGTTTAGAGTTAAGGTTAGTGTTATGCTTACCTTTAGTTTTAGATTAATATTAGTGTTAATAGTTAGAGTTTGGGGTTAGGTTTTAGGGTTAAGGTTAGCGTTATGCTTAGCTTTAGTTTTAGACTAATATTAGTGTTAATAGTTAGTGTTTGGGGTTAGGGCTAAGGTTTGGTATTATTGTTTGGCTTTAGGGTCAGGGTTAGGGTTTGCAGTTAATGTAAGTGTTTAAGATTAGAATTTTGTTTAGGATTAGTATCATTGTTAGTGTTTAGTGTTAGAATTTATGTTTAGGGTTATATTTAGATTAGTGTTAGGGTTAGTGTTTAGGGTGTTTTCTTCAGGAATTAAGGTTATGTTTAGGGGTAGTCTTAATGTAAAACTTAACATTAGGGTTATGATTTGTATTGGTCAGGTTTAGTGTTTAGCGTTAGGATTCGTGTTGGGGTGAGATTTAGTGGTTAGGGTTTAGGGTAAGGGTCAGGGTTAGTGGTTAAGTTTATGGATAATGGTTAGTTTAGAGTTAGTGTTATGTTTAGGTTTTGGAGTTCATTTTTGGATTAGTGTTAGCATTAACTTTTACTATTAGTGTTTTCCTATTACGGTTAGGTCTTAGCTTTAGCATTAGAGTTTGGGTTAGGCCAAACAGTATTAGGGTTAATGTTATGGTTAAAGCTAGGGTTAGGGTTAGGATATAGGTTTATGTTTAGTATTTAGGGTTATGTTTTGTGTCAGGGTTTAGGGTTAGGGATAGGGGTTAATATTAGAATTAGGGGTTTAGGGTTAACAGTGGGTTTAGGGTTTATTTTTACATTTAGGTTTAGGGGTTAGTGTTAGGATTAGGGCGATCTTTTAGGTTTAGTTTTTAGGGATTTATTTGGGGTTTAGGTTATATTTAGGATTAGGGTTTAGTTTTGTTTTTAGTGTTCCGGTTAGTGTTAGGCCTATTTTTAAGGTTAATTTTTTAGGGATTTGTTTATATGTTACGGTTAGAGTTAGGATTGGGGTTTAGTGTTTAGGGTTAGGGATATGGTCAGTTTTAGTGTTAAGCATTAAGGTTAGTTATAAGGTTTTGGGTTTAATATTAGTGTGAGTGGTTAGAGCTGGCGTTCTTTTTAGGGTATTTGGTTTTGCGTAAGGTTAGGGGTTTTGGTTTTGTTTAGTGTTTAGGGTTAGTGGTATGATTAGTTGTTGGTGTTAGGGTTAGTGTTCATGTATGGTTTATGGTTTTTGTAAGGTTTAGGAGATAGTGTTAGGATTTAGTTTTTTGATTAGGGATTGGTTAATATCTTAGTGTCAGGGTTTAGGGTTAAGTTTTACGGTTCGGGTCAGAGTTTATGTGTAGGGTTTTTGTGTTTGATTGTTAGGGTTAGTGTTATGGTTAGGTGCTAGGGTTAGGGACTACGTTTAGTGACTATGGTAAGGGTTAGTCTTAGGTTTTGCCATATAGTTAATATTAGTGTTTGGTTTAGGTTTTGTGTTTTGTTTATGGTTAGGTCTTAGGGTAAGGCTCCATATTAGGTGTTAAGCCTAGCATTAGGTTAAGGGTTGGGGTTAGGATTAGCGCTTGGTTTAAGCTTAGGTTTAGTTTAAGTGTTAAGTTTAGGTTTAGCGTTAGGGATAAAGTTTTGTTTAGGGATTCGTGTTAGTGTTGGGTTTATTGTTAGTGTTAGGTTTAGATTACTGTAATGGTTAGCATTTATGGTTGGATTTTGTGTTAGGGTTAGGCTAAGATTTAGGGCTATGGTTAGGGTTCAGTGATAGGGTTGCATTCTAGGTTTAGGTTTATTTTTAGGTTTTAGAGTTGAGGTTTAGTTGATAGGATTAATGTAAGTTTTAGGCATAGGTTTTGTATTTTTTAGTTTTAGTTTTATGGTTATATTTAGGATTTCAGATTATTATTGTTCAAGTCATGATCCACAGAATCACAGAATTCCAAGGGTTGGAAGGGACCTCAAAAGTTCATCTAGTCCAACCCCCCTGCAAGAGCAGGGTAACCTAGAGTACATCAGACAGGAACTTGTCCAGGCGGGCCTTGAATATCTCCAACGTAGGAGACTCCACGACTTCCCTGGGCAACCTGTTCCAGTGCTCTGTCACTCTCACAGTAAAGAAGTTCTCCTGATGTTCACATGGAACCTCCTATGCTCCAGTTTACACCCATTGCCCCTTGTCCTACCATTGGATATCACTGAAAAAAGCCTAGCTCCATCATCCTGACACCCACCCTTTACATATTTGTAAACAATGATGAGGTCTCCCCTCAGTCTCCTCTTCTCCAAGCTAAAGAGACCCAGCTCCCTCAGCCTCTCCTCATAAGGGAGGTGTTCCACTCCCTTAATCATCTTTGTGGCTCTGCACTGGACTCTTTCAAGCAATTCCCTGTCCTTCTTGAACTGAGGGGCGCAGAACTGGACGCAGTATTCCAGATGCGGCCTCACCAAGGCAGAGTAAAGGGAGAGGAGAACTTCTCTTGCCCTACTAACCACACCCTTTCTAATGCACCCTAGGATGCCATTTGCCTTCTTGGCCACAAGGGCACATTGCTGGCTCATGGTCATCCTCCTATCCACCAGGACCCCCAGGTCCTTTTTCCCCTTCACTACTTTCCAGCAGGTCAACCCCCAACCTGTACTGGTACATGGGGTTGTTCTTCCCCAGATGCAAGACTCTACACTTGCCCTTGTTGATTTTCATCAAGTTTCTCCCCGCCCAACCCTCCAGCCTGTCCAGGTCTCGCTGAATGGCAACACAGCCTTCTGGCGTGTCAGCCACTCCTCCCAGATTAGTGTCATCAGCGAACTTGCTGAGGGTACACTCAGTTCCCTCATCCAGGTCGTTGATGAAAATATTAAACAGCACTGGTCCCAGCACCAACCTCTGAGGGACTCCACTAGTCACAGACCTCCAGCTAGATTCTGCCCCATTGACCACAACACTCTGCCTTCTTCCTTTCAACCAGTTCTTGATTGACCTCACTACCTGATCATCAAGCCCACACTTCCTTAGCTTATCTATGAGGATTCTGTGGGAGACAGTATCAAATGCCTTACTGAAATCAAGAAAAACCACACCTACCGCACTACCATCATTCCTCCACCTAGTCACTTCCTCATAGAAGGCTATAAGGTTGGTCAAACATGACTTCCCCTCATAAAACCATGTTGGCTGTACTTAATAACCCCCTCATCCTTGATATGCCTAGAGATGGAGTCAAGAATAAGTTGTTCCATCATGTTTCCAGAGGTGGAGGTAAGGCTGACCGGTCTATAATTACCCAGGTCCTCCTTCTTGCTCTTTTTATAGACTGGTGTGACATTTGCCATCTGCCAATCCTCAGGCACCTCTCCCGTTTCCCACGATTTACCAAAGATGATGGAGAGTGGCCTAGCAATGACCTCCGCCAGCTCCCTCAGCACCCGTGGGTGCATTCCATCCAGGCCCATTGATTTATAGATGTCCAGATTGCATAGCTGATCCCTAACCTAATCCTCATCTACCAAAGCAAACTCCTCCTTTGTCCTGACTCCTTCTGGGTCTATAGGAATCTGGGGCCCACCGGGGAGAGTCTGCAGGACTACAGACAGAGGCAAAGAAGGCATTCAGTACCTCTGCCTTCTTTATATCCACTGTCTCCAGGGCACTCACCTTGTTCAACAGTGGGCCTATATTGCCTCTTGTGTTAGTTTTATCCGCTATGTATTTGAAGAAGCCCTTTCTATTGTCCTTAACCCAACTAGCAAGATTAAGTTCCAAGGAGGCCTTAGCTGTCCTAATTGCCTCCCTACATCCTCTAACAACTGTCCTATATTCCTCCCAAGTGGCCAGACCCTCTTTCCATAATCCATAGATTCTCCTTTTCCACTTGAGTTTGCCCAGCAGCTCCTTGTTTAACCACACTGGTCTCCTAGATCCCTTACTTGATTTCCTACTCATTGGGATGCTCTGATTCTGAGCTGGGAAGTAGTGGTCCTTGAATGCTGACCAACAATCATGAGCCCCTTTATCGCCTAGTACCCTTTCCCATGCGACTTCCCTTAGCAGTTGATTGAAGAGGCCCAAGTTGGCCCTTCGGAAATCCAGAACTGTGGCCTTGCTAGGTATTCTATTCCTCCCACACAGGATCCTAAACTCCACCATCTCATGGTCACTGCAGCCAAGGCTGCCATTGACCATTAACACTTCAACCAAACCTTCCTTGTTGGTGAGTACTAAATCTAGCAGCGCTCCTCCCCTAGTTGGTTTGTCCACCATTGCACATTGCACCATCAATGCACTGGAGGAGCCTCATGGACTGTGAATGATTGGCTGTGTGAGTCTTCCAGCAAATATCAGGGTAGTTAAAATCCCCCATGAGGACTAAGGCATGTAGTCATGAGGCTGTTTCCTGTTGCCTGTAGAAAGCCTCATCAACTCCTTCATCCTCATCAGGAGGTCTGTAATAGACTCCCACAACTGTATCACCCATACCAGCCTGTCCCTTAATTCGTACCCACAGACATTCCACTTGCTCCTCATCTGCCCCCAGACAGAACTCAATACATTCTAGTCGCTCTCTCACATAAAGAGCGACTCCACCACCTCTACTTTGCTGACCCATCTGTCGTGGTTTAAACCAAGTCCCCCAACTCCCGGAGAGTTAGGAAGGAGAATACAAAGAATGTAGCCCCAAGGGTTGAGATAAGACCGGTTTAATTGCTAAGGCACAACACAAAATCACCACTGCCATTACTACTACAAATAATAATGATACAGCAAACAAGCGAAAAGAATACAACACCCCATCACCACCGACCCGTAACTCACTCCATCCTGCCCAGCTGAGCACCGCGTGCTCCCTCCTCCATTTTCCTCCAGCACTCCACCCTTCCAGCTCCCTCCCCCAGTTGCATCCTGGGCATCACGTGCTATGGTATGGAATACCTCATTGGCTAGCTTGGGTCAGGTGTCCTGTCTTTCCTTCCTCCCGGCCTCCCCTCCTCCACCTGGCTGGAGCATGTGCTCAGAAAAAGCCTTGAACAAAAACACCCTCAAAACATGCTCGCTATCAAGCAACTGTTCCCAGCCCAGAAGTCAAAACACAGCACTGCACCAGCTACAAGAAGGAGAAAAATGACTGCCACGGCTGAACCCATGACACCATCTTTCCTAAAAAGGGTATAGCCATCCATGACCACATTCCAGTCATTTGAGCTGTCCCACCATGTCTCTGTAAATGCCACTAGATCACAACCTTTAGACCGCACACAGACTTCTAACTCCTCCTGTTTATTCCCCATGCTGCATGCATTGGTGTACAGGCATTTCAGGGAGCGAGCAGAGCACGCTGATGGCACTCTCGGGAGGCAGGAGGCCTTCCGATCTTCATTAATAGTAGAACAATGCCTCACTAGTTCAGGTACAACCCCCTTGCACTTTGAATCTAACCTGAAGCTCTGTGAGTGAGCTCTGCTAACTCTTGTGCTAGTACCCTTTTTCACCTGCGGGACAGGGTCTAAATTATCCTTTCCCACAAATGAAACAATAGATTGATAGTCCTCCCTAGTTCGCTGTCCTTCAAGCCCTAGCATGTTTCTCTTGGGCTTATCCCTGACAGGCCCAGTTAAATCCCCTCCCCTCTTCATATCTAGTTTAAAGCCCTGTCAATAAGCCCTGCTAACCCCTGCCCCAAAACCCTTTTCCCCCTCTGGGACTGCTGTATCCCACCTACCACCAGCAAACCAGGTGTCTCGTACAGCAGCCCATGATTGAAAAATCCAAAACCCTGCCTGTGGCACCAGTTCACGTAGCCATACATTAATCTGCAGACTCTTTCTATTTATCTCTTCACCCTTGCTTGTAACAGGTATGGAGGCATCTAGTTTTGGGTTTAGTGTTCAGTTAGTGTCAGGGGTTAGGTTTAGAGACTAGGTTTAGAGTTAGGCACAGGGTTGGGCTTAGGTTTAGTATTTAGGTTTAGAGTTAGCATTTGTTCTTAGGGTGTATTGTTCTGATTATGATTATGGATAGTGTTAACATTTATGATTAGTGTTGGGGTTTTTGGATAGGGTTTAAGATTACAGTTAGGTTTAGAGGGTTGTATTTAGGGGTAGCAATTAATGTTCAGTTTAGGGTTTAAAAGTATGGTTAGGGTTTAAGATAGGGTTAGTTTTTTTGTTAGGAGTTAGGGTGTAGTGTTACGGTTAGAATTATGATTACTGTTAGTGTTTAGGCTTAAGGGTTAAGGATTTGGTTAGGGCTATAGTTTAGGGTTTTGGTTAGAGTTAGGATTAGGGATTAGGGTTTATGGTAAGGTTAGGTTTTGGGTAAGGTTTAGGGTTTTTGTGTTATGTTTAGGCTTTAGGGTTACAGGTAGGATTAGGTTTTAGGGTTAGCCTTAGTGTAAGGGTTCAGGTTAGGTTTAGTTTTCTTTTTTACAGTTTGGGTTTGGGTTTAGGTTAAGTGTTGTATTTAGCATTAAAATTGAAATTAGTTTTAGGGTTTAGGGTTATTGTTTAGCGTTATGTTTAGGGTTTATGTCAGGGTTATAATTAGTGTTAGTGTCAGTGTTTGGTGTGAGATTAAGGAGAGAGTGTTAATGGTACGGTTTGTTTGGTCAAGATTTATTTAATGGTTAGGATTAATGTTTATGTTCAGGGTTTATGGTTAGGTCTAAATTTCAGTGTTAGTTAAGAGGATCAGTCTTACCGTTTTGGCTTAAGTTTAGGGATGCATTTTATTGTTAAGTTTATGTTAAGGTTAGGTTTTTGCCTTAGTGTTACGTGTTTGTTTAGGGTTTGGGTTAAGGATAGGGTTAGGAATAAAATTATGTTTTAATGTTAGTTTTAGGATTAGAGTTAGGGTTTGGGTTAGGGATACATTTTATTGTTAGGGTTATGTTAAGGATAGGTTTGCACATTGGGGTTATGTTTTTTGTTTAGGTTTTGGGTTAAGGATATTGTTAGGGATAGGGTTAGGTTTTAGGTTTAGTTTTAGGGTTAGCATTAGGGTTAGAGTTAGGGTAATGGCTGGGGTTAGGTTTTGGGTTCTGATATGTTTAGATTTATGTATTAGTGTAAGGGTTAGGTTTAGGTGTTTCGGTTAGCTGTATTGTTAGGGGTTATGGTTAGGGTTTGTTGTTAGGCTTAGGGTTATTTTTAGGTTGAAGTTTTTTTTGGTAAGTTTTATGGTTATTTTTGTTTTTTAGGTTGTTAGGGTTAAGAATTTGGGTTACATTTACGGTTAAGGGTTAATGTTTGGCATATAGCCTTATTTTTTAGTGTTATTGTTTCAGATCCGGGTAAATGTTTTGGATTACACCTAGGATTGTGGTTTAGCTTTAGTTTTATTGTTTAAGTTTAGGTTTTGATATTGGGTTTATTCCATCATGCTACATTTAGTGTTAGTGTTAAGATTAAAGTTTCAGTTTAGCATTGATGTTAAGGATTAGGTTTAGACTTAGGGGTACTTTTAGGTTTTAGGGTTTGGGTTTAGGTTTAGCCTTAGCTTCAGGGTTGGCATTAAGTTTAGTTCCAGGGTTAGTGTAAAGATTAGGCTTATCATTATGGTTCACTTTAAAGCTACAGTTATGGTTAGGTTTAGCAGTAGTGTTAAGTTTAGTGTTTAGGCTTCTTGGTTCAAGTTGTAGTTAGAGTCTGCCTTAGTTTAGTATTTAGGCTGGGGTTAGGGTTAGCATTCGGTTTAGGGGGTTGGGTTATGATTAGGCTTAGGTTTAGGGTTAGTATTATGGTTAGAAGGTTAACATTAGATTTAGGGTATATCATAAGGGTTAGTGTTGGGTTTAAGGGTTAAGGATTTGGGTTAGGATTTGGGCTTAGGGTGTTATTTTTTAGGGTTAAGGTTAGGTTTAAGGTTTGGGTTGGGGTTGGTGTTAGGGTTTAATATTATGGGTTTGGATTAAGGCTAGAATTGTGGTTCATTTTTAGGGCTAGTTGTTTGGTCTAGGCTTATGGTTCGTGTTAGGGTTAATGATTCCTATTAGGATTAAAGATAAGGCTTAGTGTTAGGTTTAGGTTTCGGCTTTAGTGTGCGGTTACGTTTAGGGTTTGGGTTAGGGTTAGGCTTAGGGTTTAGGGTTTGTGTTTAGTGTGAGAGTTTAGTATTATAATTAGCCTTCGGTTTTAGTGTTATACTTAGGATTAGTGTTGGTATTAGCGTTTAGGTTGAGAGTACGAGATGGGGGTTATTGTTAGGGGTTAGGTTTCGGTCAGGTTTGTGTTATTGTTAAGATTAGAGCTCATGGTTAGGGTTTTGTGTTTGGTTTCATTTTTAGAGTCAGGTTTAGGGTTAGGGTTTAGAGTGAGGGTAAGAGCTGAGGGTTACTGTTAGGGGTTAGGATTTGGTAAAGGTTTGTGTTATGGTTAGGATTAGAGTTTATAGTTAAGGTTTAGCGTTAAAGTTGGGTTTTAGGGTTAGGGTTAGTTTTAGCATTAGGGGTATATTTTACGGTTACGGTTATTGAAGAGGGTCAGTTTTAGTGTTCAAGCTGGGGGTTAGGGATGAGATTTTGTCTTAGGGCTATGCTATGTTTAGGTTTGTTGTTAGGCTTACATTTATTTTTTTAGGGTTAAGGATAGTGTTAGATTTAGAGTTAAGTTTTAGGGTTAACATTAGGTTTGGGTTTTGTTGCAGTTAGGGTAAGTATAAATGTTAGGGTTAGTGTTAAGGTTAGGGATGAAGGTTAGGTTCAATGTAAGCTTAGTGTTTGGGGTTAGTGTTGTGGTTAGGTTTAAGGTTAGGGTTGGTGTTTATATTCAGGTAAGGTTACTGATAGAGTTAGGGCTCTGGGTTAGAGCTAGTGTTGAGGTTTTTGTTAGGGTTGCTATTTCATGATAGGATGAGGTTTCAAATTTATGGTTAGGGTCATTGTCAGAGTTTATGGCTTGGGGTAGGGTTTCAGGTTATGGTTTAGTTTAGAATTTGGCATTTGAATTAGGTTTTAGAGTTAGGGTCTAGTTTAGATTTAAGTTTACCCTTAGGCTTAAATTTAGGGGGTTTTGTTAGTTTTTAGGTTTTGGTTAGTGTTATGGTTATGTGTTAGGGTGGTATCGTTAGGGTTTAGGGTTATTGTTTCGTGTTAGGGTTTGTGATTACTGTTCAGTTTGCGATTAGGGTGAGGTTTAGGGTTAGGATTAGGGTTAGCAATTTAAGGTTTTGTTTAGGCTATTTAATAAGTGCTAGTGTTATTTTTAGGGTAAAGGGTTAGGATTAGGGTGTAGATTTACAGATTAGGATTAGGAATTTTTGTGTCAATATTAGGGGTTAAAGTCATGGTTAGTGTTAACGGTTAGTGTTAAGGTCGGGGTTGGGTTTAGGTGTTGGGTCAGGTTTTAGGGTTATTGTTTAGTTTCAAGGTTAGGGGTTCAGTATGCACTGAGTCTCCCCTTGTGCTTTATGTCAGATGCTTCAAGCAGGACCATTTCCCTGACTTCAGTGTAAACAATATTTTTCACATCTTGCCATCTCCAAAATGGTCCAAGTCCAAGTGCAGTGCATGCACTATCTCTTGCTTAATTTATTCAAAAGCTTGTTGTTTCTCAGGGTACTGTTTGATATTCTTCTTCCCAGTCACATAATAGAGAGGGCTTGCAAATTAACTGTAATTTGGGATGTACATTTTCCAGAACCCCACACCACCTAAGAAAGCTTGTGTTTTTCATTAGTTGGTGGAGACATTGCTGTTACATTGTTGATCATATCTGTTGGGATCTGGTGACATACATCTTGCCACTTAATCACCCAAAACTGAATCTCCTGTGGAGGTTTGTTTACCTTGCTCTGATTTGCAGCAAAACCAGACTTCAGAAGGATTTGGATTATTTTTTTCCCTTTCCCAAGAACATGTTCTGCTGTATCACCACTTACCATGTTGCTATCAATTTCCTGCAGGTGTTCTGAGCTTCCCTGTGTTCCAGTGCAGACTGGAACAGTTCATGGCAGATGGTAGGGCTGTATTTGCACCCTTGGGGCAGTCGCTTCCAAGTATACTGGATGATCCTACAAATAAAAGCGAATTGAGGCCTGCACTCTGCTGCCAAAGGGATTGAGCAAAACATATTGGTAATATCAGTTGTGGCATATCACTTTTCTGCCTTTGACTCCAGTTCATGTTGAAGTTCTAGCATGTTCGGTACAGCAGCACTCGATGGTGTGACTTGATTCAGGCCACAATAGTCTACTGTTAGCCTCCACTCTCCTTTAGACTTAATTTCACACTGGCTATATGATTGAGTGGGTGGGAACCAGGGAGTCTCAGTTGATGTGATATTTCACCCAGTACACTGTTGTGGCTGTGACTGGCACTTGTTCTTTGAACTTTAGCAACATTTGAAAGATCCTCTGAGAGACCAGGCAAGGTGGACAGCTGCTAAATTTCCTCCATTTCCAAGGCAGCTATACCAAAAGCCCATCGGTATCCTTTTGGGTCTTTGAAGTATCGTCTCCTGAGATTGTCTATGCCACGGATGCATGGAGCTGCTGGACCAGTCACGATAGGGTGCTTTTTCCACTCCTTCCCAGTCATTTTGAGAAAACTCGAACAAACTCGCCAACAGTTTCAAGTTGACAAGCAGGTATTCCTTATTGCGGTGCCAGGAGACACAGGGCATAGCTCCTCCTAGCGTGTGTCCCCGTATTGCTATACAGGCCATCCTTATATGGTCACTGGGCATATTACATCATTTTCCAGAAAGTTTCGCACATGCATACAAAAATGTGATAGTGGTCTTTAAGGTTCATTTACTTTTCCCAGCTTAATTAACATTACAGACATAGCAATCATCCTGTCCTTCTACTTAGCTATTTTAAGTGTGCCCATCCTGGCCATCAGCTAGTCCCAGATACTCCCCATCCCCAGGTCCTGTTTTTCCATTCTGCTTTTCTTACACCTTTTGTACTAAGGTCCTAAGGACCTGAAACTATGTCAACTACCTTCAGGCTCCGCAGTTATTTTCCATTACAAAGCCATCAAACTTAACGTTACTTAGTACTGATTACATTTTTTACTTTTGTGCCTTCTTGTCTCAAATCCCCCCTTTTCCCATCCTTTTCCATTACCATCTAGTCTTTTTGAAATAGTTTCCTGTTTCGACTTGATGCTTAAATTTAATTTCTTTTTCCAATCTTCATAACTTATCATAGATCATTTAAAATAACAGAAAGAAAATTTTGTTATATGACAAGTAATCAGTAATAAAATAATATTAATATTCCTGCAACCAGTTGCCTTAACCAGGAGACATCAAGTAACCATGAAGTTAACTTTTTCCATATTTCTTCAAACCCCCAGGAGGTATCATCCTTGGCCATTTTATGAAAGATTTTAGTTTGTTTATAAATTTCCTCCAGATCTGTTTCAGGAACAGCAACTTTCACTGATTATGGAACAAACCCCTCCTTGTGAAGTCAATTAATATGTCTAGAGCCATTTGGTTTTGTAATACCATTTTAGATAGGCTAGTTATAAACTTTCTATTTCCTCTATGGTTGCTGAGATATTTACGATTGCCTTCTCTAATTCACTTACTCCCAAAGATGGAATTAGCCATCTCACAAAACTATGAAATTCAGTATTCCATTCAGCAATAGGGCTAAACCCTCACTTGACCAATACCATCCTTTCTCTTCAGAAACAGGCCACCACTGAACCACGATGCCATCTATATTAATAGTGTGATTGCAATTTGAATAGTAACTTACACCTGTGGCATTTAAACAAATAATCTCATCGTCTGGTTCCTAGTGTAAAATATCTTTGTACACAGCTGTAATATTCTTTCCTTGCATTAGGATTAACTATTCCAAATCTTAAACTTTCCTTCAGATGTAGATTGCTAGTATTCACCCACAAATTCGTCCATGAGATAGTGTTGGAAATTGGAACGCCAATTAGTGGAAGACAATGAACTTCTGATTCAGGCAACTGTGCACACACTCAACGGTCACTACAATTAACAACTTTAGTAGCATTCCACATTAATTTCAGGTATAAGTATGGTCCCAAACTGGTGTGCCAGTTACAATATAAATCCAAATTTGCTGAGGGGAGTAGCTTGAGAAAGGACGCCTGTAACACCAGAGCAGAGCCGGGGGAGATCAGCATCCAGAAGCCTCACCAAAGAGCGACAAGAGCCACTGAGGAGGGAGCCTCAAGCCCTCGACAGGACTTGCCCAAGAGCTCAGCTACCACGAGGAGGTGACTCACCGGGGGCGGAGACAGGAGGAGTGGCACCAACTGTGAGTGGTTAAAATCTATCCAGGGAGCGCGCAGACCAGGAGCGCGGCGAACAGAGCGGGTCGAGGCAGTTTGCGCGGCAGTTCGCGCGGGCAGGCGAGCAGGATGGTGAGCACTCACTGTACGACCAGGGTCCGGTCTGGGAGCTCTGCCCCAGCTGCCCTGGTGGTGGCCAGCGTAGGCACCCAGACAGAGCCGGTAAGTGGTGCAGAGCTTGGAGTGTAGAGAGTGTAGAGAGTGCCTGCTCTGGTCTTGTGAGGGAAAGGTGCAGAATGGGCAGGGCTGCGCTCACTGCTCCCTGATGGAGGTCCTCCTCCAGCAGGTGGCTGAGCTACGGGATGCTGTCAGTAAGCTGCAAGATGTCAAGGAAGCTGAGAGGAAGCAGGACTGCTTGCTCCAGGACCAACACAGCACAGGGGCCTCAAGATTCCCCTCTAACTCATGGAGGAAAGAAGGAGGCTGTTGATCAGGGAAGCTGGGAATTAGTAACAAAAAAAAAAAACAACAGAAGGAGGAAGAGAGCAATTAAAAGCAAGGAGCTTCCTCCTAAATCTGCTGTACCCACCCAGAACTGCTTTGCTGTCCTGCAAGGGGCTGATGAGGAAATGCACTTGCATCAGAAACAGTCGGCTGGTGCACTGGCACAGAAGATCTCTACTGGTGCCGCCAGGAAAAAGCAGCAGGTTGTAGTAGTAGGGGACTCTGCCTTGAAAGGGACAGAAGTGCTCATCTGTTGGCCTAACCCGATGGCAAGGGAGGTGTGTTGCCTACCTGGGGCATGGATCAGGGATGCTGCGGAGAGGCTGCCTGCTCTAGTAAGTCCCACGGACTATTACCCGCTTCTAGTGATACATGTGGGTGCTAGGGATATAGATAGTAGTAGCCTGAGGAGTATAAAGAAGGACTACAGAGCTCTGGGAGAGGTGGTCAGGGGTTCTGGAGCTCAGATAGTCTTTTTGACAATTCTCCGAGACACAGGGGAGGACCTTCCAAAGGCAAGGAGGATTGGACAGGTTAATAAATGGTTAAAAGGGTGGTGTCATAGTCAAGGGTTTGGGTGTCTTGGACATGGGGCCCACATTTGTAGGCCAGGCCTACTGGGGTCTGGTGGAACTGCTCTGATAAAGAAAGGGAAGAGTGGCTTTGCTGGGAGGCTTGCCAGACTTGTCAAGGATGCTTTAAACTAGTTGTGTTGGGGGAGGGGAGCATCATTCAATCCCAACACACCCAGACAGTTGCCAGCACCTATAATAAATACTCTGAGCAATGTAGTAATATCCTAGCTGCTCCAGCCACTGAACCAGCTTCATTTGGAGCTCGGATCAGATGCCTCTATACAAATGCCCATAGCATGGGGAATAAACAAGAGGAATTAGAGATGTGGGCACATCTATGGGGCTATGATATAATAGGCATCTCCGAAACATGGTTGGATGGCTCCTTTGACCGGAGTGTTGGAATGGAAGGTTATAGGCTTTTTAGAAAAGACAGGCACGGTAGGAGGGGAGGGGGAGTTGCCCTTTATGTTAGGGGTGGGCTGGAGAGTATGGAACTCTCTCTGGGGACAGGTGATCAGTTAACAGAAAGTTTGTGGGTCAGGGTTAAGGGGAAATCGGTGATGGGACACATTACTGTGGGGATATGTTACAGATTGCCTGATCAAGAGGAACCTGTGGATGAAGAACTCTACAGACAAATAGGAAAAGCCTCACACTCTCAGGCCCTTGTTCTCATGGGGGACTTCAACCACCCTGACATCTGTTGGGGCGACGGTACAGCCCGGCACAAGCAATCCAGGAGGTTTCTCGATTGTGTGGAAGACAACTTCCTTCTGCAAGCAATAAAGGAGCCGACGAGGAGAGGTGCACTGCTTGACGTCGTGCTCACCAACAGGGAAGGGCTCGTTGGAAATGTGACTCTCCAGGGGAGTCTTGGATGCAGTGATCACAAGATGGTCAAATTTGAGGTCCTCAAGACAGTGAGAAGAGCGTGCAGTAAGCTCACTGCCCTCGACTTCAAGAGAGCTGACTTTGGACTCTTAAGGAACCTGCTTAGCAAGGTTCCATGGGATATAGCCCTTGAGGGCAAGGGGGCCCAAGACTCTTGGTTAACATTCAAGGATCACCTGCTACAACCTCAGGAGTGTTGCATCCCGACTAGAAGGAAGTGCAGCAGGAGGGCCAGGAGACCTCCTTGGATGAATAAGGAGCTGCTGAGAAAAAATTCACAGGAAAAAAGAGGCTTATAAAAGGTGGAAGCAAGGACATGTGCCCTGGGATGAATACAGGGATGTTGTCAGGTTAGATAGGGACCAAGTTAGGAAAGCTAAGGCCCAATTTGAGCTAAACTTGGCAAGGGATGTTAAAGATAATAAGAAGGGATTTTAGAGGTATGTAGTGTCTAAGAAACAGACTAAGGACAATGTAGGCCCCCTCCGGAAACTTTCAAGAGAACTGGCTACACAGGACTTGGAGATGGCTGAGGTTCTGAATAGCTTCTTTGCCACTGTCTTCACTGGCAAAGGCTCTGACTGCAGCACCCGAGTATTGGAAGGTGGACGCAGGGACTGTGAAAACCTAGACCTTGGGCCCACTGTACGAGAGGATATGGTTCGAGACGATCTTAAGAACCTGAATGTACCCAAGTGCATGGGAACTGATGAAATCCATGCGCAGGTCCTGAAGGAGCTGGCAAATTAAGTTGCTAAGGCCCTGTCCATCATATTTGAAAAATCACGGCAGTCAGGTTGAAGTTCCCGATAACTGGAAAAAGGGAAATATAACCCTCATTTTCAAGAAGGGGAAATGGATGACCCAGCGACTTACAGACCAGTCAGTCTCACCTCTGTGCCTGGCAAAATCTGGGAGCAGATTCTCCTGGAAGGCATGCTAGGGCACATGAAAAACAAGGTGCTTGGTGACAGCCAACATGACTTCACTAAGGGGAAATCCTGCCTGACCAATTTGGTGGCCTTCTATGATGGGGCTATGGAAACGATGGACAGGGGTGGAGCAGTTGACGTCATCTACCTGTACTTGTGCAAAGCGTTCAACACTGCCCCACATGACATCCTTGTCTCTAAATTGGAGAGATATCAATTTGATAGGTGGACCACTCGGTGGATAGAGAACTGGCTGGATGGTCACACTCAAAGAGTTGTGGTCAACGGTTCAGTGTCCGGCTAGAGATCAGTAATGAGTGGTGTCCCTCAGGGATCAGTGTTGGGACCGGTCTTGTTTAATATCTTTGTCTCTGACATGGACAATGGAATTGAGTGTGCCGTCAGCAAGTTTGCCAATGACACCAAGCTGTGTGGTTCTGTTGATACACTAGAGGGAAGGAATGCCATTCAGAGGGACCTTGACACACTTGTCAGGTGGGCTGATGCCAACCTCATGAAGTTTAACCATGCCAAGTGCAAGGTCCTACACGTGGGTCGGAGCAATCCCAGGCACAGCTACAGGTTGGGCAAAAAGGAAATTCATGGTAGTCCTGCGGAGAAGGACTTGGGGGTGTTAGTCAATGAGAAAATGAACATGAGCTAGCAGTGTGCACTCACAGCCCCGAAAAACAACCGTATCCTGGGCTGCATCAAAAGGAGCTTGACCAGCAGGTCAAAGGAGGTGATCCTGCCCCTCTACTCTGCTCTTGTGAGACCTCACTTGGAGTACTGTGTGCAGTTCTGGTGCCCTCAACATAACAAGGACATGGTACTGTTAGAACAAGTCCAGAGGAGGGCCACGAGGATGATCAGGGAACTGGAGTACCTCCCATATGAAGACAGGCTGAGAAAGTTGTGTCTGTTCAGCCTGGAGAAGAGAAGGCTGCGTGGAGACCTCATAGCAGCCTTCCAAGTATCTGAAGGGGGCCTACAGGGAATATTGTCCGATCCCTGCTAACTGTTCATAGGTAATTCCCATTTGCATTACCTGTGGTCTTTGGGCAGTATTATAACAACAGTCAGCATATTCTGCAGACCATAGTAAATGATCTCCTCCAGATAGAACTGCTTTTGTTAAAGTTTTCCAGTCTCCAGGAGGAAGCATGTTAGAAGCAATCGTTTCTATAATAGCAATTGTAAAAGGTGCTGTGGGTCCATACTGTGTTGTTGCTACTTTTAATTCTTTTAGTTGTTTATATGGAATGGCTTCATAATCATTAAAAAGGCCACCCATTCCATTTTTCCTCTGAATTACTGGGAATATCTGAGGAAAACCATCTAATTTCTCACCGTCCTGTTTTGCATCTTTTAAAGCCAATTGTAATGGAGAACGCTGCATGATAAGATCTTCTGGCCCTGGAGGAGGGGGCATAGTTCCTGCTCTAAAAGCAGGCAACACAGTAGGAGTACAATTTTCAGTTTGAATCCCCATACTTTTTACTACAGGGAATATAAGTTCCTCATTATTATATTCAGCAGCTTCCTTTTCTAATTCATCCAATTCATCAAGATCTAAATCATCAATATTATTCTGTGGGGCATCTTGCTCACGTAATTGCTTTGTTGAGTTTGATTTTAAAAAGAAAGAGTCTCGCTGAAAATTTATAGGGTCCTCATATCTAGGAGAAGATGGGGGGGGGAAGCTGAGGGTAATTGCCCCAACGATTTTGAACGAGACAAAGGTTTCTTATCATAGTGCGTTTCCCTTAACCATTTTTCATCCCCAGTATCCCCTCTAAGGCATTCTTTTACTAACGTCCACAAGGTAAATGTTTCAATAGATACTTTCTCAGGTCCATGAATGGCATAATATCCCTGAATCCTATCTCCTACTTTGTTCCAAGTTTCAATATTAATTGTGCCATTTTTTGGAAACCAAGGGCACACCTGTTCAACAAATTCTAAAAAATTATCAATTTGCTTAGTAGTTACCTTAACTCCTCACGCTACCAATAATGATTTCAACATAGATGCAAAAATTTTATGTTCTGTGCTTTGTGCATTCCCCATCTTTATCTTATTTAAAACGTCTGTTATACAAAGTTCTTCACCCCAACATATACTCACCTACCGTGGCTTCACCGGGGAAGCGACGTCCCGTCCATTAATGTCGAGTTTCCCGGGTTTTGGCACCAACTGACAGAGACCAGCTCATTAAGGACACCTGAAAGAAACAGACGGACTACAGCTCTGATGGCATGTAGCAAAGTTTATTGAACAAGCTTCTATATTTATACTTAAGTTAGATCCTTTTAACACGTTACAGGGTCCTGGTCTAAGGTTGATAACATCTTTTTGGTTACATTATAACTACACGTGACAATTGTTACCTGATCTTGCATTATGTTCTTAATTATTCTTGTTCTCTGGTCTTTCCAGATGTACTGCACCACCTGTTCTTTTATTGTTATAGAAACTGGTTTTTCTCCTTTAGGAGATTCAGGGAGAGGTCGAAACGCTCCCTTCCAGGAGCATATTTGCCTTCATCTTACTAACCCTTTCAGGCCAGTTCGACTACCTTCAGTCCTCCAGAACCATTGCCTAGCCAATGGGGTCTGTCGATTGGTAAGCGTACCATCCTGTTGAGGCTCGAAGGGGGGAGCAAAAGGTTGAATTGATTCATCCATCATGTCATCACTTTTGTTTGAGCTTGATTTTTTTACCCTTTTTACAGGTTTATTCAATGTTTCATTAGTGGGAAACCCCTTAATTTTATCTCGGTCCATCCCATCTTTCAACAAGGCAGCAAAAACTTATTTTTGAGAGATTCGATTATCTTTAGAATCATAGAATAGTCTCTAGCATCCCTGTAGGCCCCCTTCAGATAGTGGAAGGCTGCTATGAGGTCTCCATGCAGCCTTCTCTTTTCCAAGCTGAACAGCCCTAACCTTATCAGCCTGTCTTAATACAGGAAGTGCTCCAGCCCCTTGATCATCTTTGTGGCCCTCCTTTGGACTTGCTCCAACAGTTCCATGACCTTCTTATGTTGAGGACACCAGAACTGCACACAGTACTCCAAGTGAGGTCTCACAAGAGCAGAGTAAAGGATCACCTCCTTCAACCTGCTGGTCAAGCTCCTTTTGATGTGGCCCAGGATATGGTTGGCTTTCTGGACTGCAAGCACACACTGCCAGCTCATGTTAAGTTTCTCATTAACCAACATGCCTTCTTGGGGGGCTGACTTTAATCTCTTCTCTGCCCAACCTGTAGCTGTGAGATTGCCCTGACCCAGTTGTAAGACCTTGCACTTGGCATGATTGAACTCCATGAGGTTGGCATCAGCCCAACTCTCAAGCATCTCACCAGCCACTCATTATCGGTCTCCAAATGGACATTGAGCCATTGAACACAGCTCTCTGCATCCTGCCATCCAGCCAATTCTTCATCCACTGAGTGGTCCATCCATCAAATTTATGTCTCTCCAATTCATGCCCCATGTGGGGGGGTGTCGATCCAGTGGCGTGGCTCAACTGAACTGCTTGGTGAATGTAAGCAAAGTTGTATGCTGAAAGGAAGCAAAATCATGGCAGTCAGGTGAAGTTCCCGATGACTGGAAAGAGGGAAACATAACCACCATTTTCAAGAAGGGGAAAATAGATGACCCAGGGAATTACAGACCAGTCAGTCTCACCTCTGTGCCTGGCAAAATATTGGAGCAAATCCTCCAGGAAGGCATGCTAAGGCACATGAGAAACAACAAGGTGCTTGGTGACAGCCAGCATGGCTTTGCTAGAGGGAAAATCCTGCCTGACCAATTTGGTGGCCTTATATGATGGGGCTACAGAAATTATGGACAGGGGTGGAGCAGTTGACGTCATCTACCTGTACTTGTGCAAAGCATTCGACACTGTCCCACACAACATCCTTGTCTCTAAATTGGAGAGACATCAATTTGATAGGTGGACCACTCGGTGGATAAAGAACTGGCTGGATGGTCACACTCAAAGAGTTGTGGTCAGCGGTTCAATGTCCGGCTGGAGATCAGTAACGAGTGGTGTCCCTCAGGGATCAGTGTTGGGACCGGTCTTGTTTAATATCTTTGTCGCTGACATGGACAATGGAATTGAGTGTGCCGTCAGCAAGTTTGCCAATGACACCAAGCTGTGTGGTTCTGTTGATACACTAGAGGGAAGGAATGCCATTCAGAGGGACCTTGACACACTTGTCAGGTGGGCTGATGCCAACCTCATGAAGTTTAACCATGCCAAGTGCAAGGTCCTACACGTGGGTCGGAGCAATCCCAGGCACAGCTACAGGTTGGGCAAAAAGGAAATTCATGGTAGTCCTGCGGAGAAGGACTTGGGGGTGTTAGTCAATGAGAAAATGAACATGAGCTAGCAGTGTGCACTCACAGCCCCGAAAAACAACCGTATCCTGGGCTGCATCAAAAGGAGCTTGACCAGCAGGTCAAAGGAGGTGATCCTGCCCCTCTACTCTGCTCTTGTGAGACCTCACTTGGAGTACTGTGTGCAGTTCTGGTGCCCTCAACATAACAAGGACATGGTACTGTTAGAACAAGTCCAGAGGAGGGCCACGAGGATGATCAGGGAACTGGAGTACCTCCCATATGAAGACAGGCTGAGAAAGTTGTGTCTGTTCAGCCTGGAGAAGAGAAGGCTGCGTGGAGACCTCATAGCAGCCTTCCAAGTATCTGAAGGGGGCCTACAGGGATGCTGGGGAGGGACTATTCATTAGGAACTGTAGTGACAGGGCAAGGGGTAATGGGTTGAAACTTAAACAGCAGAGGTTTAGACTGGATATAAGGAAGAAATTCTTTTCTGTTAGGGTGGTGAGGTACTGGAATGGGTTGCCCAGGGAGGTTGTGAATGCTACATCACTGACAGTGTTCAAGGCCAGGTTGGATGAAGCCTTGGGTGACATGTTTTAGTGTGAGGTGTCCCTGCCCATGGCAGGGGGGTTGGAACTAGATGATCTGAAGGTCCTTTCCAACCCTAACTGTTCTATGATTCTTTGAAATTCAAACCGTACGGATTGCCTCTCGCAGGATGGGGTTAAGCATATGAGAATTTTGTGGTCTGCTTTAAGAAAAGAGGAAGGAAACTTTCTAGAAGTTTTTGCTATAATTCTCAGGCACTATGGGAAAAAAGTTGATGAAGGAGAACTGAAACGTATCCTTCTCTGGGCACCAAAAGTCGATCCATCTATTAATTCCACTAATATTTATAACCTGAGATTTGGGATAAAATTGGTATTAATTTGTGGGACTGTGCTACAAAAAATGATAAAGTTGCCACCACTTTATTGAGCCTATGGCGAGTTATTTCTGAAACTTTAAAACTTCATGCCAGCTCACAAGCACAGGGGGCAGAAGAGACACCTTCGACTCTCTTACCACCACCCTCTTTGCTGGACTCTGCTGTGAGATCAAAAAATCAGTCACTTGGAACTTTTTCGTGCTGTCGTAAAGGGCGTCATTATGTAAGTCAATGCTGTTCGAAATTTGACCGGGATGGCTAGCCTTTAACTTTACCGGGAAACGTCAAGCAGAGTGCGGCAAGGGGCTGTGCCATGACAACAAATTACCCCTCTGAATGGCCCCCTCAGGGAGCTGCCTCAGTTTTCCCGCCAGCACATGTGGCGGCGCTGGAGTGGACTTGGCCACCTCGGGAGAGACAATAATTCAAAACACATTAGTTGTGCTTATTCCAACAGGCACACATGGCCCATTCGGGCATGGAAAGGCAGCACTGTTAATTGGATGATCCTCTACAGCGATAAGGGGTCTTTTTGTGCTGCCAGGAGTCATAGATGCTGACTTTGAAGGAGAAATTAAAATAATGGCTTGTACTCCAATGACACCATGTACTATACCAGCAGGAAGCCGAATAGCACAATTAATATATTTTTCACCCCAGTTACCGGATGCTGTCCAAACTGTGCGGGGCTCAGAATGTTTTGACTCTACAGGGATACCTGAAATTTATTGGACTCAACAATTAACTATGGACCAACCCCAGTTGTCCTGTACTTTAAAATCATGGGGGACAAACATTACTTTGCAAGGAATTGTTGGTAGTGGAGCTGATGTTGTAGTCATTTCTGCATCACAAGGGCCCGATCATTGGCCTTTAATGGTGCTCATAACTCATTATTGGGAATTGGTGGTCGAACCTTTCCAAAGCAGAGCAGAGAGCTTGTTATTTTTGGACCAGAAGGGAGATCTGCCTCGATTAGGCCTTTTATGTTATCTGGATCCCCTACCCTATGGGGCAGAGACTGTTTAAGCCAATGGGGAGTACATTTAAGTACGGATTTTTCCTATGGGCCACTATTTTGCAGCAGGTCCCACCTTTAACCTGGAAATCAGATAAGCCTGTGTGGGCAGATCAGTGGCCCCTCCCAAAAAAAAACCTGCTGCAATTACACTAGTTGGTGGATGAACAGTTGAAATCTGGTCACATAGTCCCCACAACCAGCCCATGGAACACAACTGTCTTTGTGATTCAGAAGAAAAATAATGCTTGGAGGCTTTTACACAACGTAAGACAGATAAATGAGGTCATTGAGGATATGGAAGCTTTGCAACCTGAGTCTCTCATAGTCATTGATTTCAAAGACTGTTTTTTCATGATAGCTCTTGCTCCACAAGATGCACCGTGATTTGACTTTTCTGTGCCTTCAATCAATGCTGCAGAGCCACTTAAAAGATATCATTGGAAAATGTTGCCACAAAGCATGAAAAACAGTCCTACACTATGCCAGCAATTCATAGTGGCAGGTTTAAGGCCTATACGAGAGTGCTTTGAGAATGTTTTAATTTACCATTATATGGATGACATTTAATTGTTGCAGAATCGGAACAAACAGCCCAAAAAGTGAAATGGCAAGTGATCCAAGCAGTCTCAACAGCAGGACTCCAAATTGCAGAAGAAAAAATTCAAGAAGCTCCACCCTGGAAATATTTAGGATGGAAAATATCTGAACAAAACATTCAACCTCAGAATATCACCCTGCAGACAGGAATAAAGACTCTAAATGATTCACAAAAGCTCTTAGGAACCATACATTGGATCCATCCTTGCCACGGAATGGACTCAGTCAGAGACCAATATGATCAGACAAAAAGCCATTTATTGCAAAGCATTAACTCCTTATATACCATTGCTTACACACACCTACAGCAATTTGGCATATCATGATTGGATACTTGTCTTGAAGACCCTTAATGACTAACATATAATTGGTTAAGCACAAGTGTGAGAACTTGACCTCGAAAGCTTGCCAAAAGTCCACAGTTCTCATAAGACAGTGAATTACAGCTTCTTCTTATCTTGCTTGCTTAAGCTTCCTCAGGCCTGTCATGGCCTTGCTGTATCTTTCGGGGTTATTCAGAGTTCATGTACCAAATATTCATTCTCCTGTGAGAACACTGTCTCCACATCTCCCCCTTTTTAGTTTTACTAAAAGTTTTTTACAATTTGGTGCGTCTGCTCTTAGTAATTTTCTCCCAAGTCTCGAGATTAAAAGCTTCACCGACTCCCACAATTCTTCCCCTATCTTACGCCATTGATCTTTGGAGAATAACTGTCCCGTATTTTCTAACAACCCCCTTCGTCGGCACCAAAATAAAAAGTCCACAAGTTCCTGTCGGGGTATCGAGTACCCTGTTTTCTTCGCTACGCTTAGCAGTCCTTCTATCGTAGCCTTTTCTATCGCTGATACAGCGGAACCCATCCCGAACCAGACCGCAGTCTGCCTGACTCACCAGTCAGCCGTGGCCACGTAGTTTGAGCTCTTTTCCTGCCTCTCTCGGGCAGCCTGCCTCTCTCGGGCAGCCGGGATCTCCACCTTCTCTCGTCCGCGCTCTCTCTCTCCTGGTATCACGTCGGGGTCACCAGAATGCCGCGGCCAGGTGGAGGGGAGAAAACACCGATACGATGTAGGTTCACAAAAGCTCCATTTATTGATTACAAGGCTGCTCTTAATGTACTGTTTTAAGCTTCCTTACACGTGATCACGCATTACTTGATTGGCTGCCTCGCTTTGTCCACGAGGCATACACGCTCCCCTTTACCTTTCCTGATTGGTTTCAAACGTTCGTGTCAGTTTAGCGTTACATCATGCTTTTGCAATTACTGACATCCTGTTATTGTGTTCCTGTTTTGCTGATCTTGGCACTTCTTCCTCTTTTAACCTGGTGTCATAAGTTCACTTTCTCACAGCTTGCTGTAGGCCTGTTCAAGCGCCCATGCTCGACCCCCAACACTTGGGGTATTCACGGTCAGCTCCTGTAGCTGATGCATCAAGTTCTTCCACTCATCTGTCCAGCTCATGGCAATGCTTGACAGACTTTGCAGGCAGCCACCGTGGACCTCTAGGTAGGAGGACAGAAATATACCCCTTCCTTCAGGTTATCAGTTCTTGAGAAATAGACAGATTAAAGTGATTCCTTAAAGCAGAAGCATTCTGAGGCAAACGGAATGTGAAGCAGCTGCAGAAGTAAACTGCACATTTTTAACAGTCAAGGAGTTTGCTCCATCATTACACTCCTTTTTTTTTTCTCACACATGCAGAATCAAAAGCAATACTTCCTAACCCCTATGGCTCAGACCACACTGTAACATTATAAGGGGGGGGTTCCTTGAACCCTTTATATTTGATCAGCCTGTCTGTGTCCCAAGAAAGACGAGACCCTTGTGTGCGACCAGCCTGTCTGCATCCCATTGTGGGAACTATACTGAACAGCCCACTGTATCACAGGGGGATTCGACTAACCTGTTCAGAAACCCACACTGACAGCATCACTGAATCAAATCCCTTACATGCTGTTGATAGTACACTGGCTGGAAAACAAGCTTGAAGCAATACACAACAAAACTACAGTCACTAATAACAGTTAGAATGAGTTAATTATTTAGCATGCATACAATTCTTACCCAATAGGTGTAAAAACTTTTAAATGAATCTGACAACAAAAAAATATACAGAACACTGTCTGCCCTCATCACACACACACACACATATGGGATCCCACAAGCACACTCCACACAACTTCAATATTTGAAACACAAAATCCAGACAATCATAATTGCCACTACACGGTCCCACATGCAGAGCATGGCACAAGGACCTTCTGAAGACTATCAGGAAACCAGCTCCGAGAAGCATCATTGCAGTGCGAGGCGGCAGGCTCAACCTTAGTGGGCGTCCCCGCAGAGGTTCTGCCTCCTTCACATCACATGAGGCTTGGGCTTTTATACTGACCAAAATGCACACTCATTCCGACACAGGTGGCCAGCCTATGTTGGAAGAAGTTGCCAGCAATATCTCTAAAGGTTTGTAAGGGTTGATAGAAACATGGACATACTTATATTTACCAACTTCTAGTACATGAGTATCACAGACAGACTGTATCAAAGGAGTTGTATATGGGGTCCCAACTCCATGGTCTTACACATTCTGCCCAATACCCCTGATAAGAGCATACAAGAGACCTCCCATCTCGGGTGGGAGGCACACACACCATTGGAAACCATGCAATACATCCCCATCCCCCACCCTTCTCACTTCTCCCATTACAGCTGCCCATTTATCATGAGGATCTGGGGGATATAAATCAGTCTTTTTTTTCCGGATGAATAGGCTCCAGGTCAAAAGGACTATCCAGGTCAGCATTGAAATTATCAGGCATCAGAATCTCAGGAGCAGCAACAGCAAACTGATGAACGTGCGCAGGCTCCTTCTCGGGGTCAATAGGACCTGAATCAAAAGGGTCATCTTCATCCCCATCTTCAATCTTCGCAGCCATAGTGGCAACTGGCGGAGGTTTCGGGGGGGAGGGCGGGGGGGGGGGGGGAGGGGGAGGGCATGCTTGTCTCCATGATCTCATTTTTTGAATTTAACATCTCTAAAACAGTTCTCCAAATGACTAACAAATTTTTCACAGTGTCGTTGCCTTTCGTGGCCGCATTCCACAGTTTAATTCCTGCCTCATTCCATAAAGAGATCTCAAGTCTGGTAGACTCATCAATCTCTGGGTAACGCGTCTTCAACCATTTCACCATTAACTTTAAGTCTGTCTCTTTAAAGGTTGCTCCCTTCACCTTAAGGACTGAAAACATCCATAAATCAGAGGCTTCTTCCTTAGTAATTTTTTCCCAAGTGTCAAGATTAAAAGCTTCACAGACTCCCACAATTAACTTCTTGTTCTTACTCCAGAGCAACAATCTTTTTAGCACAGCTTCATCATTGTCTGTCTCTTTCACAGAGATGATATGTTAGAAGAGCTTAAGTATTACTTCTTCTTCTTTACTTAACTGTTTTCCCATCCTTAAGCTCCCTTCCAACCGTCCGGCTGCTCACCTTATTTGCACTGCGCAGTGTCTTCCAGGCTCACAAGGCTCTAATCCGAGGATTCCCTCTTCCGAGGCTTCTGCCTCCCGATCTTGGTCCAGCCAGATCGATTCCAGCCAATTTCTTCGTGGCACAGTGATTCACACCCTCTTCCGTTTCAATGTGAACTTACAGAGGGTCCCTGTTTGTGCACCATTTGCCACAGAATGGACTCAGTCAGAGACCAATATGATCAGACAAAAAGCCATTTATTGCAAAGCATTAACTCATATACTATTGCTTACACACACCTACAGCAATTTGGCATATCATGATTGAATACTTGTCTTGAAGACCCTTAGTGACTAACATATAATTGGTTAAGCACAAGTGTGATAACTTGACCTCGAAAGCTTGCCAACAGTCCACAGTTCTCATAACTCAGTGAATTCCAGCTTTTTCTTATCTTGCTTGCTTAAGCTTCCTCGGGCCTCCCATGGCCTTGCTGTATCCCTCGGAGTTATTCAGAGCTCATGTACCAAATATCCATTCTCCTGTGAGAACACTGTCTCCACACGTGCTCTCTTAGGAATATGTATGGAAGAACTCCATCCTCTCTTCACATTATTAGAGGGGGATCCATGTTTGACATCTCCTAGAACACTCACCCCCTCTGTGGGAACTGCCCTTGATAAAATGGTTGTAAAATTAACCAGTCAAGGTGCTCATAGGCAAAAAATGGACCATCCTATTAGCCTTTTTGCTTTTTATTCATCTTTTCAACCCTATGGGCTCTTAGCTCAGTGGGTTCTGCAAGACACTGATCCACTGATTATTTTGGAATGGATGTTTTTGTCACAATTTTGGAAAAACAGTTACAACGGCCATTGAAATGATAGCTGTGGTCATTCAGAAAGGAAGAGAGCAGTTATTGCCTTTAGATGCTGTTGAACCTAATATTATATGTCTGCCTCTTTATACAAAACAACTAACCTTTTTAACTCACCAGTCTTTTGTTTTTCAGTGCGCTCTACCAGATTTTACAGGGCAAATTTGTATACATTTCCAGGACATAAAACTGTGCAATCTCTACATTTTCTTCCCCTTTTGCCTGCTTCACAATTAACTATTACACCAATGTGATTCTGTGATTCTGTAATAACTGAGGCCCTCACAGTATTCACTGATGGGTCTGGCAAGACAGGCCGAACAGTAATAGTTTGGAAAGATGCTGAAGGACACTGGAAAAATTATATACACGTTGTCACAGGATCACCTCAGGTAGTAGATCTCTCTGCTATAGTCCGTGTTTTTAAATTATGAACTACTCTGATAAATATTATCACAAATTCCGCCTATGTGTGGGAGGTGCTCCAGTCCCCTGATCATCCTCGTGGCCCTCCTCTGGACTTGTTCTAACAGTTCCATGTCCTTTTTATGTTGAGGACACCAGAACTGCACACAATACACCAAGTGAGGTCTCACAAGAGCAGAGCAGAGGGGCAGGATCACCTCCTTTGACCTGCTGGTCACGCTTCTTTTGATGCAGTCAAATGATGATTCAGTTTGAATCCATCACCCCTTGTCCTATTGCTACAGTCCCTGATGAAATGTCCCTCTCCAGCATCCTTGTAGCCCCCTTCAGATACTGAAAGGCTGCTCTGAGGTCTCCACACAGCTTCTCTTCTCTGGAAGCTTCTCTTTTCTGAAGCTCCAACTTTCTCAGCCTGTCTCCACACAGGAGCTGCTCCAGCCCCTGATCATCCTTGTGGCCTCCTCTGGACTTGCTCCAACAGCTCCATGTCCTTCTTAGGTAGAGGACACCAAAACTGCAGACAGTGCCCCTATCCATCAGTTCTGTAGTGCTATCATAGAAGGGAATCAGATTGGTCAGGCATGACTCTACTCTACTCTGCTCTCGTGAGACCTCACTTGGAGTATTGTGTGCAGTTCTGGTGTCCTCAACATAACAAGGACATGGTACTGTTAGAACAAGTCCAGAGGAGGGCCACGAGGATGATCAGGGGACCGGAGCACCTCCCATATGAAGACAGGCTGAGAAAGTTGTGTCTGTTCAGCCTGGAGAAGAGAAGGCTGCGTGGAGACCTCATAGCAGCCTTCCAGTATCTGAAGGGGGCCTACAGGGATGCTGGGGAGGGACTATTCATTAGGAACTGTAGTGACAGGGCAAGGGGTAATGGGTTGAAACTTAAACAGCAGAGGTTTAGACTGGATATAAGGAAGAAATTCTTTTCTGTTAGGGTGGTGAGGTACTGGAATGGGTTGCCCAGGGATGTAGTGAATGCTCCATCACTGACAGTGTTCAAGACCAGGTTGGATGAAGCCTTGGTTGATATGGTTTAGTGTGAGGTGTCCCTGCCCATGGCAGGGGGGGTGGAACTAGATGATCTTGAGGTCCTTTCCAATCCTAACTGTTCTATGATTCTATGATTCTATGACTTGCCCTTAGTGAAGCCATGTTGGCTGTCACCAACCAACCTCGTTGTTTTTCATGTGCCTTAGCAAGCTTTCCAGGAGAATCTGCTCCATGATCCTGCCAGGCACAGAGGTGACACTGACTGGTCTGTAGGTTCCTGAGTCTTCCATATTCCCCTTCTCGAAAACAGGGGTTATATTTCCCTTTTTCCAGTCTTCAGGAACTTCACCTGACTGCCATGAATTTTCAAATATGATGGACATATGTAGGGATGAGTTAAATACCTTCCTGGGCATTTAACATCCTGCTGTATGTCTGGCTTGCACCAGCCCTGCTGCCAGCACCCAAAAAGCAAACAACAGATGATTTCCAAGCCCAGATCATTAAGAGATTCAGGTTTAAACCCCCTGGAGCTGAAAATACTTAATAATACTTATATATTGAAAATACCTAGATACTGAAAATGCATATTAATACTTCTATAAATCAGCTATTGCTGATTTATATCAGCTGCAAGATTAGTCCTCTCTGTAGAGGTCTCACCAGTGATGCAGAGAGATCTCCCTTCAGGTCATGGTTTGCAAATATAGACCTAGGTCACCATATCCTATTCCAAACTTGTAACCAAATAATTTCTCTGGCTTTGAACTGCTGAAAGAAAATAAGGAGAGAAAAAAAACCAAGCAGCAAATCTCACAAACAGCCAAACTGATAAATAGGAAGAGTCTGCAGATTAAAATCATAAATGTTAACACTATCCATAATCATAATCAGAACAATACACCCTAAGAACAAATCCTAACTCTAAACCTAAATACTAAACCTAAGCCCAACCCTGTGCCTAACTCTAAACCTAGTCTCTAAACCTAACCCCTGACACTAACTGAACACTAAACCCAAAACTAGATGCCTCCATACCTGTTAAAAGCAAGGGTGAAGAGATAAATAGGAAGAGTCTGCAGATTAATGTATGGCTGCATGACTGGTGCCAAAGGCAGGGTTTTAGGTTTTTCAATCATGGGCTGCTGTATGAGACACCTGGTTTGCTGGTGGTAGGTGGGATACAGCAGTCCCAGAGGAGGAAAAGGGTTTTGGGGCAGGGGTTAGCAGGGCTTATTGACAGGGCTTTAAACTAGATATGAAGGGGGGAGGGGATTTAACTGGGCCTGTCAGGGATAAGCCCAAGAGAAACATGCTAGGGCTTGAAGGACAGCGAACTAGGGAGGACTATCAATCTATTGTTTCATTTGTGGGAAAGGATAGTTTAGACCCTGTCCCGCAGGGGAAAAAGGGTACTAGCACAAGAGTTATCAGAGCTCACTTACAGAGCTTCAGGTTAGATTCAAAGTGCGAGGGGATTGTAGCTGGATTTGAACCAGTGAGGCATTGTTTTAGTATTAATGAAGACCAGAAGGCCTCCGGCCTCCCAAGGGTGCCATCAGCATGCTCTGCTCACTCCCTGAAATGCCTGTACACCAATGCATGCAGCATGGGGAATAAACAGGAGGAGTTAGAAGTCTGTGTGCGGTCTAAAGGTTATGATCTGGCGGCAATTACAGAGACATGCTGGGACAGCTCACATGACTGGAATGTGGTCATGGATGGCTATGTTCTTTTTAGGAAAGATAGGTCAGCAAAGCGAGGTGGTGGAGTTGCTCTTTATGTGAGAGAGCAACTAGAATGTATTGAGTTCTGTCCGGGGGCAGATGAGGAGCAAGTGGAAAGTCTGTGGGTACGAATTAAGGGACAGGCTGGTACAGGTGATACAGTTGTGGGGGTCTATTATAGACCTCCTGATCAGGATGAAGGAGTTGATGAAGCTTTCTACAGGAAACTGAAAGCAGCCTCGCGACTACTTGCCTTGGTCCTCATGGGGGATTTTAACTACCCTGATATTTGCTGGAAGACTCACACAGCCAATCATTTACAGTCTAGGAGCTTCCTCCAGTGCATTAACTGAAACAAGGGGAACAAAAAATCACAAAATGGAATATATAAACCTTTATAATTAGTTTTAAGCAATGTTAAGTTTGATAGCTTTGTAACAGTAGCAATGGAAAATTACTGAGGTGCAAAGTACATAGAAAAAAAATGAAGTACAGCTAGAGAACATACTGGCACAAGATAAATCATTATAGTTGATGTTGTTTTAAGAAAAACCATCTAGAAGAACAAGACACATGGATAAGGAGTATCTGGGAATGGCAGGTGTACAGGATGGGCTACAGTTTAACTGATAAGTAGGAGGATAGGAGGATTATTATGACTCTGGTGCTAAAGAATCAATTAAACTGGTAGAAGCATCTACTGCGCGTGCTTCAAAGGCTGCCAGAAGTGATGAAGATTGTTGGAAGAAGTAAACGACCTTCAGAGACCACCACCACATTTTTGTACGCATGCGGGGAGCTTTCTGGAGAATAACGTAATCCATACGTAGCCTCATGAATATGTATGTATGCCCAGGGACTGTATAAGGATGGCTTGTGTAGCAATAGGGAGACACACGTTAGGAGGACTTATCCTCCGTGTCTCCCAGCGCCGCAATAAAGAATACCTGCTTGTCATCTTGAAAACTTTGTTGGCAAGTTTGTTCCTGGAGTTTTCTCCGAATCAGTTTGGCACCCCAGATGGGACCCTCTCTGCTCGGCTGCAGGTCCCACCAAGGACAGGGCTCCCTAGGGCCCTCGGGAATTTTTCCCGGAGGGACCCTTCAACTCATTTGGATCACTGTGGGAGCAGACAAGGACCATCTTCATAAAAGATATTCTTTTCTTATGTATAGTCTGTAAGGTGCAGAGACTGCACTGGTGATTGGGTTGGTTTGGTAAGTGTGCACAAGGTTTGGAAGCCTTCCGTAAATCAAAATAGGAAATCTCATAGGTAAAGGCGTATACCCGGCTGCTAGTGTCCATTTGGGATACACCCACAAGAAGCAGAGGTCTTCTTGTGGTTTGGGTCATGCAAGACGCAGTGGGCGTCTTGTAGAAAAGGTTTTGGATTTTACTGGTATACACCCTCAAGAAGCAGGGGGCTTCTTGTGGTTTGGGGCATGCAAGATGCAGGGGGTGTGCCCTGGAAATGGGTTTGGATCTTGTGGCTTGTTACATTAGGGATTTTGGTCTTGTGATTTTGGTATTGGTGACAGGATGTTATAACTGTGTTATTAATTGTGGTTTGTTTGATAGAATTTTAGTCTCTGTTTCAAGTGTTGTAACTGTATGGAGTGTGTCTGTGGGATCCCTAGTGTGTGTGAGTGAGAGACTGATAATGGAAAATCAGCAGAGTGAAGAGATCATGAAAAAGAGTCCTTTAGGGTACATTTTGGCACACTGGAAAGAACGTGGAGGGTCTCCTGGGGGTTCGGTAAATAAGAAAATATTGGTAAAATATTGTAACTGATGGTGGCCTTTGTATACTTTGGAAGATCAGGAAAAATGGCCTAAAAATGGAATCTGAACTATCATACATTGTTACAATCAATGTTGTTTTGAGGCTGCAAGGAAAATGGCATGAAGTAATATATGTTTTTCACTTTAAGAAACCCTGTGGAGTAACAGATGCAATGCAAAATTAATATAGCTCCTCCAGATCCCTTAGTTTTGGCTTTGGAAAAGGACAGGGAAAAACTGAAAGTTAAGATGGAGAGATGTTGTTCAGCCTCTGATATTGAGGAAAGATGTTTAAAGTGAAAAAACAGTAATCAGGAAGATAGGCTGGAAAATTATCCATCACAGGTACCTCCGAGAGGAGCACCCTTTGCATCTGTCCTGTATGATATTCATAAGGTGCAAGAGATCGCTGTCACTGTCAACAAGTGGCAGATGCACATTCAGAGTTTAGACAGGGTCAAACCAGCAGTGCTGTTGCAGAGGCAGGCATCTGCAGCCCCTGCAGAGCAGGGTGAGCAACTGTGAGGAAAAAAAAAAGGGAAAGCCAAGGGGGAAAGGAGGGGAGGTCGATGAAACAAGGGGACCATAAAATCACAAAATGGAATATATAAACCTTTAAAATTAGTTGTAAGTAATGTTAAGTTCGATGGCTTTGTAGCAGTAGCAGTGGAAAGTTACTGAGGTGCTTAGTACATAGAATTAAAAATAGAGTACAGCTAGAGAACATACTGGCATAAGATAATACCTTCTAGTTGAGGTAGTCTTAAGAAAAACAGTCTAGAAAAACAGGACGCAGGGATAGGGAGTATCTGGGAATAGCAGGTGTCCATGATGGGCTACAGTTAAACTAACTGATAAGTAGGAGGATAGGAGGGTTATTATGTCTCTGGTGCTAACAAACCAACTAAACTGGTGTAAACAGCTACTGGACATGCTTCAGAGGCTGCCAAGAGTGATGAAGATCGTTGGAAGAAGTAAACGACCCTCAGAGAACACCACCACAATTATGTACGCATGCAGGGAGCTTTCTGGAAAATGATGTAATCCATACGTCACCTCGTGAATATTTATGTATGCCCAAGGGCTATATAAGGATGGCTTGTGTAGCAATAAGGGAGACACATGCTAGGTGGAGCTATCCCCCGTGTCTCACAGCGCCCCAATAAAGAATACCTGCTTGTCAACTTGAAAACTTTGTTGGCAAGTTTGTTCCTGGGGTTTTCTCCAAATCATCGAGCAGCTCCTGTGTTTGAGCATGGGATGGGTGCTGGGGCAGGCAAACAAGTGGGAACAGACATGTTCACGGATGGAACTGAGGGGTTGTTGAATAAATGTGGACAGGAGGAAGCATGGAGAGCGTATAGGAATCGGGAACAGGTAGAAAAGAAAAAGCTGGGTCATGCTGTAGCCATGGCTGCGGTGGTTGCTTTGAAACTGGGGTGGGGGGAGTGCCATGGTGTGGCTCTGGTGACTAAATTGGAACAAGACTGACAGGGACCTGGGGAATCTAACCTAGCAGATCCACTGGTGCCGTGGAATGGACTCAGTCAGAGATCAATATGATCAGACAAAAAGCCATTTATTGCAAAGCATTAACTCCTTATATACTATTGCTTACACACACCTACAGCAATTTGGTATATCATGATTGAATACTTGTCTCGAAGACCCTTAGTGACTAACATATAATTGGTTAAAAACAGGTGTGAGAACTTGACCTCAAAAGCTTGCCAACAGTCCACAGTTCTCATAAGACAGTGAATTACAGCTTCTTCTTATCTTGCTTGCTTAAGCTTCCTCAGGCCTGTCATGGCCTTGCTGTATCTTTCGGGGTTATTCAGAGTTCATGTACCAAATATTCATTCTCCTGTGAAAACACTGTCTCCACATCTCCCCCTTTTTAGTTTTACTAAAAGTTTTTTACAATTTGGTGTGTCTGCTCTATCACTGCTGGACTTGTGTAACATAACACCCACTACTCCAGGCAGCATTATTTCAGTAAGATTGGTCTGATTTGAAGTCACTTGAACCTTTATAACATGTGGCATACCAGTGAATCCTACACACCATGTAACAGGATGGAATAATGGAGATTTAACAGATATGCTCAGTATACTTGTCCATTACCCATGGTCACACATAATAGAGCAGATATTACAAAGATTTCAGTCATTGCTGTTTCTTTATGTTGTTGAGTTCTGGGGCTTTATATGTTTCTCTGGCAGTCAGTATGGTCCTGTCGATAGCTCTACACAGCTGGGCCTGCCCTTTTTCTCCTGGATGGCTTTCGGATAACAGGGGAGGCCATCCCTCACATCAAGGTCTGGCATGGCATGTGTCCCCACTGCTCCACGCCTGCTGGGTTGCAGCCAACAGCAGAGCTCAAGGTTCTTCTTGGTGGCAAATGCAGAGGCCAACCCAGTCTTGCCCTTGACTGTGGTAGCAGGCATTTGGTCAACATCAGTCCTTGCACCTTGTTGTCAATGCAGAGTTTCACCTGCTTCATCCAGTAACAAGTCACTACTACGGCAAAGCACACACAGATTTACATTAGCAGAGTAACTATTACAGAGTGCATCAGCATGTTGAAGATGCTGATGGCAGCGAGGGACTAACCAAAGAAACTTGTTACAGTGGAGTTCTCCCACCCTCTTAATTTGTTCCATTACCTGCTTTATAACACTACCATCATATTAGAATCTTTCTATCTTTTGCCTTAGCATTTTCTAGCAGCTGCTGCAAATTTGTATGCTCTAACATCTCTTTTTACAAGTGAGAAATCCATACAATACAAAGTGTAGTTTCTTATTAGAAACTGGCTAGTAAATACAGGTGGTTTTATACACAAGATTGCAGTCTCTAATAAATTACAAGCACACATATTCAGGTTGTTACTTTTCAGTTGCCCCCAAGTGATGTTTTGCAGTCATTTGTTTTTCTCTTCCTTTATCTCATTTTGCTTGGGGTATTCACCTACAGCAATTTGGCATATCATGATTGAATACTTGTCTTGAAGACCCTTAGTGACTAACATATAATTGGTTAAGCACAGGTGTGAGAACTTGACTTCGAAAGCTTGCCAACAGTCCACAGTTCTCATAACTCAGAGAATTCTAGCTTCTTCTTATTTGCTCGCTTAAGCTTCCTCAGGCCTCTCATGGCCTTGCTGTATCTTTCAGAGTTATTCAGAGCTCATGTACCAAATATCCATTCTCCTGTGAGAACACTGTCTCCACATCTCCCCCTTTTTTTTTTTTACTTTAAGAGGCAAAGCATTTTTCGCCTTACCTGGAACTTCAGATGCCAATACTCCCAGATATACTTGAATAAGGATTTCTTCTATTTCAGAGATCCTCCTGTTTGCTTTTCTGCTGAATTAGAGATATAAGGAGTTAATGCTTTGCAATAAATGGCTTTTTGTCTGATCATATTGATCTCTGACTGACTCAATTCTGCGGCAAATGGAGCCCGATCAAGGTCCCTCTATAAGTTCACATTGAAACGGAAGAGGGTATGAATCACGGTGCCACGAAGAAATCAACTGGAATCGATTTGGCTGGACCAATATCGGGAGGCAGAAGTGTTGGAGGTGAAATCCTCAGATTGGAGCCTTGTGAGCCCGGAAGACACTGCGCAGTGCAAATAAGGTGAGCAGCTGGACGGTTGGAAGGGAGCTTAAGGATGGGAAAACAGTTAAGTAAAGAAGAAGAAGTAATACGTAAGCTCTTCCAACATATCCTCTCTGTGAGAAGGACAGACTATGATGAACCTATGCTAAAAAGATTGTTGCTCTGGAGTAAGGACAAGGAGTTAATTGTGGGGGTTGGTGAAGCCTTTAATCTCGAGACTTGGGAAAAAATTACTGAGGAAGAAGCCTTCATTTTATGGGTTTTTTCAGTCCTTCTTAAGGTGAAGGGAGCAACCTTTAAAGAGACAGACTTAAAGTTAATGGTGGAATGGTTGAAGACGCGTTACCCAGAGACTGATGAGTCTACGAGATTTGAGATCTCTTTGTGGAATGGGGCAGGAGTTAAACTGTGGAATGCAGCCACAAAAGGCAATGATGCCGTGAAGTTTGTTAGTCATTTGGAGAACTGTTTTAGAGACATTAAACTCAAAAAATGAACTCATGGAGACCAGCATGCCCCCCCACCCCCCCGCCCTCCCCCCCGAAACCTCCACCAGTTGCCGCCACGGGTGCGAAGACTGAGGATGAGGATGAAGACGATCCTTTCGACTCAGGTCCTATTGACCCCGACAAGGAGCCTGTGCACGTTCATCTGTTTGCTGTTGCTGCTCCTGAGATTCTGATGCCTGATCATTCTGATGCTGACCTGGATAGTCCTTTTACCTGAAGACTATTCATCCGGAAAAGAAGCCTGATTTATATCCCCCAGATCCTCATGAAAAATGGGCAGCTGTAAAGGGAGAAGCGAGACGGGTGGGGGATGCAGATGTATTGCACGATTTCCTGTGGTGTGTGTGCTGGATCAAGACTAGTGGTGAGAAGGTCTCTTGTATGCTCTTATTAGGGGTATTGGGCAGACTGTAGCTGACTGTGGATTTCTTTACTGTAAGAGTGACAGAGCACTGGAACAGGTTGCCCAGGGGGGTTGTGGAGTCTCCTACGTTGGAGATATTCATGGCCCGCCTGGACAAGTTCCTGTGTGATGTACTCTAGGTTACCTTGCTCTTGCAGGGGGGTTGGACTAGATGATCTTTCCAGGTCCCTTCCAACCCTTGGGATTCTGTGATTCTTTCATTCTATTACTTGGGACTTCATATACACTCCTTTGATATAGCCTTTCTGTGATACTCATGTACTAGAATTTGGTAAATATAAGCATGTCCATGTTTCTAGTGACCTTTGGAGCCCTTTATAGATATTGCTGGCCACTTCTTCTGATGTAGGCTGGCCACCTGTGTCAAAATGAGTCTGTATTTTGGTCAGTATAATAGCCGAAGCCTCATGCGATGTGAGGGAGGCAGAGCCTCTGTGGGGACGCCTGCTAAGGTTGAGCCTGCCACCTGGCACTGTGATGATGCTTCTCAGAGCTGGTTTCCTGATAGTCTTCGCAAGGTCCTTGTGCCACATTCTGTATGTGGGACCATGTAGTGGGAGTAACAATTGTCTGGATTTTGTGTTTCAAATACTGTAGTTGTGTGGAGTATGCTTGTGGGATCCCATACGTGTGTGTGTTTGTGATGAGGGCAGGTGGTGTTCTGTGTATTTTTTTTGTTGTTGGGTTCATGTAGAAGTTTTCATGAGTAGCAGTTTAATATTTTGGGCAAGAAAAGGTTAATGCAAAAGTGCAGTTGCCGGCAGGTATGTATGGTTGCTGCTGCTGAGAAGGCAGGCAGCCGTAGCTGCTTCCAAGCAGGCAGGCATTTATAGCGGCTGCCGAATAGGCTGGTGTTTGTAGCTTTGCAAAGCAGGGTGAGCGACTCCGGAAAAAAAAAAAATAGGAGGGGAGAAGTTCATTGGAGCTTGTGGGATCAGCTGATGGGCTTACCCTGCCTTCTCCCCATAGAGACACCTATTGGGTAAGAATTTTATGCATGCTAAATAATTAACTCATTCTAGCTGTTATTAGTGACTGTAGTTTTGTTGTGCATTGCTTCAAGCTTGTTTTCCAGCCAGTGTACTATCAACAGCATGTAACGGATTTGATTCATGGACGCTGTCATTGTGTGTCCCTGAATAGGTTAGTCGAATCACCCTCCGATACAATGGGCTGTCCAGTACGGTTCCCACAATGGGATGCAGACAGGCTGGTCGGACACAAGGGTCTCGTCCTTCTTGGGACACTGACAGGCTGATCAAATATAAAGGGTTCAAGGAAACCCCCCTTATAATGTTACAATGTTGTCTGAGCCATAGGGGTTAGGAAGTATTGCTTTTGATTCTGCATGTACATCAGTGAACAGGAAGTGCCAGACATCTCTGCGCTCCAGAAGCACCAAAGTTCCTCTTCATCTACTACATCACATAACTGGACTATTGGGTGAAATTTTCGCTACCATGTCCTGGTCTCTGTAAGACAAGGGATAGAACCCAAAGGCAAGATATCTTTAATGGTCCTACCTCCAATGTGACTAATATCCTACACTTATACTTACAACCATAATTTGGTTTATTATTCTTGTATTACTGAAATTAGTAATTGGGGTGTTGTTGGTTTTGTTTTGTTTTGTTTTCTGTAAAATAATCTTTCTAGTAGCCAAAACAAGTGAACAAAAAAAAAAAAACCCAAAAAACCCAAAAACTCTCAATCTATTGAAGTACTGGGGCAGTTTGTAACCTGGGGGTAAATCTTAGACTTGGAGGAATAGTTTGGTTGAAACAGGATCTGCTAACTGAAAAAGCAAGAGAGGAAATGCATCCATAAGGTCTATCAGCCGTCACCTAAGCAGCATCATAGTGACAGAGAGAAAAGAAAAAAAACCCAAAAAAAACCCAAAACACCAAAACAAACAAAAAAGGGGGTGTAATGACGGAGCAAACTCCTTGACTGTTAAAAATGTGCAGTTTACTTCTGCAGCTGCTTCACATTCCTTTTGTATCAGAATGCTTCTGCTTTAAGAAATCACTTTAACCTGTCTATTTCTCAAGAACTGATAACCTGAGAGAGGGGGTATATTTGTGTCCTCCTACCTACAGGTCATGGCGGCTGCCTGCAAAGTTTGTCAGGTCTTGCCATGAGCTGGACAGATGAGTGGAAGAACCTGATGCCTCAGCTGCAGGAGCTGACCGTGAAAACCCCAAGCAGAATGAGACAGAGGAAGAGAAAAACAAATGATCTCAGAGCAGTCAACAAAATTGCAGAGGACATTCATCCAGTAGTAGCTAATTTGTATGATTTATTGACTAAATTGAATAATAATCAGAAATGGTTGCCATCTTGGATTTAAAGGATGCTTTCTTTTGCTTACCATTGGCCAAAGAAAGCCAAAATTTATTTGCTTTCAAGTGGGGAAATACTGACACAGGAAGGGAAACTCAATTAACTTGGATGGTATTACCTAAAGGGTTTAAAACAGTACAGCAATTTTTGGAAATCAGCAAGAGAACTAGAATCATGGAAGACACCCACTCAGACGGGGACTCTGTTACAATATGTGGATGACCTATTGATTGCTACAGAAATAAAGGAATAATGTATCCAGTGAACAGTGGAATTATTAACATTTCTGGGACTGGTTATTGGGTATCCAAACAAAAGGCCCAACTAATCCAAACCCTAGTTTCCTACCTAGGATATGAAATAACAGGAGGACAGAGAGAACTTGGAGCTTCTAGAAAAGAAGCCATCTGTCAGACTCCATGACCATCAACTGGCAAGGAGCTCTGGACATTACTGGGAATGACTGGATGGTGCAGACTTTGGATCCATGATTATGTTGTTCTGGTAAGAACATTATATGAACTGTTGAAGGGAAACCCTCCCTCTTTAGAATGGACTTATTCAGGAGAAGGGGCTTTTAGAAATCTAAAACCAGAGCTAATGAGAACTGTAGCTCTGTGACTTCCGGATGGAACTAAATCCTTTTGGCTATATTCCTGTGAAGAACAGGGAATAGCTTTGGGGTTTTTTGCTCAAAAACCAGGACCCTACATAAGGGCAGTGATGTGTTTTTCAAAACAGCTGGATGAAATGAGCAAAGGATGGCCCAGATGCCTAAGAGCTGTGGCAGCAGTTGTCATGAATATTAAACAAGCTCGCAAATTCACCTTGGGACACGAATTACTGTGCTAATGTCCCATGTTGTATCAGCAGTCCTGGAACAGAAAGGAGCCCACTGGTTATTGCCGCGGCCAGGTGGAGGGGAGAAAACACCGATACGATGTAGATTCACAAAATGCTCCGTTTATTGATTACAAGGCTGCTCTTAATATACTGTCTTACACGCGATCACGCATTACTTGATTGGCTGCTTCACTTTGCCCACGAGGGGTACACGCTCCCCTTTGCCTCTCCTGATTGGTTTCACACCTTCGCTTCAGCTTAGCGTTACATCATGCTTCTGGCATCTTGTTATTGCGCTCCTGTTTTGCTGATCTTGACGCTTCTTCTTTTAGCCTGGGGTCAGAGGTTCACTTTCTCACAGCTTGCTGTAAGCCTGTTAAAGTGCCCATGCTCGACCCCCAACAGGTTATCTCCTTCATGTTTTTTAAATACCAGGCCACCCTTGTGGAACAAGATGATACAGAAATTGTGGTCACTAACGTTGTCAATTCAGCATCCTTTTTGCAGGATCAATTGACACAACCACTAACACACAGCTGCTTAGCCACCATAGAGACTGTGTATTTGGGCTAAACCTTTACCTTCGAACACCTCTGCCCAGAAGGCAGAAATAATAGCGTTAGCGAGAGCCCTGGAATTGGCTAAAGAAAAAAGGATAAATATTTGGACTGATTCTAAATATGCATTTGGTGTGGTCAATGCACATGGTGCTATCTGGAAAGAACGTGGACTTTTGAACACACAAGGGAAACAGATTAAACATACTACAGAAAGTCTGCAATTACTGGAAGCTGTTGAGCTACCTGAAGAAATAGCTATTATGTACTGTAAAGGACATCAACAAGGTGACTTTGATCAGGAAACTGGAAATAATTTGGCCGATTTTAAAGCCAAACGAGCAGCTGAACAATATAAAATCATGTTCTTAATCCCTGATGGCAAACTAACAATTGAAAAATCTAAACCTAGGTATTCAAAAGAGGATAGAAAATTGATTCAAGATCTAAAAGGACAGGAAGATAAAGAGGACTGGGTTCAGATACCTGATGGGCGAATTGTAATCCCCTATAACCAACTCTGGAAGTTAGTTCAGGGAGAACATAATAAAACTCATTGGGGTAGCAACTCTTTCTATAAATATTTAGACAAACAAATTGTAGGAAGAAATCTATACACCACAGTTCAATCAGTGACAAAACAATGTCAGCTATGTCTTAAAAATAAGCATAAAACTGAAAATAGAAATCCAATTGGGACAATTGTGAGAAGAAGTTGCCTGGGACAGCAGTGGCAAATAGATTTTTCTGAATTATCAAGAAAAGGGGGTTATTGATATTTGTTGGTGTTAACAGATACTTTTTCAAAATGGCCAAAAGCATTCCCTTGTAGGATAAATAATGCAAGACAACTGATTAAAACATTATTTAATGAGATAATACCTTGCTTTGGAGTACCAGCAGCAATTTCTTCCAACCGAGGTTTGCAGTTTAGTGCAAAATTGTTACAAGAAATTAGCAAAAATTGGAAGTTGATTGGCAACTACATGTTCCATACAGGCCTCAGGCCAGTGGACAAGTAGAAAAGATGAACCATCTGATCAAACAACAAATTAGTAAAATATGTCAGGAAATGAATTAATATTGGTACCAAGGTTTACCACTGGCTCTATTAAGAATTCGAACTAAACCTTGTTTGAAAGAAGAAGTTAATCCATTTGAAATTTTATATGGAAGACCATATAAGTCCCAGTTAAAAGGAGAAAGTCTTCAAGAAGTGACAGAAAGCTATCTCTAACAGTTTTTGATCAATCTGGGAAAAGAATTGGAGGAGATAAATAAGAGAATAGCAGGGACAAGAGCAAGAGGTTTGGATTATCCGATTCACCCTTTCAGATCTGGAGACTGGGTTTATGTTAAGAATTTTTCAGGAGATCATCTACAGGAGAAGTGGAGCGGACCGTACCAGGTATTACTGACCACTTTTACAGCAGTGAAGATAAAGGAACAACCTGCTTGGATACATTATTCAAGAATAAAGAAAGCACCAGAACCAGAGAAGACATGGCAGATCGAACCTTCAGGACCCTTACCTATGAAATTGTGTCGGTCATAATTTGGACTCGTATGATAACTGGTGCACAAGCTTGGGACCAGAACTTATACCTGAAATTAATGCAAAATGTTACTGAAGTCTTTAATCGTAGTGACTATTGTGCGTGTGCACAGTTGCCTAAATCAGGAGAAAGTCTGGAACTCCCATTAATTGGAGTTCCAATTCCTAACACTGTTTCATGGACAAACCTGTGGGTGAACACTAGCAATTTGTATTCAAAGGGAAGGTTAAGATTTGGAATAGTTAATCCTAATCCAGGTAATAAATATTACACCTGTGCACAAAGATGTATTACACCAGGAACCAGGGTAGGAGAACATGCTTGGTTAAATGCCACAGACGTAGGTCACCATTCAAATTGCAATCACACTATTAATATAGATGGTATCGTAGTTCAGTGGTGGCCCATTCCTAAAGGGAAAGGATGGTATTGGTTATGTGGAGAAAATGATTATAAGACTTTACCCCCCCAACTGGAAGGGGGCATACACCTTAGGTGCTGTAATACCCAATTTTACTATTATCGACAGTTATCCTTCTGGAATCTGGATTAGAAGTTTTGTTAAACGGATTAAGTGAGGGTTTAACCCTATAATTGAACAGCATACTGCGTTGCATAGTTTTGTGAGAGGGCTAATTCCATCTTTGGGAGTAAGTGAATTAGAGAAAGCAATTGTAAATATCTCAGCAGCCATAGAGGAAATGGAAAGTAAATACATTGATATAATGCAGGCAGAACAACAAGATATAACCAGCCTATCTAAGGTGGTATAAAACTGAATGGCTCCAGACATGTTATTGGCATCACAAGGAGGAGTTTGTTCCATAAGCAATGAAAGTTGTTGTTCCTACATAGACCAAAGTGGCAGAATTGAAACAGATCTGGAGGAAATTTGGAAACAAACTAAGATATTTCATGAGATGGCCATGGATGACACCTCCTATGGTTTCAAAGAAATATGGAAAAAGTTAACTTCATGGTTACCTAATCTTTCCTGCTTGAGGCAACTGGTTGCAAGAATATTAATGTTAATTATTTTAATATTGATTATTGTGGTATGATACAATGTTCTCTCTGGTGTTGTAAACGATCTATGATCAGTTACGAAGATTGGAAAAGGAATGAAATTAAGCACCGAGTAGAAATGGGAAATTATTTCAAAGGACTTTTGATGGTAATGGTAATATATAAAATGTTGCAAAAGAATTTGCAAAAGGACAGAAAAAGTGGGGATTGAAACAAGGGGAGCACAAAATCACAAAATGGAATATATAAACCTTTAGAATTAGTTTTAAGCAATGTTAAGTTTGATGTCTTTGTAATAGTAGCAATGGAAAATTACTGAGGTGCATGGTACATAGACAAAAAAATAGAGTACAGCTAGAGAACATACTGGCACAAGATAAATCGTTTAGTTGACATAGTTTTAAAAAAAACAGTCTAGAAGAACAGGACACATGGAGTATCTGGGAATGGCAGGCGTCCAGGATGGGCTACAGTTAAAATAAGTGATAAGCAGGAGGATAGGAGGATTATTATGACTCTGGTGCTAAAGAATCAATTAAACTGGTATAAACATCTACTGCGCGTGTTTCAAAGTCTGCCAGAAGTGATGAAGATTGTTGGAAGAAGTAAACGACCCTAAGACCACCACAACTTTTTTGTACGCATGTGGGGAAGCTTCTGGAGAATAACGTAATCCATACGTAGCCTCATGAATATGTATGTATGCCCAGGGATTATATAAGGACGACTTGTTTAGCAATAGAGAGACACACGTTAGGAGGAGTTATCCCCCATGTGTCCCAGCACCGCAATAAAGAATACCAGCTTGACAGCTCGAAAACTTTGTTGGCAAGTTTCTTCCTGGAGTTTTCTCTGAATCATGATGATAACTTCTTAATGCAAATGGTGGAAAAACCAACTAGGAGTGCAGCTCTGCTAGATTTAGTACTCACCAACAAGGAGGGTTTGGTTGAAGTGGTGATGGTCAATGGCAGCCTTGGCTGCAGTGACCATGAGCTGGTGGAGTTTAGGATCCTGTGTGGGAGGAATAGAATACCTAGCAAGGCCACAGTTCTGGATTTCTGAAGGGCCAACTTGGGCCTCTTCAATCAACTGCTAAGGGAAGTCGCATGGGAAAGGGTACTAGGTGGTAAAGTGGCTGGCTCATGATAGTTGGTCAGCATTCAAGGACCACTTTTTCCAGGATCAGGATCAGAGTGTCCCAATGGGTAGGAAATCAAGTAAGGGATCTAGGAGACCAGTGTGGTTAAACAAGGAGCTGCTGGGCAAACTCAAGTGGAAAAGGAGAATCTATGGATTATGGAAGGAGGGTCTGGCCACTTGGGAGGAATATAGGACAGTTGTTAGAGGATGTAGGGAGGCAATTAGGACAGCTAAGGCCTCCTTGGAACTTAATCTTGCTAGTCAGATTAAGGACAATAGAAAGGGCTTCTTCAAATACATAGCGAATAAATCCAACACAAGAGGCAATATAGGCCCACTGTTGAACAAGGTGGGTGCCCTGGAGACACAGGATACAAAGAAGGAAGAGGTGCTGAATGCCTTCTTTGCCTCTGTCTTTACTCCTTCAGACTCTCCCTGGGGGTCCCAGATTCCTATAGCCCTAGAAGGAGTCAGGACAAAGGAGGAGTTTGCTTTGGTAGATGAGGATTAGGTTAGGGATCAGCTATGCAATCTGGACATCTATAAATGGATGGGTCTGGACGGAATACACCCACGGGTGCTGAGGGAGCTGGCGGAGGTCATTGCTAGGCCACTCTCCATCATCTTTGGTAAGTCGTGGGAAATGGGAGAGTTGCCTGAGGATTGGAGGATGGCAAATGTCACGCCAGTCTATAAGAAGGGCAAGAAGGAGGAGGACCTGGGTAATTATAGACCGGTCAGCCTTACCTCCACCTCTGGAAACATGATGGAACAACTTATTCTTGACACCACCTCTAGACATACCAAGGATGAGGGGGTCATTAAGAACAGCCAACATGGTTTTATGAGGGGGAAGTCATGTTTGACCAACCTTATAGCCTTCTATGAGGAAGTGACTAGGTGGAGGAATGATGGTAGAATGGTAGATGTGGTTTTTCTTGATTTCAGTAAGGCATTTGATACTGTCTCCCACAGAATCCTCATAGATAAGCTAAGGAAGTGTGGGCTTGATGATCAGGTAGTGAGGTGGATCGAGAACTGGCTGAAAGGAAGAAGGCAGAGAGTTGTGGTCAATGGGGCAGAATCTAGCTGGAGGTCTGTGACTAGTGGAGTCCCTCAGAGGTCGGTGCTGGGACCAGTGCTGTTTAATATTTTCATCAAAGACCTGGATGAGGGAACTGAGTGTACCCTCAGCATGTTCGCTGATGATGCTAAACTGGGAGGAGTGGCTGACACGCCAGAAGGCTGTGTTGCCATTCAGCGAGTCCTGGACAGGCTGAAGAGTTAGGCGGGGAGAAACTTGATGAAATTCAACAAGGGCAAGTGTAGAGTCTTGCATCTGGGGAAGAAGGACCCCAGGTTGGAGGTTGACCTGCTGGAAAGTAGTGAAGGGGAAAGGGACCTAGGGGTCCTGGTGGATAGGAGGATGACCATGAGCCAGCAATGTGCCCTTGTGGCCAAGAAGGCAAATGGCATCCTAGGGTGCATTAGACAGGGTGTGGTTAGTAGGTCAAGAGAGGTTCTCCTCTCCCTTTACTCTGCTTTGGTGAGGCCGCATCTGGAATATTGCATCCAGTTCTGGGCCTCTCAGTTCAAGAAGGACAGGGAATTGCTTGAAAGAGTCCAGTGCAGAGCCACAAAGATGATTAAGGGAGTGGAACACTTCCCTCACGAGGAGAGAGCTGGGTTTCTTTATCTTGGAGGAGACTGAGAGGTGACCTCATCAGTGTTTACAAATATGTAAAGGGTGGGTGACAGGATGATGGAGCTAGGCTTTTTTTTTTCAGTGATATCTAGTGATAGGACAAGGGGCAATGGGTGTAAACTGGAGCATAGGAGGTTCCATGTGAACATCAGGAATAACTTCTTTACTGTGAGAGTGACAGAGCACTGGAACAGGTTGCCCGGGGGGTTGTGGAGTCTTCTACTTTGGAGATATTCATGGCCCGCCTGGACAATTTCCTGTGTGATGTACTCTAGGTTACCCTGCTCTTGCAGGGGGGGTGGACTAGATGATCTTTCAAGGTCCCTTCCAACCCTTGGGATTCTGTGATTCTGTGTGATGAGAAATTTCTTCACAGAGAGGGTAATCAAGCATTGGAACAGTCTGCCCAGGTTAGTAGTGGGATCACTGTCCTTGGATTTGTTCAAAAAAAGTGCAGATAAGGACCTCAGTGGTATGATTTAGTGGTTGTCTTGGCAGTCCTGGGGTAATGGCTGGACTTTATGATCTTAAAGGTGTTTTCCAACCTAGCTGATTCTATGATTTTATCATTACATAATATATTGTCTAAAGAAGGAAATATGTAGGGGGAAGTTAATAAGAATGTGTGAAGGTACCATGGATACACTCATCATGAACAAGAGAGAACTGGACTCCAAATATGGAAGTTAGTGCTTGGAAACAATACCATCTCCATAGCACTTGCCAGTATGGAATAAAACCCCCTGTGCTCATTTTGTTGTTTTAGCCTATTTTACAGATTGTCATATTCTGTTTTGTCCTCTTATTGCAACAAAATGAAAATAGAGCTGAGGAATAAGTTGTATGTTCTGATCCCTCCTGAACTTGTGAACATGACCCTAACCCTAAAAATAATCCTAACCCCTAAAGGTAACCACCAACCGTAACCCATAAAACTAGCTATGTAAATGTAATCTAACACTAAGACATAACCTAAACCATAAACACTAACCCTGACCATAATGCTAACCTGAACCCGTAACCCTAATCCTAACAGCTACCCTAACACCTTAACCCTAACTTAACCCTAACTCTAGTGCAAAGATCTAAACCTAACACTAAACTTAAACCTAAACCCTAACATTATCTCAAAACCATGACCCTAACCCAAAACATAACTCTAACCATACCCCTAACCATAAACCCTAAAACCTAAACCTAAGAGCTAACACTAACAGTAAACCCTAACCCAAACACTTACTCCTAACACTAACCTTAAAAATATTCTAAACCAAAAAGAACACCCTAACCCTAACCATGACTTGATAGCAAAGGTTACTCCTTCAAATTTTAACATGACTATTTAATTTGTGTTTATGTGCATGCATGTACACACACCTGTGTATGAAAATAGGAATCTCAATTAAAAGACATAGGAGGATTGATCTGGAAATATTTATATCATTCAACCACATAGTGCCTCAAAATTTTGAAAGTGTTTCCCTGAACATGCCCTCAAAATTCAAAAATCGAAGGAATGGTGCGCAAAGAAAGTGGAACCAGTTATATTAGTTTTTTCTCTAGACAAAATAAAAATAGAGGTCTGAAGTAAGTTGCATGATCTGTTCTATCATAAATTTACAGAATTAACCCTAACACTAAAACATAACCCTACCCCTAACCGTAACCCTAAACCCTAAAACTAAATCTAACCCTAACACTCTAACACTCACACTAACCCTAACCCTAACACCTGACACTAATCACTACCCTAAAACTAAATCCTAACCCTAACCCAAACTCTTATCCCTAACCCTAACCATAACCTTAACCTTATACTAACCCTAAGAGTAAACCCTAACCCATTAGTAAACCCTAGACCTTACCCTAACTTGATTGCAGAGGTTAATCCATATAATTTCAACATTGCTATGTATTTTGTGTTTGTGTGTACACACATGTACATACACTTCCGAATGAAAAAAAGAAAACTGAATTAAAAGACATAGGAGGTTTGATATGCAGCTTTATGGACCATTCTGTACTGACACTAACCCTAACCCCCTAAACCTAACACTCTAAGCCAAGCCTAAACCCTAACCCTTTAACTATCCCTAACCCTAAACCTTAACCCTAAACTTGACATAAGCCTACCCCTAAACTGTAACCCTGTACCTAAATCCTATCCCTAACCCCAACCCCAAACCCTAAATCCTACCCCTAACCCCAATAGGCAGGGGTGTGTGGATCAGATGGCCTGGCACATCAGTCCCACAGAAGTATAAGGCTCTAGTAGACACTGGTGCACAGTGTAACCTGATGCCATCAAGCTATCAAGGGTCAGAACCCATTTTTATTTCTGGAGTGACAGGAGGATCCCAAGAGTTGACTGTACTGGAGGCTGAAATCAGCCTGACTGGGAAGGAGTGGAAAAAGCACCCCATCATGACTGGTTCGGTGGCTCCATGCATCCGTGGCATAGACAATCTCAGGAGAGGGTACTTCAAAGACCCAAAAGGGTACCGATGGGCTTTTGGTATAGCTGCCTTGGAGATGGAGGAAATTGAGCAGCTGTCCACCTTGCCTGGTCTCTCAGAGGACCTTTCAGAGGTTGCTGAAAGTCAAAGAAGTAGGACAGGTGAATACCTGATTCAGGGAAGAAAACTACTTCTTTTGCAAGCCTTTGCCAAGGATCTCAGGAACCCTATGTGTCTTTTATAGACCGATTAAGCAATGCTATACAAAGGCAGATTGATAATCCTGAGGCTGCCCATGCACTTTTATTTCAGCTATCATATGAAAATGCAAATGGAGATTGCAAAGCTGCTTTAGCTCCAGTCAGGGAAAAATTTACAGATACCCTAAAAAAGCCTATAACCTTCCATTCAAACACTCCAGTCATAGGAGCCATCCCACCATATTTCCTTGATGCCAATCATATCATATCCCTGTAGACATGCACACATGTCTAATTCCTCTTGTTTATTGCCTATACTATGGGCATTTGTATAGAGGCACCTGAGCTAAGTTCTAGATAAAGCCAACTCATTGTCTGGAGTGGCTAAAGTAGCTCTGTATTGCTCCAAGCATTCATTACAGTTGCTGACAATTAACTGGTAATATTGGGATGGATTGATGCCCCCCTCCCCCAACACATCTAGTTTAAAGCTGTCTTGACCAGCCTGCCAAGTCTCCTACCAAAGCAGCTCTTCCCCTTCTTTGTCAGACTGGTCCCATCAGCTACTAGTAAACCCATCTTCCCAAAGCAACTCCCATGGTCTAAGTAACCAAACCCCTGACTACAGCACCACCCTTCCAACCATATGTTAAACTGCCAGATCCACCTGGCCTTTTCAAGGTACTACCCTTTGACCTGGAGGATTGATGAAAAAAATATCTGAGCCTCAGAGCCCCTAATCACCTTTCCCAGTGTGAAATATACGGGAATGATTCCTGTCAGGAATTTAGGAGTCCTTGTCGCCATTGCACTTTGTGTGAAACCAGCCCTCCTTTGTGACCCTAAGTGCTCCTGTCAATACAAATGGTGAAAGGGAAGGAGAAACAAAGGGATAATCTCTCTTAATCAGTCACTTTGTTTTTCAAAGGGTGCTTTTGTTTAACTGCTTGACTGGCTTAAGGAGGTTAGATAACCAAGAGATACATCTTGTTACAGGATGTTGTAAAACTTGGGTACTTGGCAAATAACCATATAAGGTATAGAACAAAATGTTAAGACTACGGTTAAGCTTGTAAGCGTTTTTCTGTTAATACGTTACCAAGAAAGTTCAGCAACACCTTCACTGGAGAAAGACCCCAGCAAACAAGAAAAGAACAAAGGAAAGGAGCCACGTTGACATTCTGGTAAAGAAGACGATGGGATTGGCTAAAACCCAAGACCAAGAATTATAAGAGACTATACCCCAAAGATCCCGGTGTGCATCCTTGGTGGAGCGGAGACTCCCCGGCGCACCCAGCACTGCCTGCTTATTGCCTCTCGATATTAATCAATTGTAATAAAATTAATTGGATCAGATCATGGCTAAGATGAAATTTTTATAACACCAGGCCTCTGTAGTCCTTCTTAATGCTTCCCAGGTTACTGCTGTCGATACCACTGACACCCACATGGACACATAGAAGTGGTTAGTAGTCAGTAGAATTTACTAGTTGTAACCTCTCAGCTGCACCTCTGATCTGAGCCCCCAATAGGCAACATATCTCCCTTGAAATTGGGTCAGGCTGACAGAAGGGTGCCTCTTTACCTTTCAGAGTCACCTATAGCTATGACCTACTGTTTTTTCCTGTATCCACTAGTAGTTATCCTCTTTACTGGTGTGGTAACTGGTTGTTCCTCCTGTGTGGTGAATGTTGCCTCATTAGCCTCCTGCAGAGATGCAAAAGTTTCTGGGTGGGGACATCAGGTTTTGGAGGAAGCCCCTTACTTTCGTTTGTCCTCTTCCTCCTTAGTAGTCATTATTCTCAAACTAAATTCAAAAACACAGCACTGCATCAGCTACTAGGAAGAAAACTAACTATACCCCAGCCAAAAAAAGGACACTTACCTATTAAACTGCTTTTATCTCAACACATGACTTTTCCAACTTTTTGAGTCTCTCCCCTGTTGGGGGTCGAGCATGGGCGCTTTAACAGGCTTACAGCAAGCTGTGAGAAAGTGAACTTCTGACACCAGGTTAAAAGAAGAAGAAGTGTCAAGATCAGCAAAACAGGAATGCAATAACAAGATGCCAGCAATTGCAGAAGCATGATGTAACGCTAAGCTGAAGCGAAGGTGTGAAACCAATCAGGAGAGGTAAAGGGGAGCGTGTATCCCTCGTGGGCAAAGCGAAGCAGCCAATCAAGTAATGCGTGATCGCGTGTAAGACAGTATATTAAGAGCAGCCTTGGAATCAATAAACGGAGCATTTTGTGAACCTACATCGTATCGGTGTTTTCTCCCCTCCACCTGGCCGCGGCATTCTGGTGACCCCGACGTGATACCAGGAGAGAGAGAGACCGCGGACGAGAGAAGGTGGAGATCCCGGCTGCCCGAGAGAGGCAGGCTGTCCGAGAGAGGCAGGAAAGGAGCTCAAATTATGTGGCCACGGCTGACCGGTGAGTCAGGCAGACTGCGGTCTGGTTCGGGATGGGTTTCGCTGTATCAGCAATAGAAAAGGCTACGATAGAAGCGTAGCGAAGAAAACAGGGTACTCGATACCCCGACAGGAACTTGTGGACTTTTTATTTTGGTGCCGACGAAGGGGGTTGTTAGAAAATACGGGACAGTTATTCTCCAAAGATCAATGGCGTAAGATAGGGGAAGAATTGTGGGAGTCGGTGAAGCTTTTAATCTCGAGACTTGGGAGAAAATTACTAAGGAAGAAGCCCCTGATTTATGGATGTTTTCAGTCCTTCCTAAGGTGAAGGGAGCAACCCTTAAAAAGACAGACCTAAAGTTAATGTTGAAATGGTCGAAGACACGTTACCCAGAGATTTATGAGTCTACCGGATTTGAGATATCCTTGTGGATTGGGGCAGGAGTTAAGCTGTGGAATGCAGCTACAAAAGGCAATGAAGCTGTGAAAAGTCTGTTAGTCATTTGGAGAACTGTTTTAGAGATGTTAAAGTAAAAAAAAAATGAGATCATGGAGATCAGCGTGCTCCCCCCCCCCCCCCCCCCCCCGAACCACCACTGGTTGCCACTGCTGCAGCGAAGATTGATGTCGGGGATGAAGATGATCCTTTCAACCTGAGCCCTATTGACCCCGAGAAGGAGCCTGTGCATGTTCATCAGTTTGCTGTTGCTGCTCCTGAGATGCCTGATAATGCCGATGCTGACCTGGATGGTGCTTTTGACCTGGAGCCTATTCATCCGGAAAAGAAGCCTGATTTATATCCCCCATATCCTCATGATAAATGGGTAGCTGTAAAGGGAGAAGTGAGATGGGTGGGGGATGTGGATGTATTGCACAGTTTCCTGTGGTGTGTGTGCTTCCCACCCGAGATGGGAAGGTCTCTTGTATGCTCTTATCAGGGGTATTGGGCAGAATGTGTCAGACCGTGGAGTTGGGACCCCATATACAATTCCTTTGATACAGTCTGTCTGTGATACTCATGTACTAGAAGTTGGTAAATATAAGTATGTCCATGTTTCTATCAACCCTTGGAAACCTTTATAGATATTGCTGGCAACTTCTTCCAACATAGGCTGGCCACCTGTGTCGGAACGAGTGTGCATTTTGGTCAGTATAAAAGCCCAAGCCTCATGCGATGTGAGGGAGGCAGAGCCTCTGCGGGGACGCCCGCTAAGGTTGAGCCTGCCACCCCACACTGTGATGATGGTTCTCGGAGCTGGTTTCCTGATAGTCTTTACAGGGTCCTTGTGCCACGTCCTGTATGTGGGACTGTGCAGTGGGAGCAATGATTGTCTGGATTTTGTGTTTCAAATACTGTAGTTGTGTGAAGTGTGCTTGTGGGATCCCATATGTGTGTGTGTGTGTCTGTGTGTGTGTGTGATGAGGGCAGACAGTGTTCTGTATATTTTTTTGTTGTCAGGTTCATGTAAAAGTTTTAACAGGTAGCAGTTTAACCTTTCGGGCAAGAAAAGGTTAATGCAAAAGTGCAGTTGCCAATAGGCCGGTGGTTTTAGCTGTGCAAAGCAGGGTGAGTGACTTTAGAAAAAAAAAAAAAGAAAAGAAAAAAAAAGAAAAGAAAAAAAAGAAAAAAAAAAAGAAAAAAAAAAAGAAAAAAAGAAAAAAAGGGTAATGATAACTCATTCTAGCTGTTATTAGTGACGGTAGTTTTGATGTATATTGCTTCAAGCTTGTTTTCCAGACAATATGCATATGTAATACAAAAAAAAAAAAACAAAAAAAAAAACCAAAAAAAAACCCAAAACAAAACAAAAAAAATCACTTGAGGGCAACTGAAAATTAACAGCTTGAATATGCATGCTTGTAAAGTAGCTATTATTAGAGGTTGTGATTTTGCATATAAAACCACCTGTATTTACTAGCCAGTTGCTAACAAGAAACTATACCTTGTATTGTATGGAATTGTCACTTGTGAAAGAGATGTTAGAGCATGCAGATTTGCAGTAGCTGCTAGAAAATGCTAAGGTAAAAGCTAGAAAGATTCTAATATGATGGTAGTGTTATAAAGCAGGTAATTGAACAAATTAAGAGGGTGGGAGAACTCCACTGGTAAGAAATTTCTTTGGTTAGTCCCTCGCTGTCATCAGCATCTTCAACATGCTGATGCACTCTGTAATAGTTACTCTGCTAATGTAAATCTGTGTGTGCTTTGCTGTACTAGTGACCTGTTACTGGATGAAGCAGGTGAAACTCTGCATTGACAACAAGGTGCAAGGACTGAGATTGACCAAATGCCTGCTACCACAATCAGGGGCAAGACTGGGTTGGCCTCTGTGTTTGCCACCAAGAAGAACCTTTAGCTCTGCTGCTGGCTGCAACCAGCAGGTGTAGAGCGGTGGAGACACATGCCATGCCAGACCTTGATGTGAGGGATGGCCTCCGCTGTTATCAGAGAGCCATACAGGAGAAAAAGGGTAGGCCCAGCTTTGTACAGCTATCAACAGGACCATACTGACTGCCAGCGAAAAGTATAAAGCCTCAGAACATAAAGAAACAGCAATGATAGAAATCTGTGTAAAATCTTTGTAATATCTGTTCTATTATGTGTGACCATGGGTAATGGACAAGTATACTGAGCACATGTGTTAAATCCCCATTATTCCAACTTGTTACATGGTGTGTAGAATTCACTGGTATGCCACATGTTATAAAGGTGACATCAAATGACTTCAAATCAGACTAATCTTACTGAAATAATGCTACCTAGAGTAGTGGGTTGTTATGTTACACAAGTCAAGCAGTGATAGAGCAGACACAATAAATTGTCAAAAACTTTTCGTAAAACTAAAAAGGGGGAGATGTGGAGACAGTGTTCTCACAGGAAAATGAATATTTGGTACATGAGCTCTGAATAACTCCGAGGGATACAGCAAGGCTGTGGGAGGCCTGAGGAAGCCTAAGCAAGCAAGATAAGAAGAAGCTGTAATTCACTGAGTCCTGAGAGCTGTGGACTGTTGGCAAGCATTCGAGGTCAAGTTCTCACACCTGTGCTTAACCAATTATATGTTAGTCACTAAGGGTCTTCAAGACAAGTATCCAATCATGATATGCCAAATTGCTGTAGGTGTGTGTAAGCAATAGTATATAAGGAGTTAATGCTTTGTAATAAATGGCTTTTTGTCTGAACAAAAAAAAAAAAAAAAAAAAGGGGGAGTGTAACTCCTTGACTGTTAACACTGTACAGTTTACTTCTGCAGCTGCTTCACATCCCCTTTGCATTAGAATGCTTCTGGGCATGTGTTGTATGAATCTTTCTGATCATTCAGAATCTATTCACAAGAAATTGTTTGAACTTAAAGAAAATATGAAAGAACTTACTGTAGAAACAAATCCTATAGACTCTTGGTTAAAATCGTTAGGAATAAGTAGTTGGTTAAGGAGTTTAATCATGATGTTTAGCGGACCAATAACGATTATGTTGTTAATTTTGTTTTTTGGACCTTGTTTGTTACAATGTATTATGCAACGCATGCAGCAGATGACTAACACTTTATTTGAAAAAAGAGGGGGAGATTCTGGGGGTCGAGCATGGGCGCTTTAACAGGCTTACAGCAAGCTGTGAGAAAGTGAACTTCTGACACCAGGTTAAAAGAAGAAGAAGTGTCAAGATCAGCAAAACAGGAATGCAATAACAAGATGCCAGCAATTGCAGAAGCATGATGTAACGCTAAGCTGAAGCGAAGGTGTGAAACCAATCAGGAGAGGTAAAGGGGAGCGTGTATCCCTCGTGGGCAAAGCGAAGCAGCCAATCAAGTAATGCGTGATCGCGTGTAAGACAGTATATTAAGAGCAGCCTTGGAATCAATAAACGGAGCATTTTGTGAACCTACATCGTATCGGTGTTTTCTCCCCTCCACCTGGCCGCGGCACTCCCCCATCCCATTGTGAGGGAAGTGAGCAAGAGTCTGTGTGGTGCTTAGCTGCCAGATGGGGTTAAACCATGACAAAGGTTCAGACTCAGATTCTGACTAAGTCTAGTCTTTGGGACTAGAATTTTGGTAAGGCCTCACTTTTAGTGATAAGCAAAGAGAAGTGCTTATAATTCTAACTAAAGAGTTAAGTTTGGGGGTTGGTTTTGTTGTCTTTTAAAATCTAAGACAAAGAATCATTAGCACTGACAGAGAAGCCACACTGAAAACAGCATTTGTTAATAATTTTTAAAATATGTGACTCTTGGAAAGTCTGTATTCCTCAATGTAAATACCTCTTGCATTTCCACTTAGTTCTTTCTTTGTTAAAGTTCAAAAACCCAGTAGCTGCCACATGCTCAGAGGAGTTCAAGGTTTGTGATGTCGCCCGGGGATGTATGAGAGGATTTCTAGGCCCCTGGCATGCTTGGGCTGTGTGTGTAGCACTGGCCAGAAATTGCAAGCAGGAGTGGCCTTGCAGTTTGTGTAGCAGTTCACGCAGGAAAGGCTGCCAGTTATCAGGATGCTGCCTGCTCTACTCACCAGCAGGTTTAGGCTGCAGCCTGAGACAAGGAGGCACAAAATGAAATACAAACCTTTGTAAATAAGTAGAATCACTTCTAAGTAATGTTAAATTTGATGGCTTTGTAACAGTATGCCCTGAGTTCAGCAGTAGTGGTCATTTTTTCTCCTTCTTGGTAGTCGGTGCAGTGCTGTGTTTTGACTTTCGGGCTGGGAATGGTGCTGATAGTACATATGTTTTTAGTTACTGATCAAATGTTGGGTTTGTCCAAGGACTTTCTGAGTCTCATGCTCTGCCAGGGAGGAGGGGAGGCCAGGAGGAAGGAGAGACAGGACATCTGACCCAGGCTAGCCAAAGAGGTATTCCATACCATAGCACGTCATGCCCAGAATGTAACCGAGAGTTACCCGGAAAGGCTAGGACTCAGGGGGATGGAGGAGGTATCGGTCGGTGCTCAGTCAGACAGGGTGGGGTGAGTTATGGGTCGGCGGCTGGTGAGGTGTTGTATTCTCTTCACTTGTTATTTCCTTTATCATTATTATTATTATTGGTGGTAGCAGTAGTGATTTGTGTTATACCTTAGTTATTAAGCTGTTCTTATCTCAACCCGTGGGAGCTACATTCTTTGGATACTCCTCCCCAGCTCTCTGGGAGTTGGAGGAGCAAGGGGAGGGTGTTAATGAACAAGCTGTGTGGATTGGTTTAAACCACAACAGTTCTTTTTGGTGCCCAACGTGGGGCTCGAGGGGTTGAGATAATAACAGATCTGACAGGATTTATAGTCACGCGTCACAATGCTGATTTATTGGCTCTCAAAGTTGTTTCTCTTGATTTCACAGTTTCAAAATGTTGTAACTTACTTAGGGCCTGTATTTGCTGTGGTAGTGTTTATCAAGTATGTGGCTTGGGCTAAGGTTCTTGTTTCACTGTACTTTATGGCAATGACTTGTAATACGGGGGGGCTCCGGCAGCAGGGCGGGATGGACATGGCCGTGGACTTGTACCAGGCCTTCCTGCTGCTCTTCACCATTCTTGCCCTTGTCCTCGCCTCCCTCTTTGTGAGGCTGCGGGGAGCCAAGGAGGAGAGGCCCCAGGAGCCAGCAGCGGCTGAAGCAGCCTGGGAGAGTGGCCCCAGAGACCAAGCGGCAGTAGCAGAGCAGCAGGAGGAGGCGGTGGATGAGCAGAAAGAGGCAGCAGCCGAGCAGCGGGAGCAGGCAGCGGAGGAGCCAAGCCCCGCGGCTGAGCCCAGCCCCGTGATGGCTGAAAGCATCCCCCAGAAGTCACCTGCCGAGCCCCAGGAGGATGTAGGAGAACATGAAGCATTTCCCAGCAAGGCAGAGGAGGAAGATCTGGACTCAGGAAAAGAGAAGCTGGTGGTGGGATGTTGACGCAGGAATCCCGGACAACGCAGAGACATTCAATATGGTCAAATGATTGCCAAACTTTATTAGATACAGTTCTCCTTTTATACCCTTACACCCTTAGGTTTCTTATGTAACAGCCTTGGATACTGAGCTCTAATTGGTTAGTCTAGAGGTTACTATTGTTTACAGAGCTAATGTTTATAACTTGTTATAATTGTGACTAAATACTTTATTCTAAAAATACAGTGGGAAACTACAACCTCGGCAGAGATCATTCTCTGCACGAAAACATGGAAAATTACAGAGGCCTAACAAGACAACTGACTTTGCTTATGCCTGCCAAAAATCTTCTTATTTTACAGTAATAAGGCTCAGGGTATCGGAATCGCTCACTACGTGGCCTTGGCTCTTTAAGAATTCGCACAGTGGGAGAGCTGGCAAGCACGGCAGCTAGGTGAGCTCCAGTGACAAGTACTGCAGCATCATTTGAGAGTTCTGAAGGTTTTGAATGGCTTTTGGGTATCCTTGGGACCTGCCTGCTGATTGTGATGGGGTTCAGCATGTTGGCACTCACACAGTGTGTTCTACCCACAACCATTTTGTCTGATCTCAAAAGTTAAGCAGAGTCAGGTTTGGGCCTTGTCTAGGGTTAGACAATGATATAGGAGTACCAGGAGATTTGCCCCAAGGCTGGACAGTCATGAGAGGCAGGACATGTGGGACAGTATGGGCGAGTATCTGGTCCACTGGGCCCCTCCAGTGCTTTGGAAGCATTGGAGATGGAAGGCAGCTGTATGGAGTCCCCAGCAACAAGCTGTAGAACTGCTGAAAGAGAAGGTTTTTGAGCATGGTAGGCCCATGATACTTCAGGCCATCAGAGCAGAGATGCAACATAAAGATGGACTCATGATCGAGGGGTGGATGTTGCGGTGGACACTATTGCCCAGGTTATGCATGAGTGTGAATACTGCACACAACCTCTAATGCTCTGAAAGACTGTTACAAGAGATGGAGCCTGACATCATGGACCAGATGGACTCAGCAGCATTATAGGGACTGGTCCATGCACTAAGACAAGAGTGCACTGAGATTAGAGTGATGGTATATTGAAAATGTGGAATCTGAGCATGACATGAATGGTATAGAATAAGGGTTGGATAATGTCCTGGGTTCAGCAGTAGCAGTCATTTTTAGTCCTTCTTGGTAGCTGGTGCAGCTCTGTGTTTTGACTTTCAGGCTGGGAATGGTGCTGATAGTGGATAACCAATTAATTGCTACAGAAAAAAAGAAGGAACGTATCCAGTGGACAGTGGGATTACTAAATTTTCTGGGACTAAATGATTATCAGGTATCCAGACAAAAGTCCCAACTAATTCAAACCTGAGTTTCCTACCTAGGATATGAAATAACAGGAGAACAGAGAAGTTGGAACTGCTAGAAAAGAAGCAATTTGTCAAATTCCATGACCATCGACCATCAAGGAGTTCCAGACGTTCCTGGGAATGACTGGATGATGCAGACTTTTGATCCACGATTACGGTGTTCTGGTAAGACCACTATATGAACTGTTGAAAGAAAACCCTCTCTCTTTGGAATAGAGTGATTCAGCAGAGGAGGGCTTTAGGAATTTGAAAAACAGAGCTAATGAGAAATGCAGCTCTGTGACTTCCGAATGTGGCTAAATCATTTCAACTATATTCCTATGAAGAACAGGGAATAGCTTTGGTCCTTGCTCAGAAACTAGGACCCTGTAAGAGGGCAGTGACGTGTTTTTCAAAACAGCTGGATGAAGGGAGCAAAGGATAGGCCAGATGCCTAAGGGCTGTGGTAGCAGTTGTCATGAATATTGAAGAGGCTTGCAAAATCACCTTGGGGCAAAAGCTTACTGTACTAGTGTCCCATGTTGTATCAGCAGTTCTGGAACAGAAAGAAGCCCACTGGTTATCTCCTTCACGTTTTTTTTTAAATACCAGGCCATTCTTGTGCAACATGATGATATAGAAATTGTGGTCACTAATGTTGTCAATCCAGCATCCTTTTTCAGGAACAACCAACAGAACTATTACTGCTTGGCCACTATAAAGACTGTATTGAAGCTGACCAGATTTGAGAGAAAACTCTGGAACATGCTGAATGAGAACCCTGGTATTGGTTAAAGACAAAAGGATAAATATTTGGACTGATTCTAAATATGCATTTGTTGTGGTCCATGCACATGGTGCCATCTGAAAAGAATGAGAACTTTTGAACTCACAGGGGAAAAAAAAATTAAACATGCTACAGAAATTCTATGACTCCTGGAAGTTGGTCAGCTACCTGAGGAATTAGCTATTATGTGCTGTAGAGGGCATCAACAAGGTGACTCTCATCAGGAAAATGGAAAAAATTTGGCCAATATTGAAGCCAAACAAGAAGCTGAACATTCTAAAATCATTCATTTAATCCCTGATAGCAAACTAACAACTGAGAAATCTAAACCTAGATATTCAAAGGATAGAACATTGATTGAAGATCTCAAAGGACAGGAAAACAAAGAGGATTAGGTTCAGATACCTGATGGGAGGATTGCAATTCCCTGTAATCAACTCTGGAAGATACTTCAGGAGGAACATAATAAAACTCATTGGGGTAGCAACTCCTTGTATAAATACTTAAACAAATTGTAGGAAGGAATCTATATACTATAGTTCAATTAGTGACAATGTCAGCTCTGTCTCAAGAATAATCCTAATTTGAAAATAGAAATCAAATTGGTACAATTGGGGAGGAAGCTACTCGGGACAGTATCGGCAAATAAATTTTTCTGAATTATCGAGAACAGGAGGTTACCAATATTTGTTGGTGTTAAGGAATACTTTTTCAGGGTGGCCAGAAGCATTCTCTTGTAGAATAAATAATGCAAGACAAGTAATTGGAACATTGTTAAATGATATACCTTGTTTTGGAGTACCAGAGGCAATTTCTTTCGACCAAGGCTCGCACTTTAGAGCAAAATAGTTGCAAGAAATTAGCAAAAAATTAGAAATTGTTTCGCAACTACATGTTCCATACAGGCCTCAGGTCAGTGGACAAGTGGAAAAGACGGCTCATCTAATCAAACAACAGACTGGTAAAATATGTCAGGAAATGAATTAATATTGGTACCAAGTCTTACCACTGGCTCTATTAAGAATTGGAACTAAACCCTGGTCAAAAGAAGAGGCTAGACCATGTAAAATTTTATATGGAAGACCATATCAGTCCCAGTTTAAAGGAGAAAGTCTTCTGGAAGTGGGAGAAGGCTATCTCCAAGGGTTTCTGGTCAACCTGGGAAAACAATACAGAAATAAGAGAATATTGGGACAAGAGCGAGAGGCGCAGATAATCCGACTGACCCTTTTAGATCCAGGGACTGGGTTTATGTTAAGAATTTTTCAAGAGATCCTCTACAGGAGAAGTGGAGCGGACCATACCAGATATTACTGACCACCTTTACAGCAGTGAAGGTAAAGGAACAACCTGCTTGGATACAATATTCAAGGATAAAGAAAGCACCAGAGCCAGAGAAGACATGGTTGAACCCTTACATATGAAATTGTATCGATCATAATTTAATCATAGAATCATAGAATCATAGGACCTCATGATCATCTAGTTCCAACCCCCCTGCCATGGGCAGGGACACCTCACACTAAACCATATCAACCAAGGCTTCATCCAACCTGATCTTGAACACTGCCAGGGATGGAGCATTCACTACCTCCCTGGGAAACCCATTCCAGTACCTCACCACCTTAACAGTAAAGAATTTCTTCCTTATACCCAGTCTAAACCTCTGCTGTTTAAGTTTCAACCCGTTACCCTTGTCCTATCACTACAGTCCCTAATGAATAGTCCCTCCCCAGCATCCCTGCAGGCCCCCTTCAGTTGGGACCCCATATACAACTCCTTTGATACAGTCTGTCTGTGATACTCGTGAACTAGAAGTTGGTAAATATAAGTATGTCCATGTTTCTATCAACCCTTGCAAACCTTTAGAGATATTGCTGGCAACTTCTTCCAACATAGGCTGGCCACGTGTGTCGGAATGAGTGTGCATTTTGGTCAGTATAAAAGCCCAAGCCTCATGTGATGTGAAGGAGGCAGAACCTCTGCGGGGACGCCCACTAAGGTTGAGCCTGCCGCCTCGCACTGCAATGATGCTTCTCGGAGCTGGTTTCCTGATAGTCTTCAGAAGGTCCTTGTGCCATGCTCTGCATGTGGGACCGTGTAGTGGCAATTATGATTGTCTGGATTTTGTGTTTCAAATATTGAAGTTGTGTGGAGTGTGCTTGTGGGATCCCATATGTGTGTGTGTGTGTGATGAGGGCAGACAGTGTTCTGTATATTTTTTTGTTGTCAGATTCATTTAAAAGTTTTTACACCTATTGGGTAAGAATTGTATGCATGCTAAATAATTAACTCATTCTAACTGTTATTAGTGACTGTAGTTTTGTTGTGTATTGCTTCAAGCTTGTTTTCCAGCCAGTGTACTATCAACAGCATGTAAGGGATTTGATTCAGTGATGCTGTCAGTGTGGGTTTCTGAACAGGTTAGTCGAATCCCCCTGTGATACAGTGGGCTGTTCAGTATAGTTCCCACAATGGGATGCAGACAGGCTGGTCGCACACAAGGGTCTCGTCTTTCTTGGGACACAGACAGGCTGATCAAATATAAAGGGTTCAAGGAACCCCCCCCTTATAATGTTACAGTGTGGTCTGAGCCATAGGGGTTAGGAAGTATTGCTTTTGATTCTGCATGTGTGAGAAAAAAAAAAGGAGTGTAATGATGGAGCAAACTCCTTGACTGTTAAAAATGTGCAGTTTACTTCTGCAGCTGCTTCACATTCCGTTTGCCTCAGAATGCTTCTGCTTTAAGGAATCACTTTAATCTGTCTATTTCTCAAGAACTGATAACCTGAAGGAAGGGGTATATTTCTGTCCTCCTACCTAGAGGTCCACGGTGGCTGCCTGCAAAGTCTGTCAAGCATTGCCATGAGCTGGACAGATGAGTGGAAGAACTTGATGCATCAGCTACAGGAGCTGACCGTGAATACCCCAAGTGTTGGGGGTCGAGCATGGGCGCTTGAACAGGCCTACAGCAAGCTGTGAGAAAGTGAACTTATGACACCAGGTTAAAAGAGGAAGAAGTGCCAAGATCAGCAAAACAGGAACACAATAACAGGATGTCAGTAATTGCAAAAGCATGATGTAACGCTAAACTGACACGAACGTTTGAAACCAATCAGGAAAGGTAAAGGGGAGCGTGTATGCCTCGTGGACAAAGCGAGGCAGCCAATCAAGTAATGCGTGATCACGTGTAAGGAAGCTTAAAACAGTACATTAAGAGCAGCCTTGTAATCAATAAATGGAGCTTTTGTGAACCTACATCGTATCGGTGTTTTCTCCCCTCCACCTGGCCGCGGCATTCTGGTGACCCCGACGTGATACCAGGAGAGAGAGAGCGCGGACGAGAGAAGGTGGAGATCCCGGCTGCCCGAGAGAGGCAGGCTGCCCGAGAGAGGCAGGAAAAGAGCTCAAACTACGTGGCCACGGCTGACTGGTGAGTCAGGCAGACTGCGGTCTGGTTCGGGATGGGTTCCGCTGTATCAGCGATAGAAAAGGCTACGATAGAAGGACTGCTAAGCGTAGCGAAGAAAACAGGGTACTCGATACCCCGACAGGAACTTGTGGACTTTTTATTTTGGTGCCGACGAAGGGGGTTGTTAGAAAATACGGGACAGTTATTCTCCAAAGATCAATGGCGTAAGATAGGGGAAGAATTGTGGGAGTCGGTGAAGCTTTTAATCTCGAGACTTGGGAGAAAATTACTAAGAGCAGACACACCAAATTGTAAAAAACTTTTAGTAAAACTAAAAAGGGGGAGATGTGGAGACAGTGTTCTCACAGGAGAATGAATATTTGGTACATGAACTCTGAATAACCCCGAAAGATACAGCAAGGCCATGACAGGCCTGAGGAAGCTTAAGCAAGCAAGATAAGAAGAAGCTGTAATTCACTGTCTTATGAGAACTGTGGACTTTTGGCAAGCTTTCGAGGTCAAGTTCTCACACTTGTGCTTAACCAATTATATGTTAGTCATTAAGGGTCTTCAAGACAAGTATCCAATCATGATATGCCAAATTGCTGTAGGTGTGTGTAAGCAATGGTATATAAGGAGTTAATGCTTTGCAATAAATGGCTTTTTGTCTGATCATATTGGTCTCTGACTGAGTCCATTCCGTGGCAAGGATGGATCCAATGTATGGTTCCTAAGAGCTTTTGTGAATCATTTAGAGTCTTTATTCCTGTCTGCAGGGTGATATTCTGAGGTTGAATGTTTTGTTCAGATATTTTCCATCCTAAATATTTCCAGGGTGGAGCTTCTTGAATTTTTTCTTCTGCAATTTGGAGTCCTGCTGTTGAGACTGCTTGGATCACTTGCCATTTCACTTTTTGGGCTGTTTGTTCCGATTCTGCAACAATTAAATGTCATCCATATAATGGTAAATTAAAACATTCTCAAAGCACTCTCGTATAGGCCTTAAACCTGCCACTATGAATTGCTGGCATAGTGTAGGACTGTTTTTCATGCTTTGTGGCAACATTTTCCAATGATATCTTTTAAGTGGCTCTGCAGCATTGATTGAAGGCACAGAAAAGTCAAATCACGGTGCATCTTGTGGAGCAAGAGCTATCATGAAAAAACAGTCTTTGAAATCAATGACTATGAGAGTCCACATTTGTGGGAACATCGTTGGCGAGGGGAGCTCAGGTTGCAAAGCTTCCATATCCTCAATGACCTCATTTATCTGTCTTACGTTGTGTAAAAGCCTCCAAGCATTATTTTTCTTCTGAATCACAAAGACAGTTGTGTTCCATGGGCTGGTTGTGGGGACTATGTGACCAGATTTCAACTGTTCATCCACCAACTAGTGTAATTGCAGCAGGTTTTTTTTTGGGAGGGGCCACTGATCTGCCCACACAGGCTTATCTGATTTCCAGGTTAAAGGTGGGACCTGCTGCAAAATAGTGGCCCATAGGAAAAATCCGTACTTAAATGTACTCCCCATTGGCTTAAACAGTCTCTGCCCCATAGGGTAGGGGATCCAGATAACATAAAAGGCCTAATCGAGGCAGATCTCCCTTCTGGTCCAAAAATAACAAGCTCTCTGCTCTGCTTTGGAAAGGTTCGACCACCAATTCCCAATAATGAGTTATGAGCACCATTAAAGGCCAATGATCGGGCCCTTGTGATGCAGAAATGACTACAACATCAGCTCCACTACCAACAATTCCTTGCAAAGTAATGTTTGTCCCCCATGATTTTAAAGTACAGGACAACTGGGGTTGGTCCATAGTTAATTGTTGAGTCCAATAAATTTCAGGTATCCCTGTAGAGTCAAAACATTCTGAGCCCCGCACAGTTTGGACAGCATCCGGTAACTGGGGTGAAAAATATATTAATTGTGCTATTCGGCTTCCTGCTGGTATAGTACATGGTGTCATTGGAGTACAAGCCATTATTTTAATTTCTCCTTCAAAGTCAGCATCTATGACTCCTGGCAGCACAAAAAGACCCCTTATCGCTGTAGAGGATCATCCAATTAACAGTGCTGCCTTTCCATGCCCGAATGGGCCATGTGTGCCTGTTGGAATAAGCACAACTAATGTGTTTTGAATTATTGTCTCTCCCGAGGTGGCCAAGTCCACTCCAGCGCCGCCACATGTGCTGGCGGGAAAACTGAGGCAGCTCCCTGAGGGGGCCATTCAGAGGGGTAATTTGTTGTCATGGCACAGCCCCTTGCCGCACTCTGCTTGACGTTTCCCGGTAAAGTTAAAGGCTAGCCATCCCGGTCAAATTTCGAACAGCATTGACTTACATAATGACGCCCTTTACGACAGCACGAAAAAGTTCCAAGTGACTGATTTTTTGATCTCACAGCAGAGTCCAGCAAAGAGGGTGGTGGTAAGAGAGTCGAAGGTGTCTCTTCTGCCCCCTGTGCTTGTGAGCTGGCATGAAGTTTTAAAGTTTCAGAAATAACTCGCCATAGGCTCAATAAAGTGGTGGCAACTTTATCATTTTTTGTAGCACAGTCCCACAAATTAATACCAATTTTATCCCAAATCTCAGGTTATAAATATTAGTGGAATTAATAGATGGATCGACTTTTGGTGCCCAGAGAAGGATACGTTTCAGTTCTCCTTCATCAACTTTTTTCCCATAGTGCCTGAGAATTATAGCAAAAACTTCTAGAAAGTTTCCTTCCTCTTTTCTTAAAGCAGACCACAAAATTCTCATATGCTTAACCCCATCCTGCGAGAGGCAATCCGTACGGTTTGAATTTCAAAGAATCATAGAACAGTTAGGGTTGGAAAGGACCTTCAGATCATCTAGTTCCAACCCCCCTGCCATGGGCAGGGACACCTCACACTAAAACATGTCACCCAAGGCTTCATCCAACCTGGCCTTGAACACTGTCAGTGATGTAGCATTCACAACCTCCCTGGGCAACCCATTCCAGTACCTCACCACCCTAACAGAAAAGAATTTCTTCCTTATATCCAGTCTAAACCTCTGCTGTTTAAGTTTCAACCCATTACCCCTTGCCCTGTCACTACAGTTCCTAATGAATAGTCCCTCCCCAGCATCCCTGTAGGCCCCCTTCAGATACTTGGAAGGCTGCTATGAGGTCTCCACGCAGCCTTCTCTTCTCCAGGCTGAACAGACACAACTTTCTCAGCCTGTCTTCATATGGGAGGTACTCCAGTTCCCTGATCATCCTCGTGGCCCTCCTCTGGACTTGTTCTAACAGTACCATGTCCTTGTTATGTTGAGGGCACCAGAACTGCACACAGTACTCCAAGTGAGGTCTCACAAGAGCAGAGTAGAGGGGCAGGATCACCTCCTTTGACCTGCTGGTCAAGCTCCTTTTGATGCAGCCCAGGATACGGTTGTTTTTCGGGGCTGTGAGTGCACACTGCTAGCTCATGTTCATTTTCTCATTGACTAACACCCCCAAGTCCTTCTCCGCAGGACTACCATGAATTTCCTTTTTGCCCAACCTGTAGCTGTGCCTGGGATTGCTCCGACCCACGTGTAGGACCTTGCACTTGGCATGGTTAAACTTCATGAGGTTGGCATCAGCCCACCTGACAAGTGTGTCAAGGTCCCTCTGAATGGCATTCCTTCCCTCTAGTGTATCAACAGAACCACACAGCTTGGTGTCATTGGCAAACTTGCTGACGGCACACTCAATTCCATTGTCCATGTCAGCGACAAAGATATTAAACAAGACCGGTCCCAACACTGATCCCTGAGGGACACCACTCGTTACTGATCTCCAGCCGGACATTGAACCGCTGACCACAACTCTTTGAGTGTGACCATCCAGCCAGTTCTTTATCCACCGAGTGGTCCACCTATCAAATTGATGTCTCTCCAATTTAGAGACAAGGATGTTGTGTGGGACAGTGTCGAATGCTTTGCACAAGTACAGGTAGATGACGTCAACTGCTCCACCCCTGTCCATAATTTCTGTAGCCCCATCATATAAGGCCACCAAATTGGTCAGGCAGGATTTTCCCTCTAGCAAAGCCATGCTGGCTGTCACCAAGCACCTTGTTGTTTCTCATGTGCCTTAGCATGCCTTCCTGGAGGATTTGCTCCAATATTTTGCCAGGCACAGAGGTGAGACTGACTGGTCTGTAATTCCCTGGGTCATCTATTTTCCCCTTCTTGAAAATGGTGGTTATGTTTCCCTCTTTCCAGTCATCGGGAACTTCACCTGACTGCCATGATTTTGCTTCCTTTCAGCATACAACTTTGCTTACATTCACCAAGCAGTTCAGTTGAGCCACGCCACTGGATCGACACCCCCCCACATGGGGCATGAATTGGAGAGACATAAATTTGATGGATGGACCACTCAGTGGATGAAGAATTGGCTGGATGGCAGGATGCAGAGAGCTGTGTTCAATGGCTCAATGTCCATTTGGAGACCGATAATGAGTGGCTGGTGAGATGCTTGAGAGTTGGGCTGATGCCAACCTCATGGAGTTCAATCATGCCAAGTGCAAGGTCTTACAACTGGGTCAGGGCAATCTCACAGCTACAGGTTGGGCAGAGAAGAGATTAAAGTCAGCCCCCCAAGAAGGCATGTTGGTTAATGAGAAACTTAACATGAGCTGGCAGTGTGTGCTTGCAGTCCAGAAAGCCAACCATATCCTGGGCCACATCAAAAGGAGCTTGACCAGCAGGTTGAAGGAGGTGATCCTTTACTCTGCTCTTGTGAGACCTCACTTGGAGTACTGTGTGCAGTTCTGGTGTCCTCAACATAAGAAGGTCATGGAACTGTTGGAGCAAGTCCAAAGGAGGGCCACAAAGATGATCAAGGGGCTGGAGCACTTCCTGTATTAAGACAGGCTGATAAGGTTAGGGCTGTTCAGCTTGGAAAAGAGAAGGCTGCATGGAGACCTCATAGCAGCCTTCCACTATCTGAAGGGGGCCTACAGGGATGCTAGAGACTATTCTATGATTCTAAAGATAATCGAATCTCTCAAAAATAAGTTTTTGCTGCCTTGTTGAAAGATGGGATGGACCGAGATAAAATTAAGGGGTTTCCCACTAATGAAACATTGAATAAACCTGTAAAAAGGGTAAAAAAATCAAGCTCAAACAAAAGTGATGACATGATGGATGAATCAATTCAACCTTTTGCTCCCCCCTTCGAGCCTCAACAGGATGGTACGCTTACCAATCGACAGACCCCATTGGCTAGGCAATGGTTCTGGAGGACTGAAGGTAGTCGAACTGGCCTGAAAGGGTTAGTAAGATGAAGGCAAATATGCTCCTGGAAGGGAGCGTTTCGACCTCTCCCTGAATCTCCTAAAGGAGAAAAACCAGTTTCTATAACAATAAAAGAACAGGTGGTGCAGTACATCTGGAAAGACCAGAGAACAAGAATAATTAAGAACATAATGCAAGATCAGGTAACAATTGTCACGTGTAGTTATAATGTAACCAAAAAGATGTTATCAACCTTAGACCAGGACCCTGTAACGTGTTAAAAGGATCTAACTTAAGTATAAATATAGAAGCTTGTTCAATAAACTTTGCTACATGCCATCAGAGCTGTAGTCCGTCTGTTTCTTTCAGGTGTCCTTAATGAGCTGGTCTCTGTCAGTTGGTGCCAAAACCCGGGAAACTCGACATTAATGGACGGGACGTCGCTTCCCCGGTGAAGCCACGGTAGGTGAGTATATGTTGGGGTGAAGAACTTTGTATAACAGACGTTTTAAATAAGATAAAGATGGGGAATGCACAAAGCACAGAACATAAAATTTTTGCATCTATGTTGAAATCATTATTGGTAGCGTGAGGAGTTAAGGTAACTACTAAGCAAATTGATAATTTTTTAGAATTTGTTGAACAGGTGTGCCCTTGGTTTCCAAAAAATGGCACAATTAATATTGAAACTTGGAACAAAGTAGGAGATAGGATTCAGGGATATTATGCCATTCATGGACCTGAGAAAGTATCTATTGAAACATTTACCTTGTGGACGTTAGTAAAAGAATGCCTTAGAGGGGATACTGGGGATGAAAAATGGTTAAGGGAAACGCACTATGATAAGAAACCTTTGTCTCGTTCAAAATCGTTGGGGCAATTACCCTCAGCTTCCCCCCCCCATCTTCTCCTAGATATGAGGACCCTATAAATTTTCAGCGAGACTCTTTCTTTTTAAAATCAAACTCAACAAAGCAATTACGTGAGCAAGATGCCCCACAGAATAATATTGATGATTTAGATCTTGATGAATTGGATGAATTAGAAAAGGAAGCTGCTGAATATAATAATGAGGAACTTATATTCCCTGTAGTAAAAAGTATGGGGATTCAAACTGAAAATTGTACTCCTACTGTGTTGCCTGCTTTTAGAGCAGGAACTATGCCCCCTCCTCCAGGGCCAGAAGATCTTATCATGCAGCGTTCTCCATTACAATTGGCTTTAAAAGATGCAAAACAGGACGGTGAGAAATTAGATGGTTTTCCTCAGATATTCCCAGTAATTCAGAGGAAAAATGGAATGGGTGGCCTTTTTAATGATTATGAAGCCATTCCATATAAACAACTAAAAGAATTAAAAGTAGCAACAACACAGTATGGACCCACAGCACCTTTTACAATTGCTATTATAGAAACGATTGCTTCTAACATGCTTCCTCCTGGAGACTGGAAAACTTTAACAAAAGCAGTTCTATCTGGAGGAGATCATTTACTATGGTCTGCAGAATATGCTGACTGTTGTTATAATACTGCCCAAAGACCACAGGTAATGCAAATGGGAATTACCTATGAACAGTTAGCAGGGATCGGACAATATTCAAGTGTATATCAGCAATTAAATCTGAACCCTATAGCTTATGATTTTATCAGAGAAATGGGAATAGCTGCATGGAAAAAACTGCCACGTTCAGGCATACGAAAGGAGGAATTAACAAAGATACAACAGGGACCAGATGAGCCATACCAAGATTTTGTATCTCGTTTATTACAAGCCTCGGCAAAATTGATAGATGACACCGATGCTGCCTTAATTTTGGTAAGGGAACTTGCTTTTGAAAATGCAAACAACGTTTGTCAAGCAGCAGTCAGACCTTGGAAAGGGAAAGCCACCCTGAATGATTACATTCATTTGTGTGCAGATATTGCATCCAGTTATGTACAGGGTGTAGTTTCTGCTGCTGCTATGAAAGGTATGCCTGTAGAGCAGGTAATGGCTGCAATTAAAGGAAAACGAGGAAGGGTGCCAGGACCGCCTGGTAGTTGTTTTGCATGTGGCCAAATGGGGCATACTGCAAAAAAACTGGCAGAACAGTGTTCAGTCTATAACTGCTCATAATAAAAAGCTGCCAGGACATTCCTTATAATCCACAAGGTCAAGGGATAGTAGAAAAATTTAATCACACTCTCAAGTCTCAACTTAAAAAACTAAAACGGGGACATGGGAGATTAAGGATACACCTTCTTCCCTTCTATCCCATGCTCTTTTTGTCCTCAATTTTTTGATTCCTGATGCAGATGGTTTATCTGCAGCAGATCGTCATTGGCATCCATCTGGAAATCAAAGACCTTTAGTTTATTGGAAGGATCCTATGGATAAAGCGCTCCGAGGTCCAGATCCAGTATTAATGTGGGGCCAAGGGTACGTTTGGGTTTTTCCAACAGACGAGCCATCTCCACGTTGGATTCCAGAGCGCTGTGTGAAACATGCCCAAAGCCAAGATGGGAAAGCTACGGCTAAAGATGCAGCGGTTGACCCTAGAACGGCGACCTCCTCCTCCTGATATGCAGTCATTGTACCTTTTCACCTTGTTGCTTAGTGTCCTACGGATACTACAACGTGGCTGTGCTGCGGAACAATACTGGGCATTCGTTCCAGCTCCTCCAGTTATTCACCCAGTCACTTGGAAAGAAAATGTGGACATCCCGGTATACAATAACCAAACAACTTTTATGGGACTTGATTCTAATCGTCACATTAAGCCATATTATGCCCGCTTTAATTATAGTGGGAAAAGTGATGATTTGCCTATTTGTTTCCAAAAGAATAAAACGATTCCGGAATGTATTCAGCTAGTAAGACAAAATGATTGGGATACCAATGTTACAGCTGGCATACATTAGGCAATTAATATGTATTACCCATCTCTTAAGAATTCAACGCAGGGGCAAGGTATATTTCCCCCCTATATATCCTCCTTGCCGGAATGGTCCTATTAAAGGAAAATTTGGCCTCAATTGGCGTTTATGTCATCATAATCAAACAACATGTTTAAAATTACAGCAAACATATTTCTGTGATTGGAATGTTATAAATAATGAAAGACCTATAGATTTGGTCTATGGTATCTGGACAACAAATAATGAAACATTCTATACTCAATTATGGAAAATCGTTGCGGCAATGGGGGAAATTCAAGCAAGAAAAACTAATGTTACATGGACAGAAATTAACCATGTTTGGGCTATGTCTGAAATAACTAATATAACTCGAATATATATGCAGGCATGTGTACCTGACCCATATGCTTTTATAAGTGGAAATCTGACAAAACAAAATGATACTTTGGTTTGTAATAACTGTGAAATTTCTAATTGTGTGAATAGTAGCAGCTCCTCCCTTTTGATGGTTAAACAGCCTGATTATGTATTCCTACCAGTAAATCTTACGCAAGATTGGTATGCAGACAGTGGAAGTGAAGTTCTGGAATTAGTAACAAAGCAATTGTTACGTAGAGAAAAAAGAGTAGTAGGACTAATAATTGCGGGGATTGTTGCTTTAATCACTGCTATCACGGTAACTACGATAGCTTCTATATCTTTATCAGCTAGCATTCAAACAGCTGCTTTTGTAAATAGTTTGTCAGTAAATATATCACATGCTTTTAAGTTACAAGAGGAATGGGATGAGAAGATTGAGTTAACAGTAAATGCCTTAAAGGATACAGTAGATTTAATAGGTCGACAAGTAGAAATTTTATCAATAAAAGAATCCTTGCGTTGTCATACAGAATATCAGGAAATTTGCGTTACCCCAATAAAATGGAATAATACAATGTTCCCTTGGGAAAAGATTCAACGCCATCTACAAGGAGTTTGGGATAATGTAAATACATCATTGAATCTCCGAGAATTGCGACAACACATTCAAGAAATGTTAAATGCTGAACCGGTAGCATTGCCTTTGGCACAACAAGCTAAAGACTTTATAGATACTTTAAAATCAAGTTTTCCTTCTATGCAAAGCTTTTTAAACAATATTTACGGCCTTATCATTTTAGCTGGTGTTGTTCTTGTAGGCATATTGATTTGTCCTTGTCTTATCAGATGTATTGGATCTCAAATCAAAGATATCAATGTGGAATTAAGAAAGGTTCAATTGGAAATGTCTAAACATAAAGAACCTCCTCCTTTAGGTCTAAATAAAAGAAAAAAGGGTGAGATGAAGGGAGTCGAACTGTCCTGAAAGGGTTAGTAAGATGAAGACGAATACGCTCCTGGAAGGGAGCGTTTTGACCTCTCCCTGAATCTCCTAAAGGAGAAAAACCAGTTTCTATAACAATAAAAGAACAGGTGGTGCAGTACATCTGGAAAGACCAGAGAACAAGAATAATTAAGAACATAATGCAAGATCAGGTAACAATTGTCACGTGTAGTTATAATGTAACCAAAAAGATGTTATCAACCTTAGACCAGGACCCTGTAACATGTTAAAAGGATCTAACTTAAGTATAAATATAGAAGCTTGTTCAATAAACTTTGCTACATGCCATCAGAGCTGTAGTCCGTCTGTTTCTTTCAGGCATCCTTAATGAGCTGGTCTCTGTCAGAGGACAAAAAAGGATGGGATCACTACACTGATCTCTATCCATGGCCAGATGTTAAAATATTATCGTAGTCACGTGGAGCTCCAAAATTATTGGGAAAATAGGTTTTGTCAAATGGTTAAGGCCCTCACTGATACTGGATCAGAGGCCTCTTTAATTTATGATAACCCTAAAAAATTTACAGGGCAAAAGGTTTTGATTACAGGATTAGGTGGCAAGCAAACTGAAGTGGTACAGACAAAATTTTAAGATGAAGATTAGTACTCTGCCAAAACAAACTTATTCAGTGAAATTTATTCCTATCTCTGAGTATATAATTGGAATTGACCCTTTAAAAGGGTTGACCGTATTATCCACAAGCCACCGGATTAATTGAAGGGATGAATGGCTTGCTGAAGGAACAGTAAAAGAAATTGGGAGGAGGCAAATTAAGCATGTGAAGAGACCATTTATTTGAAGTGCCACTGATATTGAACAATAGATCCATTGAGAAAATGCAAACCCCTTTAATGATTATGTCTACTCCTAATTTGTAAATAAAACAACAGTAGCAGAGATCCTCAAATGCTGAGAAATAAAGGAAAGAGCTTTAGTACCTTATTGAGAAACTCCAGATGGTGCAGGATTAGATTTGTATGCTTTACAAATGCATAGATTGAATACCCAAGGCATCTGTGCTATTGATACTGATATTGAGGTATATATTCCATCAAGTTACATTGGTTTAATAGCCCCAAGGTCCAGTTTAGCAATCAAAGGCATTTAAATACTCAAGGACATCACTGATTCAGATTATCAAGAGGAGATCAAGGTGATTTTGTTGAATAGTGGATATCAAGATATCTTAATTCAGCCACAAGACCTGAAAACTCCAGGAACAAACTTGCCAACAAAATTTTCAAGCTGACAAGCAGGTATTCTTTATTGCGGCACCGGGAGACACGGGGGATAACTCCTCCTAATGTGTGTCTCTCTATTGCTACACAAGCCATCCTTATATAATCCCTGGGCATACATGCATATTCATGAGGCTATGTATGGATTACATTATTTTCCAGAAAGTTCCCCGCATGCGTACAAAAATGTGGTGGTGGTCTCTGAGGGTCATTTACTTCTTCCAACAATCTTCATCACTTCTGGCAGCCTTTGAAGCATGCGCAGTAGATGCTTATACCAGTTTAATTGGTCCGTTAGCACCAGAGACATAATAATCCTCCTATCCTCCTGCTTATCAGTTAGTTTAACTGTAGCCCATCCTGTACACCTGCCATTCCCAGATACTCCTTATCCCTGTGTCCTGCTCTTCTAGACTGTTTTTCTTAAAACTATGTCAACTATAACGATTTATCTTTGACAAGAATTCTCAGTATGTTCTCTAGCTGTACTCTATTTTTTTCTATGTATCATGCACCTCAGTAATTTTCCATTGCTACTCTTACAAAGCCATCAAACTTAACATTGCTTAAAACTAATTCTAAAGGTTTATATATTCCATTTTGTGATTTTGTGTCCCCCTTGTTTCACCATGTTGGTCGAATGTTGATTTTGCCTGTGTTGAAAATGCAAGTAAGCAAAAGGGAAGCCCCACAAATAACTATGGCTCAAAGGAACTGTGGTTTTGGATCCACTAACCAGTTGAATAGCACAGCTAAAGTTCGAGTCCAAACACTCAATAGCCCACATGAGCCAGTTGAAATTATTGTCATTGGAAAAGACTATACAGTATTAAATCCAGACAAGAAAACTGGGAATATGTCCCTGTCTTTTGTTTTTTGGGAATATGTCCCATGCTATTTGAGACAATGTCCTGGGTTCAGCGGTAGCAGCTATTTTTCTCCTTCCTAGTAGCTGGTGCAGTGCTGCGTTTTGGCTTTAGTCTGAGAACAATGTTGATAATACAGCAATGTTTCAGCTGTTGCTAAGCAATGCTTACCCTGATCAAGGACTTTTCAGTCTCCTGCTCTGCCAGTGAGGAGGGGCATGGGAAGCCAGGAGGAAGCAGAGACAGGACACCTGACCCAAACTAGCTGAAGGGACATTCCATACCACAGCACATCATGCCCTGTATATAAACTAGGGGAAAATACCTGGAAGGCCCAGATCGCTGCTCGGGTTGGGCTGAGTATTGGTTGGCAGGTGATGAGCAATTGTACTGTGCATCACTGGTGCTCATTGTTGGTTTTTTCCCTTTCCCTTTTTAGTTTTATATTTTCTCCCCTTGTTATTTCCCTTATCATTATTATTATTGGTGGTAGTAGTAGTGGTTTTGTATTATACTTCGGTTATTGGACTGTTGTTATCTCAACCTGTGGGGTTTACAATCTTTCGATTCTCCTCCCTGTCCCTCTGGGAGCTGGGGAGGGGGGGAAGAAGGAAGGAGTGGGGGAGTGAGTGAGTGGCTGCGTGGTTCTGAGTTATCAGCTGCGCTTAAACCAGGAAAGTTCTCTGTGGCTCATGAAGGGTTGAGATAATGACAGATCTGACCAGGGTGTATCTAACTGTATTTGTGATAAGCATTAGAATCATAGAATAGTTAGGGTTGGAAGGGACCTTAAGACTGTCTAGTTCCAAGCCCCTTGCCATGGGCAGGGACACCTCACACTAAACCATGTCACCCAAGGCTCTGTACAACCTGGCCTGGAACACCACCAGGGAGTGAGCATTTATAACTTCCCTGAGCAAGCCATTCCAGTGCTTCATCATGCTCACAGCAAAGAACTTCTTCCTTCCTTTTCCTCTGTTTAGGTTTTAACCCAATACCCCTTGTCCTATCACTACAGTCCCTAATGAAGAGTCCCTCCCCAGTATCCCTATAAGCCCCTTTCAGATACTGGAAGGTTGCTATTGTTTTGGCTTAAGAGTTACTCATCACAATGTTCATTTATTTGCTCTTGGAGGTATTGCATTTGATCTCAGAGTTACAGCATGTCGTACCTTACTTGTAGCAGTATTTGCTATTTTAATGTTTATCAGCTTTGGGACCTGGCCTAAGATTCTCATTTTGCTGTACTTTATGGTAATGACTTGCAATAAATAGACTCATTGATCATGAAACTGGCCTGGCTTGCGTTCCCAGCATGGTCATCACCTCTATACTTTGGGAGGCATATAATGTCAATTTTTAGCAACTACATTTTCTTTTTCTCCCTTGGAGGGTCAACCTATGAAGCAGACATTCTCTCACACCCTCTGAAGCATAGAATCAGACTCTACAACTCAAGGAAAGTTATAAAGCAGGTATGTTTATTATGGCGCCAGGTGCAAGGGGGATCGCTCCTCCTAACTTGCACACCGAGAGGTTAAGCGAACAGATATTTATTACACACAAACATGCATATTCATTAGCTTCCCAAGAGAGTGGCAGGGCTATTACAATTAGTTCCAGGAACTCATCCTAAGTCTCCTCCTTTTGGTTCTTGCACACTGCCCTCCGGTGGTCATGGGCAGGGGTCTTCAAGATGAAGTAAGCAGTCTTCCTCACGATGTACCTTTCACCTTTGGCACAGTTGGATGCCTCAGTAATCACAAAACTAGCTGAAACCAGCCATATCTGTAACTTTCTGATAGTTGACAAAGTTTTAGAATAGTATGACCTTCATACAAAATTTATTGCAAGCAAAACAGGACGGGTAGACAAGGAGTATCCAAAGCTAGCGGATGTTTGGGAGTCACTGTCTCCAAACTAACTGATAAGTAGAAGGACAGGGAGAAATAATTCACTCGTGTTAGTAGGGTCACTAAATCCTTTTATCTCACCATAGACTTACAACACAAACATTGTTCTCTATCTTAGACCTAAATTAGGCTAAAAGTATTTTAACCCTATGTTTTCTGGGCACTTCCTTTCCTTATCTCACCCTCCACTCCCCCACCAGGCTATTCACAGTAGCAGCGTTTGAGAATTCTAAAGATTTTCAGTATCCTTTGGATACCCTTGAAACCAGTCCGCTGCTTTTGTTGGCTATCAGCATGTTGCCACAAATACTGCATGTCCTTTACCCACTGCCTTACTACCCTGAGAATGCCCTATTTCATCTGATCTTGAAAGCTAAGCAGGGTTGGGCTTGGGACTTGTCTAAGGTTAAACATCGATCTAAGAGAACCACCAAAATATCTTCCCTGAGGCTGGACAGTCATGAGTGGCACGGTGTGTGGTATAATATGGGCAAGCACTTAAGCCAGTTGGCCCCTCCAGTGCTTTGGAACTTCACAAATGGAGAATCTGAATTAGCAGAACACTTAGATGAGGTGTGCTGTCGTCCTGGCAATAACAGAAAGGGACAACTCTTTGCAACATGCTGGGGTTTGGCCTACGCCTATAGAGCCCTGTTCTGTAAGGAGCAGGATAAAGATGTCTCTGTATCTGATGGCAAAGCAACAGATAATGCAGCTACTCAAACTCCAAGCACAGCAACTCCCCCAACTCCAGCAACAAGCACAGCAGCTACTCAAGCCCCAACAACAGACACTGCAGTCACTCCAACCCCAGTGCAAGACACTGCAGCCACTCCAACCACACTGACAGACAAGACACTGCAACTAAACCAAAGGACCAATCTGTGCCAACATCAGTTGTCGTTATAAGCAAGGGGCACTCCTCTTGCAGTGAAGGAAGACGAAGACCCAATGCCCATACTAGAAGGGGTGACATCTGAACAAGAGGAATTAGTACAGGAATCAGAGGAAGAGGTAACTTCTTGATCCCTGACCTCAACTGAGCTGTGGAATATACAAAAAGAAGCAGAGTAGCTGGCAACACAGAGGTAAGGCCAACTGGGTGCTGCATTCTGGCAAGAGATTGTTGCTCATGTTGGGCTGGGTGTCAGTTGGCAGGTGGTGAGCAATTGTACTGTGCATCGCTGTCCTGGGTTCAGCTGTAGCAGTTATTTTTCTCCTTCCTAGTAGCTGGTGCAGTGCTGTATTTTTTACTTTAGTCTGAGAACAATGCTGATAACACACCAATGTTTTTAGTTGTTGCTAAGTAATGTTTACTTTGCTCAAGCCTCATGCTTCACCAGTGAGGAGGGGCATGGGAAGCCAGGAGAAAGCAGAGACAGGACACCTGACCCAAGCTAGCCAAAGGGGTATTCCATACCACCACATATGGTTAGTATAGAAACTGAGGGGAGTTACCTGGAAGGCCCAGATCGCTACTCGGGTTGGGCTGGGTATTGGTCAGCAGGTGGTGAGCAGTTTTATTGTGCATCACTTTTGTTTATTGTTTTCCTTTTTCCCTTTTAGTTTTATATTCTTTCCCCTTGTTATTCTTATTGGTGGCAGTAGTAGTAGTTTTTGGACTGTTCTTATCTCAACCCTTGGGAATTAAATTCTTTCAATTCTCCTCCCCATCCCTTCAGGAGTGGGGGGAGGAAGAAGGGGGGAGTGAGAGAGTGGCTGCGTGGTTCTGAGTTACTGGCTGGGCTTAAACCATGACAACTGCTGAAACCATGATAATTGGGAGCAATCTCTATGGGGGAGAAAAAGTTACTACAACATGTAGGCATGAATCCTGCAAAGCACAATTCCTACCCCTGAAAAGGTTTAAAATGCAAGAGATATTAACACAGTGCCCTCACGTGGCACTGAAAGATTAGATTATGACTGGTAACAATTGAACACACCTAAGTTCAATACCAAGGAAACATAAATTCCTGTCTAAGGCTGTCTAAACAACCTGATGGAAAATGATCCAGCCTTATAAAAGACACTTTTTTTTTCTAGCATGTTCTTCTTTATGCTTCTACCATACCAGCATTTCCCCTACATGCACTTCACATAACAAACATCACCCTGAACTAATCAGGGGAGAAAACCATCCAGCCCTTAGAAGCAAACAACATTAATTATGCATAAATGAAAACTCTAACACTGCAAGAAAGCCAAGTCCATTCGAAAGGATAAATTACATCTTTCTGCCACTCTCTCTAGTGAGAAAGACTTGAAACACAAAAAAAAATCAGGCACCCAAGAGCTTCACAACTTAGCATATTAAACCAGCTATGAACTTATACCTAAAGGTCAGCAAGCTCAGGCTGTTACCCAGTAAGTAGTACAAGATGAAGTAGGTGAACACAGACTTTGGTGCAAAACCCACCCCGCGATCACATCTTGCCTGTACCCCAACTCTTGAAGGGGCAAAGAGCCAACACGGGGTTGTTCCTGTCCTTAACCTGCACACTTCTGATCGCCCAATTAGTAAAACGACCACTGCCAGAGTCCAGCAACACTTTGAGCATAACCCCTCGGGTGCCTTGTGTAGAAGAGCTGAAGGAAAAGTCGTTGGGAGAGCAGAACGAGAGTTTCGATAACACACTGGTGCCGACTCAGCGCCAGTACCTTACCCGCCAGGCAGGGCCCAGACAACTCCACCTCCGGAAGCCCCAGACCGTGAGAGCTGCACCAACAAAGGTCTGCTGGGATCCGTGCTTTACCAGTGTCCCTAGGTTACCACAAAACACGACCATACCTCAGTGTGATTACACCTCAGTATCAGCACTTTCTCCTCAGCAGACGATATCCTACCTCTCACATGTGGGGCTTGTTGCAAAGTGCACTGTCCCTGCGGCGTTAGGCCCTGGTAGATAGATCATGACAAATAAGAGAGCTCCGTGCACCTCACCTTACAACATTACTATCCTATCACCTCTGACAGCACTTATAAAGCCAGTTTTCAAGTTTCAGGTATTAACAACAAACTAGCTAAAAGCATTTAAGCTCCTCTGTAGTAAGAGCAAAAAAAAAAAAAAAAAGAAACCCCAAAACAACAAGACATCACATCCCTTTACCCATTTTTCAGAGCGCAGAAGAGATACCAATACTTCTCTGCTACGCTTTTCTTCTGGGGGATGCACTTCTGGATTGCCGCCCCGCCCCACAGTTGTGGCCTCGCTGCCAAAAGGGGTGGGGTGGGCCACCGCCATTTCATAAAGAGCTCAGAGCCAGCAGCTTCCTTCTGTGTTCTTTAGTCTTCCCTGGAGAAGTTTCTGCTTGCCACCATGTTCATAACCCGTGTGGCTGCTGCCCTCGCCTACTCCTTGCCGCAACAGGCCAGCTTGGTGAGTGCATTCCCTTCTTCCTAGGGTGAGCTGGATCGTGGACAGGCGTCGTTGCCATCGCCGCCATCTTGAGGACTGTAGTCTTCTGCTTTTGGGAGTCTGGGATGAGGATACGTGTGGGGCTCGCCTTAGCTCTGGGTGACAGTGAGATCCCGATCTCCTTAGAATAAGCGGGGGTACCATTATTTGGGGGAGTGGGCTTTCTAGGGCACTGTCTGCCCTTCCCCGGAGATGTGGATTGGCACTTTTAGGGTTCAGGTTAATGTCTGAAAGCTCCTAGATCCTAGTCTGAGTTAGGGCTTTGAACTGTGAGGCTTGGCCAGGTGGCATTCTTTTTACCCTCTGTTTGTGAGGAGAGTGAGGGTGTGAAGGTCTGTTAGGACCTATGCTTGGCTGGCGTGAAGGGAGGAGAGGCTTGCCTAGGCCATCAGAGAAATAAAAATGACGATGCATGGGACTGTGAAATAAGAATTCACTCCTCTAAACAAGATAACAAGGTTTTATTGAGGGACAAAGTGAATATAGCAAAAGCAAACAGCGCTGGGCGCATGACTGTAGCCGGAGGTGCAAGTGATTAGTATTTGTTACAGGTTTATATACTTTCACTATTGCATTAGTCACATACATATTCATAATTCCCGTGTATAGGCAGGGAATGTTATAAGTGAGTCTCAGTAAGGGGCAGAGACTGGCTATTTGAAATGAGTCAATTTATTAAGCAAGCAATAGTAACCAAAACAGCGCTGGGCGGCCGGGGAGTCTCCACTCCGCCAACGGCGCGCACCCCCTCCCGCAGGTTCTGTCCTTTTATATCTTTTTTCCTCCAGTGTACATGTCCTTCTTGTTCTTATCTTCGCATGTGAGGCTTGTTGCTGGAGGCTGTATTCTATCTCTTGGTGGTCGTGGGGATGAAGATAAGCTATTTTCCTCCTGACTTTTGGCCTAGTTTCAACATATCTACTCGACACATCCCGTCTTCGGGATATCTTGTTTAAACACTAGATGCCTATGGTTACAATCTTGTTTCAGTTGGTTTTCTTTAAGCAATATTCTAAAGTTTACAAAAAGTGTTCTAAATTTTTACAATATAATTCTCTCAAATTGTGAGACCAGTTTGATTGAACAGACTCCATTTATCACAGGGAATATTATAACTAGCTCTCCGATGATTGTGGGCAGGGGTCTTGAGGATGAAGTAAGAAGTCTCCCTCTTGTGAGTAGGGGTCTTCAAGATGAAGTAATCAGTCTTCCTCACAGTGTACTTTTCACCTTTGGCACAGTTGGACGCCCCAGTAATCACACAACTAGCTGAAACCAGCCATATCTGTAATTATTCTGGTAACTATCAAAGATTTAAGACAGTGTGACCTTCCTGCAAAATTTATTGCAGGACAGACAGACAAGGAGTATCCCAAGCTAGCAAATGTTTGGAATGCTCTGTCTCTAAACTAACTGATAAGTAGAAGGACGGTGTGAAGTAACTCATTCTTGTTCAGTGTGGTCACTAAATCCTGTTATCTCACCACAGACTTACAACACAAACATTGATCTTTAAGGCTAAAGATACTTTAGAAGATTAGTGTGAAACAATTAACTCATGTTTAGTGGGGTGTCATGGGTTCAGCAGTATCAACCATTTTTTCTCCTTCTTGATAGCTGGTGCAGTGCTGTGTTTTGATTCTCGGGCTGGGAACGGTTGCTGATAGCAAGCATGTTTTGAGTTACTGCTCAAATGTTTGGTTTGTCCAAGGCCTTTTCTGAGCTCATGCTCTGCCAGGGAGGAGGGGAGGCCGGGAGGAAGGAGAGACAGGACACCTGACCCAGGCTAGCCAAAGAGGTATTCCATACCATAGCACGTCATACCTAGGAGGTAACCGGGAGGAACCGGGAAGGGCTGGAGCTCTGGGGGGACGGAGGAGGTATCCGTCAGTGCTTGGTCGGACAGGGTGGGGTGAGTTATGGGTCAGTGGCTGGTGAGGTGTTGTATTCTCTTCACTTGTTATTGGCTTTATCATTATTGTTTGTAGTGGTAGTAGCAGTAGTGATTTGTGTTATGCCTTAGTTATTAAAACTGATCTTATCTCAACCCGTAGGGGCTACATTCTTTGGATTCTCCTTCCTAACTCTCCGGGAGTTGGGGGAGCAGGGGGGAGGAGTGAATGAACGCAAGCTGTGTGGATTGGTTTTAAATCGCAACATGGGGCCACTAAATTCCACAGATTTACAACATAAATATTGTTCTCTTTCTACAACCTAAGTTAAGCTAAAAAGTACTTTATATTTTCCAGGCACTTGCTTTTCTTATATCAAGCCCAGCCCCCTCTTTCTTTACCTTTACAGGTTCTTTTACTATGTGACTCTGTTTTGCTCAAGAGTTCTGACCCTTTTTTAACTTGTCTAATCTTGTGTCTTTATCAAGCTTTGACTTTGTTACTGTAAAGTCCTATAGTTATATACACATAACCACGCCTATGATTTGCGAAAGCCAATACATTTACGTGTTTATCACAGAGCTGCATTGGGAGCTTTGCTTGGGATGTAGGTTTATAATTTTTTAATGCATTCATTATCACAGGTTTGGGGTTTTCTGTTTGTTTCTGCTATTGTATATGTTCTAATGGTACTTTAGAAATTCTACAGTTAGTCTTTTCTTGGAAAGGTCAGCCCTTTAGAAGGAAATATTTCTCTCTTGTATGGAATGGGGAAGGGTGTGCTGATTTCTTTATGCCCCTAACTTTTGATGTTTAGCACACAGGTGGCAAATGAGAGGTGTTGCTTTGGGAGCTGTTGCTGCAGTGCTATGATGCTGCATAAGTGCATTGCAGACAAATGCAGCAAGTAATTAAGAGCAAACTCCTTTACCATCTGTCCATGCTTAGTCATGCTCTAGACTTGGTTCCATAACTACAGCTTCTGAATGGAGTGGTGTGGAGCTCAGTTCAGAACTGAGACGCATTAAACATATAAGCTCATAATCATGTTATCTCTTCACACTTTTTGAGTGACTGAGGAAATCTCACTGTTACTGAAACAATTACTTATTTTAGATTTCCAGACACATCCTGGGTGCAGTATTTGTTGCTACAAGAAACATCCATGCCTCCAAAGCATGCTTTCAAAAAACCGGTGAGTCTGAGAAAGGTCTTCATACAAGTGTGGCTTCAGCACTTGCTCTATCAGACAAAAAGAAGTTTGAATTTGGAATGTGAGGGCTGTGTGTGTGTCAGTTGAGAAAGCGTTTGAGGACATTTATGTACTGATAGTGTTTAACAGTGAATTGTCTGTTATGCAAGTCACATCCAGGAGACTTCACTTTAATAACTATTCAATATTGAAAATTTAATAACTATTCAAGTTATGCTCAAACCAAAGGAGTAGTCACATGTTCCTTAGCTTGCCTGCTTCATGAGGATTCAATTCAGTCTTTAACTCCTGCAGATTTTCAAAAAATGCCTCCAATTCTGGTTTCCTGTCTTGCTTGTAACAGTATGAAGGAGCAGATGACTTTCCCAGGCCTACATGGATTTGCCCTTGTGTCCTTGAATATAACTTTTTGGCTGCCAGCATCTTGGTGGTTAGATGGTGGCACTGCATAGCTATGTTTCTGGTAGTGGTTCATGTTCAATTTCTGAAGTGGTTTAGGGTGATTAAATGTATTATTAGTTTACAATGTTATTTACTGTTTTCTAGCTGAGGAAATAGTTATTGTAGGAACACTGCCAAACAAATTTGAGGAAGCTGGAGAATACATTTTTACAGCTTATACTGAACAACTTGCTCCTTAAATGTATTGAGTTCCTTTAATTATATTTGGTTTTGGATTACAAATTGGTTGACAGGGTGTTTTGATGCCTCCAGTTGAAGCAAATCCTCTGCAAATGGAGCTAGCATGTCTGTTCTTTCTGGGCTAAGGCTAATTATGTAATCCAATTTCTAAGGGGGGAAGATTGCTGATAGTGTAGGATATAACAAAGGTAATTAATAACTGCCATCAATGTTTTGATTAAAGCTGGCTGGTAATGATGAGTTGAAACTGCTTTTATTGTCTGTGAGTACAGAACCTATTATTTATCTTATGCATCCTATGTAAGGAAGAGTATTGATTGCTAAACCTTGTGGTATACCTGAGAAAGGGTTTGATGGCTTGTGAGTTAAAGACAAGCTGACTGAATTCATATGGTGCCTTAATGTGCTAAATCTGATTTGAAAAGTCTCTTTCCAGGTACTGCTGAGGTATCCTCTATTCTAGAGGAACATATTTTGGGAACCGACACCTCAGCTGAACTTGAGGAGACTGGCCATGTATTCTCAATTGTTGATGGTATTGCCTGTGTGTACGGCCTAAGAAATGTCCAAGCAGAATAAATGGTTGAATTCTCTTCTGGGCTGAAGGTAAGCTTTCACTAAAGCAGTTGGTTTAGCCTAGAAATATAAGGAAGACTTTTAAGGAGAACATAAGACTGTACTTGAAGGTGCTGGTATGGACCTTTTACAGACTTAATTTTAATATGTAGTAACTATTTGAAATGATACTACAAAAACCCATATATTCTTTGAATTTGTAACACTTTGCTTTCAGTATCAGTATCCAGTTCTTGACCAACATTTGAACTTTATTTGTCTTCATCTAGGAAGTATAAGAGCTAATCTGGTGTTGGATTTTTGTTTTCTTTGGTTTCAGGCTGGCTTTTCTGTTCACTTTTGAATAATAGCCTCTCTGCTCCAATACAGTGTGCAGTTTACTGACCTCTTGCAGTCCTAACAGTAGCCTAGAGTTAAAAAACTGTCTGTTCTGAGAGTACTGCAACAGCTCTTACAGTATTTTTAATGACCTAGCTTGCCTTAGGCAGAGGAGCCAGTGCTTTTCCCTTGTCCAATTCCTGGGCAGGAGAACAAATGTTGTATTTGAGCCCTGCTTATTCTTTCTGTTCCTTTTAGAGATTAAGAACTGAATGCTAGACTGCTGCAAATATAGTTATGTAGTAAGATGAAGGCTTAGGCAGGCTATGTAACCAGCATGGAAGAACATACACACCTTGTACATAGAAGGAGAACATTGACTATTGTTACAGGTAAGATTGAAGTAGATTATGCTGGGTATTTAACACTGTAGAATAATCACATCAGTATTAAACTGTCAAAATGCTTGTAAGTGTCTGTATGGGTTTTCTCAGGACAATGTGATCTTTGTCCTAGGGTATGTCCTTGAATTTGGAGCCTGACAATGTTGGTGTTGTCGTATTTGGTAATGACAGACTGATCAAGGAAGGGGATGTTGTGAAGAGGACTGGTGCCATTGTGGATGTTCCAGTTGGGGAAGAGCTGCTGGGCCGTGTTGTAGATGCCCTGGGCAATCCAATTGATGGGAAGGTAGGTGTAACTAGTTGTTTACTGCCTCTGCTTATATCTATGTGATAGCCTGCAACAGTGATTTTCTTGTCTTTTAAGGGTCCTGTTACATCCAAGACACGTAGAAGAGTTGGCTTAAAAGCCCCTGGGATCATTCCCAGAATCTCTGTGCGTGAACCTATGCAGACTGGTATTAAGGCTGTGGACAGCTTGGTGCCAATTGGTCGTGGCCAGCATGAGCTGATCATTGGTGACAGGCAGACTGGGTAAGTTAAATGCCTGAGCTAAAAATGTTTCCTTAAACAGAGACTAGAATACAGTGTGTGCTGATGTACAAAGCTGAACACAGAAAGTCATAGAGGTTGGGAGAACTGTAGGCAGCTTAACTTACCAACATCTGTGTTACACAGGAAAACTTCAATTGCAATTGACACAATAAACAACCAGAAATAATTTAATGATGGAACAGATGAGAAAAAGAAGCTGTACTGTATCTATGTTGCAATTGGCCAGAAGAGATCTACTGTTGCTCAGCTGGTGAAGAGGCTTACTGATACTGATACAAGTACAGATTTTTGAAGATGATTGAGCCTGGCAACTAGTGACATCCTGTTTTCTTTATTATGTTGAATGCTACTATGACCTCTTCTAGCTGCAAGTATAGACAGAATTATTTCCTTATGAGTGAGATACTTGCTTTTGTGGACAAGAAACCTTTCTAGGTATCTCATGAAAAGAAAACCCTTTTTGCTTTTTTTGTTTGTTTTGTTTTGGAGTTTTGTTGTTGGTTTGTGGTTTTGTTTTTGTTTGTTTGTTTTAGCAGAGTTGAGAGCTTCATCTTGGCAGTCAGGCAGGCCTGATGACAAGCTGTGGCCTACAAGTAGTTCTGGATTTGGCATTTCTTTTATATGAATGCAGGACAGTGTGAAAAAAAGGGTAGTATCAACTTGAAGCAGCCAGGAAACCATGGATTTCTAGGCCAAATTACTTCTAAACTAAAGTGTGTCTTAGTGAAAGTTTAAACTTGATTTTAAATGGGAAAGTCTGCAAGTGTTAGACATTAGCACATCTGTCAGCATAACTAATCTAGTACAGTGGTCTTTCCTGTAATAGTGTAGTGATGGTGCCTGGGCTTGCTTCAGCAGCTAGTATTTCACATGCATGTTGTGTTTGCTGATTACAGGCATGATGAGGTAATATACTCTATGTTTCTCAAACTCTTTCCAGACGCCATGAAGTACACTATTGTGGTGTCTGCCACAGCATCTGATGCTGCACCCCTGCAGTATCTGGCTCCTTATTCAGGCTGCTCCATGGGGGAATACTTCAGAGACAATAGAAAACATGCATTAATCATCTATGATGACTTATCCAAACAGGTCAGGAAACATTGTTTGTAGGCCTCATAGTCTAGTATGGGCATTTGTAGCTTTAAGAACACCTCTAGGTTTAGAAATTCAAAATTTTAAATGAGCTGAAATCTGAAAACTTTATACCATGCAGGCTGTTGCATATCGTCAGATGTCTCTGCTGCTGTGTCACTGTAGTGGTTTAAACCAAGTCCCCCCACTCCCGGAGAGTTAGGAAGGAGAATCCAAAGAATGTAGCCCCCACAGATTGAGATAAGAACGGTTTAATTGCTAAGGCATAACACAAAACCCCTACTGCCATTTACTACTACAAATAATAATGATACAGCAAACAACAAGTGAAAAGAATACAACACCCCACCAGTCACCAACCCATAACCCACTCCACCCTGCCCGGCTGAGCACCACGTGCTCCCTCCTCCATTTTTCTCCAGAGCTCCATCCCTCCAGCTTTCTCTTTCCCAGTATGCATCCTGGGCATCACGTGCTATGGTATGGAATACCTCATTGCCTAGCCTGGGTCAGGTGTCCTGTCTCTTCTTCCTCCCGGACTCCCCTCCTCCATCTGGCTGGAAAAAAACCTTGAACAAAAACACCCTCAAAACATGCTCAAACCATGACATTATCCACCCCTTATTCCATACCATTCACGTCATGCCCAGATCCCACATTTTCAATACACCATCACTCGTAAGTCCACCCCTCGATCATGAGACATCTCTATGTTGCATCTCTGGACTGATAGCCTGAAATATCTGGGCCCACCAGGCTCAAAATCATTCAGCGTCCCCTTCAGCAGTTCTACAGCTTGCTGCTGGGGACTCCATACAGCTGCCTTCCACTTCCAATGCTTCCAAAGCACTGGAGGGGCCCAGTGGATAAGATACTTGGCCATACTGTCCCACATGCCCTGCCACTCATGACTGTCCAGCCTTGGGGACAGTCTCCTGGTGCTCCTATATCCTTGTCTAACCCTAGACAAGACCCAAACCTGACTCTGCTTAACTTTTGGGATCAGACAAAATGGCCGTGGGTAGAACACACTCTGTGTGTGTGCCAACATGCTGAACCCTATCACAATCAGCAGGCAGGTCCCAAGGGCACCCAAAAGCCATTCATAACAGTCAGAACTCTCAGGTGCTGCTGCTGCACTTGTCACTGGGGCTGATGTAGCTGCCATGCTTGCCAGTTCTCCCACCACCAGCTTCTCTTCTCCCAAGTCCGGATCTTCCTTCTCTGCCTTGCTGGGAAATGCTGCGTGGTCTCCTGTATCCTGCTGGGGCTCGGCGGGTGACTTCCGGGGTGTATTCTCGGCCGCTGCGGGGTTCAGAACGGCGGCAGGACTCGGTTCCTCCACTGCCTTGCTGGGAAGTGCTGCGTAGTCTCCTGCCTCCTGCTGGGGGTCAGCGGGCGACTTCCGGGGACACTCTCGGCCGTCGGAGGGTCGGGAACGGCCGCGGGACTCACCTCCCCCGCTGCCTGGTCCCGCTGCTCAGCTACCGCCCTGCTCCGCTCCTCCCCCGCCTGCTCCCGCTGCTCTGCCACAGCCGTTTGGCTCCCCGTGCCGCTCTCCCTGGCAGCCTCAGCTGCCGGCAGCTCCCGGGGCCGCTCCTTCCTGGCTTCACGCAGCTCCACGCAGACGACGACGAGGATAAGGACAAGGACGGCGAAGAGCAGCGGGACGGCCTGGTACAAGTCCAAGTCCACGGGCACGTCCATCCCCCCCTGCTGCCGGAGCCCCACCGTATTACAAGCCTCCGACACAAACACATCCAATCCATACACAAAGTACCCGGCAAAATCCCGAAACAGCGAGATCCAGAGAAAAACCTCTAACAGCCAATAAATCAGCATTGTGACAAGAGACCATGAATCCGCTCAGATCTGTTCTTACCTCAAACCCTCGGGCCCCACGTTGGGCGCCAAAACTGTAGTGGTTTAAACCAAGTCCCCCAACTCCCGGAGAGTTAGGAAGGAGAATCCAAAGAATGTAGCCCCCACGGATTGAGATAAGAACGGTTTAATTGCTAAGGCATAACACAAAACCCCTACTGCCATTTACTACTACAAATAATAATGATACAGCAAACAAGTGAAAAGAATACAACACCCCACCAGCCACCAACCCATAACTCACTCCACTCTGCCCGGCTGAGCACCGCGTGCTCCCTCCTCCATTTTTCTCCAGAGCTCCATCCCTCCAGCTTTCTCTTTCCCAGTATGCATCCTGGGCATCACGTGCTATGGTATGGAATACCTCATTGCCTAGCCTGGGTCAGGTGTCCTGTCTCTCCTTCCTCCCGGACTCCCCTCCTCCACCTGGCTGGAAAAAAACCTTGAACAAAAACACCCTCAAAACATGCTCAAACCATGACAGTCACCCACCTGGTCGTGAAGCCTAGTCAGGTGATGTGTTCTACCTGCACTCCCACCTGCTGGAGAGAGCAGCCAAGATGAATGAATCCTTTGGAGGTGGCTCTCTGACCACCTTGCCTGTCACTGAAACTCAGGCTGGTGATGTGTCTGCTTACATTCCAATCAATGTCATCTCCATCACTGATGGACAGGTAGGACTTCTCATGCCAGTACTTCTGGGTAATTTACTGGCAGGTCTCTAAGGAGGTTTCCAGGCTTCTGACCAAGATAACAGAACAATTTTCTCCTACAGATTTTCTTGGAAACAGAGTTATTCTACAAAGGTGTCCGTCCAGCCATCAATGTTGGTCTGTCTGTGTCCCGTGTAGGTTCTGCTGCTCAGACCAGGGCCATGAAGCAGGTAAACATGAAACTGCTGCTCCTCTTAATAGAGACAAATTGTGTGTAGACTTTCCAACTCATTTCACTCTAAATAGCTGTGAATAGAGAGGGAATAAAGCTTTTAATTCCTTAGTGTTATGAAATTATAGAAGAACAAACTTTGGGGATCTCTTTGATATTTCTGTTGCTTGCTGGGGGGGGAGGGGAGAAGGAAAATAATATCTACATAATGATGTAAGACTGTTAAGTTTCAGTATGTTAAACTGGGTACTGATCTAACTAGAAATAGAGAACGCTCTCCTAATCCCATGCTTTTAGTCTAGATATGGAATTAGGTTTAATATCAACTGTCACTATTTCAGGGAGGAATAGCATGTTTGTGTTAAAAGGCCAAGAGGTAGGATTTTTTAGAAATGCATATGATTGTCAGAACCTTGGGATTCATTTGACTGCTATGCCAAGCAAAGCTGACTTGTGACAGGTGTCAGCCAAAGATAACCTACAAACTACTAGGCAAATTTAAAAAGTGGTCAAACTTAGCCTGATCTGTATCTTGTGTGGTAGGTGGCAGGTACCATGAAGCTGGAATTGGCTCAGTATCGTGAAGTAGCTGCTTTTGCTCAGTTTGGGTCTGATCTGGATGCTGCCACACAGCAGCTGCTGAACCGCGTGGTGTACGTCTGACAGAGCTTCTCAAACAAGGACAATACGGTGAGTGTCTTGGACATAACAAGTCTGCATTTCCTGTTAATCTTGTGTTAACAAGGTTGGGTTTTGTGGCAGCATTGTGTCCATTCTGTGAATGCATGAATACAGACTGTATTGAACCATGTTGTAGATGTGCAGTTGATCTTCATAGAAGGACTCTGTGTAGCACTAATGTGCCCTGATGTCAGTTACCAGTGGCATGAATGCTTTCTCTTCTGCAGTTCCCATGGCTATTGAAGAACAGGTTGCAGTCATTTATGCTGGTGTAAGAGATCACTTGGACAAGCTTGAGCCCAGCAAGATCACTAAATTTGAGAGTGCTTTCATAGCTCACGTACTGAGCCATCATCAGGTCCTCCTCTCCACAATCAGGTATGATGATTTATTTTATGTCATTCCAAGGATATTAATGGTCACAGAACTGTTAATTTAGTGTATCCTAGAACATCAGGCCTTGAGCTGCCTGTACCAGAACTGGAAGTCAAATCAGGCTTTTTCTATTGTCCTTGCACTGCTGTAGCTCAGCTTCATGGCTCCAGCTTTTACTTAAGAAATCCAGCTGGTATTTAAAATTGAACCTACTTGCATACCTGAAAACACTTAATTTAATCTAGTTAGTTCCTGTATTTTTTACAGCTTTAAACTGTTAGGGTGGTGTGGATTAAGTGCTGCTTGTTGCCTTCCTTGCTGCTGAGTTGGACTGCTGTGGATTGAGTGTTTCTGTAGTCCTGTCCTATTCCTAGCTTGTCTTGTCATGAGTCAAATCATGTGCCTTCCATCTCCAAAGCACTACTCTGTAGAAGGCAGAGCCTTGTTGAACTATGTACAGCTGTTTTGAAAGTATTTGTAACAAACCTCAGTTCTTTAAATGGGACTGTTTTAGGAGAAAGGGATGTTAGTTTCAGTGGTATAGCTTTATGCATCAAACAAAAAGGTGTTAATTTATCTGCTAATATTCTTAGAAGATTCATTGTAGGATTTTTTCTTCATCTTAGTCAAGGATTGATTGTTATCTGTTTCTGTGTCAGAAGTTTAACTCTTTCCACAGGACTGAAGGGAAGATCTCTGACCAGACAGAAACAAAGTTGAAGGAAGTAGTCACAAGTTCTCTAGCTACTTTTGAGGCATAAACTCTTAAAACTGTTCAGACCAAGCTATTGTGATTCTGTGCTCCAGCTGCATCACGGACTTAAAAGTATGTGTGTCTTGAATGTACAGATCTCAGTGAGAATAAAAGTTCCCATGTAAAAAGGCTTGTATGTTCTGTTATGAATTACTGCCTTTTTGGCTGGCTGTGTGCACCACACATTCCTTTAAAACCACAGGGTTAAACTCCCCTGGACACATGGTTGTGAAAGGAACTCTGGAAATTCAAAACAGGGGGTTCAAATTTGAATGGATCATACTCCTGTAGAAGATTGAATAGGAGTAGTGGCTGGATTCTATGGCCAAGACTGACAGAGCTGAGGTTTCTTTTGCAGGTTTCATCCTGTTTGGTGGGCAGCTGATCTCTGAGGAGAGCATACAGCTGGGGAAGTTGCTTTGCTGTCTTGTCATGGGTGGTAACTAATTGGACCCCACCTTATTCTTTGATGCTGTAATTCTTATTCTGATGCTGTAATAGTATTTCTTAGACTTGCTGCCTTACCTCTCCTGGTGCCTGGCTTTTGGAAGGTGGGCTCTTTTAGAACTGACTGCTGAGGTTGCACGGGTACACTGGAGCTCAGTTCTTCATCCTTGGTGAGCCTCTGCACTGCAGTTGCTGGTGATCAGGACTTCCACTGAGGATATCTGCACTGTCCCTGGTTAACATCCTTCCCAGGAGCACCCTTACCTACAAATTAAAACCTCCTGTGTCACAGGCAGCTGGAAAATGTTTCATCTAAACCTCTCTCATGGTTCCAGCATAATAAGCTTATCTATTAATAGAGTGCTTGGAGAGCATGAGGTCTTGCCCCTGCAGAGCAGGGAAAAATAAACACTTTTAGTCCAAGAGTGTTAGGCATTTTTCTAAGAAGAGTTGGTGTGTTGGAAAAGTGCAATGCTCTTGGAGAAAGGCATACTTTTGCTTTTCAGAGTCTTGTTCCTTGCACCCATGGCTCCAGAATAGGTGGCTGAGTGGCTTCCCAGCCCTGAAGGAATGCTGTGGTGTGGCCTTTTTTTGCTTTTTTTTTTTTGCTCTGCCTGCCTGACATTGCTTGTCACCTCCAGGGCAGCTTTTACTCTGTTCTTGCACAGTGACTAAACCCCAGTTACTTGTTGGTGTTGCTGTGTCATGTTTTACTTGCAGTGTCATGTTTTACTTGCATCCTGCTGTAGTTAGGAAGCACTAAGCTTATGGGTGTCTTAATCCAAAATTGCAGAGGTATTAATTTCTAGTAATGTAAGAGATAAATATTCCAAAGTTCTGATTTCTGCCCTGTTGCTGATGTTACTTGGGAAGATAATTTTCTCATTAACTTAATGCACTGTGTGGTGAATACCTCTGGTCTGGTTAGACAAGAGGGATGGTGGGACTGGTTTTGGAGGGTTGGTTGGCAGCCCTCAGATGTGCTGTGGGCTGCTGCCAGAAAGCTGCAAAGTAGTAAGTTGGTGGTGGCAGCATGGGTTTGCAGGGAGGGTCTGTGCCCTCTTCAGAGTACGGGCAGGGTCTGTCTGTCTGAATCTGTTGAAGAGCTGATTTAGAAAAGTGCAGAAAGATCCCAGAAATGCACTGTTAAAGCATGGTCTCCTGTGACAAATAACTGCCATTGCTACCATAACACCTACATATTGCTGCAGGGCTGATGATGCCACTTGTGCCCACTGACCTCAGCTGCTTTGCCTTCATCTGTGCTGCTTCTGGTCTTGACCCTGTTTGGGCTTACCTGCTTGTCCTAAAGCCTGCCCTTCCAGTGCAGCCAGATCAGATGGAGAAAATGAAGAAATTTATTCCAAAATTCATACTTTGGAGGTTTTGTGGGTGCTTACAGCTGGACAGGTTCTACCTCACCTGATTGATAGATGTTCAAATGCGGTTGCTGAAACCTTTTCAGAGCTTTGACTGAAACATTTCAGATCTGAAACAGATGTGGCATAACCTGCAGCTATGAACACTGGAAATGAAATCCATGCAAACTTGCTTTTGTTGGTATAAACTTTAGTAGTGGGTGGTTTTTGGGTTTGTTTTTTTGTGTTTTGGTTTTTTTTGTGGATTTTTTTGTTTGTTTTTTTGTTTGTTGGTTTTGTTTGTGTGCTTTTGTTGGTTTGTTCTGTTTTGGTGTTTTTTGTTTTTTTTTTTTTACATTACTGGACTGTTGTATCTCTCTGTGTTAAAGCTCTCATAGCTTTGAAGAACGGCTCAGAAGCTGCTTGCCCAGGGCCTCGTCCTAGGTGGAGACATGGGAACAGGGCATGTACTGTGAAACTTTCCCAAAAGGAAGGTCATACCAGGCAGGGAAGGTGCTGTGGGTTGCTGTGTAGCTGCTGTGCTCGCCCTCTGCTCTGTTTCCTTTGTGAAACTGTGTGAATCAATTGACTGCTGGTAGTAGTAAGTTTCTCCCCAAGGCATGCTGATGCTGTGCCTTGCATCCCTGCAACCTGCCACCCCCAACCCAGTCACCCACAGAGAAGCATGTTAAGTGGGGTAGATGTGACTGTGTTTCTTTGGGGGGACTGGGTAGGGACACAGTGCTACAGGGTGTGGCCAGCAGGACAAAGTGGCAGTGGAGTGTGGTGGTGGTTGCAGTATGTGAGAGACACAGTTGAACCACTTATGGGTGAGTGAGTACAGGGCTGGACTGGGGCCAGGGGGGTAGGACCCAGCTGGAGCTGGAGGTGTGTCCTGATTCAGCTGTAATAGTTATTTTTTTTTTCCTAGTCCAGTTCTGTGTTTTGGCTTTAATTTGATAAAAATGCTGATTAACACACCAGTGTCTTAATTGTTGCTTAAGTAATACTTACTCAAACCATGAGATTGAAAAGGCCTTGATCAGCCAGTGAGGAAGGGCACAAGAAGCCAGAAGTAAGCAGAGATAGGACACCTGACCCAAACTAGCCGAAAGGATATTTTATATCAAAGCAGGTCATGCCCAGTATATAAACTGGGGGAAGTCACCCAGAAGGGACTGTTAATTATAAAACCTGAGAGTTTTACATTCTTTCAATTCTCCCCATCCTGCCTTGGGGATGGGGGGTGAGGGAGCAACTACATGGTGCTGAGTTACCAGCTAGGTTGGGAAGGTGACCCCATTCTGGTCAGTTGGCTCCAAAGCTGCCTTTGTCAGCCTGGGGGGCTGTTGCTGAAGGCTTTGAGCATCTCTCAGCAAGTGCTGCCCATCCATGTATGTCTTCAGAGTTGAGGCTTTGCAACCTTCCCTGTCCAACCAAAATATATCCCAGCAAGCTGCTACTGCTGTTCTGGAGGAAGTTGGTGCTGGGCTGAGGGTTTGATAACAACCGGGCCATTGGTGAACTACTTGGCCATGGTGTCTCCAAAACAGATTCTTTGATGTGAGCTAATCCCTGACTAGGAACAAGTCCTTCTGTCCTGCTGCCAAACTGCATAGAAAAAGCCACAGTTCACGGAAAATAGGAATTTATTCCTTTGAGTCTGAACTGTGCTTTTAGAAATGGAGAAGTACTGAATCTACACTTAGCTGTTGCAGAGCATTGGTGCTGTGGCTGCTCGGTTCATCTGGGGGTACAGGCCTTTTATCTAGGTACCAGCAAACAGGAAATTAATGGCAAAATTTTCCCTTTGGGGGCTGAAAATCCCCATCTGTGAATGGTCCTGAGTGGTTCCCAGATGATGCCTGGGAAACAGCTCTCATCTTAGAGTACAAGAGGGAAAGTACATGGGCTCTGGCAGCAGTGTGTACTGACGGTTGTTGGATAAGAGTGATAAGTGCAGACTATTGGACTTGAGAAGCATCATTAGTGTTATCTGTGATTCAGAGAAAACTCCTTTGCTCCCTTCATCCAGCTGTTTTGAAAACCACGTCACTGACCTTCTGTAGGGTCCTGGTTTTCGAGCAAGGACCCCCAAAGCTATTCCCTGTTCTTCACAGGAATATAGCCAAAAGGATTTAGTTACATCCAGAAGTCACAGAGCTGCAGCTCTCATTAGCTCTGTTTTTAAATTTCTAAAAGCCTCCTCTGCTGAATCAGTCCATTCTAAAGAGGGAGGGTTTCCCTTCAACAGTTCATATAGTGGTCTTACCAGAACACCATAATCATGGATCCAAAGTCTGCACCATCCAGTCATTCCCAGGAATGTCCGGAGCTCCTTGCCAGTTGATGGTCCTGGAGTCTGACAGATGGCTTCTTTTCTAGAAGCTCCAAGTTCTCTCTGTCCTCCTGTTATTTCATATCCTAGGTAGGAAACTAGGGTTTGGATTAGTTGGGCCTTTTGTTTGGATACCCAATAACCATTCAGTCCCAGAAATGTTAATAATTCCACTGTCCACTGGATACATTATTCCTTTATTTCTGTAGCAATTAATAGGTCATCCACATATTGTAACAGAGTCCCCGTCTGAGCAGGTGGCTTATATGATTCTAGTTCTCGCACTGATTTCCAGAAATTGCTGGACTGTTTTAAACCCTTTAGGTAATACTGTCCAAGTTAATTGAGTTTCCCTTCCTGTGTCAGTATTTTCCCATTCAAAAGCAAATAAATTTTGTCTTTCTTTGGCCAATAGTAAGCAAAAGAAATCATCCTTTAAATTCAAGATGGCAAAACATTTCTGATTATTATTCAATTTAGTCAATAAATCATACAAATTAGCTACTACTGGACAAATATCCTCTGCAGTTTTGTTGACTGCTCTGAGATCTTGAATCAATCTGCAACTTTTATCGTCCTATTTCTTTACTGTCCAGAATATTATATTCAAATTCACATTCAATGAATAATATATATTTTAAAATTTATCAATGACTTTTTTTTTTTAATTCCCTTTGATCTTCTAATTTGAAGGGGTATTGTTTTATTCTAATCGGGCAGGCCCCCCTTTTTATTTCCACTTTAACAGGCAAAGCATTTTTCACCTTACCTGGAACTTCAGATGCCCATACTCCCAGATATACCTGATTAAGGATTTCTTCTATTTCAGGGAGGTCCTCCTGCTTGCTTTTCTGTTGAATTAAAGATAAACTCAAAACTGCAATTAACTGATTGTTTTTAACTCTAAATTCCATTCTGCCTTCTTTAAATGTTGCTTCTCACCCTAAGAAAGATTTTAGAGAATTTGGCATGCATAAAAATTTATGCATTCCTATTTGTTTTCCCAATTTGTACTTTAAGGGTTTCAGAAAGAATGCCTCGGGTTGTTTGTTTGGGTTTTTTTTTTCTCTTTTTCTTGGTGGCCAGTAGCTCCCACATCTGTAACAAATTCTTTTCTCTCAGATTTAACACCGAATAAGTTGCTCCTCTATCCACTAAAATTCCACTTTATTTCCTCTAGTTCCTACTTTTAATTTAACCAGTGGATCTGCTAGGGTAGATTCCCCAGGTCCCTGTCAGTCTAGTTCCAATTCAGTCGCTGGAGCCACACCATGGCACCCCCCCCCCCCGGGGCAGTCTCACTTCCAGCGTTCAAACTCTCCCCCCAGTTTCAAAGCAACCACGGCTTTTTTTCAAAGCAACCCTGTCAGTCTTGTTCCAATTCAGTCACCGGAGGCACACCATGGCACTCCCCCCACCCCAGTTTCAAAGCAACCACCGCAGCCACGGCTACAGCATGACCCAGCTTTTTCTTTTCTACCTGCTCCCGATTCCTATACGCTCTCCATGATTCCTCCTGTCCACATTTATTCAACAACCCCTCAGTCCTGTTATAAATTGAGACCACAACGGATCATAATCCAATTAGGATTTTATTAATTATAGCAAGTAGAATATGAGCAAAGACAGCGCTGGACGGCAGTGGAGTCTGCGCTCCGCCTACTGCCGTGCTGAGCAGTTCAAAAAGCCCTCCCTTATACATCTTTTACTTCCGTGTTCATGACGTAGTTGAGGTACTCTGCGCATGCTTCAGCTGTTGCTAGGGGGTCGACTTCTGCCTCCCGGTGGTCGGTGAGGCCGAAGTAAGAAGTCTTCCTCCTTTATTCCATAGTTGACCCTTCATTTATGTCCTTATATGGAGTGGTTTGTCTTATTTCTGCCAGTTCCTGGAACATCTTGCAAGCCAGTTTCTGTAACACCTTGTGGTCATCTTATGTTTGCATAAACGGTTTCTGGTTTAATTGGTGTAAGCGATTGTGGTTTATCTTATCTTGCATAAACTGTGTCCGTTAACTGTGTGCATAAGCAATTTCATATCTTTTGTTGTCTAACCTTTATATTGGGCTTAACATATATATATACCTAACATATATCTTAATAAACAATACCTTATTCTTTAGTTTTTCACAGTCCCGTCCGTGAACATGTCTGTTCCCACATGTTTGCCTGCCCCAGCACCCATCCCATGCTTAGACACAGGAGCTGCGCGAGCTCCCCTCCTTTCCCCCTTGGTTTTCCTTTTATTTTTCCTCACAGTTGCTCACCCTGCTCTGCAGGGGCTGCAGATGCCTCTGCAACAGCACTGCTGGTTTGACCCTTTCTGAACTCTGAATGTGCATCTGCCGCTTGTTGACAGTGACAGCGATCTCTTGCACCTTATGAATATCATATAGGACAGATGCAGAGGGTGCTCCTCTCGGAGGTACCTGTGATAGATAATTTTCCATCCTATCTTCCTGATTACAGTTTTTTCACTTTAAACATCTTTCCCCAGTATCACAGGCTGAACAACATCTCTCCATCTTAACTTTCAGTTTTTCCCTGTCCTTTTCCAAAGCCAAAATTAAGGGATCTGGTGGAGCTATATTAATTTTGCATTGTGTCTGTCACTCCACGTGATTTCTTAAAGTGAAAAACATATCGGCATACATTGCTTCATGCCATTTTCCTTGCAGCCTCAAAACAACATTGATTGAAACAATGTATGATAGTTCAGATTCCATTTTTAGGCCATTTTTTCTGATCTTCCAAAGTATACAAAGGCCACCATCAATTACAATATTTTGCCAACATTTTCTTATTTACTGAGCCCCCAGGAGACCTTCCCAGTTCTTTCCAGTGTGCCAAAATGCACCCTAAAGGACTCTTTTTCATGATCTCTTCACTCTGCTGATTTTCCATTATCAATCTCTCACTCACACACACACGGGATCCCACAGACACACTCCATACAGTTACAACACTTGAAACAGAGACTAAAATTCTATCAAACAAACCACAATTAATAACACAGTTATAACATCCTGTCACCAATACCAAAATCACAAGACCAAAATCCCTAATGTAACAAGCCACAAGATCCAAACCCATTTCCAGGGCACACCCCCTGCATCTTGCATGCCCCAAACCACAAGAAGCCCCCTGCTTCTTGTGGGTGTATCCCAAATGGACACTACCAGTCGGGTATACGTCTTTACCTACGAGATTTCCTATTTTGATTTACGGAAGGCTTCCAAACCTTGTGCACACTTACCAAACCAACCCAATTACCAATGTAGTCTTTATGCAAGATGCCCCCTGCACCTTACAGACTATACAAAAGAAAATACCTTTTATGAAGCTGGTCCTTGTCTGCTCCTGCAGTGATCCGAATGAGTCAAGGGGTCCCTCTGGGAAAAATTCCCAAGGGCCCTAGGGAGCCCTGTCCTCAGCGGGTCCTGCAGCTGAGCAGAGGTCCCATCTGGGGTGCCAAACTGATTCGGAGAAAACTCCAGGAACAAACTTGCCAACAAAGTTTTCAAGCTGACAAGCAGGTATTCTTTATTGGGGTGCCAGGAGACATGGGGGATAACTCCTCCTAACGTGTGTCTCCCTATTGCTACACAAGCCATCCTTATATAGTCCCTGGGCATACATACATATTCATGAGGGTATGTATGGATTACATCACTTTCCAGAAAGCTCCCCGCATGCGTACAGAATTGTGGTGGTGGTCTCTGAGGGCCGTTTACTTCTTCCAACAATCTTCATCACTTCTGGCAGCCTTTGAAGCACGCGCAGTAGATGCTTATACCAGTTTAATTGGTTTGTTAGCACCAGAGACATAATAACCCTCCTATCCTCCTACTTATCAGTTAGTTTAACTGTAGCCCATCATGGACACCTGCTATTTCCAGATACTCCTTATCCCTGCGTCCTGTTTTTCTAGACTGTTTTTAAGACTACGTCAACTATAACGATTTATTTTGTGCCAGTATGTTGTCTATCTGTACTCTATTTTTTTCTATGTACTTTGCACCTCAGTAATTTTCCACTGCTACTGTTACAAAGCCATCAAACTTAACATTGCTTAAAACTAATTCTAAAGGTTTATATATTCCATTTTGTGATTCTGTATTCCCCTTGTTTCAAGGCAGAACAGCAAGACTTAACCAGCCTTTCTAAGGTGGTATAAAACCGAATGGCTCCAGACATGTTATTGGCATCACAAGGAGGAGTTTGTTCCATAAGCAATTAATGTTGTTGTTCCTACATAGACCAGAGTGGCAGAATTGAAACAGATCTGGAGGAAATTTGGAAACAATCTAAGGTATTTCATGAGGTGGCCATGGATGACACCTCCTGGGGTTTTGAAGAGATATGGAAAAAGTTAACTTCATGGTTACCTAATCTCTCCTGGTTGAGGCAACTGATTGCAAGAATATTGATGTTAATTATTTTAATATTGATTACTTGTGATATAATGCAATGTTCCTTCTGGTGTGGTAAACTATCTATGATCAATTACGAAGATTGGAAAAGGAATGAAATTAAGCACCGAGTAGAAATGGGAAATTATTTCAAAGGACTTTTGATGGTAATGGTAATATATAAAATGTTGCAAAAGAATTTGCAAAAGGACAGAAAAAGGGGAGATTGAAACAAGGGGAACACAAAATCAGAAAATGGAATATATAAACCTTTAGAATTAGTTTTAAGCAATGTTAACTAAACTGGTACAAGCATCTACTGCGCGTGCTTCAAAGGCTGCCAGGAGTGATGAAGATTGTTGGAAGAAGTAAACGACCCTCAGAGACCACCACCACATTTTTGTACGCATGTGGGTAACTTTCTGGAAAATGACGTAATGTGGGAATTCTTAAAGGGCCAAGGCCACGTAGTGAGCGATCCCGATACCCTGAGCCTTGTTACTGTAAAGTAAGAAGATTCTTGGCAGGCATAAGCAAGGTCAGTTGTCTTGTTAGGCCTCTGTAATTTTCCACTGAAAACGTGCAGAGAATGATCCCTGCCAAGGTTGTAGTTTCCCCCTGTATTTTTAGAGTAAGGTATTTAATCACAATTATACCAAATTATAAACATTAGCTTTGTAAACGATAGTAACCTCTAGACTAACCAATTAGAGCTCAGTATCCAAGGCTGTTACATAAGAAACCTAAGGGTGTAAGGGTATAAAAAGAGTACTGTATCTGAATAAATTTTGGCAATCGCTTGATCACATTGGTCGTCTCTGCATTGTCTGGGACTCCTGCGTCGCCAAGTGGCGCCCGAACAGGGACCCTCAGATCGGTAACCTTCGCAGAGGGTTTGAAGTCCGATCAGGAATGAGGGGGTAGGAGCCGGCTGAAATCAGTGCTGCCCCGGCGCTGCGGAAGTCAGCTAGCTGCAAAGTTGGGATCTCGCCCTGATGAGGTGAGTGGACGGGGAGGAGATGGGGCACTTGCTATCCAAAGATGAACAGGCAGTAATGGAGCTCCTCCAACATTTTCTCTCTAAGAGAGGACTAGAATACAATAGTGTCGCCTTACAAAGGCTGTTAAAATGGTCCCGAGACTGTGGTCTTCTGCTCACTGTGCAGGCAGCGTTTGAAGTTTCTGAATGGGAACGTATAGGACAGATGCTGTGGGACAAGACCAGTAATAGGAACGTACTCGGAGGTAGGAGCCTCAGAACGGAGCCTATGCTAAAAAGATTGTTGCTCTGGAGTAAGGAGTTAATTGTGGGATTCGGCGAAGCTTTTAATCTCGAGACTTGGGAGAAAATTACTAAGGAAGAAGCCTCTGATTTATGGATGTTTTCAGTCCTTAAGGTGAAGGGAGCAACCTTTAAAGAGACAGACTTAAAGTTAATGCTGAAATGGTTGAAGACGCGTTACCCAGAGATTGATTAGTCTACCGGACTTGAGATCTCTTTGTGGAATGAGGCAGGAATTAAACTGTGGAATGCGGCCACGAAAGGCAACGACACTGTGAAAAATTTGTTAGTCATTTGGAGAACTGTTTTAGAGATGTTAAATTCAAAAAATGAGATCATGGAGACCAGCGTGCCCTCCCCCCCCCCCCCCCCCCCCCACCCTCCCCCCTGAAACTCTGCCGTTTGCCAGCATGGCTGTGAAGACTAAAGACGGGGATGAAGATGATCCTTTCAACCCAGGTCCTATTGACCCTGACAAGGAGCCTGTGCACGTTCATCAGTTTGCTGTTGCTGATCCTGAGATCCTGACGCCTGATAATGCCGATGCAGACCTGGATGGTGCTTTTGACCTGGAGCCTATTCATCCGGAAAAGAAGCCTGATTTATATCCCCCAGATCCTCGTGATAAACGGGCAGCTGTAAAGGGAGAAGCAAGATGGGTGGGGTATGTGGATGTATTGCAGTTTCCCGTGGTGTGTGTGCTTCCCATCCGAGATGGGAAGGTCTCTTGTATACTCTTATCAGGGGTATTGGGCAGAATGTGTCAGACCATGGACTTGGGACCCCATATACAACTCTTTTGATACAGTCTGTCTGTGATACTCATGTACTAGAAGTTGGTAAATATAAGTATGTCCATGTTTCTATCAACCCTTGCAAACCTTTAGAGATATTGCTGGCAACTTGTTCCAACATAGGCTGGCCACCTGTGTTGGAACAAGTTTGCGTTTTGGTCAGTATAAAAGCCCAAGCCTCATGCAATGTGAGGGAGGCAGAGCCTCTGCGGGGAGGCCTGCTAAGGTTGAGCCTGCCACCTCGCACTGCGAGGATGCTTCTTGGAGGTGGTTTCCCGATAGTCTTCACAAGGTCCTTGTGCTATGCTCTGCATGTGGGACCGTGTAGTGGGAACAATGATTGTCTGGATTTTGTGTTTCAAATATTGTAGTTGTGTGGAGTGTGCTTGTGGGATCCCATACGTGTGTGTGTGTGTGTGTGATGAGGGCAGACAGTGTTCTGTATACTTTTTGTTGACAGGTTCATGTAAAAGTTTTTAGCCGTCAGCTAAGCAGTTAATTTCTGCAGCTGTTTCACATTCCGTTTGCATCAGATTGCTTCTGCTTTAAGGAATCACAGGTTGAATAAAGATATTCTCAAAGGTGTTTTAATGTTACTAACATTTTTAATCCTACTTTTAATGATTATTCCTTGTATCTTACAATGTATAGAACGTATTATAGAAAAAGCTGTAAAGGGTATCTGGATCACACAAAAACAAGAAGGGGGATTTGTGGGAATTCTTAAAGAGCCAAGGCCACGTAGTGAGCGATCCCGATACCCTGAGCCTTGTTACTGTAAAGTAAGAAGATTCTTGGCAGGCATAAGCAAGGTCAGTTGTCTTGTTAGGCCTCTGTAATTTTCCCTGTTTTCGTGCAGAGAATGATCTCTGCCAAGGTTGTAGTTTCCCACTGTACTTTTAGAGTAAGGTATTCAATTGCAATTATAACAAGTTATAAACATTAGCTCTGTAAACAATAGTAACCTCTAGACTAACCAATTAGATCTCAGTATCCAAGGCTGTTACATAAGAAACCTAAGGGTGTAAGGGTATAAAAGGAGCACTGTATCTGAATAAATTTTGTCAGTCGCTTGATCACATTGATCGTCTCTGTGTTGTCCGGGACTCCTGCGTCAACAACGTAATCCATACATAGCCTCATGAATATGTACGTATGCCCAGGGGCTATATAAGGATGACTTGTGTAGCAATAGAGAGACATGTTAGGAGGAGCTATCCCCCGTGTGTCCTGGTGCCTCAATAAATACCTGCTTGTCAGCTTGAAAACTTTGTTGGCAAGTTTGTTCCTGGAGTTTTCTCTGAATCAATCCATGGTGCGTGGGGGGGTGGTGCAATAAGTGTGAGACCAGGAACACCAAGTAGAGGTGGGGGGCTTCTGCTTTGGTGGTGTTGTAAATGAGTTCATTGCTGCAGGGCTGGATTCAGTTTGTTCCTCTTCCACTGGGGTTTGGTGCTTCTTGAAGGAGGATGTTGGAGGATGGTTGTAATTGTTTAATCCCAGTGGATAACTCAGAACAATGCAGCTGCTTGCTCACTCCACCCCCTTCCTTCACCTGCTGCCAGAGCAATGCGGAGGAGAATCAAAAGAATGTTCATCCCATGGGTTGAGATAAGAACAGCCCAGTAACTAAGGTATAATACAAACCTACTACTACTACCGCCAATAATAATAATGGTAAGGGAAATAACAGGGGGAGAGAATACTGAAATAGAAATAGATGTGGACTATTGTGTACAAGGGGGTTAGATAAAATGTACAGAGGCGTTTTACAAGGGGGTATTGCTTAAGTGTCCTGGGTTCAGCAGTAGCAGGCATTTTTTCTCCTTCTTGGTAGCTGGTGCAGCACTCTGTTTTGACTTTCGGGCTGGGAACGGTTGCTGATAGCAAGTATGTTTTGAGTTACTGCTCAAATGTTTCGTTTGTCCAAGGACTTTCTGAGCCTCACGCTCTGCCAGGGAGGAGGGGAGGCCAGGAGGAAGGAGAGACAGGACACCTGACCCAGGCTAGCTGAAGAGGTATTCCATACCATAGCACGTCATGCCCAAGATTTAACGTGGAGTTACCCAGAAGGGCTAGGACTCTGGAGGGTTTGGAGGAACTATCGGTCGGTGCTCGATTGGGCAGGGTGGGGTGAGTTATGGGTCGGTGGCTGGTGAGGTGTTGTATTCTCTTCACTTGTTATTTCCTTAATCATTATTATTAGTAGTATCAGTAGCAGTAGTGGTTTATGTTATACCTTAGTTATTAAGCTGTTCTTATCTCAACCTGTGGGGGCTACATTCTTTGGATTCTCCTTCCCAACCCTCTGGTAGTTGGGGGAGCAAGGGGGTGAGTGCGTGAGCTCTGTGCAGCTTGGTTTAAACCACGACATTAAGTTACACAGCTTGCTTAACAGATATATTGCTCAGCAAATACCTATCATGCCTTACCAGGCAGTACCGGGACATAATCATTTATTAGGAGTTTAAGTTTCAGCAAAATTAGTTGGACATAGACCAGACCCATCCAAGCTCCTAAAGAGCATGCGTGAGGACCAGGATTAAAAAGTTCAGGCCTGAGGAAGACTCATTTACTTCATCTGAAGACGCCTGCCCAAGACCACCAGGAGGCACTGCGCATGCGTGGAGAACCTTTGAGCTCATTATAATACAAAGTGGGGATAGAACATAAATATGTATAGATGTATTGTGCAACTAAATACATATGTATGATTTTAGAGGATAAACGTAGAAGAAAAACGGCACTGAGGTGTGCACGCCTTTGGAGGAGCAATCCCCCGTGCGCCTTCAGCTGGATAAACACATACCTACTTTACAACTTTAATGAGTTGTGGAGTTTATTCCGATATCAATGCAATTGCTCACCACCTGTTGACCCATACCCAGCCGGACCTGAGCAGTGATCTGAGCCTTCCACGTAACTGCCCCCAGTGTCTATACTGAGCATGAAATGTTGTGGTATAGAATCACATTTTGGCTAGTTGGGGTCAGGAGTCCTGTTTCTGTTTCCTCCTGACTTCCTGTGTTCCTCCTCACTGGCAGAGCATGAGACTGAAAAGTCCTTGATCGGAGTAAACATTACTTAGCAACAACTAAACACACCAATGTTTTATGAACATTATTCTCAGAAGTCAAAAACACAGCACTGCACTAGCTACTATGGAGAAAAATGACTGCTACAGCTGAACCCGGGACAAGGGGGTGCGGTGGGAGAAAATACCAAGGAGTTGGAACAGTGCATGGGGCAGTAACATCTGCCCCACCCTGTATTGCAAACAAACACAGCTATTTACTGAATAATCCCCTATTCTTGCTGAGCCCAAAACCTAGTGCTGGCAGGGATTTTGCTTGGCTTTTTAATTTCTGACTGCTGTGTGCCTCAACTCCACACCCTCACCAAGGAAATGTGCCTGGGCCAGGGAGCTGGGGCAGAGACTGGATAAAAACATTTCTTTTCCTGTACTGGAACATGGTTCAGGGCATGATGCTCATGATGCACTGTGTAAGCAAAGCACATAGAGTCACACAAGAGTTAGGGTTAGAAAGGACCTTAAGATCATCTAGTTCCAACTCCCCTGCCATGGGTAGGGATGCCTCCCACTAGACCACGATGAATAAAGCTCTGTCCAACCTGTCCTTGAACACTGCCAGGGATGGAGCATTTAGCATTGCCTTGGGAAACCAGTTCCAGTGCCTCACCACCCTCACAGTAAAGAACTTCTTTATATCCAACCTGGACTTCCCCTGTTTTAGTTTGAACCCATTACCCCTTGTCCTATTGCTACAGTCCCTGATGAAGAGTCCCTCTTGGGCATCTTCATTGGCCCCCTTCAGATACTGGAAGGCTGCTATGAGGTCACTATGCAACCTTCTCTAAATTGAACAGTCCCAATTTTCTTAGCCTGCCTTTGTACAGGAGGTGGTCTAGCCCCCTTATCTTTGTGGCCCTCCTCTGGACTTGTTCCAGCAGCTCTATGTCCTCCTTATGTTGAGGACACCAGAAGTGCATGCTGTACAAGTGGGGCCTCACGAGAGCAGAGTAGAGGAGCAGGATCACTTCTTTTGACCTGCTGGTCAAGCTACTTTTGATGCAGCACAGGGTACGGTTGACTTTCTAGGCTGTGAGAGCACACTGCAGGCTCATGTTAAGTTTCTCATTGACTAACACCCCCAAGTCCTTCTCGACAGAGCTGCTTGAATCTCTTATCTGCCCAACCTGTAGCTGTGCCTGGGATTGCCCTGACCCAGGTGTAGGACCTTGCACTTGGCATGATTAAACTTCATGAGGTTGGCATTGGATCATCTCTCAAGTGTGTTGAGGTCCCTCTGGATGGCACCCCTTCCCTCCAGCATATCAACCGTGTGGGTGACCAGACAGAAATAGTGAAGAAATGGACCCAGGCGTTATTGCCCTGGTTGGGCTTAAGCCTTGGGAATGGTAAAGAGAACAATGAAGTGTCAAGATCATTTAGCAAAACAAAGCAGGCGGTTTGCAAGATAAAGCAGGATGTGCAACTTAAAGACAGACCAAACAATGTAAATATTTCTAACCCTTAGTAGTTTTGCTGAATGGGGATGACAAGGAAGTAAGAGAGTGGAAAGTTACTACCCAGCACTTAGTGGACTATAAAAGGGATGCAAGACGCGCAATAAGGATCTTCAGATTTCACCAGGACTGGAGTCCATCTCTGATACGCCACACAACCGAACCACACAGCTTGGTGTCATCAGCAAATTTGCTGAGTGTGCACTCACTCCCACTGTCCATGTCACCAACAAAGATGTTGAACAGTACCAGTCAGGGGTCAGTCCCTGAGGGACATCGCTCATTACTGGTCTCCAGATGGACATTGATCTGTTGACCACAACTCTGCATGCAGCCATCCAGCCAGTTCTCTTTGCATTGGGTGATTCATCAAATAGATGTCTTTCCAATTTAGAGACAAGGATGTCATGTGGGACAGTGTCAAGCACTTTGCACAAGTCCAGGTAGATGATATCAATTGCTTTTCCCCTATCAGTTCTGTCGCCTCATCATAGAAGGCCACCAAGTTGGTCAGGCAGGATTTGCCCTCAGTGAAGCCATGCTGGCTGTCACCAAGCACCTTGTTGGTTTTCATGTGCCTTAGCATGCCTTCCAGGAGAATCTGCTCCAAGATTTTGCCAGGCACAGAGGTGAGACTGACTGGTCTGTAGTTCCCTGGGTCCTCCATTTTCCACTTCTTGAAAATGGGGGTTATATTTCCCTTTTTCCAGTTGTCAGGAACTTCACCTGACTGCCATGATTTTTCAAATATGATGGACAGGGACTTAGCAACTTAATTTGCCAGCTCCTTCAGGACCCATGGATGGATTTAATCAGGTTCCATGGACTTGTGCACATTCAGGTTCTTAAGATGATCTTGAACCTGATCCTCTCCTATAGCACTTCATTCTCACATTTCCTGCATACATTTTTTGTAACTTGAGTGGCATGGTCAGAGCACTGGCCAGTGAAGACTTAGGCAAAGAAGTCATTGAGAACCTCAGCCTTCTCCAAATCCAGGGTAGCCAGTTTTCCCATTTCCTTTCAGAGAGGGCCCACATTATCCTTAATCTGTCCTTTGCCACATACCTGTAGAAGCTTTTCCTGTTATCCTTGAGAGCCCTAGCCAGACTAAATTTGAACCAGGCCTTAGCTTTCTTGGCCCAATCCGTAGCTTCCTGGACTACGTCCCTGTATTCCTCCCAGGCTGATCCAGTCTAATCCATTATGCTTTGTTTTTTATGGCTTGTGGTAAGGAATGAAAGTACAAAAATTAAAGGCATGTTTAAAACTAAGAATGAGATTCTCTTCAACAGTTAAGACTGTGTCTTATTGGTAATGGCCTTGTGGAGATGAATGCCATTTACTGCCTCATACTGTGTTCAGGTTTCTCCTGCTGTGGAGCCCAATTTCTTGATTCCAATAAACTCATCTGACATTATTCTGTTGTTCTATTTTGAACATTTCTTGCCCTCTGACACCGTGGGTACCATTCACTGCAGGCAGAGACTCAAGACTTGAAAAACATCTGGAAAAAAACCTAGTTTTAAAAGCTGAATACTTTCAGATTGTAATATAGGTAAGAACAACAGGCAGAAACTCTTTCACCGTTTTATCAAAGTTTGGCACAATCAAGATCTAAGCAACCGTCACAGAAGGTTTTCTGTGAAGTATTGATATATGGATCATTCAAAACCACAAAGTTAAATGTAAGCTCATGACCTTGTAATCAGTCTGCTATAAGCAACTGATCAGTCAGAAGGCTAGACACTTCCTAAAAGCTAAGGCACCTCAAACCCTGCCATAAGAGCAAGGCAGGCAATTCAAAAAGGAGGTTGGCAAGGAGAACATGCAGTCAGGCTTTTCATTTCTTCCCCCAAATCAAGTTTTCTGGTGTGGATGAAGCATAACTGAGCTGCTGGTTAATAAGCTTCTCTAGGTATGTCATCAGAAGCATCTAATGAAAGTGCTCCTCAAGAACGTGAAACTTGCTTTTATGACAACCTAGATCATTAGGAGAGTGTTGTGGTTTAAGCCCAGCCAGTAACTCAGAACCACATCCACTCCCCCTCCCAGAGGGATGGGGAGAAGAATCAAAAGAATGTAACTCACATGGGTTGAGCTAAGAACAGTCCAGTAACTAAGGTATAACACAAAACTACTACTGCTACCACCAGTAATAATAACAATAGGGGAAATAACAAGGGGAGAGAATATAAAACTAAAAGGGGAAAAGGGAAAGAAAACACTGAACACAAGTGATGAACAATACAATTGCTCACCACCTGTTGACCGATACACAGCCGAACCCGAGCAGCGATCTAGGCCTTCTGGGTAACTCCCCCCATTTTACATACTGGGCATGACATGCTGTGGTATGGAATACCCCTTTGGCTAGTTTGAGTCAGGTGTCCCATCTCTGCTTCCTCCTGGCTTCCCATGCCACTCCTCACTGGCAGAGCATGAGAGACTGAAAAGTCCTCCATCAGAGTAAGCAATAACTAGCAACAGCTGAAAATATTGGTGTGTTATGAGCATCAGTCTCAAGCTAAAGTAAAAAAAAAAACCAGCACTGCACCAGCTACTAAGGAGAAAAACAGCTGAACAGAGGATGTAAATGAAAAAGGTTTTAAGCTAAAGGCCTTGAGATAAGCAAACACTATTTTTCCAAACATCAAGGTGTTGCCACATGAAGGGGGGGGGAGTAATCTCATTAGGAGTTAGTCTGAAGAAGGCAACACTGTTAATGAAAATATAAAGAAAACTCATCCATCATTCTGGCCATCGCACTTAAGTCATCCAATCGTCCACTCCTAAGACAGAAACAGCAACTGCTGACTTCTTTCCTAAGAATGTCAGTGCATGGGGGGAAGCAACACCTAAGCACTGTGTGTCACAGCCCTCTGCAGATTCCTGAAGCTATACAAGCAACTTGGCAAAAGCTTCTGAATAATCTCTTTTAAGATTTCTACTTATGTTAACCACTACAGCTGTGGTGCCAGGTCAGCTCAGAACAGCTTGGTAGGGAGACCAAAGTGGCAGTGCTTGAAAGATTTAAGCTGAAATTTACGTACTTCTAAGCCTGCTTAACTAAGCTTCAACTCCCTACACACATGCAGAAAAATAAGGAATTCCTGCTCCCTCCTCATACCCCATCAAACAGCCAAAAGAGATATCCTCAGGATGTGCATTTATGGAGAAGCAGTGAAAGTAAGAAAAATTGGACTTGTTTCTTGGCAAGTTGAAAGCAACAGAAATTCCTACCACTATTGGCTGCTGCTGTTGGTCTTGCAAATGAATTTAATCCACTGCTCAAGATCAATGATTTCAGGGTGCAGAATTACATAACAGAAGCAAACTAAATTTATAAACAACAGGGTTTTCATAATTTTATTTATACTACTAACTAGAAAGAAAGCATACATATATTGTATCTGTCATACAGTCAATACATTTGAGGATTTGGCTTTTTTTTCTACTATAAATTCTCTATGCAAAGTGATTGCCAATTGATATGGTCATTGATGGCATAGAGCATAAAATAACCACGAGGTATAAAACCAAATTTGCCATCTTGCCCTGAGTGGAAATGGTGAACAGATACCAAAAAAAAAAGGATCCTAAATATTGATGTAGTATCATACACGATTTAATGGTATATGCAAATAAAAAGTCATGCAACTTCTTAAAATACCTGCCAAGTTTTACTTGAGTAAAATCATAGAAGTCAGTAGTAGTTATGAAAATATGTTCCTGCCATTATTGCCTCATTATGCAATTTCAGTGGCAACCTTGCAGACTGGGTATTTCATGTTATATTTGAGTGCCAACACTGAAAGTATTCATTTCCTTTAATGTTTTAAAACATGTGCCTATATAAACAAAAATTTAAGATATCTTTTCTAAAAACAAGTGAAGGAAAAGCCACTTTTCCTTTTCTCACTATTTTAGATCAATGCCAACAACATGTCTCATCCCTCACTGTTTGACAACTCCTTCTACGTTTTAATCTGGAAAAATCATGAGATGGTCAACAAAATAAGCCTTTTATTAACTATTGTTCCCTAAAAAAAATCATTATGAATCAGTTGGAATTGTAAAGTTGCTATAAGGTAAATGTCTGTAACTATTAGAAGGAACTTTCAGATCTAAATATATATATATAATATATATTCTGCATACAAAAGGCTCTTGTGAGGCTTACCACCAGGAAAGTTTCAAAGGGAACAAACCAAATATTGTAAAGTCTCTATAAGGCATTTACCTTTCACTTTAAGCCTTGTATTATGAAAATTAAGTTCTACAAGTAACTGAAATACAAATTCTGCATGTTCAGTTTCTTTCTGCTAAGAGCAAGGCAGCAAACACATTTTTTTAAAATCTGGTTTTAGAAGATTAAGCAGAACAGAAGTAAAATATATCTTCAGGTTATAAAGAGAATTGTATTTTACAATCCACCATCCTCACAATGGTTCACAGCAGTGCAGCAGAGAGATCTTAGTCTAAAGGTTGTGGGTCTGCAATAGGCATGGTATGAAGTACTTCATCTAGAAGCTGGAGGGCACGGTGTAAATGAATTTCAATCCAGCAGGGTGTCTCTTTGATGCTCTGTCTTGGATAATCAGGTCCCCAACCTTTTACAAAACTCATCCTGAGTATGCATAAGCGCCGAAGGTCATCTACACCAATTCCAGCAGCAGCTGACAAACCTAAACAGGAGAGGTTTCAAGTAAATGTTCACAGATGTATTCCTTTATCTTTGTTTAGCCATTCCCATTTACTTCTCTCTTTCTTCCCATGCAGTGCCCACTACTACAGCCAAAGCCAATCCACATTTCTAGATCTCTATTATTTTGCATTTCTTCCAATTAATTTTTTTCATCATTCTGTAATCTGGAAAGGCTGCTGAAATAGAAAATTCCATATAATAAAGCAGACATGATGAAATACAACGTCTTATGTGATACAAGGCATGTAAACATTATTTAGGAAATGGAGTCAGAAAATATTTATTCTTGAGGTTTGCAAATGCTGCATTTTCACCATAAGAATTCAGACTAACCACCTGCAGGAAGCTTGATTAACAAATGACACTACTTACATGTAATAAAATTAAAATACTAATACAGCTAGCAAACTTCAAATCACAAGTACGGTCAAGACAAAAGTTAAATACAAAAAGCAATTTGTAGGACAGCTGGAAAGAGCAATGAGGAATCCAGGAAAAACTATAGCACATAAAGCAGCCAGAGATACGCAAGTACTTATGCTTTTAAAAGTATTTAGGTACAATCTAGAATTTATTAACTATGAAAACTCTAGCCCAGAATAACTTAAAAAAAAGAGAGAGAAGAGAAAGAGAAAAATATTATCTTCCTCACACTCTCTTCTTCCTCTTCTCAAGAATCTTAATATGTTTTCCTAAACCTAGTCAAGGACTTAGTCACCCTGTAATCCCATTGTTTTGAGTAACATTTTATGAGCTTAGATTTCAAAGATCATTTTTCAGGCTTGGGTCTAAGCAGCCAGAAGTTTCTTTGTTTAAAGTAATAGGGTATGCTATTTGAGCTTGTATGTAATGTGCTTTCTGTGGTAGTGCAACACTTCTTGCAGTACAGTAAGCAGCCACTTCCCTATCCAATATTCCCTGAAGACTAGAGTGAAAACTGATGTGAAACAGGTACAGAGTGAATTAATACAGTGACCAGGATGCCACCCACCCCAATATTGCTACCTCACTCCCAGTTTATTTGTACTCTTGCAAGGGCAGTGGGATGTGCGCTGTTATGAGGGATTGCTCTGCTATTTATTTTCAGGTAAAGAAAAAAAGGAGACCAAGCAGTTAATGTACTTACTAATGGCTGGGGCTATTCCACCTACTGATCCTGGTCCAGGGATGTTTCCTGCTACTGCTGCAGCTTGAGCAGCAGCAGCAGCTTGGGCAGTGGCAGCCTGCTGTTGCATCTGACGATGACACTGGCGTAAGTCAAACACCTTTAAAAAAAAAAACAACAAAACAAAACAAACAAAACCAACCAACCAAACACCACAAAAAACCCAAAAAAAACAAAACAAACAAACCCCAAACCAACTCACAAAAAACCACCCCCCCCCAAAAAAAAATTAACTATGCAGACTTACCAAACTCAATAAAAGAAAGAATCCCTCAGCTCCCACCCCCAATAATCTGGACCTCTCTGTTTTCCCAAAACAGACTTCTACAGTCTCACCATATACCTGGGTAAAAGCAAACCTGCCCTGACTACTTGATTTTCCAACAAAAATAATCCATTAAAGCTGTTTCTTAGAAACTCTTCTCATACAACATTACCACCACTGGCAATTCCAGAACCTGGCTGAGCTGAGCAGGCTAAAGCAGTACCCTATGCGGGACTGACTACAGGATCAAAGTCTGAAGGATACTACAAGTTGATAAAATCACAACTTTTTAGTTAAATTCCAAGATTTCCACAAAATAGGCATATAAATAAAAAGAAGCCAACAAATCCTGTTCAAATTTGTTAGACTTTGTTCTTCTTTACTGCCTTACTGAAATGTGTTAGTCTATTTAGAAGAAATACCAATTGATAGGCCTGAAGTTTCATTTCAGCAGCTAGGCTTGAGTTTGATGGCATTTTATATCTTTGTGATCAGGCTTGGCACTAATATATAAAGGAACACTGTTCTCATACTAGAAAGCTTGTGTGTAGAGGCTGTTGGGGTCTCTTTCACTTTCATTACATAACCTGCCTGCAAAACTGAAGATAAAAACCTTCAACCAAACAACCATTAAAAAAACCCAACAAAACACCCCCCAAAAAACAAAAAAAACCCCACAAAACAAAACAACAAACCCCAACTAAAAACAAACAAAAAAAACCCCACAAAAACCCCAAACCCCCAAAAAACTGCCACACACTTCAATCAGCTTCTTTCTAATTTAAGATTTTTTTTTTAACAAGTGTGACTTGTCTTAAAGTCCAACAGAGGCACATCCAAATAAGAATCTCCTGAAAATAATTTGTTTCCATGCAACTTAGTGCCCTCTGGATCACTTCAGGTTTGTAACACTTTAAAACACACTTTATGTTTCTGCACTTATACAGACTTCCCCAACTTCTCTTGTTTTGGAGAGAGAGTAAAGTGATAATCTATGCTAAAAAAATTAGTAGTAGTAGTTAATTTAAAACTGTAAGGTTAAAAGTATAAAAACTGATATCAAGACTGATGAAATACAAAATTAGTTACTTCTGTAGTAGCTAGATGATAGAATTTAGAATAATTTTAAAAAGTCATCTTAAGTGACTTGTAAATAAATTCTCCTTTTAAAAACCCTACAAATTTCCATTTGACATTTATTTCAGTGTCTCATAGCTTCCCTAATGTTTACAAGAACCAAATGTATGCAATTTCCCCCACAATTTTCATCTAAGAAGATCAAACCAACCTTTATATATGCACTTGGGTAAATCTTGTGAACAGCATCCCCTGGTGCACGCCCTGCTTCTCTATCCAGGTAGTAACTCTGAACGAAGACTGCATGGTCACTGAGGCATCTAACCCACACATCACCTTCGCCTTTGCACTCCAGCTGCACACCTTTACCTATGTGCAACCTTAAAAAGAAAAACAGTTGCAATACATCTCTGTACACATACTATATAACTCAGACCTTTACTAAATAAACATAAGTCTCCATCACTTGGTCCTCTGTGGTGCCTTAATTTATACTCCACTCACTCAAGGATTTCAAATTGTAGTTATTATCTTAAGTGCAAGTTAGTAAATAGTTACACAAAACCATAAAGTAAAAAAACAACTGTAATACCACACAAAGATCTACATGAAACACTGAATGCAGAAGTAGTGATATTCAAGTAGCAACTACTGCACTCATTGACAGTACAGAAGTACAAAGCTGCAATACCAAACAACTTCATTTCTGTTCAGGAGTGTAAAATCCCACAAGTACTCCAGTATAGAAAGTCACTCAAGCACATAGACAAAGCCACATTTTAATGCAGTGTAGGCTTAAACTAACAATAGTGTGTGTGTAGCTTTGAGCTAACGTAGTAGAATAGAGCAAACTGTTCTAACTTGCTAACACATAGAGAGAAAGGAATGTTTGGCTGATGGGGGAAGGAACATCATGGGACTGATAACAAGGAAGGGAACAGTAAACAAGACCAAGGATGCCAGCCTTCAAGATAGCAGAGTGGTGCCCAACGTGGAGCGAGACTGGAACAGAACAGAAGCAAAGACATACCGACTGCTAACTCAGCACTAGGACCTTGCGAGCATGTGCAGACACTGAGGTCATTCAGTAAACACAGTGAGGAAGACTATCAGTGACCACCAGAAACCCCCACTCAGCAAGGAAGCGCAAGCATAAATGGAATGCAGATATTATAATTAGTTCCTGGAAATCTCACGAATATGTAAATAATTTCCTGGGAAAGCTGTAAATATGCATGATATGCTAAATATATAGCTGCTGCAGGCAAGTAACAGGTGCACTCACCTTTGTGAAACAATTTGTGTGTGCGCCCAGCGCTGCAATAAAGAATGCCTGCTTTCTAAAACTCCAAATCGAGTCTTAAGAGTGTTTCTCTGACCAACTTTTATGGTAACAGAATAACTGTATGTTCGTTTGCATCACATTACAGCAATCTAGCATTTTGCTTGTCACAGTGCAATGTTTCTGAAGATATGGAATAATTTTCTTCCTTTTTTTTTTCAAAGAGGAAAAAAAGGTTGCAAGATTGCTCTGGTTCTCTGTGCTTCCACAAAGCACAGCACATGCACAATGAGAATGAATGAAAATCCAACGAGCTCTCAATCAACCATCCTTTGCTCCTTTGACACATCTATATATAGCAGTTATTCTCACATTACTCTAGCATGGAGAGCTAATATTCATCTGCAGGGAATGCACATTCCGCAACAGAGCAGGGGCGGACAGGTGGGTTTTCCTGAGCCAGAGAAACCCCAGGGGAGCACCGAGACCCGCCGAGAGCCAGCAGCTTGCACGAGAGCAGCTTACGCGACGTGGGCGGGGCCAGAAGTAACGGCGCCCCATCCCCACCCTCCACCGGCAGTTCTAGGGAGTGCTGTGAAAAGAGGGCAGCGATAAGGGCGTGTGGGGAGGGTATCTCTTCGAAGTAGAAATTCCACAGGCCACCTGTACAAGTTGTGGCATTCGTCCTACCTGACTCTCGAGGCAGAACGGTGGGCACTCATCGGAAAGCAAAGGCTGCAGCTCCAGCAGGGGATTCTGCACCGTCTACCCGGTGGTGACTAATACCTTCACTCAGAAGGAGCCCTCGAAGAGAGCAGCTGCAGCACACACCTCAGGCTACAGGAGGTGCCTAGACCCTTCTCTTGGGGCAGGGACAGGCAGCAGACTGCTCTGCAGGTCAATGATGAATGACCCATCAGAGCAGGACAGACACTGGAGGTAAGTATGGCAGCCCAGTCTGCACCACAGATAACAGGCACAACTAGGAAAAGGAAAAGGTGAAGGATGATAGTAGTAGGTGACTCACTTCTGAGGGGTAGGGAGGATCCCATTTGGCAGCCTGATGCTGCTTACTGGGGGTTCACATCAGGAATGTCACAGAGAGACTACCAAGCCTCATACAGCCCACTGACTATTACCCGCCGCTGCTGTTTCACATAGGCGCCGCAGATAGAGCCAGGAGTAGTGTGAGGACTATCAAAGATTACAGAGCACTGGCAGCAGTGACAAGGGATGCTGGAGCACAGGCAGTTTGTTGTTTTGTTGTTGGGGTTTTTTTTTGCCATCAATCCCCCCAGTCAAAGGGAAGTGTCTCCAAAGGGCCAATCGAATCTGGCAATTGCCTGGAAGAAGGGTGTGAGGAGCTGAATGGTGTCTCCACCATCCATTGCCCCAGAGATGAGTGGGAAAGAACTGAGATAAGACTCTTCTGTCCATTATCTCGAGGATCGGTGTGAGGAATTGCTGCCCATTATCCCAAGAACTGCTGCAGACAGGTGCAGCTGAAGAGCTGGCTGCAAGACCAGCGAAACTGGTCCACCAGGAACGTGCAATGTGTCACATTAAGAACAGAGGTGCTCCCCTCCCTCCCCAGCTCATTATAAAGGGGGGAAAGGTAATCACCAAAAGAAGAGATTGCCATGAGGACAACTCCAGAAGCACACCTTCAAAGAGACATCGCCATGTGGGCAACTCCATCAGGACAACTCCATGAGCGTACCTTCAAGGAGACAACTCCAGGACACCTCCTTGAGGACACCCACCTCCAATGACTACTACAGACTCTTGGAGACACTCTGCTCTGACAGTGACTATGGACCCTGGAGGACTCCCACCACCTCAGATGACGATGGATCCCCAGGACACCGCTGGATGCACGGTGGTGACTACCTCCCTTCTCTCTCTGCACCCTGAATCCTAGCTTCTTTTCTCCTTTTTTCCCCAATCTGTCCTATTGCTATCCCCTTTATTACAATAATTTCCCTTTCTTATAATAACTGTCTTTTTCTAATAAATCAACTGATCAGTTACGGTACTTGACCTCATTTGCGTCTTAATTTCACTCTTAGGATTATGAACAAAACAGGGTCTGACACTTGGGGTTTCTCTAGCGCTCGACATGGAACAGAACAGAAGCAAGGACATACCAATTGCTAACTCAGTACTAGGACCTTCCGAGCATGCGCAATCACTGAGGTCATTCAGTAAGCACAAGGAGGAAGATTATCAGTGACCACCAGACACCCCCACTCAGCAAGTAAATGCACGTGTAATTAGAATGCATATATTATAATTAGTTCCTGGGAGTCTCATGAATATGTAAATATTTTCACAGAAAAGCTGTACATATGCATGAGTATGATAAATACATAGCTGCTGCTGGCGAGTAACGGGTGAACTCACCTTTGCAAAATGATTCATGTATGCACCCAGCGCTGCAATAAAGAATGCTGCTTTCTAAAACTCCCAATTGAATCTTAGAGAGTTTGTCTGACTAACTTTCATGGTAACAGCACGACACCCTTGTCTCTAAACTGGAGAGACAAATTTGATGGATAGACCACCCCACGCATAAAGAACTGGCTGGATGGCCACATGCAGAAAGTTGTGGTCAGCAGCTCAATGTCCAAATGGAGACCAGTAACAAGCGATGTCCCTCAGGGGTCAGTATTGGGACTGGTGCTGTTCAACATCTTTGTCGGCAACATGGACAGTGCGATTGAGTGCACCCTCAGCAAGTTTACTGATGACACCAAGCTGTGTGGTGCAGTCAACACACTGGAGGGATGCCATCCGGAGGGATGCCACCCAGAGGAACCTTGACAGGCTGGAGAGGTGGGCCAGTGCAAACCTCATGAAGTTCAAGGCGGCCAAATGCAAGGTCCTGCACCTGGGTCGGGACAATCCCAACTGCAGGCTGGGCAGAGACGGGATTGAGAGCAGACCTGAGGAGAAGGACTTGGGGGTGTTTATTGACAAGCAGCTCAACATGAGCCAGCAGTGTGCACTTGCAGCCCAGAAAAACAACTGCATTCAGGGCTGCTTCAAAAGGAGAGTGGCCAGCAGGTCAAGGGATATGATTCTTCCCCTCTGCTCTCGTGAGACCCCAGCTCTGGGGCCCCCACAAGACATGTGGACCTGCTTCAGTGAGTACACAGGAGGGCCATGAAGATGCTCTGAGGGCTGGAGCACCTCTCCTATGAAGACAGGCTGAGAGTTGGGCTTCCTCAGCCTAGAGAAGAGAAGGCTGCATGGAGACCTTATAACATTCTTCCAGTAGCTAAAGGGGGCCTATGAGAAATCTGGAGAGGGGCTTTTTACAAGGGCCTGTAGTGACAGGACAGTGGGAAATGGCTTTTAACTGAAAGAGGGTAAATTTATATTAGACATTAGGAAGAAATTATTCCCTGTGAGGGTGGTGAGACACTGGCACAGGTTTCCCAGAGAAGCTGTGGCTGCCCCAACTCTGGCAGTGTTCAAGGCTGGGTTGGATGGGGCTTTGAGCAAGCTGGTCTAGTGGAAGGTGCCCCTGCTCAGGACAGGAGGGTTGGATCTGGATGATCATTAAGGTCCCTTCCAACCCTAACCATTCTAGGATTCCATAATAATGGCACAAGTTGCTAATTTTTCCTGGATGGCACAACCTTTGAGAGCAATGAAAAGCAACATGCTACGGCAAAGCACTGAAGGTCTTTGTCACACAGGTCACATTTTGAATGTATTACAGCAGTGGCTTAAAAAGATACACTCTGTATAGCGGACTATATAGAGTATGCCTCTTTTTTATATCTATTAACTATTGGTTAATTCAGTTAAAAGAAACATACCAAACTCTAATTTTCAAAGGGAGGCACACAATGAAGGGAAAACAAGATGTTATCAAACACCACAGACAGCTGGAGCTTTTGGGCTCTGCAGAATACCTTGCTCTCTCAATAGCTTCTGTTCTATGCACGTTGGAAAGCTGGCCCAGGCAAAAACGGTCTCCTCCAGAAGGATCCACATATCCATCAACAGTAACAATTGGACAGCTTGAAGGGACCTTAAATGTTTCTCCAACTTGCACATCCATTTCAAAATATGCGATTGAACACCAATATTCTGGAGCTAAAGAATATATACTATTAACTCATTGAAAGGCAGAAAAAAAACCCCTATAAACCCATTCCAGACAGTCAATTAAGCCTTCTGCAACTGCATTTGCCATTCAGAGTAAGAGTGCACATTCACATAAGCAAGTTCAGACAGACAAAGACATGTCTGCTAGCACAGAAAAACACAACATTCTACAAGGAACATGGACTTGTTGCTTTTATTTGAGCACATAGCAATAAAAGGGGGTTTTGTATTTATGACCTTACGTATCTTTGTACAGCTTATTATTCCAGTTAGATTTTGCAAGTCATCTGCATTCCTACACCTTATGACTATTGCTTGATTTTGTCCTCCTTTAGCATAAGTAATACATATACAGGTTTCCCAGAGAAGCTGTCGCTGCCCCAACTCTGGTGGTGTTCAAGGCTGGGTTGGATGGGGCTTTGAGCAACCTGGTCTAGTGGAAGGCATCCCTGCATATAGCAGGGGGTTGGAACTAGATGAGCTTTAAGGTCACTTCCAACCCAAATCATTCAATGATTCTACATGTCTATTCATGGCTAGGCTGACAGAAATTAACTCTGAAACAGATGTGGTTTAAGAGGTAAGAGAAACTACCTTCTAGGTGAAGTCACTTTTCTCTGCCACAAAACGGTTCCTTCTCCTTCCTTTCTCCCCTTCTGAACATGTATCTCACAAATTTCAGAGTACTTGATACAAAAAAAAAACAAACCAAACCAACCAAACCAACAAAACCAAGCGACCAAACAAAATGACACAAAAAACCCCCACACACCCCCCCGCAAAACAACAAAACCAAAACCTACCAAAAAAAACCCAAACAAAACAAAACCAACCCCAAACCAACAAAAATACCCCAACCCAGACTTAAACCAGAAAGTTAGCAGCTTCCACAATATTAGCATTACATGTTAGATTCTACTTACCAGGATGATTTGATATAGGAGGCTGGAATGCAAGTTCATTGTGAACTGGCCCTTTAAAAGAAAACGAGCAATTTGTTTTACGTGATGAATAATAAGGTTTTCTTTCTTGTTTTCCTACAAAAAAAGACTTGTGAGGATGCCACATGTTAGAAAACTCATCAATTTCTGAATCACTTGGCAAAATCTGACAGAGGAGAAAAACACTCACAGAAAATTACACTCATAAAGGTTTACTAAGAAGTCAGATGTCAAGTAGAGCAAAGAGCTCTATTAGTATCCCAGAAAGAAAGGCCGCATGCTGCTCAAGCCAGACCCAGCAGCAGGAGAGAGCAGAAACTAGATGTAGCAGAGACGTAACGGAAACAGGACTTAAACTTCACATCTGCCCCTGAACTGGGCAAGGAAAGAATCATTCCTGTCCCGGGTTCAGCTGTAACAGTTATTTTTCTCCTTAGTTACTAGCGCAGTGTTGTGTTTTTGACTTCAGTCTGACAACAACGCTGACAACACACCAACATTCTTAGTTGTTGCCAAGTAACTCTTACTCCAATCAAGGACATTTTCAGTCTCATGCTCCGACAATGAGGAGGGGCACAAGAAGATGGGAGGGAGCAGAGACAGGACACCTGACCCAAAATAGCCAAAGGGATATTCCATACCACAGCACATCATGCCCAGTATATAAAGTGGGGGGGAGTTACCCAGGAGGCCAAGATCACTGCTTGGGTCAGGCTGGGTATCAGTCAGTGGGTGGTGAGCAATTGCATTGTGCATCACTTGTGTTCATTGTTCTCTTTTCCTATTTCCCTTTTAGTTTTATATTTTCTCCCCATGTTATTTCCCTTATCATTGTTATTATTGGTGATAGTAGTAGTAGTTTTGTATGATACCTTAGTTACTGGACTGCTCTTAGCTCAAACCATGGGATTTACATTCTTTCAATTCTCCTCCCCATCCCTCTGGGAGCAGGGGGGGAAGAAGGCAGGAGTGATGGAGCAGCTGTGTGGATATGAGTTACTGGCTGAGCTTAAACCACAACACTAGAGCAGTGTCGTGTTCTGGCTTTTGTCTGACAACAATGCTGTTAACACACCAATGTTTTAGTTGTTGCTAAGTAATGCTTACTCTGACCAAGAACTTTTCAGTCTTGCGCTCTGCCAGTGAGGAGGGGCACAAGAAGTTGGGAGGGAGCAGAGACAGGACACCTGTCCCACACTAGCCAAAGGGGTATTCCATACCACAGCACATCATGCCCAGTATATAAAGTGGGGGGAGTTACCTGGAAGGGACCAATCGCTGTTTGGGTCAGGCTGGGTATTGGTGGGTGTGTGGATTATGCATCACTTGTGTTTATTGGGTTTTTTTTCCCCCCTTTTTTATATTCTCTCCCCTTGTTACTTCCCTTATAATTATTATTATTAGTAGTAGTAGTAGTTTTATATTATACTTTAGTTATTGGACTGTTCTCATCTCAACCCATAGGGTTTACCATCTTTCAGTTCTCCTCCCCATCCCGTCGAGGGACTTGGGGTGGTGGGGGGAAGTGAGCAAGCAGCTTCGTGGTTCTTCCAAGTTACCGGCTGGGCTTAAAGCATGACAACTGTATGGAGGCATGTGATATACATCTGTCAGAAACCACACTTCATTTATCAATCACAGAATAAGTTGTCCAGCATGCTATGGACTTGACCATGAGAAACACTCCCTGAAGACTGAAAAAAGGCCTAGAGAACTCATTTTCTAAAAAAAAAAACAAAACAAAACAACAAAACAAAAACAAACCACAAAAAACAACCAACCAACCAAAAAAGAAAAAAAAAAAACAAAAAAAAAAAACCCAAAAACCACAAGCAAACAAAAAAAAACCCCAAAAAACCAAAACCGAATACTGTCTTGGTATCAGTCAGCTTATCCTCTCCACTTTCATAAACTAACTAGGTCCTTTACAGACAGCAGAGAACAAAAACGTAAGACTTAAACATAGTATTATAACAGCGGGTTTTGCAATAAGATGTCCAAACAGGCACAACGTCGGTAGGTGTCAAAACATGCAACTATCTGAAGCGAAAAATGGCAGCAGCCAAGATAAGCTCTTTGTGGTATCACCAGCCAGTTACAAATATTAATTATGCAGACACATGAACTCAGAAGCATTTATAGAATATCTACACCACCACTAAAGTTTTACATCCTGGTACTTCCAAAATGTAAGATAAATTAAGTGGGATCCTAACAGAACAAAATAATGTAACTTAATAAACATATCTAAACTACAATTTTCTTGTGAAGAGACAAGGTGAAAAGTCATTCTAACATTAACTCACAGTGCATTCTCCCCTCCACTAACAAAGGCGGCTGCAAACAGGTGATCTGGTTAAATACTATATTAGGAAATAAAGAATTGTTTAGCCTTTTGCCACAAAATTTAGAAAAGCTTGTATTTGGGTGGGAGTTTTTTTGCATAATACTCTTATAATGCATATACTTAAAAGAAAAATATCCAAACAACATATTCTGAATCAACTTCATTTGCCACAAAGGAAATGCAACAAGATTGCAAATCTTTAAAAACAAGTTTAGAAGGGAAATTATAATTTTGTTAGGTAGTAAGACATCTACAATATAGATGGCATCACTATAGCTACCTGGATTTCTAATCTCTGCTGCTTTAACAGAGGAAAGTAGTCTATTAAGCTCTGATATTTATTTGTCAGAATATAATAAACACAGTAATGGCAGTTCTGTAACAAAAAAGGATTTGGGGGTAAAGAATCATCACAAGGGATGATTCAACAAAATTGAAAACAAAGTAAGCGATGTGAAAATCTGTACTACTTACAGTAATGTCCAGGATGCATAGGTGGATGATGCTGAAGATGGCCATTCTGGTGGGGAGGCATGGTAGGTGTGTAGGCTGCCGTCCGACTCCCAGTCCAAGTTGTAGTACTATCTAGAAAGAGAAAGGAGCAGTTGGTTAAGGGAGTTTTTCCACATCTCACTTCTAATCCTCTATTTCTCCTGAACATTTGGAAACTGGTTTTAGAAAACTAAGAGTGCATATACGTATATACTCACTGTGATGGTAAGTAGCTGGCTGAGCTGTAAACCCATTCTGCGGAGTTCCTGGCTTAGGCCCTGAAGCAATCTGTAAGAGTCCATCACTATGGCTACCTGTCAATATACTGATAGGTTGACCTGGTAAAAGAAGACTACCTATTTGTGAACATTCAACAATTTCAATTAAGAAGAGCAAGCTCAGCACTACTGGGTAGTAAAATGTACCCAACTAAGGGTACTGCATGACACAGTTCCTACAAGTTTGGTTTCAGTGTTTTTTTCCGTCTACCAGAGTGTCTTAGGAAACTTGAAGCAACATGCTCTGCATCAGCTAATTTTGACTCTGACGTCCTTAAAATTTTACAAGTATTCAGAGAACTCTGTTCATCAACTGCATCTTTGTGTCGTTCACATCTCTTTTCAGTTTAAAATGAAAGAAGAGATGTCACAAGTTTTACTGAATAACATAGCCGGAGTAGATTTGGTATGAATCCAAACAGGCCAACAGTAGGTCCATTAAGTTGCTTATTTTCAGCATGTTGCAACTACTGTTCCTAAGGAAGACACTCACTTAAATTTATATTCCTTAAAAATATACTGAACGGTATTTTAAAATAGTGCTTGAACAGGGCTGCACACATCACTGGACTCCTTCCTGAGAAAGTTGCTGGGTTGCTGTTTTGTTGGTTTTTTCCCCTCCCAAATAAATATTTCAAGAATTGTCTAAGCTTTAAAGTAAAAGTACAGGTATTTCAGAAAAGGTTAACAGAATTTGATTTTAAAAGGCTTCAACTCAGCCATTAACACTAAACTGATCAGGAGTTTCACAAATACATTTGCACTCTCAGACTGGTGTAGCTAGCAGAACTTCACACATTGAAAACTTGAACTAAAACCTAAAATCCAAGCTTCTTTTTCCTGTCCACTGGGCTCCAACAATTATAGCACTGATGAGAAAAAGTTACTGACTATAAACTAAAAAAGGCAATAAAATTAAACCACCTATCCTGTTCTCTCTGATGGAGAGAGACGTCATATCTTAGTTTGGTGTCCTGGGTTCAGCTGTGGCAGGCATTTTTCTCCTTCTTAGTATCTGGTGCAGTGCTGTGTTTTCGACTTCAGTCTGAAAACATTGGTGTATTATCACACTGGTGTATTATCATGTATTTTTAGTTGTTGCTAAGTAATGTTTACTTTGATCAAGGACTTTTTCAGTCTCGTGCTCTGCCAGTGAGGAAGGGAAGCCTTGAGGAAGCAGAGACAGGACACCTGACCCAAACTAGCCAAAGGGGTATTCCATACCACAGCACATCATGCCCAGTATAGAAACTGGGGGCAGTTACCTGGAAGGCTCAGATCGCTGCTCCGGTCAGTCTGGGTATCAGTCAGGTGGTGAGCAACTGTATTCTCTCCCCTTGTTATTTCCCTTACCATTATTATTATTGGTGGTAGCAGTTTTGTATTATACCTTAGTTACTGGACCGTTCTTATCTCAGCCTGTGGGATTTGCATTCTTTTGATTCTCCTCCCCATCCCTCTGGGAGCGGGGAGGAAGAAGGGGGAGAGTGAATGAGCAGCTGAGTTCTGAGTTACTGGCTGGGCTTAAACCACAACACTTGGCAAAACCATCATTAGTTTCAGCAAAATAGTCAGCTAAACTTAAATAACATTCTCAAAACACTATGCTACCATAATTCAAATTTGCTAAGATGAAATCCATTATATTCACACATCTTTGACATTAAAGTGACAAAGAGTGTGAGAAACCCCTCTCCAAACTTCTTGGCTTCCCTACATTAGGGCTGCAGGACACTGTGTACGCAACTGCTGGAATGAAGAGTGAGGTTTGTTGTTGGTAAACCAGACTCTTCCACTTGTACCAAATATACATAGAAAATATTAATTAGGGCTGTCACTTTGGTAGTACAGTGGGCCATTATAAAAATCAAAGAATCACAGATTCATGAGACTTGGAAGGGACCTCTGGAGAGGTGCAACCCCCTGGGCAAGGTGGGGCCACCTAGAACAGGTTACACAGGAAAGCATCCAAGTGGGTTTGGAATGCCTCCAGAGAGGGAGACTCCATGACCCTCCTGGGCAGCCCGTTCCAGTGCTCTGCCACCCTCAGTATAAAGAAGTTCTTCGTGTTGAGGTGAAACTTCTTGTGTTTTAATTCATGGCACTAATGAGATCCCCTCTCAGTCTTCTCTTCTCTAGACTCAACAGGCCCAGCTCCTGCAATCTCTCATCATAAGAGAGATGCTCCAAACCCCTGATCATCTGTGTGGCCTTCTACTGGACCCTCTCCCGTAGCTCCTTGTCTTTCTTGTACTGAAGAACCCAGAAATGAACACAGTCCTCCAGATGTGACCTCACCAGGATCGAGTAGAGGGGGAGGATCACCTCCCTCGACCTGCTGGCCACACTTCTCCCAATGCACCCCGGGATACTACTGGCCCTCCTGGCCACAAGGCCACACTGACAGCTCATAAGTCATCTTGTCATCTACCAATATTTCCAGGTCCTTCTCATCTGAACTGCTCTCTAGTAGGCCAGCCCCCAACCTGTACTGGTACTTGGGGCTCTTCCTCCCCAGGTGCAGTACCCTACACTTGCCCTTGTTGAACCTCATTAGGTTTCTCTCTGCCAATTCTCCAGCCTATCAAGGTCCCACTAAAAGATAGCACAGCCTTCAGGTTTATCAGCTACTCCCCCAGCTTCATGTCATCATCAAGCTTGCTGAGGGTACACTCTAGCCCTTCATCCAGGTCACTGATAAACAAGTTGAATAAGACCAGACCCAATATTGATCCCTGGGGAACACCACTGACTACAGGCCTCCAACTGGATTCTACTCCACTGATCATGACCCACTGAACTCTGCCATTCAGCCAGTACTCAATCCACCTCACTGTCTATTCATCTAACCCTCATTTCCTAAGCTTACCTAGGAGGATGTTATGGGAGACAGTGTCAAAAGCCTTGCTGAAGTCAAGGTAGATAATATCCACTGCTCTCCCCTCATCAACCCATCCTGCCATGTCATCATAAAAGGCTATTTATTAGATTGTTCAAGCAAGATTTCCCCTTGGTGAACCCATGCTGACTACTACTGATGGCCACCTCCAAGGTCTGGGACTCCTGGCGGCCGTTCTTAGCGGTGAAGACTGAGCCAAAGAAGGCATTCAGCAATTCCACCTTCTCCTTGTCTTCTGTTACCAGGACACCCATCTGATTCAGCAGCAGCCCCACATTTTCCCTTATTTTCCTTTTGCTGCTGATATTCTTGTAGAAGCCCTTATAGTTAATATGCAAAGACTGATTTTGTTGGCTCTGGAACACTAAAAATTCGTCTGAAAACCTCTCGATACTGCCACCTAACAATATACATGTTTGTTGTCCTGGTTGCTGTTGGAATAGAATAATATTTTTTTTCCATTCCTACAGCAGTTGTTCAAATAATAGCCATAATGTTATGTCAGCAGTCAGTTGTTTTAACATGGTATCACTCAAACTTTGGCATATCTAAATAGGCTTGTAACACTCGTGCAGCGTCAGTCTCATTAAAAAAAAAGACCAGGTCAACAGGGAAAATTACTCAAATTATGCTCCAAGTCAAAACCTTATGTTAATGCTTACGAGACTGCCCAGATCATACTGACATACACTTTCTCTTTGATCCATCACATTTTTAGTTTAGTACTTCATATAATCTTGACAATCTTACTTGTTGAAGCCACAGGAATGTTGGGATAATTAGTGGTGCTGGTAGTGCTAGCCTCAGCAGGAGCTAACATGGCTGGGGTGCTATAAGGCTCAGTAGATGCCCTGTTACTTGGTGGATGCTGGATGGTTTGGACTGAATGGCTTTCAGCAGAAGACAATGACAGCTGCCCCTCATAGTCATTAACGTATTCATCTTTCACCAGCATGCCTGATGGAGCTGTGAAGAAGCAAATGGTTAAACATGCAAAGCAAATCTATTTTCTGGATTTAACTACAAGTCGCACTACTACTTTTAAGGAACAGCAAAGCTATTAAAACTACTGGGGGAGTATTTAACCTATCTAAACATTGCTACAGCACTCCTCTAAATTACAAATAAACACTTCAAGTCAGCAGCAGGAAATTTTGAAGTGTAACTGGATGGAAAAGCTAACTGTTTATTTTGCTGATTGCTATCAAACAAACAGTTTAGTCCCACAGTAGTAGACCCCAACCACATTTTGTTTTCCAGTCCATCATTGAGTGATTAGACATGGTAAATAAAAGGGAAAAACATGCTTTTCATCAAGCACCCAAATATATGTTAATGAAGTAGCTAACAAGTCAATTTCTAGTATAAGAGTAATAAAATAAAGCTCCTACGAAAAATGTAATTCATGAGCACAACACAAAAAACCTTCATGCATTCCTTCAGTAAGTTTAAGCAGCTCCCAAATTGACTAGAATAATCAAATTCACAAAGACACTATAACACTACCTTATATTTAACAGCGTAGCCATGCAGAATTACAGTAGCAATTACAGGATTTCTATTATTTTCTTGTTAAACTACTTATTAAAACATAAGCATCTATTATTCCCAATCCAATTAATTAGTATATCATACAGGTGCACATATTATCATGTGTTTGTTAAATGCTGCTTATTACATAAAAGATCGAGGTTTTTGTTTTCCTTTTTTCTTGGTGTTTTTAAGTAGCAGGCAATGAAAACAGAACATACCTACAAGCTAAGCTGAAGCCTCAATTTAAAGAATTTATCAATACTTGCCTCTCATATGCTACTTTTCTGGTTTTCCAAAACCAAAAAGATAAATGTATTTCCATCTGCTCTCTATACTCCCTCCCAAGGAGATACACAGGAATAAACTGTATACATACTGAAGAGTTTAACACAGTTTGTGCCCGGAGAAATGCAACAGTAAGCAGAACTACTTACCAGAACTCTGTAGTGTCAGTCCCGAGAGATCTTTAAAAAGAAAAAGAAAAGGGGGTGTGGAGGACTATATACACAGAGATCTTCAACTATGTTTGAATATTAAGTTTATCAGCCTTTACAAATTAGTACTACAGACTCTACATATTATACCCCTTCCATCACAAATCTAGATGCCAAGTTATTCCCAAGGTACATATTAACTGCAAGAACTGTGTGCAAACCAACAGAAAAGCTTAAACAAAAACCACAAACTGTTCTTTAAAATTTAGAATAAAGGTAAAAGAATAATTCCATTAAGAAGATGGACAAGAGCATGAGAGAGTAATTTATTATTAGATCGTTAAAAAAATTTAATGTTTCTAATTTAGGCCTGTATTCTCTACACTCAAAACATTTTACATTTTAGTCCCACTGTTCCATTTTAAATCAAGAGTCTACTTACCAATGCCAGGTGATACTACACGCTCATAATGGTAGGGATTTACACAGACACTGTCACATTTTAAGTCAAAAGCAAATTGACAATATTTAACATGCTTGAGTTCATTTTTATGAAGATCAGGCCACCTCCAAAGACGAGCGTAAATCACATGAGGGAATCCCTTGCGACCAGCCACCTAAAGAGTTAGACACAATAGTTGATTGGGACAGTTGAAAGATATTTTACTTTTTTTTAGTAAGGAGCAAAGCTGTAAGAAGGACATTTTACTTTATTTAGTAAGGAGCAAAGCTATAAGAGGATAAACACCACCACAACCTTTCTCCATCAAAATATGGAGGGGAAAAAAAAAAAAAAAGGTATACAGTTTACCCAAGTTCTCTACTCAACAGAAAAAAAATTCTATTACAGTTTTGCTACAGTGAAGTCAACACTGTGATTCTTAAGAAAAAATACTGGATACAAAATGTCAGAAGCAGAATTTGTGCTTAATATAGTATGTATGGTCACCTACCCCACTATGGATGATGATGGAGCTTTGCCCCAGAAGAGAAGGAACAAGGCAGTAAGCAACACTATAAGAAATTTACAAGAACGTCAATCCGTTATACTGAAAATAAAAAATAATGCTTCTAGGGTAGACAGCTAGCCAGCAAACACAACATGTGTCATAGAACAAGGAAATCGCCACCCAATCTATACAGGTACTGAGTACCGATGATGCAAGGCTAACATATACCCTCAGTGCAGACTCCTTGGAGTACCTTAGCAAGGGATCATACGTCTGTCTTCATGCTGCTGACCAACTCAGAGCTAACAGAAGCTTGTAGTGAAAATACCAGGATAAACAGACAAATTTGTTATGTGAACCTGCATTTTACTTCCCCACACACACTTGTTTAGAACAGCTGATCCAACACCTTCTGCTCCTTTTGGGAATCCAGAGCTCCAGGCACAAAACGTGCCAGGAATGGGGATAAAGGGGGACGTAAGAGAAGAGCTACTTCCTTAACACTCTAGGGCCCTGTGTCACTTCTGCTCCAGCTTTGTTAGGAGGAAAACATCTGATTTTCACTTGTACTAACCTGAAGCCTCCCATCCAGTGTTCTCTGTATCGTAACACACTTGCTGGGATGAGCTCCATTTGTGGTTATAGCTGTAATCAAAGAATCCAGTTCATCTTTTTTCTCCTTTAGCTTTTTAACTAAACTTTCAATTGCACGTTTCGCAAAAGTTTCACTCTCTCCACCTTGTCGATGGCACATCAAGCTGTGAACAATGCTCAGACAAGCATCATTACTTGTTGGTGTGTTAGTAATAGACATATTGTCCATTTGTCACAGCTTTTTCGTTCAGATCAAATGTCAATTTTGAGGGCTGTTATGATTTTCAAGCTGATGAACAAGAGATGATCCAAGTTAAGTATTAGAGGTACTGTCTCTTGGTAAAACCTAGGAGGAAAAAATATCTACATTAGAATTGTTTTTAATAACTAGCAGATCGTGTTTCTAAAGGAAGTCTGTGGCTTCCTTCTTCTTTTATTTTCAAGTTAAATGCAGGATATTAAAAGCACATGAAAAACAAGCAAACAAACAAAGAAAAACAAACAAAAAAACACAACCCTGCACTGCTTGTCCCATGATAGCTAAAGCACGTTTAAGACACTGCTTGCACAGTTTCAGATATAAGATCATTGGGGTTTCCCCCAGTAATAATATTTAAATAAAGATTATAGTTTATATACATGTACATATAGTATGTGCATATAGAAAGGTAAAGATTATTAGAAGAACAGGCTCTAAATCAGGAAAAGGAGAACGGTGACAATTATTTCCTATGTTTTATACTGGTAGGATGAAAACAAGTGAAAATACTGACTGGGAATCAAAGGGCATCTATTTAAATAAAATCTGAATAGTGAAGAAGCATGAACGCACACCAAAATCATCTGTCATCTTTATTTAATAAGCCTGTTCAAATAGTTCAGCTACACTCTGACCTCAGACTAACTCTATTCCTCTTTGCTAATCAGAAAGGCAAAAAAAGAAATGTATCTGGCCATTAGCTTAATACAGTTTTATGTAAATTAATATTGTGTGCATCTTTCTATATGAAAATCCCAGCTGGCACATTTGTCTTTACTTGTTTGGATCCAGCTTCATCTGGATCAAGACAAATCAAATTAAGTCATTTAAAAAAGCACTTCTAAATTGTCTCAAACTGAACTGCCTTAACTGTACTAAATGGAAGAGCAGGAATAAGTCCCTCCTAATACATTAGGCCTTTACACTTGATTTGTTAAGAACCTGTAATGGTTTAAGGTCATGAAGTCATTCTTAAAGCCAGCAGACCTCAGCCTTCTGAAGTTCCCTTTAATTCACAAATCGGGAGAACTGGCCTGATTTTCTCAATTCTGAATGAGCTAATTACTACGCTTTACCCAGAAAAATAGAACAGCAGGCTTTGTGCACTCACAGAAAAGGAGTCTAATGTCATCAAAAACCTGCTTTGGTTCTTCAAACAGCTCTGGCTTCAGGTAATGTTGTGGTTTAAGCCCAGCCAGTAACTCAGAACCATGCAGCCGTTCGCTCACTCTCCCCCCCCCACTTCTTCCTCCCCCTGCTCTGGAGGGATGGGGAGGAGAATCGAAAGAATGTAACTCCCATGGGTTGAGATAAGAACAGTCCGGTAACTGAGATATAACACAAAACTACTACTGCTACCACCAATAATAATAATAATAAGGGAAATAACAAGGGGAGAAAATACAGTTGCTCATCACCTGCCGACTGATACCCAGCCCAAGCAGCAATCTGACCCTTCCAGGTAACTCCCTGTCGTAGTTTAAACCAAGTCCCCCTACTCCCGGAGAGTTAGGAAGGAGAATCCAAAGAATGTAGCCCCCACGGATTGAGATAAGAACGGTTTAATTGCTAAGGCATAACACAAAACCCCTACTGCCATTTACTACTACAAATAATAATGATACAGCAAACAGCAAGTGAAAAGAAACTACAACACCCCACCAGCCACCGACCCATAACTCACTCCACCCTGCCCGGCTGAGCACCATGTGCTCCCTCCTCCATTTTCCTCCAGAGCTCTCCCCTCCAGCCTTCTCCTTCCCAGTATGCATCCTGGGCATCACGTGCTATGGTATGGAATACCTCATTGCCTAGCCTAGGTCAGGTGCCCTGTCTCTACTTCCTCTTGGCCTCCCCTCCTCCACCTGGCTGGAAAAAACCTTGAAAAAAAACACCCTCAAAACATGCTCAAACCATGACATTATCCACCCCTTATTCCATACCATTCACGTCATGCCCAGATCCCACATTTCGAATACACCATCACTCTTAAGTCCACCCCTCGATCATGAGACATCTCTATGTTGCATCTCTGGAACGATGGCCTGAAGTATCTGGGTCCACCAGGCTCAAAATCATTCACTGCCCCCTTCAGCAGTTCTACAGCTTGCTGCTGGGGACTCCATACAGCTGCCTTCCACTTCCAATGCTTCCAAAGCACTGGAGGGGCCCAGTGGATAAGATACTTGGCCATACTGTCCCACATGCCCTGCCACTCATGACTGTCCAGCCTTGGGGACAGTCTCCTGGTGCTCCTATATCCTTGTCTAACCCTAGACAAGACCCAAACCTGACTCTGCTTAACTTTTGGGATCAGACAAAATGGCCGTGGGTAGAACACACTCTGTGTGTGTGCCAACATGCCGATCACCATTACAATCAGCAGGCAGGTCCCAAGGGCACCCAAAAGCCATTCAAAACCATCAGAACTCTCAGATGATGCTGCTGCACTTGTCACTGGGGCTGATGTAGCTGCCGTGCTTGCCAGTTCTCCCACCACCAGCTTCTCTTCTCCCAAGTCTGGATCTTCCTCCTCTGCCTTGCTGGGAAATGCTGCGTGGTCTCCTGCATCCTGCTGGGGCTCGGCGGGTGACTTCTGGGGAATTTTCTCGGCCGCTGCGGGGTTCGGAACGGCGGCAGGACTCGGTTCCTCCACTGCCTTGCTGGGAAGTGCTGCGTAGTCTCCTGCCTCCTGCTCGGGGTCGGCGGGCGACTTCCGGGGGACACTCTCGGCCGTCGGAGGGTCGGGAACGGCCGCGGGACTCACCTCCCCCGCTGCCTGGTCCTGCCGCTCAGCTACCGCCCTGCTCCGCTCCTCCCCCGCCTGCTCCCGCTGCTCTGCCACAGCCGTTTGGCTCCCCGTGCCGCTCTCCCTGGCAGCCTCAGCTGCCGGCAGCTCCCGGGGCCGCTCCTTCCTGGCTTCACGCAGCTCCACACAGACGACGACGAGGATAAGGACAAGGACGGCGAAGAGCAGCGGGACGGCCTGGTACAAGTCCAAGTCCACGGCCACGTCCATCCCCCCTGCTGCCGGAGCCCCACCGTATTACAAGCCTCTGACGCAAAGTACAGTGAAACAAAAGCTTTAGCCCAAGCCTCAAACACATCCAATCCATACACAAAGTACCCGGCAAAATCCCGAAACAGCGAGATCCAGAGAAAAACCTCTAAGAGCCAATAAATCAGCATTGTGACAAGAGACCATAAATCCGCTCAGATCTGTTCTTATCTCAAACTCTCGTGCCCCACGTTGGGCGCCAAAAATGTCGTAGTTTAAACCAAGTCCCCCTACTCCCGGAGAGTTAGGAAGGAGAATCCAAAGAATGTAGCCCCCACGGATTGAGATAAGAACGGTTTAATTGCTAAGGCATAACACAAAACCCCTACTGCCATTTACTACTACAAATAATAATGATACAGCAAACAGCAAGTGAAAAGAAACTACAACACCCCACCAGCCACCGACCCATAACTCACTCCACCCTGCCCGGCTGAGCACCATGTGCTCCCTCCTCCATTTTCCTCCAGAGCTCTCCCCTCCAGCCTTCTCCTTCCCAGTATGCATCCTGGGCATCACGTGCTATGGTATGGAATACCTCATTGCCTAGCCTAGGTCAGGTGCCCTGTCTCTACTTCCTCTTGGCCTCCCCTCCTCCACCTGGCTGGAAAAAACCTTGAAAAAAAACACCCTCAAAACATGCTCAAACCATGACACTCCCCCCAGTTTCTATACTGGGCATGACATGCTGTGGTATGAAATACCCCTTTGGCTAATTTGGGCCAGGTGTCCTGTGTCTGCTCCCTCCCAACTTCCCCTCCTCCCTGGCAGAGCACGAGACTCCAGAAGTCCTTGGTCATAGTAAACATGACTTAGCAACAACTAAAACATTGGCATTCAAAGCACTGTTCTCAGACCGAAGTCAAAAACACAGCACTGCACCGGCTACTAAGAAGCAGAAAAATTACTGCTACTGCTGAACCCAGGACAAGTAGTCATCCACTAACACCATTCTATGAACTACATAGTCTGACTTTCTCAAAACACTGGCAGAAAATACACCTAAATGATTTTACTACATTTACATTTCCTGAGTAAGCTTAAAATATAAGCCTTGATGAAAATAACATGCTGTTCTCAGCAATGTAAATAAAGTTTTATTTCAATACTTCAGGAAAAAAAGTCTGTTCACATTACCTGAAGAACACATCCAATCAAAGACCTGTTACTTCACTGGAATTTTCCACATTATTAGAGGTACGGTAGTAGCAGCTATTTATTGGAAACAAATGCATTGCACAAGAGTGGGACGTTAACTTAGGAAGTTAATGCATCACACAAATGACAGTGTAAATGCACAGTTTCCCTTCTTCACAAGGAATAACGCAACTGAAGAATGAGGTTGATTGAAGACTAGGGTTGTAAATACGTAACTTCAAGGTTGTTAGGCTTTCTTAGCAACTATAGAGAAAAGGAAATTACTAAAAAAAGCTTTGACAGAACCCCCTGGAGGTTACTGATATGACAAAGATCCTAAAACGAAGTGATGGAGAAATAACCACCAGGGGTCCCAAAGCCCACTACCACATTTTTGCATGTATACAGGAGGCATAACCTAAAAGTATGTTGTAACGTATGTAATTTAATGAATATGTATGTTTAAGGACAGTATAATCACAGCCTGGTTGGTGCTTGGACGAGGCATGCTTGGAGGAGCGATCCCCCGTCTCCCGGCGCTGCAATAAAAAATATCTGCTTGTCAACTTAAAACTTTGTTGGCGAGTTCCTGGAGATTTCTCTGAATCTATTTGGCAGCCCAGATGAGACACTCTCTGCTCGGCTGCAGGACCCACTGAGGACAGGGCTCCCTAGGGCCCTTAGGACAAATTTTCCTTGGAGGGACCCCTCGACTCACTCAGATCACTGAGGGAGCAGGCAAGGACCATCACAGTAAAGGTATTCTTAAAGCTTTCTTGATCAGCCTGGCAAGCCTCCTCCCAAAACCAAAAGTGGGTAATAGTCAGTGGGACTTACTAGAGGAGGCAGCCTCTCTGCAACATCCCTGATCCATGCCCCTGGTAGGTAACACATCTCCCTTGAGACTGGGTCAGGCCAACAGATGGGTGCCTCTGTGCCTCTCAGAGTCGCCTACTACTATGACCCTCAGTTTTTTCCTGGCAGCACCAGTAGTGATCTTCTTTACCAGTGCATCAGCCGGTTGCTCATGGTGCAAGGGTGTTTCCACATTAGCACCCTGCAGGACAGCAAAGCAGTTCTGGATGAGGACAACAGATTTAGGAGGAAGCCCCTTGCTTTTAATTGTCCTCTTCCTCCTTTTTTTGTTGGTTTTTCTTTTTGTTACTATTTCCCAGCTTCCTGGGTTAACAGCCTCCTTCTTCCCTCCATGAGCTACAGTGGACGCCTAAGGCCCCTGCACAGTTTGGGCCTGGAGCAAGCAGTCCTGCTTCCTCTTAGCTTCCCTGACATCTTTCAGCCTATTGACAGGGTCCTGCAGCTCAGCCACCTGCTTCAGGAGGACCTCCACCAGGGAGCACCGAGTGCAGCCTTGGCCACTGTGCGCTCTCCCCTCACAAGACCCGTGCAGGCATTCTCCGAGCTCTGCACTGCAGCTTCCCCTCTCTTCGGCTCTGTCTGGGTGCCTACGCTGGCCACCGCCAAGGCAGCCAGAGCAGAGCTCCCAGACCGGACCCTGGTCATACAGCAAGTGCTCACCATCCCACTCACTTGCCAGAGTGAACTGCCGCGCAAACTGCCTCGACTCACCCTAGTCGCTCACTGGGGCAGGTTTTTAACCAGTCAGGGCTGGTGCCACTCCTTTTGGTGCCGCCCCCTGTGAGTCAGCTGCTCGCATCAGCTGAACTGCTGGCTCCTGGGCGAGTCCTGTCGAGGACTTGAGGCTCCCTCGGTGGCTCTTGCCACTCTGAGTTGAGGCTCCTGGATGCTGAGCTTCCCCCCGCTCAGGTGTTGAAGGCGTCCTCTCTCGAGCTACTCACCTCAGCAATTTCCCTTTTACTGAACATTTCTCCTCTACCTGTAACTGCTACTCCTTGTCCTCTGCTTCCCCTGCAGGTCCCTGTGTGACCTAAAGCAGCTACTATAGCAGTTGCTATCGTTCTTCCTAGCTTTTTCTCTTTTATTTGTTCACGATTTCTATAAACTTTCCATGCCTCATTTACTAATTTTTCTATAATTTGACTGTCAGGTCCTGATAATTTCTGAAGTTTTCCTCTAATATCTTCTGTTGTCTGTCCTAGAAATAAGTTAGCAATTTGTAATTTCCCTTTGGTAGAAGAAGGGTCTAAGGTGTATATTTTCACATTGCTTCTCTTAATTTGTCTAGGAATTCAGTCGATGTTTCTTTTGGTCCTTGTTTTATTTCAAATAGAGCAGACCAATTTAAGGCTTTTGGTATTGCATTTTCTAGCCCAAAATTAATCAGATTCTGATATCTCTTTAAAGCGGCATAATCTGCCAGATCATCATAGTCCCAGTCTGGTGTAGTCAAAGGAAATGAGAAAATGATCATGAGCCGGCAGTGTGTGCTCGCAGCCCAGAAAGCCAACCGTATCCTGGGCTGCATCAAAAGGAGCACACAACATCCTTATCTCTAATTTGGAGAGACATCAATTTGATAGGTGGACCACTCAGTGGACAAAGAACTGGCTGCGTGGCCGCACGCAAAGAGTTGCGGTCAACGGCTCAATGTCCGGCTGGAGACCAGTAAAGAGTGATGTCCCTCAGGAATCGGTGTTGGGACCAGTCTTGTTCAACAACTTAATCGGTGACATGGACAGTGGGATTGAGCGTGCCCTCAGCAAGTTTGCCAATGACACCAAGCTGTGTGGTTCTCTTGATACGCTGGAGGGAAGGAATGCCATCCAGAGGGACCTTGACACACTTGTCAGGTGGGCTGATGCCAACCTCATGAAGTTTAACCATGCCAATTGCAAGGTCCTACACCTGGGTTGGAGCAATCCCAGGCACAGCTACAGGTTGGGCAAAAAGGAAATTCAGTGCAGCCCTGCGGAGAAGGACTTGGGGGTGTTGGTCGATGAGAAAACAAACATGAGCCAGCTTCAGTGTGCGCTTGCAGCCCAGAAAGCCAACCGTATCCTGGGCTGCATCAAAAGAAGCTTGACCAGCAGGTCCAAGGAGGTGATCCTGCCCCTCTACTCTGCTCTCGTGAGACCTCACATGGAGTACTGTGTTCAGTTCTGGTGTCCTCAACATAGAAAGGACATAGAACTGTTGGAACAAGTCCAGAGGAGGGCCACGAGGATGATCAGGGGACTGGAGCACCTCCCATATGAAGACAGGCTGAGAAAGTTGTGTCTGTTCAGCCTGGAGAAGAGAAGGCTGCGTGGAGACCTCATAGCAGCCTTCCAGTATCTGAAGGGGGCCTACAGGGATGCCGGGGAGGGACTGTTCATTAGGGACTGTAGTGATAGGAGAAGGGGTAACGGGTTGAAACTTAAACAGCAGGGGTTCAGACTGGATCTAAGGAAGAAATTCTTTACTGTTAGGGTGGTGAGGTACTGGAATGGGTTGCCCAGGGAGGTAGTGAATGCTCCATCCCTGCCGGTGTTCAAGACCAGGTTGGATGAAGCCTTGGGTGATAAGTTTTAGTGTGAGGTGTCCCTGCCCATGGCAGGGGGGTTGGAACTAGATGATCTTGAGGTCCTTTCCAATCCTAACTATTCTATGATTCTATGATTCTATTGTGTACAGTTCTGGTGTCCTCAACATAAAAAGGACATGGCACTGTTGGAACAAGTCCAGAGGAGGGCCACGAGGATGATCAGGGGACTGGAGCACCTCCCGTATGAAGACGGGCTGAGAAAGTTGTGTCTGTTCAGCTTGGAGAAGAGAAGGCTGCGTGGAGACCTCATAGCAGCCTTTCAGTATCTAAAGGGGGGTATAGGGATGCTGGGGAGGAACTCTTCATTAGGGACTGTAGTGACAGGACAAGAGGTTAACGGGTTAAAACTTAAACAGGGGAAGTTTAGATTGGATATAAGGAAGAAGTTCTTTACTGTAAGGGTGGTAAGGCCCTGGAATGGGTTGCTCAGGGAGGTTGTGAATGCTCCATTCCCGGCAGGGAAGGGAATCAAAGAAATCATTGATAAATTTTTAAAATATGGATTATTAATTGAATGTGAATCGGAATATAATACTCCTATCTTGCCAGTAAAGAAATCCAATGGGAAAAGTTACAGATTAGTTCAAGATGTCAGAGCAATCAACAAAATCGTGGAGGATATTCATCCAGTAGGAGCTAATCCGTATGCCTTATTGACCAAATTGAATAATAATCAGAAGTGGTTTACCATTCTGGGCTTAAAGGATGCATTTTTCTGTCTGCCCCTGGCCAAAGAAAGTCATAATTTCTTTGCTTTTGAATGGGAAAACCCCGAAACAGGAAGGAGGACACAGCTCACTTGGACAGTGTTATCTCAGGGATTTAAGAACAGTCTGACCATTTTTGGAAATCAATTGGCACCAGAACTAGAATCCTGGGAAGCACCCACCCAGACAGGAACTTTACTACAGTATGTTAACGATCTGTTAATTGCTACTGAGACTGAGAGAGAATGTGTTCAATGGACTGTAGAAATGTTAAACTTTCTAGGGCTAAATGGATACCTGGTATCTAAATTGAAGGCTCAACTAATTTGAACTCGAGTATCTTACTTAGGATAAGAAATAACAGGATGACATGGAGAACTTGGAGCAGCTCGGAAGGAAGCAATCTGTCAAACACCACGACCATCAACGGTTAAAGATCTCCGGACATTTCTGGGAATGACAGGATAGTGTCAACTCTGGATCCATGATTACGGTGTTCTGGTAAGACCCTTATAGGAGCTGCTAAAAGAAAATCCAACCTTTCTAGAATGGACAGAACAAGCTGAAGAAGCGTTTAAAGACAGAACTCATGAGAGCTCCAGCTCTGGGGCTCCTGGACATAACTAAACACTTTTGGCTATATTCCTATGAGAAACAGGGAAAAGCCTTGGGGGTTTGGGTTCAAAGACTGGGACCTTATAAAAGAGCAGTGGCCTATGTTTCAAAACAACTGGATGAACAAAGTAAAGGCTGGCCTTTGGATGCTTGAGAGCAGTGGCAGCAGTTCTCTTAAACATCCAAGAGGCCTGAAAATTTAGACCGGGACAAAAGATCGCCGTGTTAGTGCCACTTGCAGTATCAACAATCCTAGGACAAAAAGGTATACATTGGCTATCACCATCGCATGTCTTGAAGTATCAAGCCATCCTAATAGAACTGGATGATGTGGAAATTGTGATCACGAATGTTGTGAATCCAGCATCTTCCCTTCAGGAAACCCCTACCGAACCACTGGTTCACGATTGCTTGGCCACTATAGAGACAGTATACTCGAGCTGACCAGACGTGAAGGAGGAGCCTCTGGAGGGTGCAGATTCCTGGTTCACCGATGGCAGCAGCTTTGTTAAAGACGGTAAACGAAGAGCAGGATATGCCATAGCTACAGCTTCAAAGGTAATAAAAGCTAAACTATTACCCTCTAACACGTCAGCACAAAAGGCAGAAATAATAGCCCTGACTAGAGCCTTGAAGTTGGCAAAGGACAAGTGTATAAACATACGGACTCATTCCAAATATGCCTTTGGTGAAGTTCATGCACATGGAACAATTTGGAAAGAACAAGGACTTTTAAATACCCAGGGAAGACAAATTAAACATACAACAGAAATTCTGCGATTCTTAGAAGCTGTACAATAACCTAATGAAGTGGCTATCTGTCATGGTTTAAACCAAATCCGCACAGTTCGCTCACTCACTCCCCCCCTTGCTCTCCCAACTCCCGGAGAGTTAGGAAGGAGAATCCAAAGAATGTGCCCCCCACGGATTGAGACAAGAACGGTTTAATTGCTAAGGTATAACACAAATCACTCCTGCTACTACTACTACAAATAATAATGATAAAGCAAACAACAAGCGAAGAGAATACAACACCTCACCAGCCACTGACCCATAACTCACTCCACCCTGCCCGACCGAGCACCGACTGATACCTCCTCCATTCCCCCCAGAGCTCCAGCCCTTCCGGGTCTCTCCCGGTTACATCCTGGGTATGATGTGCTATGGTATGGAATACCTCTTTGGCTAGCCTGGGTCAGGTGTCCTGTCTCCCCTTCCTCCCGGCCTCCCCTCCTCCCTGGCAGAGCATGAGCTCAGAAAAGGCCTTGGACAAACCAAACATTTGAGCAGTAATTCAAAACATACTTGCTATCAGCAAATGTTCTCAGCCCGAAAGTCAAAACACAGCACTGCACCAGCTACAAAGAAGGAGAAAAATGACTGCTACTGCTCAAACCAGGACACTATCATACATTGTAAAGGACATCAAAAACGTAACTCTTGATCAAGAGATTAGAAATAATTTGTCTGATCATGAGGCTAAACGGGCAGGAGAAACAGAAAGAGTTGAGGTGACGTCCTTAACTCCTGATGGTAAATTGGTAATTGAGCAAAATAAACCTAGGTACTCTAAAGAAGATATGAAACTGATTGAAGACTTGGAAAGACAGGAAAATGAAAAGGGTTGGATAAAAATACCTGATGGGCAAGTAGCGATCCCCTATAATCAATTATGGAAGCTGATACAAGAAGAACATAACAAAACTCATTGGGGAAGTAATGCCTTGTATAAACATTTAAACAAACAGATCATAGGAAGAAATTTCTATACCACAGCGCAATTAGTGACAAAACAATGTCAACTATGTCTGAAAAATAACCCTAAGACTGAAAACAGGAATCAGGTAGGGACAATTGGAAAAGTGAATTATCTGGGACAACAGTGGCAAATAGATTTTTCTGAATTACCTAGAAAAGGAGGTTATCGATATTTGTTGGTATTGACAGATACTTTTTCAGGGTGGCCAGAAGCATTCCCTTACAGGGCAAATAATGCAAAACAAGTGATTAAGGTGCTATTAAATAAAATAATACCTCGTTTTGGGGTACCAACAACTATCTCCTCTGACTGCTGTACACATTTCAGTGCAAAATTATTACAAGAAATCAGCAAGAAATTGGAAATTGATTGGCAATTACATGTTCCATAGAGGCCTCAGGCCAGTGGGCAACTGGAAAAAATTATTCAGTTAATTAAACAACAGCTTGGGAAGATTTGTCAAGAGACCAAGTCATATTGGTATCAAGCATTACCATTGGCCTCATTGAGAATCAGAACAAAACCTCGGTCAAAGGAAGGAATTAGCCCATTTGAGATTCTATATGGAAGGCCATATCAATCTCAGTTTAAAGGAGAGAGCCTTCAAGAAGTAGGAGAAGGATATCTTCAACAGTTGTTGGTAAACTTGGGAAAACAGTTAAAAATAAATGGCAGAGTGTTAGGGACCAGGGCCAGAGGTTTAGATTATCCTATTCATACTTTTAAGCCAGAAGACTGGGTTTTTATTAAGAATTTTGTAGGTGATCCCCTAGAAGAGAAGTGGAGCGGACCATACCGGGTATTACTGACTACCTGTGGGAATTCTTAAAGAGCCAAGGCCACGTAGTGAGCGATCCCGATACCCTGGAGCCTTGTTACTGTAAAGTAAGAAGATTCTTGGCAGGCATAAGCAAGGTCAACTGTCTTGTTACGCCTCTGTAATTTTCCACTGAAAACGTGCAGAGAATGATCTCTGCCAAGGCTGTAGTTTCCCACTGTATTTTTAGACTAAGGTATTTAATCACAATTATAACAAGTTGTAAACATTAGCTCCGTAAACTATAGTAACCTCTAGACTAACCAATTAGAGCTCAGTATCCAAGGCTGTTACATAAGGGAGTAAGTGTATAAGAAGAGCACTGCATCTAATAAAGTTTGGCAATCGCTTGATCACATTGATCGTCTCCGCATTGTCCGTGACTCCTGCGTCTACAACTACCTTTACAGCAGTGAAGATAAAGGAACAGCCTGCTTGGATACATTACTCAAGAATCAAGAAGGTGCCAGAACCAGAAAAATATCAGAACAGAAAAAAAGTATGGTGCGTTGAGTCTTCAGGACCCACACATATGAGACTACATCAATCATAATTTGGACTTGTATAATAATAGGTGTAGAAGCATGGAATCAAAATCTACATCTGAGATTGATACAAAATGTTACTAGTGTCTTAAACAAGAGTGATTGTTGGGTCTGTACTCAGCTACTTAAATCAGGAGAGAGACTGGGGATTTCTTTAATTGGCCTCCCTATCCCATTTAAGACAAATTGGAATAGATTATGGAGAGATACTGTTTATACCAACAAGAGCCACACAAATTCACAGGTTTTAAGGATACAAGCCTCAAATATGTCAGAAGTTAAATGTGTAATCAATAACAAAACTCTTAATCAAGGCAACATGTCAGTAGGAAATGACCCATATTGCAGCTAGGCAATGCAACTTCACCTTCGAAAACCTTTAACTGGTTACTGGAATGTTCCTGAAGGTAAAGTGTGGTATTGGTTATGTGGAGAAAATGCCTATAATGCTTTGCCTCCTAACTGGAAAGGGACATGCACAGTAGGAGCAGTGGTTCCCAACTTTCAAGGAGGTTAGGCTTTGTTAGCAACTATAGAAAAGGAAATTACTATGATAAGCTTTGACAGAACCACCTGGTGGTTACTGATATGACAACAATCCTAAAAGTGGTGAGGAAATAACCACCAGGGGTCCCAAAGCCCACTACCACATTTTTGTGCGCATACAGGAGGCATTCTCTAGAAGTATGATGTAACGTATGTAACCTAACGAATACATATGTTTAAGGACAATAGAATCACAGTCTGGTTGATGCTTGGAGGAGACACACTAGGAGGAGCAATCCCCTGTGTCTCCCAGAGCTGCAATAAAGAATACCTGCTTGTCAACTTAAAAATTTGATGGCAAGTTCCTGCAGATTTCTCTGAATCAGAACATAAATCCAGCACAATTCTAAAAGAAAACAACATCTTCCTTATTAAATATGTTCTCCAATTTTAACTTGAATACAGCATGCTTTGGTATACTTTGAAGAAAAAAACCCGAACAAAAATATCCAACACATTGCTAATCCTTCCTACCTCCTCCCTTTTCAGTAGTTTTCTTTTTTTGTAAGGACACTTCTGGACCTAATTTCTCCCAAAGGAAAACATTTACCTGAAAGCTTGAAAGCTTGAGAAAGATTTTACCTAGCTGTTAAAGTTTCTCCCTCAGTGTTAGGTTTTTTCGCACTTCAACTTAACAAGCCTCTGAAAAAAAAAAAAAGAAAATTAAAAAAAGTCAAGCTTAACCTGCCAATCATTCTCCATGGCAACTCACACTCACATAAATCCGTAAAAGCTTGCCAACTGAAACAGAACATAATTTTCCTTATATATAAAACAGCATCCCAGGTAGATATGCTTAACTAATCACAAATAAGTGACTTGATAAAAATATTAGCCAAAAGAGCTTTAAATAAAGAAATGTTTAAAATTAGACATGCAGCTCTCTCTCCTACACTCCTAAAACTACAAAAGACAATTTTGCTTACTGACTTTCAGAAGATTAAGATCAAACAAATAAACCCTTATTTAAGTGGAATGATCTTCAGAAATGTTGAGTCACCCCTCAGCTGCCACTGTGCTCAATAGAAGCTTCTGACTGTTCAGCACTTTTGAAAGCTGGGCCACTTGTTTAGGAGTTTGAATACTGTTACATGCTGCTGACGTATAACTGCACAGTAATTCAGAAGCCTCCCCTACAGAATTCCTGGATTTCATCTTGCAATTTTAATCCCCAGAAGGAGGGGGTGAAGTCAATGGCTATCAATGTGGCACATACTGATAAATGCTGTGGCATATTTCTTCTGAAGCACCAGAAGTTTTAGTCTATTTTGCAGACAAGTCAATTATTCACGTTCCACAAATTTAGTTTCCCACGAAATAGCTCTATGAGCTATGTGTGACTGAGTCACACATTCAAGAGGTGCTTTAACACCTTATTACTTTCATGTGTGCAAATAAAAGAAAAATGTAGTCTTAATGTGTTACATATTTTTAGAAGGGAGCCTTTGAAGATAAGGTTCCAGCATATCCTCAGACACAGAGAGTTAGATTCTCTGCAAAACAACAGCATCCATGTGCAATTTAACAAGCATGAAACCTCAAATTCATTCCTTAGCAGGCCCTTTCCTCAAGTAGGCAATCCCACACTACAGCTCAATCTTAGATTTACAGGAACTTAATGAAAATGGGCAAAAAAGTGCTTTGGGGGAAAAGGGGCAGAGAGAAAAGACAGGGAACATGAGAAAAACAGCATCAGGAGACAGTTCTTGTAATGAAGCTCTCAGCTTTGCTTACTAAACAAGGCGTTTCTCTCCCTTTTGCTAGTGTGATGTGAGCAGAACACAGAAGGGTTTAAAAAAAAGACAAGCTAATGTAAAATGATAAAAAGTTAGAGATGTACCTCCTTATATTATAGAAAATAACGTATTTCAATAACTAAGTATTAACAATTATGATACAAAACAAGAGGACAATGAAACTAGGGGAACACAAAATCACAAAATGGAATATATAAACCTTTAGAATTAGTTTTAAGCAATGTTAAGTTTGATGGCTTTGTAACAGTAGCAGTGGAAAATTACTGAGGTGCATGGTACATAGAAAAAAAAAATAGAGTACAGCTAGAGAACATACTGGCACAAGATAAATCATTAGAGTTGACGTAGTTTTAAGAAAAACAGTGTAGAAGAACAGGACACAGGGATAAGGAGTATCTGGGAATGGCAGGTGTCCAGGATGGGCTACAGTTAAACTAACTGATAAGTAGGAGGATAGGAGGATTATTATGTCTCTGGTGCTAACGAACCAATTAAACTGGTATAAGCATCTACTGTGCGTGCTTCAAAGGCTGCCAGAAGTGATGAAGATTGTTGGAAGAAGTAAACGACCCTCAGAGACCACCACCACAATTCTGTATGCATGCGGGGAGCTTTCTGGAAAATGATGTAATCCATATGTAGTCTCATGAGTATGTATGTATGCCCAGGGACTATATAAGGATGGCTTGTGTAGCAATAGGGAGACACACGTTAGGAGGAGTTATCCCCCATGTCTCCTGGCGCCACAATAAAGAATACCTGCTTGTCAGCTTGAAAACTTTGTTGGCAAGTTTGTTCCTGGAGTTTTCTCCAAATCAACAATAACTAGTGTTCTGTGATATTCTAATATTGGAACAAGACTAAGATCCCCCGAAGGGGAGTTAAATCTGAAAAACAAAATAACTTAAGATTGACAGGTAATTTAAATTACCTCTGATGATCTGTCAGAAACACACTGCTATCTCAGAGAACTGGTAAGTAACAATTTAACTGAAGCTCTTCCTTCAAAACCGATGCAGACAGGAACAAATACCCTTATCCTACTTCCCCACAGCTGCCTTGCTGAAGGGTGATATATCTTTTATCCTGTGCAGTGAAATTCAAAACACAAAGCAGCTACCTAGAATGCAATACTGGTGCCACATGCCTCATTTTTATGTCTCTGGATAATTCTGACAGAAACAGTTACCTGAACAATATAAACAGATTCTAAAAACACAGGCATCTATAATAGTATGCTACCTCACATAACAAAAAAATAAATATATTATTGACTTATCTATGTGGAAGTAACATTACTGAGTTCTCTCACTAGTGCCCTCATTGCACTTACATTATGGGCAAGAAAAAAAAAAACCTTCTACCCAACTCAAACTATTCCAGTGTTCTCAGATCAACTGCTACATTCTGTCTTTCAAAACAGTGATCATTTTACTAGCATGACTAGAACAGGAAGACGAGGTTTAATATTCAGCATCTTCTGCAAAAGCTAGCTCAGAGCTCCAGAAGAACATTCCTGTTTGTGGAATCAAGGTGCTCCTGATCAAAAAGGAAAAAAGCAGATGAGATCTCACCCAAAGGGATAATCAATGCATTTATGGAACAGAAAATTAATATTCTACCTTGTTTGCCAGTACCTCTTCAGCTCCACCAACAAGACAATACTGTAAGCTAGTACACCTTAAGAACAACATGCCAAAGTCCAAGTGTAACAAAACCATTGTGAGCCATGACTTCAAAATATTTGCAGCAGCTCTTCAGGCAGCATACTAGGTATTTAAGAAATAAGATCATTTGGACAGCCTCACACAAGGCCCAAGAGTTGCTGAGGTTTATTTCAGTTTTAAATTCTTCACCAAAAAAAAAGCATACAGAGGCATACAGATGTAGGCAGACACACACATAGTCTGAAGAAGGTACAAGGGGTTTTAGAAAGAAAAAAGTTTTTCTGCTTTTCATGGTTAGGGAAAAAACAAACAAAACAACCACAAAACACACACATGGACTCGATTTCCTTGCTTTTACAGAGGAGTCACTGCAGTTGTACAGAAGCTCAACTGAGACATAAGGGCAGGGGCTGTTAAAAAAAAATAATTAAAAAAAAATAAAGACTTCACCTAAACCCCTGTCAATGTTCCCTAGCCAGTCAGCCAATCAAATTTTGAAACTTATCTGAAAAATCCCTTCCTCCAAACAATTCCCATTTCCAATACACTAATCTGGTTGCAATTTGCTAAGAAGTTAAAAATCCAGATTTCTTAAAAAGAACTCACATTTCCTTCTACATACTAACAACCACCTTAAATGAAGGCTTTTCACACAAGTTGCTTATCTTCCCCTTCTCCTCCCACAAAAGCAACACTGCAATTTGTGGAGAACAGTCAACCCCCCAAACAAGAAAAAGAAATAATACGCTTACACAAACCAGGCAGTTACAGATGGAGCTAAAAGTCAGGGATTATCACCCAAAGGACTATGATCCAGGCAATCAGCACTCTGCAGCTTGGGCAAGATAGTTAATCCAGGCCCAACGCTGAAATGATACACGACCCTATTCATTTACAGTAGGGTTTAAGACAATCCCAGCTGCAGAGGGATCAAACTCACCAAGAAACTCAGTCTAAAATGCAACAGTCAAAATGCCACTGGATAATTACATTAAAATATAAGCAAAAGGCCAAAACCCCATCCATGTCCCTTTCTTAGCATATATTTTATTCATTAAAAAATTTAACATAAAAAGATAACATATGTTACCTAATATATGTTATATATTGTAACATCAATTTTGACATAAAAATAGAGTTTGCAATTCTGGGGAGTCATATACTGGGGCAAGGAGGGAAATGAATTCATGCAAAAAATAACCTAATGGCCAAAGAAAATGTATTTCCAAGTTGCTAATCTAAATGTTATTTTTGTAAAAATGTATCTAAAAAAAAAATAAGAATTGCTTGCTTGAGGCTACTACTGCTGCACTGGGAGCACAATTTACCAGTTACAGCCATCCCAGTACCAGATTTCCAGCATCTTGATACCAGGCAGTAACACAACACTAACTGGCTAGTTAGAATAGTGTACAAACTGACATCTTGCTAGAACATTTCACATAAAGGACAAGAAAGGCTCTTGCATAAGCTCAAAATGAAAGGCTGCTGCCTCCAAAATTAGACAGAGGTCAGAAAAGGAAGTATGCACATTTGATAGCTTTTAACCACCAAAACATTACTACAGTTTTGCCATTTAATAACGCAAAAGTTTTATGATAAACACGATAAAGAAAAATCCATAAACCAATAAAACAAAAGGTAGTTCATGATTTGATGAAGATAAGAATAAGTTATTAAGCTGAAAATACTTTCCAGCACATTATTATTTACTTTCCCAAATGGTGAACAGGAACAAAATGTAGAATGAAGAACAATTAGCACTAAACAGCAAGAGAAAGTGTACTAAGGAGGTATTGCACTCACACTGTTCTGTACAATAAGAGCTAACATTCCCAAGAATACTATTTTGTGCTCATATCAGAATCATAAGTTTCAATTCTGCTCATCTCCCTGTGAATATCTACAAGTTTAAAACACACAGCAGCATAAAAGGAAGTGGAAAAGAATTTAGAGACAGCTCTGAATGGCAACTCTTTCACATCAGCATAAATCCACAGTTAAAAAGTATGAGCAGCCATTTCTTTATGGAAGAAACTGATCTAATGTAGCTGCCCAAGTGCAGCTCTCAGCATCTTTACTCCTCTCAGCTTCCACCTGTGCACTCAAACAGCTTTCAAAAGCCCTTTACAAATGCAACAGACTGATCCTGTAAATGAAGCAAACATTTCTGCTGCACATGCTTCTATGTTTTATAATCCTGTTCAAGGAACTAGTACATCCGTAAAAAAAATGCATACAAATCCTTACCCTGTCTTGGGGGGGAGGGGCAAGACATTATGAAAAACACAGCCCTATGATTCTGATGTGACTACATAGTGACATGTTTTAAATCCTAAGAAGTTGCATTTTTCATTCTGGTTCAACTTCTCTCTAATTTTTTACAAAACATAGCTGAAAAAAACCCTCCTCTTTTCAATGTAGGCATCTGTACAGTCAGAGAAGGAAGACCACAGCAAGTTGCACCACCAGAGTGGAAATGGCAGCAAACTCCTCTACAACTGGATCTATTTCCACAGCACAAATATAAGCATCCCACACCACCTCCAAGAGGGCACTCTTGGTGTCTTCATGAGGAAGAAGCCACCCCTAGGTGCTAGGATGAGGAGGGGATAAGAATAGGATGAAAACCTAGGAACAGCAGGATAGTCCACATTCAGAAAGCAGGTGGTAGAACTCCTTGCCTTAGAAAGACAGAGTAAACCTGAACTGAACTCCTTCTCAGAGTATCCTGCAAGACCCATCTTCTTGCACAAAGCTTCCTTCAACAAGGACAAACAGTAATTTGTCAAAACCTCACAGAGGAAAAAATTGTGGCTATGCCAAGCAATAAAGAGTCAAACCTTGTTCAGGGAGAAATTGTGTTGATTTTTCACTTGTATGTAATGTTTCAATACCCTAAAATAGGTGTATTAGAACATCTGTTCTTTATTGTAATCTGCACAGGGATAATGTTCTCTGCATTCACTTGAGCTTAAAAAAAAAGAAGAAAAAAAAAAGAAAACAATCACCTCTGAGCTAAGCAAGCATGGAAAAATCCAGTCTCAAAAAAAAGTAAAATTCTTCCACAAGGTTAGCAACATAGGAAAAGAGAGTCCTAAAATTCCAGCAGAGCTTTAACAATAGCATGGCAAAGGCTGCTCCTCACCAGGATCCACAGATCTACTCTCAGCACCTTTGTTCTCCACCAAATCTGTTGATACCTCTCAAAAGTCATATCCCCTTCTGTAAAGAGCCATGTACTTAAAAACGAAAATAATAAAAAAAAGGAATTTAATCAGCTTAATATGCTGCTTCCCTTTCGGCTTCAGCTCTTTTGAAATAGTTTCTATATCAGTATTAAACATGCATGCTTATGCAACAAGCAAATCAAAATAGGTTCATGAATGCAAAGCGAGGATAAACTCCTTCCAGTAGCAATTTGGCCAACATAAGAGGAGGACCAGAAGGACAAGTTTCCTACGCTGGAGTACAAAAACATGTTTTATAGGGCAGTACAGCTATTTCAGCAACCTTGCATGGAATTACCTACATTAATGAATAAAGAAGCAGGAGTACAAGAGTCTTACGATGTAGATGACAGCTATCGGTCTGAAATCTCGGTTGCCTGTTGACAGTGGCATGCTGTTCTTAACCAAGAAGTGATTAAGAACAAGGGTAAAAGATACCACAATCCTACTCTGCCCATAAGCATTTGAAAAGAATTGGTTTGCAGTGGTATAACTTGGGCTCTAAGTAATAACACACCTAACTCACAACTAGATTAGACCATAAATTAACCAGCCTTCCGTGGTAAGAACTCAACTACCCACTAAGTTACAAACCTCCCCAAAACCTCACGGGCCCGCCGCCTCTCCCCCCCCCCCCCCCCCCCCGGAAAAAAAATGGGGAGGAAAGACAACTGAGCAGCCCTAAGCTGCCTGAAAATCAGCTTAAAAGCACCGTTCTCTGGTACTGCAAAGAAGAAGGCAAGATTTCAAAGAGCTAAACGCCAAGCAGCTCACGCAAAACCATCCAGGGCATTTTCCAGCGTGAGGGAGAAGGCACGAAGAGAGAGGCCTACACGAACGGCACCAGAGGAAAGTTTATCTGGGGCCGGGCCCCCGGGAGAACCCTTCCGAGAGAACACTAAGATTAAAAAAAAAATTAAAAAAAAACCACAAAAAAACCCAAAACAAACAAAAAAAACCTACTAAAAGTCTGGGGGCGGGGATCATATTTTTTTTTCTCGCTCAGAGAAACACAGCCGGACGAAATGGAGCCCGAAGGCCCGAAACAACGTGGGAAGCGGGCCGGAGTAGGATACACGCTGCGGGGAGTCTCAATGGGTGGGCAGGAACCGAAACCGGATGTTACCTGAGCTGTGGGCAGCGAAGGCGGTGCAGCCGCTATCTGAACACAGCCTATGGCTGTGGCGCGGCCAAAAAGACGACTGGGAGGCGAGGAGAGCGGGAGGGAGGGGGGAGAGAAGAGGAGGGCGGGAAAGGAAAGAGAAAGTGGAGGCTTTCTTCGCCTCAGGCGGTACCGGTAGGGTAAGGCAAAGCGGGCTAAGCCCTCACCCTACCCGGGCAGCGAGCAAGTCAGCACTCACAAGCCTACACCGCGGGAAAAAGGATCGAGCCGCACAAGCTCCGCGACAACAACGGACACATCAAGCCGCTACTGCGCATGCGCGACATCCGGGTAACACAAGTCTCTCCATTCCTCTGTTGCTATTACACTTCCTCGCTCATAGCTTCGCGGTTACTACACCGTTGTCAGGCAGAGACCAGGGGAGGGGTGGGCGCGGGCGCGTTGGAGGTTTATTTTTGTGTTTGGCGTCCACACGAGCTGAAAACAGCAAACGCAACTCTATCAAATACACAGTCCTGCAAAGTGCAGAACCTCACAAATCCAATCCCAACAAATGCACCGGTCTGCAAATGCAACTGCTTTCTCATTCCTCATCACCTCGTCCAGCAAAGGCAAACTCTCTAAAGGAATTCAGCTAAAAAGGAAAAGTTTTGTTAGATCTTTTGTTTATTTGTTTTCTTTTCTTTTTAAACTAGAAGCTGTTATAAATTGAGACCACAACGGATCATAATCTAATTAAAATTTTATTAATTATAGCAAGTAGAATATGAGCAAAGACAGCGCTGGACGACAGGGGAGTCTGCGCTCCGCCAACTGCCGTACTGAGCAGTTCAAACAGCCCCTTTTTATACATCTTTACTTTCGTGTTCATGAAGTAGTGGAGGTACTCTGCGCATGCTTCAGTTGTTGTTAGGGGGTCGTTTTCTGCCTCCTGGTGGTCGTTGAGGCCGAAGTAAGAAGTCTTCCTCTTTTGTCCCATAGTTGACCCCTCATTCATATGTCCTTATATGGGGTTGTCTGTCCTGTTTCTGTCGGTTCCTGGACATCTGGCGGTTATCTTATCTTGCACAAGCAGTGTCTGGTGGCTGTTTGCATAAGCGATTTCATATCTTTTGTTGCCTAATCTGGTGGCTGTTTACATAAGCAATTTCATATCTTTTATTGCCTAATCTTTACATTGGGCTTAACATAAATCTTAATAAACAATACCCTAGTCCATAGTTTCTTACAATTCCCCCTTTTCTTTTTATCCTATTATTGTTTATTAGATGCTGCTTTCATCCTCAGCACTGCAAACAAACCTTTTTCCACAATCCCAACATTTATCATAACACTCACAAGGTAATACCTCACAATTACAATAGGCATAGTTCTCACGTGGCATAACGCATTCACAACAATCTTCATCCTCATTAATAGATACACTCTTATATTTTGCCCCAGACCTCGTAGTTAAAATAAGCAGTTTAGCTATGTCAAACCGTTCTTTAATAAAGTGTAAAATATAGCGTAATATACAAGGCCCAAATATAAGTCCCAAAATCAACATGATAAGCGGTCCTGCTAAAGTGGACAACAAAGTGGTTAGCCAAGGTGAAACATTAAACCAGTTTTCATACCATGACCTGCCCGCCTCACGATCTTTCTTATGTTGATCTAACCTTTTCCGGAATTCAGACATGGTGTCCTGGACTACTCCCGTATGGTCAGCAAAAGAGCAACATTCTTCATTGAGAGCTACACATAACCCTCCTTCCTTTAAGAACAATAGATCTAATCCTCTTCTATTTTGCAGTACTACTTCTGATAAAGACTTTACTGAAGTGGCTAAATTTTGGATAGATTGTTCTATTTTTGCTAAAACCTCATCTACAGCCATCTGCAAACTTTGTAATTCCTGACCTTTTACTAGGGAGGCTATGCCTGTATTTGCTCCAACTCCGCCCACTATCAGCAGTGTAGCTAGGGTTACCACTGTAATTGGCTCTCGTTTTTGTCTATTCAGGTCTCCTTCAAAGTGGCGTAACACCTCCTCAGAGGTGTGATAGATCAGACGAGGAACAATAATCACCTGTACACAAAACTGAGATTGATCAAACACGTTTAGGGATAGGCAAGGCGTTACTCCGATGTCTGAACAAACCCATTTAGCTCCTGGTGTCGGGATAGCCCATTTGTCATTTTTATTCTTGTGTTTCTCTATAGTGACTGTTCGGTTGCACAAAGGCTGATACTTTTTGGGCACTGTACCTATACATTTTCCTTGACCTGTTACTAATTGAATAGTAATTCCTTGCGTATGGTTCCTCTGGTCATTCCATATTCTTAGCAGAGCTAATGGAAGTGACTGAGGCCAAGGTAAACTGGCCTCCTGTCCCAATTTCACAATTTGTTGTTTCTCCATCTGACCACTTGACTGAAGGTGGTAAGGAGTATTAAATTGCCAATTTGTTGTACCACATTTGAAGTAAAACGTGGTCCTCTGTCCAAAGATACAGTGGCTGGAACTCCATATCATGGTATTATTTCCTGTTACAATATTTTCATTACCTCCCGGGGTTTTGCACTTCTAGTTGGAAAGGCTTCTGGCCAACATGAAAAGGTGTCTGTTAGTACCAACAAATGCCTATACCCCCCTTTCCTTGGCAGTTCCGTGTTGCTTATATTACTCTCCATTGCCTCCCAGGGCCATCTCTCTCCTCGGTTATTTCCCCCCAAACCACAACATTTAGTTACATTCACAAAGAGATTTTTAGCAACTGTGGGAATTTCACATTGGACTCCAGTTTCCATTTCATGATAATACATGATGTTGTATTGACTCTTTATATTTTTCTTTGATCTTAATACTAATAATCACACCTGGGTCTTCTCCAGTTCCATATGTCTTAAGTCAGTTACTTCTTTCTGTTTCCAGTTTCTCAAATCTATGAGAGTTAAACTTACTGGATTGCAGGCATGGGTTGTACAGCTAATCATATCCCCAGCCTGCAGTATTCCAGCATATACAAGACCATCCTTTTCTCCACAGAGGTGTGATGACTGATACCTAGCCGTTTGACTAGGTACATCATCAGGATTTATGTGACATTGGTATCCACCTGGGCAAATATATTTTGGTTGGCTACTGTAGTATTGCCTCCACTCTGAACTTCCACAATTAGTATCTAAATTATCATCTATAATATCACATGCATCAAAAATTATTGACAGTGAGGTACTCGAATTGGTTATAACTTTATTATAACTTATTCCAATTAATCTTCCTTCTGAATTTGTTCTCACTGAGTTTGATTATATATGCAACTGCCTATCTTTGTTCCTTTGCATTTGTAAACGGTGTGGTAGATCAGCGTTTGAGAGGTTACTCTCCCTTGTCTAGTTGTGGTAATGCATTCACTACAGTTGTTGTGAATGATTTTAGAAGCCACGGCATTTCCCCATATGGTTCCTATCAGAACCGACACCAAAAGAGGTCCGGTCAGGATCATAATGCTCAGCGGTCACAGCCCCAGGGGTTGCAGCCCTCGGCAGACCTTTACAGCTGTAGCACCGACTCCCTCCGGTCTTGCCCTCTCTGGTAGGTTAAAGGTAATAGTATTTGACCCACAACAACTATTCCAACGAGGTGGTAATTTCACACCGAATGCAAAAAGAACTGTAATTGATTCCTCAAAAATTGTATGTGGTCTTCCCTACCAGTAATAATATACTTCAAGCAATTGGGACACTTGGCTCTTAAAATAATTTCAACTATATCTGCATTTCCCATATCAAATTTATAGGAGTCAATATGAACTCCCTCAGTTACTTATCCAAGTCCTCTTGAGGGTCAACTTGGTGTCTCCAGGTTCAGTCACAACTTTCCATTCTTTTATGGGTCCTTTTACTCATGACGCGTGTGTCCACCTTTTTTCAGCAGTTCTTATCGCCGTTTCTGTAGTTAAAAGAACAAGAAATGGTCCCTCCCAACAAGGGGATAAACTCTCTTCTTTTCAGCTTTTATGTCATTCTTGTTCTAATTCATTCACTGGAGCTGCCCCATGGCATTCCCCTCCAGGGCAGTCTCACTTCCAGGGTCCAGACTCCCCATAGCACACACACAGATCCGGTTCCACAGAAGAGCCTACTCCCCCACCTCTGCTCAACATTCCTTCTCCACCAGTTTCAAAGCAACCGCTTTCTTTTTATCCACTTTCCATGTTTCCTCCTTTACTCCCAGTCCACATTTATCCAACAACCCTTCAGTCCCATCTGTCAACATGTCTGTTTCCACTTGTTTGCCTATCCCGGCACCCATCCCATGCTCAAACACAGGAGCTGCTCGAGCTCCCTCCTTAACTTTCTTTAACTTCTTAACATCTTTCCCTAGTATCACAATCTGAACAACATCTCTTTAGCTTTTAGTTTTTCCTGTCCTTTTCCAAAGCCAAAATTTAGGGATCAGGAAGAGGTATATTAATTTTGCACTCTGTCACATCTGCATACATTACTTCATTCCATTTTCCTTGTCACCTTAAAACAACATTAATTATAACAATGTATCATAATTCAAAGTTCCATTTTGGGCCATTTTCCTTGATCTTCCAAAGTATATGAAGGTTACAATATTTTACCAACGTTTTCTTGTTTACAGAGGCCCCAGAAGACCCTCTCAGTTCTTTCCAATGTGCCAAAATGTAACCCAATGGGCTTTTCTTCAGAATTTCCTTGTCTTGACCGGCTCCCATTTCAGCCAATCTTTTACAAATCTCTATAGTTTCTCAGTGCTCTGCAAATGCACTTATGAAAATATGAAAGCACCTACACAAGTTTCAGTTACAGCAAAATTTCCTTTGCAATCATGCCTCTTAATTTTATTTTTTTTTTGACATTTTTACAATTTTTTTCCCAGTTTGTGTTTTTTCTTTTTTTTTTTTTTTTCTTTTCTTTTAATCTTCACCAAACATACACAGGACAGAGACAGGACCACAAAACATAGACACCTCGTCCGTCTCCGGCCGCTCTCCTCATGGAGACACGGAACCGCGGATTGGGACTCCACACTCGCTTCGTAGCTATGCTATGTCTCAGTCACACAGAAACACAAAGTTACACATGGGATCCCCCACTCACACTATGGTTCCGCTTACCCTCCTCACGGTTCTCAGAATTTGAGATACAGCAGAAACCTGGTGGGTTCGCTTACCCTTCACCTGCCCCCCTAGCAGGTCCATCCTGGCTCCCAAAACTTGGGATACAGCGAAAACCCGGGCTCACCCGATCCGCTCCCAGGATCGCTAGCAGCCACTCTATCGGTCGGTGAGCCCCCCACTTGCAAGCCATACCAACCAAGGGGAACTTCGCTGTGCGCCAGACGTCTCTGCGCGCCTTACCAGCAGCCCCAGGCCACACGTACGCCTTACAGGCCCCCTTAAATTACCAAAACCTAAATTACCAAAACCCAATAAACAATATCCTAGTCCATAGTTTCTTACAAAGCTGACATCTTTCTACCTTTGTGGTGTCGGGCCACTGTTAGAATCATAGAATAGTTATGGTTGGAAAGGTTCCAAACCCCCTGCCATAGGCAGGGACACCTCCCACTAAAACGTACCACCCAAGGCTCTGTCCAACCTGACCTTGAACACTGCCAGGGATGGAGCATTCACAACTTCCTTGGGCAACACATTCTAGTGCCTCACCACACTTACAGTAAAGAACTTCCTCTTTATATGCAATCTAAAATTCCCTTGTTTAAGTTTTAACCCGTTACCCCTTGTCCTATCATTACAGTCCCTAATGAAGAGTCTATGTCAGGGACAATAGTTAATGGTCCGTGGTGAAAAACACAAAGATGGAAAAGTAAATCTACTGTCTCCACCCAGAACCTCTTTGCTGTCCTGCAGGGGACTGATGAGGAAATGCACTTGCACCAGAAATAGCCGGCTGGTGCACTGGTACAGAAGATCTGTACTGGTGTCGCCAAGAAAAAGCGGCGAGTCGTAGTAGTAGGGGACACTGCCTTGAAAGGGACAGAAGCGCTCATCTGTCGGCCTGACCCGGTCACAAGGGAGGTATGTTGCCTACCTGGGACACCTGTAAATTTGTGTGGCTCTTGTTGGTATAAACAGTATCTCTCCATGATGTTGAGGAGAGGCTGCCTCTTCTAGTAAGACCCAAGGACTACTACCTGCTTCTAGTGATACATGTGGGTGCTAGCCCTCCTCTGAACTTGTTCCAACAGTGTCATGTCCTTTTTATGTTGAGGACACCAGAACTGTACACAATACTCCAAGTAAGGTCTCACAAAAGAAGAGGGGCAGGATCACCTCCTTCGACCTGCTGGTCACGCTCGTCTTGGTTGACTTTCCGGGCTATAAGCGCACACTGCTGGCTCACATTAAGTTTCTCATCGACCAACACCCCCAAGACCTTCTCAGCAGGGCTGCTCTGAATCTCTGCCCAACCTGATTGCTCCAACCCAAGTGTAGGACCTTGCCCTTGGCATAGTTAAACGTCATAAGGTTGGCATCAGCCCACCTCACAAGAGTGTCAAGGTCCCTCTGGATGGCATTCCTTCCCTCCAGCGTATCAACTGAACCACACAGCTTGGTGTCATCGGCAAACTTGCTGAGGGCACACTCAATCCCACTGTCCATGTCACCGACAAAGATGTTGAACAAGACTGGTCCCAACACCAATTCCTGAGGGACACCACTCATTACTGGTCTCCAGCCGGACATTGAGCCATTCACCACAACTCTTTGTGTGCAGCCATGCAGCTAGTTCTTTATCCATCAAGTGGTCCACCTATCAAATTGATGTCTCTCCACAGTAGATATATGGATGTCATGCGGGACAGTGTCAAACGCTGTGCATAAGTCCAGGTAGATGAACTCAACTGCTCCACCCCTGTCCATCAGTTCTGTAGACTCATCCTAGAAGGACAGCATTTCCCCTTAGTGAAGTGTCGTGGTTTAAAACCAGCCACGCAGCTCATTAACTCACACCCCCCCCCCCCCATTGCTCCCCCAACTCCCGGAGGGCTGGGAAGGAGAATCCAAAGAATGTGGCTCCCACGGGTTGAGATCAGAACACTTTAGTAACTAAGGTATAACATATATCACTACTACTACTACTACTAATAATAATAATAATAATAATGATAAAGGAAATAACAAGTGAAGAGAATACAACACCTCACCAGCCACCAACCCATAACTCACCCCACCCTGTCCAACCGTGCATCGACTGATATCTCCTCCATCCCCCTAACCCTAACCTCCATACCCTAACCATAACCCTAACCCTGACCTATACCTCCTCCATCCCCCCCAGAGCTCCAGCCCTTCCGGGTCTCTCCCAGTTACATCTTGAGTATGATGTGCTATGGTATGGAATACCACTGGCCAGCCTGGGTCAGGTGTCCTGTCCCTGCTTCCTCCTGGCATCCCCTCCTCCCTGGCAGAGCATGAGGCTCAGAAAGTCCTTGAACAAACCAAACATTTGAGCAGTAACTCAAAACATATGTTCTATCAGCAAGCATTCCCAGTCCGAAAGTCAAAACACAACACAGCACCAGCTACCAAGAAGGAGAAAAAATGACTACTACTGTTGAACCCAGGACATGAAGCCATGCTGGCTGTCACCAAGCACCTTGTTGTTTTTCATGTGCCTTAACATACTTTTCAGGTGTCGTGGTTTAAACCAAGTCCGCACAGCTCATTACGCACTCCCCCCCTCGCTCCCCCAACTCACGGAGAGTTAGGAAGGAGAATCCAAAGAATGTAGCCCCCACGGATTGAGATAAGCACAGTTTAATAGCTAAGGCACAACACAAATCACTACTGCTACTACTACTACAAATAATAATTATAAAGCAAAGAACAAGTGAAGAGAATACAACACCTCACCAGCCACCGACCCATAACTCACCCCACACTGCCTGACCAAGCACCGACCTATACCTCCTCCATCCCCCCAGAGCTCCAGCCCTTCTGGGTCTCTCCCAGTTACATCCTGGGTATGACATTGTCATGGTTTAAACTAAATCTGCACAGTTCCCCCTTTGTTTCCCCTCCACCCCCCTCACCTTCTCACTCCTGGAGGGATGGGAAGGAGAGCCAGAGGAATACAACTCCCACGGATCGAGGTAAAATCAGTCCAGCAATCAAGATATAACAGAATCGCTAACGGTACTAATAACAAATCAATGTTAGAGGAGACAAACAGGGAGAGAGAATACGATACCACGCGCCGCCACGAGGCCAGCCCAGAAGAGCGAGAGAGCTTCCCCCCTCCCCTCCTGGCCAGCTTCCAGTTGCCTCCCCGAGCCCAGCCCGGCGTGTTAACCCCTTCCCTCCCGGCCAGCTTCCAGTCCCCTCCCTGAGCAGGACGCGCTGTGGTATGGAATACCTCCCCGACTAGCCCAGACCAGGCGCCCTATCTCTCCCTCCTCCCTGGCAGAGCATGAGCTACTGCTGAACCCATGACAGACGTGCTATAGTATGGAATATCTCTTTGGCTAGCCTGGGTCAGGTGTCCTGTCTCTCCTTCCTCCTAGCTTCCCCTCCTCCCTGGCAGAGCATGAGGCTCAGAAAAGGCCTTGGACAAACCAAACATTTGAGCAGTAACTCAAAACATGCTTGCTATCAGCAACCGTTCCCAGCCCGAAAGTCAAAACAAAGCACTGCACCAGCTACCAAGAAGAAGAAAAAATGACTGCTACTGCTGAACCCAGGACACCAGGAGAATCTTCTCCAAGATTTTGCCATTCACAAAGGTGAGACTGAGTGTTCTGAAGTTCCCTAGGAATGCAAAACAGAAAGTAAAAGGTGCATAAAATACCACAGCCATTGCAAAATGCAATATCTGTTTGCTAAATAATTGGGGTGTTTGGCAAGGTGCTGGTGTACTGTGGAAGCTGCTCTGATAATAACTAAGAATTATGTAAATTAAAAAAATATTATATTCCTATATCAGAATTTCCTGCTCATACGGATAAGCCATTTAGTCATTTCTACATCCTCAAGATCTTAGTGATGAAAAGCAATATGAAATTCTGCTATATTTGTCATAATTTCCTGCATAGATTAATCAAAGCCTCTACATGCCACGATTTCTTGAGTGTTGATTCAGAGAAATCTGAGGGAATTAATGGGAGTTCCAGGCTTTCTCCTGATTTAGGCAACTGTACACACCCAACAGTCACTATGATTAAAGACTTCATTAACATTCTGCACTAATTTCAGGTATAAGTTCTGGTCCCAAGCTTGTGCACCAGTTATCATATGAGTACAAATTATGACCAATGCAATTTCATGCGTAAGGGTCCTGAAGGTTCGATCTGCCATGTCTTCTCTGGTTCAGGTGCTTTCTTTATTCTTGAATAATGTATCCAAGCAGGTTGTTCCTTTATCTTCACTGCTGTAAAGGTGGTCAGCAATATCTGGTACAGTCCACTCCAGTTCTCCTGTAGAGGATCTCCTGAAAAATTCTTAACATAAACCCAGTCTCCAGATCTGAAAGGGTGAATCGGATAATCCAAACCTCTTGCTCTTGTCCCTGCTACTCTCTTATTTATTTCCTCCAATTGTTTTCCTAGACTGATCAGAAACTCTTGGAGATAGCTTTCTCTCACTTCCTGAAGACTTTCTCCTTTTAACTAGGACTGATATGGTCTGCCGTATAAAATTTCAAATGGACTAACTTCTTCTTTCAACCAAGATTTAGTTCGAATTCTTAATAAAGCCAGTGTTAAACCTTGGTACCAATATTAATTCATTTCCTGACATATTTTACTAATTTGTTGTTTGATCAGATGGTTCATCTTTTCTACTTGTCCACTGGCCTGAGGCCTGTATGGAACATGTAGTTGCCAATCAACTTCCAATTTTTGCTAATTTCTTATAACAATTTTGCACTAAACTCTGAACCTTGGTCGGAAGAAATTGCCGCTGGTACTCCAAAGCAAGGTATTATCTCATTAAATAATGTTTTAATCAGTTGTCTTGCATTATTTATCCTACAAGGGAATGCTTCTGGCCAGCCAGAACAGGTATCTGTTAACACCAACAAATATCAATCACCCCCTTGTCATGGGTTCAGCAGTAGCTCATGCTCTGCCAGGGAGGAGGGAGAGATAGGGCGCCTGGTCTGGACTAGTCAGGGAGGTATTCCATACCACAGCACGTCCTGCTCGGGGAGGGGACTGGAAGCTGGCCAGGAGGGGAGGGGTTAGCTCTCTTCCGGGCTGGCCTCGTGGCGGCGGGTGGTATCGTGTTCTCTCTCCCTGTTTGTCCCCTCTAACATTGATTTGTTATTGGTAGTGGTGGTTATTTGTGTTGTACCTTGATTGCTGGACTGATTTTACCTCAATCCGTGGGAGTTGTATTCCTCTGGCTATCCTTCCCATCCCTCCGGGAGTGGGAAGGTGGAGGGGGGGGGGAGGGGAAACAAAGGGGGAACTGTGCAGATTTAGTTTAAACCACGACAGTTCTTTGGTGCCCAACGTGGGGCACAAACCCACGAAATAACAACAAATCTGACAGGATTTATAGTCATTTGTCACAATGCTGTTTTATTGGCTCTCACAGTTTTTTCTCTTGATCTCACTGTTTCAGGATTTTACCAATTACTTTTCATATATATTAGCTGTGTTAGTGTTTATCAAGTATGGGGTTTGGGCTAAGGTTCTCGTCTCATTGTACTTTATGTTAATGACTTGTAATACAATAGAAGCATTGATCATGAAACTGATCTGGTTTATGCTCCCGGTATGGTCACCAACTTTATATTTTGGGAGGTATATAATAGAAGTGCTTAGCAATTTCACATCTTTTTTCTCCTTCTCAGGTGGTCAACCTGTGAAGGAGACATTCTTCTATCCTCCCAGTGTTCTCTCCAGACGGTCTACAACATCATTTGAGGGTTTTGAAGTTTTTGAATGGCCTTTTAATATTGTTGAGACTTGTGTGCTGATTGTGATGGGGACCACCATAGTAGCACGCATACAGAGTGTGTTTTGCCCACAATTATTTAATCTGATTTCAAGAGTTAAGCGGAGTCAGGTCTGGTCCTGTATTGGGGTTAAACGATGACATAGGAGGACCAGGAGATCTTCCCAGAGGCTGGACAGTCATGAGTGGCAGGGTGTGTGGGATAGTATGGGCAAGCATCTAGGTCAGTGGGCCCCTCCAGTACTTTGGAATTTTACTCCTGAACAAGTGAAGAATCCGGAAGGATTAGTAAAACACCTAAATGAGGTGTGTTGTCGTCCTGGCCATACCAGAGATGGCCAAGCAGCTGGGATCACTTGCTAGAGAAGGGGGAATTGACAAAGCAATTGCAAGAGAGAAAAAGTCCCTCAGTCTTTGGAGGCGGCTTTTGGCAGCTGTGAAAGAGAGGTTCCCATACAAGGATGATGTTATGAGTTGTTCGGCCAAGTGGACTACTATAGACAAAGGTATCCAGTCCCTGAGGGAATCAGCTATCGTAGAGATGATCTACCACACCAAGCCGAATAATGGGAATGTACCCATAGACCCAGATGAAGTTGAATGCACACGACCCATGTGGCAAAATCTTACACGAAACGCACCGTCGACATATGCCCATCCATTGGCAACGGTAACCTGAATTGACATAGCACCACTAACAGTGGATGAAATGGTTCATAAACTCCGAGAATTTGAAGACAATCTTACCCCTTCCATCATCTCAGCTGTGGAAAAACTGTCTCATGATCTCAAACAGTTGAGGGATGATCTGTCTGATTTATCTAGCTCCTCACGTGTGCCAACACGCGTTTCAGCTATTAACAAAAGGCGTCCTATTGCTCGAGAGAGAAAATATGTAAGATACACACCACAGGCCACCCTATGGTTTTACCTGCGGAATCACACAGAAGACATGACTAAGTGGTATGGAAAACCTACTTCAGCCTTGGAGGAACGTGTGGGTGAATTGAAGAGAGGAGCAAGGGCCAAGACTGATTGCCCCATGAGAGCTGCAGCTTCAGTCTCTGGTGAACAGGTTCCCAGATGGAGTGGAAGAGCTGATTTTACTCCAGCTCCTGTGATAAAGAAGAATAATCCCTTTCAACACGACTTAGGTGTCCAAGATTGTGACGACGATGACTATTAGAGGGGCCCTGCCTCCAGCCAGGTGGAGGTAGGGGACAATCGTATTTACTGGACTGTGTGGATCAGATGGCCTGGCACATCAGCCCCACAGAAGTATAAGGCTCTAGTAGATACTGGTGCACAGTGTACCCTGATGCCATCGAACTGTCAAGGGGTGGAACCCATCTATATTTCTGGAGTGACAGGAGGGTCCCAAGAGTTGACTGTACTAGAGGCTGAAATTAGCCTGACTGGGAAGAAATGGCAGAAGCACCCCATTGTGACTGGTCCAGAGGCTCCATGCATCCTCGGCATGGACTACCTCAGGAGAGGGTACTTCAAAGACCCAAAAGGGTACCGGTGGGCTTTTGGTATTGCTGCTTTGGAGACTGAGGAAATTGAGCAGCTGTCCACCTTGCCTGGTCTCTCAGAGGATCCTTCTGTTGTGGGGTTGCTGAAAGTCAAAGAACAACAAGTGCCAATTGCGACCACAACAGTGCACCGGCGGCAATATCGCACCAATCGAGACTCCCTGATTCCCATCCATAATCTAATCCGTAGACTTGAAAGGCAGGGAGTGATCAGCAGAACCCGCTCACCTTTTAATAGCCCCATACGGCCAGTGCGAAAGTCTAATGGAGAGTAGAGACTAACAGTAGACTATCGTGGCCTGAATGAAGTCACACCACCATTGAGTGCTACCGTGCCGGACATGTTAGAGCTGCAGTATGAATTAGAGTCAAAGGCAGCCAAGTGGTATGCCACGATTGATATTGCCAATGCATTTTTCTCAATTCCTTTGTCGGCAGAGTGCAGGCCACAGTTCGCTTTTACTTGGAGGGGTGTCCAGTTCACTTGGAACCTACTGCCCCAGGGGTGGAAACACAGCCCCACCATCTGCCATGGACTGATCCAGATTGCACTGGAACAGGGGCAAGCTCCAGAACACTTGCAATACATCGATGTCATTATTGTGTGGGGTGATACAGCAGAAGAAGTTTTTGAGAAAGGGAGGGAAATAATCCAAATCCTGCTGAAAGCCGGTTTTGCCATAAAATGGAGTAAAGTCAAGGGACCTGTATGGGAAATTAAATTTTGGGGAATAAAATGGCAAGATGGATGTAGACATATCCCTACAGAAGTAATCAATAAGATAACAGCAATGTCTCCACCAACTGATAAGAAAGAAACACAAGCTTTCTTGGGTGTTGTGGGGTTCTGGAGGATGCACATTCCAAATTACAGTTCAATCGTAAGCCTTCTCTGTCATGTGACCCAGAAAAAGGATGATTTCAAATGGGGTCCTGAGCAACAACAAGCCTTCGAGCAAATTAAACACGAGATAGTTCAGGCAGTGGCCCTTGGACCAGTCCGGACCGGTCCAGATGTGAAAAATGTCCTGTACACCGCAGCTGGGGAGAATGGTCCTACCTGGAGCCTCTGGCAGAAAACTGCAGGGGAGACTCAAGGTCGACATAGCACTGCACCAGCTACCAAGGAGAAAAATGACTGCTACTGCTCAAACCAGGACTCTACTTTACAACTTTAACTAGTTGTGGAGTCTATCCGCGCATCAGTTTGTTTTTAACTCTAAATTCCATTTTGTCTTCTTTAAATGTTGCTTCTCACCCTAATAAAGATTTTAGAGAATTTGGAATACATAAAAATTTATGCATTCCTCTTTGTTTTCCCAAGTTGTATTTTAAGGGTTTCAGAAAGAATGCCTTGGGTTGGTTGGTTGGGTTTTTTTTTTTTTCCACTTTTTCTTGGTGGCCAGTAACTCCCACATCTGTAACAAATTCTTTTCTCTCAGATTTAACAGCAAATAAGTTGCTCCTCTATCCACTAAAATTCCACTTTATTTCCTCTAGTTTCTACTTTTAATTTAACCAGTGGATCTGCTAGTGTAGATTCCCCAGGTCCCTGTCAGTCTGGTTCCAATTCAGTTGCTGGAGCCACACCATGGCTTGTCTTTTTTTTTTTAAACCCTTCTGTGTTCTGCTCACATCACACTAGCAAAAGGGAGAGAAACGCCTTGTTTAGTAAGCAAAGCTGAGAGCTTCATTACAAGAACTGTCTCCTGATGCTGTTTTTCTCGTGTTCCCTGTCTTTTCTCTCTGCCCCTTTTCCCCCAAAGCACTTTTTTGCCCATTTTCATTAAGTTCCTGTAAATCTAAGATTGAGCTGTAGTGTGGGATTGCCTACTTGAGGAAAGGGCCTGCTAAGGAATGAATTTGAGGTTTCATGCTTGTTAAATTGCACATGGATGCTGTTGTTTTGCAGAGAATCTAACTCTCTGTGTCTGAGGATATGCTGGAACCTTATCTTCAAAGGCTCCCTTCTAAAAATATGTAACACATTAAGACTACATTTTTCTTTTATTTGCACACATGAAAGTAATAAGGTGTTAAAGCACCTCTTGAATGTGTGACTCAGTCACACATAGCTCATAGAGCTATTTCGTGGGAAACTAAATTTGTGGAACGTGAATAATTGACTTGTCTGCAAAATAGACTAAAACTTCTGGTGCTTCAGAAGAAATATGCCACAGCATTTATCAGTATGTGCCACATTGATAGCCATTGACTTCACCCCCTCCTTCTGGGGATTAAAATTGCAAGATGAAATCCAGGAATTCTGTAGGGGAGGCTTCTGAATTACTGTGCAGTTATACGTCAGCAGCATGTAACAGTATTCAAACTCCTAAACAAGTGGCCCAGCTTTCAAAAGTGCTGAACAGTCAGAAGCTTCTATTGAGCACAGTGGCAGCTGAGGGGTGACTCAACATTTCTGAAGATCATTCCACTTAAATAAGGGTTTATTTGTTTGATCTTAATCTTCTGAAAGTCAGTAAGCAAAATTGTCTTTTGTAGTTTTAGGAGTGTAGGAGAGAGAGCTGCATGTCTAATTTTAAACATTTCTTTATTTAAAGCTCTTTTGGCTAATATTTTTATCAAGTCACTTATTTGTGATTAGTTAAGCATATCTACCTGGGATGCTGTTTTATATATAAGGAAAATTATGTTCTGTTTCAGTTGGCAAGCTTTTACGGATTTATGTGAGTGTGAGTTGCCATGGAGAATGATTGGCAGGTTAAGCTTGACTTTTTTTAATTTTCTTTTTTTTTTTTTTCAGAGGCTTGTTAAGTTGAAGTGCGAAAAAACCTAACACTGAGGGAGAAACTTTAACAGCTAGGTAAAATCTTTCTCAAGCTTTCAAGCTTTCAGGTAAATGTTTTCCTTTGGGAGAAATTAGGTCCAGAAGTGTCCTTACAAAAAAAGAAAACTACTGAAAAGGGAGGAGGTAGGAAGGATTAGCAATGTGTTGGATATTTTTGTTCGGGTTTTTTTCTTCAAAGTATACCAAAGCATGCTGTATTCAAGTTAAAATTGGAGAACATATTTAATAAGGAAGATGTTGTTTTCTTTTAGAATTGTGCTGGATTTATGTTCTGATTCAGAGAAATCTGCAGGAACTTGCCATCAAATTTTTAAGTTGACAAGCAGGTATTCTTTATTGCAGCTCTGGGAGACACAGGGGATTGCTCCTCCTAGTGTGTCTCCTCCAAGCATCAACCAGACTGTGATTCTATTGTCCTTAAACATATGTATTCGTTAGGTTACATACGTTACATCATACTTCTAGAGAATGCCTCCTGTATGCGCACAAAAATGTGGTAGTGGGCTTTGGGACCCCTGGTGGTTATTTCCTCACCACTTTTAGGATTGTTGTCATATCAGTAACCACCAGGTGGTTCTGTCAAAGCTTATCATAGTAATTTCCTTTTCTATAGTTGCTAACAAAGCCTAACCTCCTTGAAAGTTGGGAACCACTGCTCCTACTGTGCATGTCCCTTTCCAGTTAGGAGGCAAAGCATTATAGGCATTTTCTCCACATAACCAATACCACACTTTACCTTCAGGAACATTCCAGTAACCAGTTAAAGGTTTTCGAAGGTGAAGTTGCATTGCCTAGCTGCAATATGGGTCATTTCCTACTGACATGTTGCCTTGATTAAGAGTTTTGTTATTGATTACACATTTAACTTCTGACATATTTGAGGCTTGTATCCTTAAAACCTGTGAATTTGTGTGGCTCTTGTTGGTATAAACAGTATCTCTCCATAATCTATTCCAATTTGTCTTAAATGGGATAGGGAGGCCAATTAAAGAAATCCCCAGTCTCTCTCCTGATTTAAGTAGCTGAGTACAGACCCAACAATCACTCTTGTTTAAGACACTAGTAACATTTTGTATCAATCTCAGATGTAGATTTTGATTCCATGCTTCTACACCTATTATTATACAAGTCCAAATTATGATTGATGTAGTCTCATATGTGTGGGTCCTGAAGACTCAACGCACCATACTTTTTTTCTGTTCTGATATTTTTCTGGTTCTGGCACCTTCTTGATTCTTGAGTAATGTATCCAAGCAGGCTGTTCCTTTATCTTCACTGCTGTAAAGGTAGTTGTAGACGCAGGAGTCACGGACAATGCGGAGACGATCAATGTGATCAAGCGATTGCCAAACTTTATTAGATGCAGTGCTCTTCTTATACACTTACTCCCTTATGTAACAGCCTTGGATACTGAGCTCTAATTGGTTAGTCTAGAGGTTACTATAGTTTACGGAGCTAATGTTTACAACTTGTTATAATTGTGATTAAATACCTTAGTCTAAAAATACAGTGGGAAACTACAGCCTTGGCAGAGATCATTCTCTGCACGTTTTCAGTGGAAAATTACAGAGGCGTAACAAGACAGTTGACCTTGCTTATGCCTGCCAAGAATCTTCTTACTTTACAGTAACAAGGCTCCAGGGTATCGGGATCGCTCACTACGTGGCCTTGGCTCTTTAAGAATTCCCACAGGTAGTCAGTAATACCCGGTATGGTCCGCTCCACTTCTCTTCTAGGGGATCACCTACAAAATTCTTAATAAAAACCCAGTCTTCTGGCTTAAAAGTATGAATAGGATAATCTAAACCTCTGGCCCTGGTCCCTAACACTCTGCCATTTATTTTTAACTGTTTTCCCAAGTTTACCAACAACTGTTGAAGATATCCTTCTCCTACTTCTTGAAGGCTCTCTCCTTTAAACTGAGATTGATATGGCCTTCCATATAGAATCTCAAATGGGCTAATTCCTTCCTTTGACCGAGGTTTTGTTCTGATTCTCAATGAGGCCAATGGTAATGCTTGATACCAATATGACTTGGTCTCTTGACAAATCTTCCCAAGCTGTTGTTTAATTAACTGAATAATTTTTTCCAGTTGCCCACTGGCCTGAGGCCTCTATGGAACATGTAATTGCCAATCAATTTCCAATTTCTTGCTGATTTCTTGTAATAATTTTGCACTGAAATGTGTACAGCAGTCAGAGGAGATAGTTGTTGGTACCCCAAAACGAGGTATTATTTTATTTAATAGCACCTTAATCACTTGTTTTGCATTATTTGCCCTGTAAGGGAATGCTTCTGGCCACCCTGAAAAAGTATCTGTCAATACCAACAAATATCGATAACCTCCTTTTCTAGGTAATTCAGAAAAATCTATTTGCCACTGTTGTCCCAGATAATTCACTTTTCCAATTGTCCCTACCTGATTCCTGTTTTCAGTCTTAGGGTTATTTTTCAGACATAGTTGACATTGTTTTGTCACTAATTGCGCTGTGGTATAGAAATTTCTTCCTATGATCTGTTTGTTTAAATGTTTATACAAGGCATTACTTCCCCAATGAGTTTTGTTATGTTCTTCTTGTATCAGCTTCCATAATTGATTATAGGGGATCGCTACTTGCCCATCAGGTATTTTTATCCAACCCTTTTCATTTTCCTGTCTTTCCAAGTCTTCAATCAGTTTCATATCTTCTTTAGAGTACCTAGGTTTATTTTGCTCAATTACCAATTTACCATCAGGAGTTAAGGACGTCACCTCAACTCTTTCTGTTTCTCCTGCCCGTTTAGCCTCATGATCAGACAAATTATTTCTAATCTCTTGATCAAGAGTTACGTTTTTGATGTCCTTTACAATGTATGATAGTGTCCTGGTTTGAGCAGTAGCAGTCATTTTTCTCCTTCTTTGTAGCTGGTGCAGTGCTGTGTTTTGACTTTCGGGCTGAGAACATTTGCTGATAGCAAGTATGTTTTGAATTACTGCTCAAATGTTTGGTTTGTCCAAGGCCTTTTCTGAGCTCATGCTCTGCCAGGGAGGAGGGGAGGCCGGGAGGAAGGGGAGACAGGACACCTGACCCAGGCTAGCCAAAGAGGTATTCCATACCATAGCACATCATACCCAGGATGTAACCGGGAGAGACCCGGAAGGGCTGGAGCTCTGGGGGGAATGGAGGAGGTATCAGTCGGTGCTCGGTCGGGCAGGGTGGAGTGAGTTATGGGTCAGTGGCTGGTGAGGTGTTGTATTCTCTTCGCTTGTTGTTTGCTTTATCATTATTATTTGTAGTAGTAGTAGCAGGAGTGATTTGTGTTATACCTTAGCAATTAAACCGTTCTTGTCTCAATCCGTGGGGGGCACATTCTTTGGATTCTCCTTCCTAACTCTCCGGGAGTTGGGAGAGCAAGGGGGGGAGTGAGTGAGCGAACTGTGCGGATTTGGTTTAAACCATGACAGATAGCCACTTCATTAGGTTATTGTACAGCTTCTAAGAATCGCAGAATTTCTGTTGTATGTTTAATTTGTCTTCCCTGGGTATTTAAAAGTCCTTGTTCTTTCCAAATTGTTCCATGTGCATGAACTTCACCAAAGGCATATTTGGAATGAGTCCGTATGTTTATACACTTGTCCTTTGCCAACTTCAAGGCTCTAGTCAGGGCTATTATTTCTGCCTTTTGTGCTGACGTGTTAGAGGGTAATAGTTTAGCTTTTATTACCTTTGAAGCTGTAGCTATGGCATATCCTGCTCTTCGTTTACCGTCTTTAACAAAGCTGCTGCCATCGGTGAACCAGGAATCTGCACCCTCCAGAGGCTCCTCCTTCACGTCTGGTCAGCTCGAGTATACTGTCTCTATAGTGGCCAAGCAATCGTGAACCAGTGGTTCGGTAGGGGTTTCCTGAAGGGAAGATGCTGGATTCACAACATTCGTGATCACAATTTCCACATCATCCAGTTCTATTAGGATGGCTTGATACTTCAAGACATGCGATGGTGATAGCCAATGTATACCTTTTTGTCCTAGGATTGTTGATACTGCAAGTGGCACTAACACGGCGATCTTTTGTCCCGGTCTAAATTTTCAGGCCTCTTGGATGTTTAAGAGAACTGCTGCCACTGCTCTCAAGCATCCAAAGGCCAGCCTTTACTTTGTTCATCCAGTTGTTTTGAAACATAGGCCACTGCTCTTTTATAAGGTCCCAGTCTTTGAACCCAAACCCCCAAGGCTTTTCCCTGTTTCTCATAGGAATATAGCCAAAAGTGTTTAGTTATGTCCAGGAGCCCCAGAGCTGGAGCTCTCATGAGTTCTGTCTTTAAACGCTTCTTCAGCTTGTTCTGTCCATTCTAGAAAGGTTGGATTTTCTTTTAGCAGCTCCTATAAGGGTCTTACCAGAACACCGTAATCATGGATCCAGAGTTGACACTATCCTGTCATTCCCAGAAATGTCCGGAGATCTTTAACCGTTGATGGTCGTGGTGTTTGACAGATTGCTTCCTTCCGAGCTGCTCCAAGTTCTCCATGTCATCCTGTTATTTCTTATCCTAAGTAAGATACTCGAGTTCAAATTAGTTGAGCCTTCAATTTAGATACCAGGTATCCATTTAGCCCTAGAAAGTTTAACATTTCTACAGTCCATTGAACACATTCTCTCTCAGTCTCAGTAGCAATTAACAGATCGTTAACATACTGTAGTAAAGTTCCTGTCTGGGTGGGTGCTTCCCAGGATTCTAGTTCTGGTGCCAATTGATTTCCAAAAATGGTCAGACTGTTCTTAAATCCCTGAGATAACACTGTCCAAGTGAGCTGTGTCCTCCTTCCTGTTTCGGGGTTTTCCCATTCAAAAGCAAAGAAATTATGACTTTCTTTGGCCAGGGGCAGACAGAAAAATGCATCCTTTAAGCCCAGAATGGTAAACCACTTCTGATTATTATTCAATTTGGTCAATAAGGCATACGGATTAGCTCCTACTGGATGAATATCCTCCACGATTTTGTTGATTGCTCTGACATCTTGAACTAATCTGTAACTTTTCCCATTGGATTTCTTTACTGGCAAGATAGGAGTATTATATTCCGATTCACATTCAATTAATAATCCATATTTTAAAAATTTATCAATGATTTCTTTGATTCCCTTCCCTGCCGGGAATGGAGCATTCACAACCTCCCTGAGCAACCCATTCCAGGGCCTTACCACCCTTACAGTAAAGAACTTCTTCCTTATATCCAATCTAAACTTCCCCTGTTTAAGTTTTAACCCGTTAACCTCTTGTCCTGTCACTACAGTCCCTAATGAAGAGTTCCTCCCCAGCATCCCTATACCCCCCTTTAGATACTGAAAGGCTGCTATGAGGTCTCCACGCAGCCTTCTCTTCTCCAAGCTGAACAGACACAACTTTCTCAGCCCGTCTTCATACGGGAGGTGCTCCAGTCCCCTGATCATCCTCGTGGCCCTCCTCTGGACTTGTTCCAACAGTGCCATGTCCTTTTTATGTTGAGGACACCAGAACTGTACACAATAGAATCATAGAATCATAGAATAGTTAGGATTGGAAAGGACCTCAAGATCATCTAGTTCCAACCCCCCTGCCATGGGCAGGGACACCTCACACTAAAACTTATCACCCAAGGCTTCATCCAACCTGGTCTTGAACACCGGCAGGGATGGAGCATTCACTACCTCCCTGGGCAACCCATTCCAGTACCTCACCACCCTAACAGTAAAGAATTTCTTCCTTAGATCCAGTCTGAACCCCTGCTGTTTAAGTTTCAACCCGTTACCCCTTCTCCTATCACTACAGTCCCTAATGAACAGTCCCTCCCCGGCATCCCTGTAGGCCCCCTTCAGATACTGGAAGGCTGCTATGAGGTCTCCACGCAGCCTTCTCTTCTCCAGGCTGAACAGACACAACTTTCTCAGCCTGTCTTCATATGGGAGGTGCTCCAGTCCCCTGATCATCCTCGTGGCCCTCCTCTGGACTTGTTCCAACAGTTCTATGTCCTTTCTATGTTGAGGACACCAGAACTGAACACAGTACTCCATGTGAGGTCTCACGAGAGCAGAGTAGAGGGGCAGGATCACCTCCTTGGACCTGCTGGTCAAGCTTCTTTTGATGCAGCCCAGGATACGGTTGGCTTTCTGGGCTGCAAGCGCACACTGAAGCTGGCTCATGTTTGTTTTCTCATCGACCAACACCCCCAAGTCCTTCTCCGCAGGGCTGCACTGAATTTCCTTTTTGCCCAACCTGTAGCTGTGCCTGGGATTGCTCCAACCCAGGTGTAGGACCTTGCAATTGGCATGGTTAAACTTCATGAGGTTGGCATCAGCCCACCTGACAAGTGTGTCAAGGTCCCTCTGGATGGCATTCCTTCCCTCCAGCGTATCAAGAGAACCACACAGCTTGGTGTCATTGGCAAACTTGCTGAGGGCACGCTCAATCCCACTGTCCATGTCACCGATTAAGTTGTTGAACAAGACTGGTCCCAACACCGATTCCTGAGGGACATCACTCTTTACTGGTCTCCAGCCGGACATTGAGCCGTTGACCGCAACTCTTTGCGTGCGGCCACGCAGCCAGTTCTTTGTCCACTGAGTGGTCCACCTATCAAATTGATGTCTCTCCAAATTAGAGATAAGGATGTTGTGTGCTCCTTTTGATGCAGCCCAGGATACGGTTGGCTTTCTGGGCTGCGAGCACACACTGCCGGCTCATGATCATTTTCTCATTTCCTTTGACTACACCAGACTGGGACTATGATGATCTGGCAGATTATGCCGCTTTAAAGAGATATCAGAATCTGATTAATTTTGGGCTAGAAAATGCAATACCAAAAGCCTTAAATTGGTCTGCTCTATTTGAAATAAAACAAGGACCAAAAGAAACATCGACTGAATTCCTAGACAAATTAAGAGAAGCAATGTGAAAATATACACCTTAGACCCTTCTTCTACCAAAGGGAAATTACAAATTGCTAACTTATTTCTAGGACAGACAACAGAAGATATTAGAGGAAAACTTCAGAAATTATCAGGACCTGACAGTCAAATTATAGAAAAATTAGTAAATGAGGCATGGAAAGTTTATAGAAATCGTGAACAAATAAAAGAGAAAAAGCTAGGAAGAACGATAGCAACTGCTATAGTAGCTGCTTTAGGTCACACAGGGACCTGCAGGGGAAGCAGAGGACAAGGAGTAGCAGTTACAGGTAGAGGAGAAATGTTCAGTAAAAGGGAAATTGCTGAGGTGAGTAGCTCGAGAGAGGACGCCTTCAACACCTGAGCGGGGGGAAGCTCAGCATCCAGGAGCCTCAACTCAGAGTGGCAAGAGCCACCGAGGGAGCCTCAAGTCCTCGACAGGACTCGCCCAGGAGCCAGCAGTTCAGCTGATGCGAGCAGCTGACTCACAGGGGGCGGCACCAAAAGGAGTGGCACCAGCCCTGACTGGTTAAAAACCTGCCCCAGTGAGCGACTAGGGTGAGTCGAGGCAGTTTGCGCGGCAGTTCACTCTGGCAAGTGAGTGGGATGGTGAGCACTTGCTGTATGACCAGGGTCCGGTCTGGGAGCTCTGCTCTGGCTGCCTTGGCGGTGGCCAGCGTAGGCACCCAGACAGAGCCGAAGAGAGGGGAAGCTGCAGTGCAGAGCTCGGAGAATGCCTGCACGGGTCTTGTGAGGGGAGAGCGCACAGTGGCCAAGGCTGCACTCGGTGCTCCCTGGTGGAGGTCCTCCTGAAGCAGGTGGCTGAGCTGCAGGACCCTGTCAATAGGCTGAAAGATGTCAGGGAAGCTAAGAGGAAGCAGGACTGCTTGCTCCAGGCCCAAACTGTGCAGGGGCCTTAGGCGTCCACTGTAGCTCATGGAGGGAAGAAGGAGGCTGTTAACCCAGGAAGCTGGGAAATAGTAACAAAAAGAAAAACCAACAAAAAAAGGAGGAAGAGGACAATTAAAAGCAAGGGGCTTCCTCCTAAATCTGTTGTCCTCATCCAGAACTGCTTTGCTGTCCTGCAGGGTGCTAATGTGGAAACACCCTTGCACCATGAGCAACCGGCTGATGCACTGGTAAAGAAGATCACTACTGGTGCTGCCAGGAAAAAACTGAGGGTCATAGTAGTAGGCGACTCTGAGAGGCACAGAGGCACCCATCTGTTGGCCTGACCCAGTCTCAAGGGAGATGTGTTACCTACCAGGGGCATGGATCAGGGATGTTGCAGAGAGGCTGCCTCCTCTAGTAAGTCCCACTGACTATTACCCACTTTTGGTTTTGGGAGGAGGCTTGCCAGGCTGATCAAGAAAGCTTTAAGAATACCTTTACTGTGATGGTCCTTGCCTGCTCCCTCAGTGATCTGAGTGAGTCGAGGGGTCCCTCCAAGGAAAATTTGTCCTAAGGGCCCTAGGGAGCCCTGTCCTCAGTGGGTCCTGCAGCCGAGCAGAGAGTGTCTCATCTGGGCTGCCAAATAGATTCAGAGAAATCTCCAGGAACTCGCCAACAAAGTTTTAAGTTGACAAGCAGATATTTTTTATTGCAGCGCCGGGAGACGGGGGATCGCTCCTCCAAGCATGCCTCGTCCAAGCACCAACCAGGCTGTGATTATACTGTCCTTAAACATACATATTCATTAAATTACATACGTTACAACATACTTTTAGGTTATGCCTCCTGTATACATGCAAAAATGTGGTAGTGGGCTTTGGGACCCCTGGTGGTTATTTCTCCATCACTTCGTTTTAGGATCTTTGTCATATCAGTAACCTCCAGGGGGTTCTGTCAAAGCTTTTTTTAGTAATTTCCTTTTCTCTATAGTTGCTAAGAAAGCCTAACAACCTTGAAGTTACGTATTTACAACCCTAGTCTTCAATCAACCTCATTCTTCAGTTGCGTTATTCCTTGTGAAGAAGGGAAACTGTGCATTTACACTGTCATTTGTGTGATGCATTAACTTCCTAAGTTAACGTCCCACTCTTGTGCAATGCATTTGTTTCCAATAAATAGCTGCTACTACCGTACCTCTAATAATGTGGAAAATTCCAGTGAAGTAACAGGTCTTTGATTGGATGTGTTCTTCAGGTAATGTGAACAGACTTTTTTTCCTGAAGTATTGAAATAAAACTTTATTTACATTGCTGAGAACAGCATGTTATTTTCATCAAGGCTTATATTTTAAGCTTACTCAGGAAATGTAAATGTAGTAAAATCATTTAGGTGTATTTTCTGCCAGTGTTTTGAGAAAGTCAGACTATGTAGTTCATAGAATGGTGTTAGTGGATGACTACTTGTCCTGGGTTCAGCAGTAGCAGTAATTTTTCTGCTTCTTAGTAGCCGGTGCAGTGCTGTGTTTTTGACTTCGGTCTGAGAACAGTGCTTTGAATGCCAATGTTTTAGTTGTTGCTAAGTCATGTTTACTATGACCAAGGACTTCTGGAGTCTCGTGCTCTGCCAGGGAGGAGGGGAAGTTGGGAGGGAGCAGACACAGGACACCTGGCCCAAATTAGCCAAAGGGGTATTTCATACCACAGCATGTCATGCCCAGTATAGAAACTGGGGGGAGTGTCATGGTTTGAGCATGTTTTGAGGGTGTTTTTTTTCAAGGTTTTTTCCAGCCAGGTGGAGGAGGGGAGGCCAAGAGGAAGTAGAGACAGGGCACCTGACCTAGGCTAGGCAATGAGGTATTCCATACCATAGCACGTGATGCCCAGGATGCATACTGGGAAGGAGAAGGCTGGAGGGGAGAGCTCTGGAGGAAAATGGAGGAGGGAGCACATGGTGCTCAGCCGGGCAGGGTGGAGTGAGTTATGGGTCGGTGGCTGGTGGGGTGTTGTAGTTTCTTTTCACTTGCTGTTTGCTGTATCATTATTATTTGTAGTAGTAAATGGCAGTAGGGGTTTTGTGTTATGCCTTAGCAATTAAACCGTTCTTATCTCAATCCGTGGGGGCTACATTCTTTGGATTCTCCTTCCTAACTCTCCGGGAGTAGGGGGACTTGGTTTAAACTACGACATTTTTGGCGCCCAACGTGGGGCACGAGAGTTTGAGATAAGAACAGATCTGAGCGGATTTATGGTCTCTTGTCACAATGCTGATTTATTGGCTCTTAGAGGTTTTTCTCTGGATCTCGCTGTTTCGGGATTTTGCCGGGTACTTTGTGTATGGATTGGATGTGTTTGAGGCTTGGGCTAAAGCTTTTGTTTCACTGTACTTTGCGTCAGAGGCTTGTAATACGGTGGGGCTCCGGCAGCAGGGGGGATGGACGTGGCCGTGGACTTGGACTTGTACCAGGCCGTCCCGCTGCTCTTCGCCGTCCTTGTCCTTATCCTCGTCGTCGTCTGTGTGGAGCTGCGTGAAGCCAGGAAGGAGCGGCCCCGGGAGCTGCCGGCAGCTGAGGCTGCCAGGGAGAGCGGCACGGGGAGCCAAACGGCTGTGGCAGAGCAGCGGGAGCAGGCGGGGGAGGAGCGGAGCAGGGCGGTAGCTGAGCGGCAGGACCAGGCAGCGGGGGAGGTGAGTCCCGCGGCCGTTCCCGACCCTCCGACGGCCGAGAGTGTCCCCCGGAAGTCGCCCGCCGACCCCGAGCAGGAGGCAGGAGACTACGCAGCACTTCCCAGCAAGGCAGTGGAGGAACCGAGTCCTGCCGCCGTTCCGAACCCCGCAGCGGCCGAGAAAAATTCCCCAGAAGTCACCCGCCGAGCCCCAGCAGGATGCAGGAGACCACGCAGCATTTCCCAGCAAGGCAGAGGAGGAAGATCCAGACTTGGGAGAAGAGAAGCTGGTGGTGGGAGAACTGGCAAGCACGGCAGCTACATCAGCCCCAGTGACAAGTGCAGCAGCATCATCTGAGAGTTCTGATGGTTTTGAATGGCTTTTGGGTGCCCTTGGGACCTGCCTGCTGATTGTAATGGTGATCGGCATGTTGGCACACACACAGAGTGTGTTCTACCCACGGCCATTTTGTCTGATCCCAAAAGTTAAGCAGAGTCAGGTTTGGGTCTTGTCTAGGGTTAGACAAGGATATAGGAGCACCAGGAGACTGTCCCCAAGGCTGGACAGTCATGAGTGGCAGGGCATGTGGGACAGTATGGCCAAGTATCTTATCCACTGGGCCCCTCCAGTGCTTTGGAAGCATTGGAAGTGGAAGGCAGCTGTATGGAGTCCCCAGCAGCAAGCTGTAGAACTGCTGAAGGGGGCAGTGAATGATTTTGAGCCTGGTGGACCCAGATACTTCAGGCCATCGTTCCAGAGATGCAACATAGAGATGTCTCATGATCGAGGGGTGGACTTAAGAGTGATGGTGTATTCGAAATGTGGGATCTGGGCATGACGTGAATGGTATGGAATAAGGGGTGGATAATGTCATGGTTTGAGCATGTTTTGAGGGTGTTTTTTTTCAAGGTTTTTTCCAGCCAGGTGGAGGAGGGGAGGCCAAGAGGAAGTAGAGACAGGGCACCTGACCTAGGCTAGGCAATGAGGTATTCCATACCATAGCACGTGATGCCCAGGATGCATACTGGGAAGGAGAAGGCTGGAGGGGAGAGCTCTGGAGGAAAATGGAGGAGGGAGCACATGGTGCTCAGCCGGGCAGGGTGGAGTGAGTTATGGGTCGGTGGCTGGTGGGGTGTTGTAGTTTCTTTTCACTTGCTGTTTGCTGTATCATTATTATTTGTAGTAGTAAATGGCAGTAGGGGTTTTGTGTTATGCCTTAGCAATTAAACCGTTCTTATCTCAATCCGTGGGGGCTACATTCTTTGGATTCTCCTTCCTAACTCTCCGGGAGTAGGGGGACTTGGTTTAAACTACGACAGGGAGTTACCTGGAAGGGTCAGATTGCTGCTTGGGCTGGGTATCAGTCGGCAGGTGATGAGCAACTGTATTTTCTCCCCTTGTTATTTCCCTTATTATTATTATTATTGGTGGTAGCAGTAGTAGTTTTGTGTTATATCTCAGTTACCGGACTGTTCTTATCTCAACCCATGGGAGTTACATTCTTTCGATTCTCCTCCCCATCCCTCCAGAGCAGGGGGAGGAAGAAGTGGGGGGGGGAGAGTGAGCGAACGGCTGCATGGTTCTGAGTTACTGGCTGGGCTTAAACCACAACATTACCTGAAGCCAGAGCTGTTTGAAGAACCAAAGCAGGTTTTTGATGACATTAGACTCCTTTTCTGTGAGTGCACAAAGCCTGCTGTTCTATTTTTCTGGGTAAAGCGTAGTAATTAGCTCATTCAGAATTGAGAAAATCAGGCCAGTTCTCCCGATTTGTGAATTAAAGGGAACTTCAGAAGGCTGAGGTCTGCTGGCTTTAAGAATGACTTCATGACCTTAAACCACTACAGGTTCTTAACAAATCAAGTGTAAAGGCCTAATGTATTAGGAGGGACTTATTCCTGCTCTTCCATTTAGTACAGTTAAGGCAGTTCAGTTTGAGACAATTTAGAAGTGCTTTTTTAAATGACTTAATTTGATTTGTCTTGATCCAGATGAAGCTGGATCCAAACAAGTAAAGACAAATGTGCCAGCTGGGATTTTCATATAGAAAGATGCACACAATATTAATTTACATAAAACTGTATTAAGCTAATGGCCAGATACATTTCTTTTTTTGCCTTTCTGATTAGCAAAGAGGAATAGAGTTAGTCTGAGGTCAGAGTGTAGCTGAACTATTTGAACAGGCTTATTAAATAAAGATGACAGATGATTTTGGTGTGCGTTCATGCTTCTTCACTATTCAGATTTTATTTAAATAGATGCCCTTTGATTCCCAGTCAGTATTTTCACTTGTTTTCATCCTACCAGTATAAAACATAGGAAATAATTGTCACCGTTCTCCTTTTCCTGATTTAGAGCCTGTTCTTCTAATAATCTTTACCTTTCTATATGCACATACTATATGTACATGTATATAAACTATAATCTTTATTTAAATATTATTACTGGGGGAAACCCCAATGATCTTATATCTGAAACTGTGCAAGCAGTGTCTTAAACGTGCTTTAGCTATCATGGGACAAGCAGTGCAGGGTTGTGTTTTTTTGTTTGTTTTTCTTTGTTTGTTTGCTTGTTTTTCATGTGCTTTTAATATCCTGCATTTAACTTGAAAATAAAAGAAGAAGGAAGCCACAGACTTCCTTTAGAAACACGATCTGCTAGTTATTAAAAACAATTCTAATGTAGATATTTTTTCCTCCTAGGTTTTACCAAGAGACAGTACCTCTAATACTTAACTTGGATCATCTCTTGTTCATCAGCTTGAAAATCATAACAGCCCTCAAAATTGACATTTGATCTGAACGAAAAAGCTGTGACAAATGGACAATATGTCTATTACTAACACACCAACAAGTAATGATGCTTGTCTGAGCATTGTTCACAGCTTGATGTGCCATCGACAAGGTGGAGAGAGTGAAACTTTTGCGAAACGTGCAATTGAAAGTTTAGTTAAAAAGCTAAAGGAGAAAAAAGATGAACTGGATTCTTTGATTACAGCTATAACCACAAATGGAGCTCATCCCAGCAAGTGTGTTACGATACAGAGAACACTGGATGGGAGGCTTCAGGTTAGTACAAGTGAAAATCAGATGTTTTCCTCCTAACAAAGCTGGAGCAGAAGTGACACAGGGCCCTAGAGTGTTAAGGAAGTAGCTCTTCTCTTACGTCCCCCTTTATCCCCATTCCTGGCACGTTTTGTGCCTGGAGCTCTGGATTCCCAAAAGGAGCAGAAGGTGTTGGATCAGCTGTTCTAAACAAGTGTGTGTGGGGAAGTAAAATGCAGGTTCACATAACAAATTTGTCTGTTTATCCTGGTATTTTCACTACAAGCTTCTGTTAGCTCTGAGTTGGTCAGCAGCATGAAGACAGACGTATGATCCCTTGCTAAGGTACTCCAAGGAGTCTGCACTGAGGGTATATGTTAGCCTTGCATCATCGGTACTCAGTACCTGTATAGATTGGGTGGCGATTTCCTTGTTCTATGACACATGTTGTGTTTGCTGGCTAGCTGTCTACCCTAGAAGCATTATTTTTTATTTTCAGTATAACGGATTGACGTTCTTGTAAATTTCTTATAGTGTTGCTTACTGCCTTGTTCCTTCTCTTCTGGGGCAAAGCTCCATCATCATCCATAGTGGGGTAGGTGACCATACATACTATATTAAGCACAAATTCTGCTTCTGACATTTTGTATCCAGTATTTTTTCTTAAGAATCACAGTGTTGACTTCACTGTAGCAAAACTGTAATAGAATTTTTTTTCTGTTGAGTAGAGAACTTGGGTAAACTGTATACCTTTTTTTTTTTTTTCCCCTCCATATTTTGATGGAGAAAGGTTGTGGTGGTGTTTATCCTCTTATAGCTTTGCTCCTTACTAAATAAAGTAAAATGTCCTTCTTACAGCTTTGCTCCTTACTAAAAAAAGTAAAATATCTTTCAACTGTCCCAATCAACTATTGTGTCTAACTCTTTAGGTGGCTGGTCGCAAGGGATTCCCTCATGTGATTTACGCTCGTCTTTGGAGGTGGCCTGATCTTCATAAAAATGAACTCAAGCATGTTAAATATTGTCAATTTGCTTTTGACTTAAAATGTGACAGTGTCTGTGTAAATCCCTACCATTATGAGCGTGTAGTATCACCTGGCATTGGTAAGTAGACTCTTGATTTAAATGGAACAGTGGGACTAAAATGTAAAATGTTTTGAGTGTAGAGAATACAGGCCTAAATTAGAAACATTAAATTTTTTTAACGATCTAATAATAAATTACTCTCTCATGCTCTTGTCCATCTTCTTAATGGAATTATTCTTTTACCTTTATTCTAAATTTTAAAGAACAGTTTGTGGTTTTTGTTTAAGCTTTTCTGTTGGTTTGCACACAGTTCTTGCAGTTAATATGTACCTTGGGAATAACTTGGCATCTAGATTTGTGATGGAAGGGGTATAATATGTAGAGTCTGTAGTACTAATTTGTAAAGGCTGATAAACTTAATATTCAAACATAGTTGAAGATCTCTGTGTATATAGTCCTCCACACCCCCTTTTCTTTTTCTTTTTAAAGATCTCTCGGGACTGACACTACAGAGTTCTGGTAAGTAGTTCTGCTTACTGTTGCATTTCTCCGGGCACAAACTGTGTTAAACTCTTCAGTATGTATACAGTTTATTCCTGTGTATCTCCTTGGGAGGGAGTATAGAGAGCAGATGGAAATACATTTATCTTTTTGGTTTTGGAAAACCAGAAAAGTAGCATATGAGAGGCAAGTATTGATAAATTCTTTAAATTGAGGCTTCAGCTTAGCTTGTAGGTATGTTCTGTTTTCATTGCCTGCTACTTAAAAACACCAAGAAAAAAGGAAAACAAAAACCTCGATCTTTTATGTAATAAGCAGCATTTAACAAACACATGATAATATGTGCACCTGTATGATATACTAATTAATTGGATTGGGAATAATAGATGCTTATGTTTTAATAAGTAGTTTAACAAGAAAATAATAGAAATCCTGTAATTGCTACTGTAATTCTGCATGGCTACGCTGTTAAATATAAGGTAGTGTTATAGTGTCTTTGTGAATTTGATTATTCTAGTCAATTTGGGAGCTGCTTAAACTTACTGAAGGAATGCATGAAGGTTTTTTGTGTTGTGCTCATGAATTACATTTTTCGTAGGAGCTTTATTTTATTACTCTTATACTAGAAATTGACTTGTTAGCTACTTCATTAACATATATTTGGGTGCTTGATGAAAAGCATGTTTTTCCCTTTTATTTACCATGTCTAATCACTCAATGATGGACTGGAAAACAAAATGTGGTTGGGGTCTACTACTGTGGGACTAAACTGTTTGTTTGATAGCAATCAGCAAAATAAACAGTTAGCTTTTCCATCCAGTTACACTTCAAAATTTCCTGCTGCTGACTTGAAGTGTTTATTTGTAATTTAGAGGAGTGCTGTAGCAATGTTTAGATAGGTTAAATACTCCCCCAGTAGTTTTAATAGCTTTGCTGTTCCTTAAAAGTAGTAGTGCGACTTGTAGTTAAATCCAGAAAATAGATTTGCTTTGCATGTTTAACCATTTGCTTCTTCACAGCTCCATCAGGCATGCTGGTGAAAGATGAATACGTTAATGACTATGAGGGGCAGCTGTCATTGTCTTCTGCTGAAAGCCATTCAGTCCAAACCATCCAGCATCTACCAAGTAACAGGGCATCTACTGAGCCTTATAGCACCCCAGCCATGTTAGCTCCTGCTGAGGCTAGCACTACCAGCACCACTAATTATCCCAACATTCCTGTGGCTTCAACAAGTAAGATTGTCAAGATTATATGAAGTACTAAACTAAAAATGTGATGGATCAAAGAGAAAGTGTATGTCAGTATGATCTGGGCAGTCTCGTAAGCATTAACATAAGGTTTTGACTTGGAGCATAATTTGAGTAATTTTCCCTGTTGACCTGGTCTTTTTTTTTAATGAGACTGACGCTGCACGAGTGTTACAAGCCTATTTAGATATGCCAAAGTTTGAGTGATACCATGTTAAAACAACTGACTGCTGACATAACATTATGGCTATTATTTGAACAACTGCTGTAGGAATGGAAAAAAAATATTATTCTATTCCAACAGCAACCAGGACAACAAACATGTATATTGTTAGGTGGCAGTATCGAGAGGTTTTCAGACGAATTTTTAGTGTTCCAGAGCCAACAAAATCAGTCTTTGCATATTAACTATAAGGGCTTCTACAAGAATATCAGCAGCAAAAGGAAAATAAGGGAAAATGTGGGGCTGCTGCTGAATCAGATGGGTGTCCTGGTAACAGAAGACAAGGAGAAGGTGGAATTGCTGAATGCCTTCTTTGGCTCAGTCTTCACCGCTAAGAACGGCCGCCAGGAGTCCCAGACCTTGGAGGTGGCCATCAGTAGTAGTCAGCATGGGTTCACCAAGGGGAAATCTTGCTTGAACAATCTAATAAATAGCCTTTTATGATGACATGGCAGGATGGGTTGATGAGGGGAGAGCAGTGGATATTATCTACCTTGACTTCAGCAAGGCTTTTGACACTGTCTCCCATAACATCCTCCTAGGTAAGCTTAGGAAATGAGGGTTAGATGAATAGACAGTGAGGTGGATTGAGTACTGGCTGAATGGCAGAGTTCAGTGGGTCATGATCAGTGGAGTAGAATCCAGTTGGAGGCCTGTAGTCAGTGGTGTTCCCCAGGGATCAATATTGGGTCTGGTCTTATTCAACTTGTTTATCAGTGACCTGGATGAAGGGCTAGAGTGTACCCTCAGCAAGCTTGATGATGACATGAAGCTGGGGGAGTAGCTGATAAACCTGAAGGCTGTGCTATCTTTTAGTGGGACCTTGATAGGCTGGAGAATTGGCAGAGAGAAACCTAATGAGGTTCAACAAGGGCAAGTGTAGGGTACTGCACCTGGGGAGGAAGAGCCCCAAGTACCAGTACAGGTTGGGGGCTGGCCTACTAGAGAGCAGTTCAGATGAGAAGGACCTGGAAATATTGGTAGATGACAAGATGACTTATGAGCTGTCAGTGTGGCCTTGTGGCCAGGAGGGCCAGTAGTATCCCGGGGTGCATTGGGAGAAGTGTGGCCAGCAGGTCGAGGGAGGTGATCCTCCCCCTCTACTCGATCCTGGTGAGGTCACATCTGGAGGACTGTGTTCATTTCTGGGTTCTTCAGTACAAGAAAGACAAGGAGCTACGGGAGAGGGTCCAGTAGAAGGCCACACGGATGATCAGGGGTTTGGAGCATCTCTCTTATGATGAGAGATTGCAGGAGCTGGGCCTGTTGAGTCTAGAGAAGAGAAGACTGAGAGGGGATCTCATTAGTGCCATGAATTAAAACACAAGAAGTTTCACCTCAACACGAAGAACTTCTTTATACTGAGGGTGGCAGAGCACTGGAACGGGCTGCCCAGGAGGGTCATGGAGTCTCCCTCTCTGGAGGCATTCCAAACCCACTTGGATGCTTTCCTGTGTAACCTGTTCTAGGTGGCCCCACCTTGCCCAGGGGGTTGCACCTCTCCAGAGGTCCCTTCCAAGTCTCATGAATCTGTGATTCTTTGATTTTTATAATGGCCCACTGTACTACCAAAGTGACAGCCCTAATTAATATTTTCTATGTATATTTGGTACAAGTGGAAGAGTCTGGTTTACCAACAACAAACCTCACTCTTCATTCCAGCAGTTGCGTACACAGTGTCCTGCAGCCCTAATGTAGGGAAGCCAAGAAGTTTGGAGAGGGGTTTCTCACACTCTTTGTCACTTTAATGTCAAAGATGTGTGAATATAATGGATTTCATCTTAGCAAATTTGAATTATGGTAGCATAGTGTTTTGAGAATGTTATTTAAGTTTAGCTGACTATTTTGCTGAAACTAATGATGGTTTTGCCAAGTGTTGTGGTTTAAGCCCAGCCAGTAACTCAGAACTCAGCTGCTCATTCACTCTCCCCCTTCTTCCTCCCCGCTCCCAGAGGGATGGGGAGGAGAATCAAAAGAATGCAAATCCCACAGGCTGAGATAAGAACGGTCCAGTAACTAAGGTATAATACAAAACTGCTACCACCAATAATAATAATGGTAAGGGAAATAACAAGGGGAGAGAATACAGTTGCTCACCACCTGACTGATACCCAGACTGACCGGAGCAGCGATCTGAGCCTTCCAGGTAACTGCCCCCAGTTTCTATACTGGGCATGATGTGCTGTGGTATGGAATACCCCTTTGGCTAGTTTGGGTCAGGTGTCCTGTCTCTGCTTCCTCAAGGCTTCCCTTCCTCACTGGCAGAGCACGAGACTGAAAAAGTCCTTGATCAAAGTAAACATTACTTAGCAACAACTAAAAATACATGATAATACACCAGTGTGATAATACACCAATGTTTTCAGACTGAAGTCGAAAACACAGCACTGCACCAGATACTAAGAAGGAGAAAAATGCCTGCCACAGCTGAACCCAGGACACCAAACTAAGATATGACGTCTCTCTCCATCAGAGAGAACAGGATAGGTGGTTTAATTTTATTGCCTTTTTTAGTTTATAGTCAGTAACTTTTTCTCATCAGTGCTATAATTGTTGGAGCCCAGTGGACAGGAAAAAGAAGCTTGGATTTTAGGTTTTAGTTCAAGTTTTCAATGTGTGAAGTTCTGCTAGCTACACCAGTCTGAGAGTGCAAATGTATTTGTGAAACTCCTGATCAGTTTAGTGTTAATGGCTGAGTTGAAGCCTTTTAAAATCAAATTCTGTTAACCTTTTCTGAAATACCTGTACTTTTACTTTAAAGCTTAGACAATTCTTGAAATATTTATTTGGGAGGGGAAAAAACCAACAAAACAGCAACCCAGCAACTTTCTCAGGAAGGAGTCCAGTGATGTGTGCAGCCCTGTTCAAGCACTATTTTAAAATACCGTTCAGTATATTTTTAAGGAATATAAATTTAAGTGAGTGTCTTCCTTAGGAACAGTAGTTGCAACATGCTGAAAATAAGCAACTTAATGGACCTACTGTTGGCCTGTTTGGATTCATACCAAATCTACTCCGGCTATGTTATTCAGTAAAACTTGTGACATCTCTTCTTTCATTTTAAACTGAAAAGAGATGTGAACGACACAAAGATGCAGTTGATGAACAGAGTTCTCTGAATACTTGTAAAATTTTAAGGACGTCAGAGTCAAAATTAGCTGATGCAGAGCATGTTGCTTCAAGTTTCCTAAGACACTCTGGTAGACGGAAAAAAACACTGAAACCAAACTTGTAGGAACTGTGTCATGCAGTACCCTTAGTTGGGTACATTTTACTACCCAGTAGTGCTGAGCTTGCTCTTCTTAATTGAAATTGTTGAATGTTCACAAATAGGTAGTCTTCTTTTACCAGGTCAACCTATCAGTATATTGACAGGTAGCCATAGTGATGGACTCTTACAGATTGCTTCAGGGCCTAAGCCAGGAACTCCGCAGAATGGGTTTACAGCTCAGCCAGCTACTTACCATCACAGTGAGTATATACGTATATGCACTCTTAGTTTTCTAAAACCAGTTTCCAAATGTTCAGGAGAAATAGAGGATTAGAAGTGAGATGTGGAAAAACTCCCTTAACCAACTGCTCCTTTCTCTTTCTAGATAGTACTACAACTTGGACTGGGAGTCGGACGGCAGCCTACACACCTACCATGCCTCCCCACCAGAATGGCCATCTTCAGCATCATCCACCTATGCATCCTGGACATTACTGTAAGTAGTACAGATTTTCACATCGCTTACTTTGTTTTCAATTTTGTTGAATCATCCCTTGTGATGATTCTTTACCCCCAAATCCTTTTTTGTTACAGAACTGCCATTACTGTGTTTATTATATTCTGACAAATAAATATCAGAGCTTAATAGACTACTTTCCTCTGTTAAAGCAGCAGAGATTAGAAATCCAGGTAGCTATAGTGATGCCATCTATATTGTAGATGTCTTACTACCTAACAAAATTATAATTTCCCTTCTAAACTTGTTTTTAAAGATTTGCAATCTTGTTGCATTTCCTTTGTGGCAAATGAAGTTGATTCAGAATATGTTGTTTGGATATTTTTCTTTTAAGTATATGCATTATAAGAGTATTATGCAAAAAAACTCCCACCCAAATACAAGCTTTTCTAAATTTTGTGGCAAAAGGCTAAACAATTCTTTATTTCCTAATATAGTATTTAACCAGATCACCTGTTTGCAGCCGCCTTTGTTAGTGGAGGGGAGAATGCACTGTGAGTTAATGTTAGAATGACTTTTCACCTTGTCTCTTCACAAGAAAATTGTAGTTTAGATATGTTTATTAAGTTACATTATTTTGTTCTGTTAGGATCCCACTTAATTTATCTTACATTTTGGAAGTACCAGGATGTAAAACTTTAGTGGTGGTGTAGATATTCTATAAATGCTTCTGAGTTCATGTGTCTGCATAATTAATATTTGTAACTGGCTGGTGATACCACAAAGAGCTTATCTTGGCTGCTGCCATTTTTCGCTTCAGATAGTTGCATGTTTTGACACCTACCGACGTTGTGCCTGTTTGGACATCTTATTGCAAAACCCGCTGTTATAATACTATGTTTAAGTCTTACGTTTTTGTTCTCTGCTGTCTGTAAAGGACCTAGTTAGTTTATGAAAGTGGAGAGGATAAGCTGACTGATACCAAGACAGTATTCGGTTTTGGTTTTTTGGGGTTTTTTTTGTTTGCTTGTGGTTTTTGGGTTTTTTTTTTTTGTTTTTTTTTTTGCTTTTTTGGTTGGTTGGTTGTTTTTTGTGGTTTGTTTTTGTTTTGTTGTTTTGTTTTGTTTTTTTTTTTAGAAAATGAGTTCTCTAGGCCTTTTTTCAGTCTTCAGGGAGTGTTTCTCATGGTCAAGTCCATAGCATGCTGGACAACTTATTCTGTGATTGATAAATGAAGTGTGGTTTCTGACAGATGTATATCACATGCCTCCATACAGTTGTCATGCTTTAAGCCCAGCCGGTAACTTGGAAGAACCACGAAGCTGCTTGCTCACTTCCCCCCACCACCCCAAGTCCCTCGACGGGATGGGGAGGAGAACTGAAAGATGGTAAACCCTATGGGTTGAGATGAGAACAGTCCAATAACTAAAGTATAATATAAAACTACTACTACTACTAATAATAATAATTATAAGGGAAGTAACAAGGGGAGAGAATATAAAAAAGGGGGGAAAAAAACCCAATAAACACAAGTGATGCATAATCCACACACCCACCAATACCCAGCCTGACCCAAACAGCGATTGGTCCCTTCCAGGTAACTCCCCCCACTTTATATACTGGGCATGATGTGCTGTGGTATGGAATACCCCTTTGGCTAGTGTGGGACAGGTGTCCTGTCTCTGCTCCCTCCCAACTTCTTGTGCCCCTCCTCACTGGCAGAGCGCAAGACTGAAAAGTTCTTGGTCAGAGTAAGCATTACTTAGCAACAACTAAAACATTGGTGTGTTAACAGCATTGTTGTCAGACAAAAGCCAGAACACGACACTGCTCTAGTGTTGTGGTTTAAGCTCAGCCAGTAACTCATATCCACACAGCTGCTCCATCACTCCTGCCTTCTTCCCCCCCTGCTCCCAGAGGGATGGGGAGGAGAATTGAAAGAATGTAAATCCCATGGTTTGAGCTAAGAGCAGTCCAGTAACTAAGGTATCATACAAAACTACTACTACTATCACCAATAATAACAATGATAAGGGAAATAACATGGGGAGAAAATATAAAACTAAAAGGGAAATAGGAAAAGAGAACAATGAACACAAGTGATGCACAATGCAATTGCTCACCACCCACTGACTGATACCCAGCCTGACCCAAGCAGTGATCTTGGCCTCCTGGGTAACTCCCCCCCACTTTATATACTGGGCATGATGTGCTGTGGTATGGAATATCCCTTTGGCTATTTTGGGTCAGGTGTCCTGTCTCTGCTCCCTCCCATCTTCTTGTGCCCCTCCTCATTGTCGGAGCATGAGACTGAAAATGTCCTTGATTGGAGTAAGAGTTACTTGGCAACAACTAAGAATGTTGGTGTGTTGTCAGCGTTGTTGTCAGACTGAAGTCAAAAACACAACACTGCGCTAGTAACTAAGGAGAAAAATAACTGTTACAGCTGAACCCGGGACAGGAATGATTCTTTCCTTGCCCAGTTCAGGGGCAGATGTGAAGTTTAAGTCCTGTTTCCGTTACGTCTCTGCTACATCTAGTTTCTGCTCTCTCCTGCTGCTGGGTCTGGCTTGAGCAGCATGCGGCCTTTCTTTCTGGGATACTAATAGAGCTCTTTGCTCTACTTGACATCTGACTTCTTAGTAAACCTTTATGAGTGTAATTTTCTGTGAGTGTTTTTCTCCTCTGTCAGATTTTGCCAAGTGATTCAGAAATTGATGAGTTTTCTAACATGTGGCATCCTCACAAGTCTTTTTTTGTAGGAAAACAAGAAAGAAAACCTTATTATTCATCACGTAAAACAAATTGCTCGTTTTCTTTTAAAGGGCCAGTTCACAATGAACTTGCATTCCAGCCTCCTATATCAAATCATCCTGGTAAGTAGAATCTAACATGTAATGCTAATATTGTGGAAGCTGCTAACTTTCTGGTTTAAGTCTGGGTTGGGGTATTTTTGTTGGTTTGGGGTTGGTTTTGTTTTGTTTGGGTTTTTTTTGGTAGGTTTTGGTTTTGTTGTTTTGCGGGGGGGTGTGTGGGGGTTTTTTGTGTCATTTTGTTTGGTCGCTTGGTTTTGTTGGTTTGGTTGGTTTGGTTTGTTTTTTTTTTGTATCAAGTACTCTGAAATTTGTGAGATACATGTTCAGAAGGGGAGAAAGGAAGGAGAAGGAACCGTTTTGTGGCAGAGAAAAGTGACTTCACCTAGAAGGTAGTTTCTCTTACCTCTTAAACCACATCTGTTTCAGAGTTAATTTCTGTCAGCCTAGCCATGAATAGACATGTAGAATCATTGAATGATTTGGGTTGGAAGTGACCTTAAAGCTCATCTAGTTCCAACCCCCTGCTATATGCAGGGATGCCTTCCACTAGACCAGGTTGCTCAAAGCCCCATCCAACCCAGCCTTGAACACCACCAGAGTTGGGGCAGCGACAGCTTCTCTGGGAAACCTGTATATGTATTACTTATGCTAAAGGAGGACAAAATCAAGCAATAGTCATAAGGTGTAGGAATGCAGATGACTTGCAAAATCTAACTGGAATAATAAGCTGTACAAAGATACGTAAGGTCATAAATACAAAACCCCCTTTTATTGCTATGTGCTCAAATAAAAGCAACAAGTCCATGTTCCTTGTAGAATGTTGTGTTTTTCTGTGCTAGCAGACATGTCTTTGTCTGTCTGAACTTGCTTATGTGAATGTGCACTCTTACTCTGAATGGCAAATGCAGTTGCAGAAGGCTTAATTGACTGTCTGGAATGGGTTTATAGGGGTTTTTTTCTGCCTTTCAATGAGTTAATAGTATATATTCTTTAGCTCCAGAATATTGGTGTTCAATCGCATATTTTGAAATGGATGTGCAAGTTGGAGAAACATTTAAGGTCCCTTCAAGCTGTCCAATTGTTACTGTTGATGGATATGTGGATCCTTCTGGAGGAGACCGTTTTTGCCTGGGCCAGCTTTCCAACGTGCATAGAACAGAAGCTATTGAGAGAGCAAGGTATTCTGCAGAGCCCAAAAGCTCCAGCTGTCTGTGGTGTTTGATAACATCTTGTTTTCCCTTCATTGTGTGCCTCCCTTTGAAAATTAGAGTTTGGTATGTTTCTTTTAACTGAATTAACCAATAGTTAATAGATATAAAAAAGAGGCATACTCTATATAGTCCGCTATACAGAGTGTATCTTTTTAAGCCACTGCTGTAATACATTCAAAATGTGACCTGTGTGACAAAGACCTTCAGTGCTTTGCCGTAGCATGTTGCTTTTCATTGCTCTCAAAGGTTGTGCCATCCAGGAAAAATTAGCAACTTGTGCCATTATTATGGAATCCTAGAATGGTTAGGGTTGGAAGGGACCTTAATGATCATCCAGATCCAACCCTCCTGTCCTGAGCAGGGGCACCTTCCACTAGACCAGCTTGCTCAAAGCCCCATCCAACCCAGCCTTGAACACTGCCAGAGTTGGGGCAGCCACAGCTTCTCTGGGAAACCTGTGCCAGTGTCTCACCACCCTCACAGGGAATAATTTCTTCCTAATGTCTAATATAAATTTACCCTCTTTCAGTTAAAAGCCATTTCCCACTGTCCTGTCACTACAGGCCCTTGTAAAAAGCCCCTCTCCAGATTTCTCATAGGCCCCCTTTAGCTACTGGAAGAATGTTATAAGGTCTCCATGCAGCCTTCTCTTCTCTAGGCTGAGGAAGCCCAACTCTCAGCCTGTCTTCATAGGAGAGGTGCTCCAGCCCTCAGAGCATCTTCATGGCCCTCCTGTGTACTCACTGAAGCAGGTCCACATGTCTTGTGGGGGCCCCAGAGCTGGGGTCTCACGAGAGCAGAGGGGAAGAATCATATCCCTTGACCTGCTGGCCACTCTCCTTTTGAAGCAGCCCTGAATGCAGTTGTTTTTCTGGGCTGCAAGTGCACACTGCTGGCTCATGTTGAGCTGCTTGTCAATAAACACCCCCAAGTCCTTCTCCTCAGGTCTGCTCTCAATCCCGTCTCTGCCCAGCCTGCAGTTGGGATTGTCCCGACCCAGGTGCAGGACCTTGCATTTGGCCGCCTTGAACTTCATGAGGTTTGCACTGGCCCACCTCTCCAGCCTGTCAAGGTTCCTCTGGGTGGCATCCCTCCGGATGGCATCCCTCCAGTGTGTTGACTGCACCACACAGCTTGGTGTCATCAGTAAACTTGCTGAGGGTGCACTCAATCGCACTGTCCATGTTGCCGACAAAGATGTTGAACAGCACCAGTCCCAATACTGACCCCTGAGGGACATCGCTTGTTACTGGTCTCCATTTGGACATTGAGCTGCTGACCACAACTTTCTGCATGTGGCCATCCAGCCAGTTCTTTATGCGTGGGGTGGTCTATCCATCAAATTTGTCTCTCCAGTTTAGAGACAAGGGTGTCGTGCTGTTACCATGAAAGTTAGTCAGACAAACTCTCTAAGATTCAATTGGGAGTTTTAGAAAGCAGCATTCTTTATTGCAGCGCTGGGTGCATACATGAATCATTTTGCAAAGGTGAGTTCACCCGTTACTCGCCAGCAGCAGCTATGTATTTATCATACTCATGCATATGTACAGCTTTTCTGTGAAAATATTTACATATTCATGAGACTCCCAGGAACTAATTATAATATATGCATTCTAATTACACGTGCATTTACTTGCTGAGTGGGGGTGTCTGGTGGTCACTGATAATCTTCCTCCTTGTGCTTACTGAATGACCTCAGTGATTGCGCATGCTCGGAAGGTCCTAGTACTGAGTTAGCAATTGGTATGTCCTTGCTTCTGTTCTGTTCCATGTCGAGCGCTAGAGAAACCCCAAGTGTCAGACCCTGTTTTGTTCATAATCCTAAGAGTGAAATTAAGACGCAAATGAGGTCAAGTACCGTAACTGATCAGTTGATTTATTAGAAAAAGACAGTTATTATAAGAAAGGGAAATTATTGTAATAAAGGGGATAGCAATAGGACAGATTGGGGAAAAAAGGAGAAAAGAAGCTAGGATTCAGGGTGCAGAGAGAGAAGGGAGGTAGTCACCACCGTGCATCCAGCGGTGTCCTGGGGATCCATCGTCATCTGAGGTGGTGGGAGTCCTCCAGGGTCCATAGTCACTGTCAGAGCAGAGTGTCTCCAAGAGTCTGTAGTAGTCATTGGAGGTGGGTGTCCTCAAGGAGGTGTCCTGGAGTTGTCTCCTTGAAGGTACGCTCATGGAGTTGTCCTGATGGAGTTGCCCACATGGCGATGTCTCTTTGAAGGTGTGCTTCTGGAGTTGTCCTCATGGCAATCTCTTCTTTTGGTGATTACCTTTCCCCCCTTTATAATGAGCTGGGGAGGGAGGGGAGCACCTCTGTTCTTAATGTGACACATTGCACGTTCCTGGTGGACCAGTTTCGCTGGTCTTGCAGCCAGCTCTTCAGCTGCACCTGTCTGCAGCAGTTCTTGGGATAATGGGCAGCAATTCCTCACACCGATCCTCGAGATAATGGACAGAAGAGTCTTATCTCAGTTCTTTCCCACTCATCTCTGGGGCAATGGATGGTGGAGACACCATTCAGCTCCTCACACCCTTCTTCCAGGCAATTGCCAGATTCGATTGGCCCTTTGGAGACACTTCCCTTTGACACACACACAGATTTACGTTAGCAGAGTAATATCAGAGAGTGCAGCAGCATGCTGAAGATGCCAATGACAGTGAGGGACTAACCGAAGAAATTTCTTACAGTGGAGTTCTCCCACCCTCTTAATTTGTTCCATTACCTGCTTTGTAACAGTACCATCATATTAGAATCTTTCTACCTTTTGCCTTAGCATCTTCTAGCAGCTGCTGCAAATTTGCATATTCTAACATCTCTTTTACAAGTGACAGTTCCATACAATACAAGGTATAGTTTCTTATTAGCAACTGGCTAGTAAATACAAGTGGTTTTATATGCAAAATCACAACCTCTAATAATAGCTACTTTACAAGCATGCATATTCAAGCTGTTACTTTTCAGTTGGCCCCAAGTGATGTTTTACAATCATTCATTTCTCTCTATCTTGTTCTGCTTGGGGTTTTCAAGGTCAGCTCCTGTAGCTGATGCATCAAGTTCTTCCATTCATCTGTCCAGCTCATGGCAAAGCTTGACAAACTTTGCAGGCAGCCGCCGTGGACCTGTAGGTATTAGGACAGAAATATACCCCTTCCTCCGGGTTATCAGTTCTTGAGAAGTAGACAGGTCAAAGTGACTCCTTAAAGCAGAAGCATTCTAATGCAAAGGGGATGTGAAGCAGCTGCAGAAGTAAACTGTACAGTGTTAACAGTCAAGTTTGCTGTAGCATTACCCTTTTTTTTTTTTGATCACACATGCATATTGTCTGGAAAACAAGCTTGAAGTAATATACATCAAAACTACAGAAAACTACAGTCATTAATAACAGCTAGAGTGAGTTAATTATTTAGCATGCATAAAATTCTTACCCAATAAGCATAAAAACTATTACATGAACCCAACAACAAAACAAAACACTGTCTGCCCTCATCACACACACACACACGCTTGGGATCCCACAAGCACACTTCACCCAACTACAATATTCGAAACACAAAATCCATACAATCATTACTCCCTCTACACAGTCCCACATAGAGAGCATAGCACAAGGACCTTGTGAAGAGTATCAGGAAATCAGCTCCGAGAAGCATCATTGCAGTGCGAGGTGGCAGGCTCAACCTTAGCGGGCGTCCCCGCAGAGGCTCTGCCTCCCTCACATCGCATGAGGCTTCGGCTTTTATACTGACCAAAAAGCACACTCATTCCGACACAGGTGGCCAGCCTATGTTGGAAGAAGTGGTCAGCCATATCTATAAAGGTCTCCAAAGGTCACTGGAAACATGGATATACTTATATTCACTAACTTCTAGCTCATAAGCATAACAGACCAACTTCGTGCAAAAGGGTAACCTAACCCATAATCGTAATTTATATTTTAAACACTCATGAGAGACCCACAGTTCACAAGACCCATGTATTGGATAAATTACAGAATCACAGAATCCCAAGGGTTGGAAAGAACCTTGAAAAATTCAGTCCAACCCCCTGCAAGAGCAGGGTAACCCAGAGTACGTCACACAGGAACTTGTCCAGGCGGACCTTGAATATCTCCAATGTAGGAGACTCCACAACCCCCCTGGGCAACCTGTTCCAGTGCTCTGTCACTCTTACAGTAAAGAAGTTCAGAGTTTGTCCAGTTAACTCATTCAGCTGTTGACAAGGGGGATATCCTGGTTCTCCTTTGGTGCTGCTGGCTCTTTCCAGGGCTTCACCCACCGAGCTGGCACCCACCGCAGGCCAGAGTCTGTAATTACACACATATATCCTCGACCACTTAATTTTACTTCCACAGGACCCTTCCAAACACCAGTTTCCATGTCCTTGTATTGGACCAGGATACCCTGAGTCTTATTCATATAACCTGAGCCTAACGCCTGGCCATGTATTACAGCAGGAGGGTCATTAAAGTCTCCTGTTAGTCGCAAGAAATTCATAACATATACAGCTTTCTGTATTCTTGCTACCGGCGTAAGCCCTTCTTCCCCCTTTTTTTGTTTTTCCAATAACTGTTTCAGTGTTTGATGTGTTCGTTCAATGATAGCTTGTCCTGTAGGAGAATGAGGAATACCAGTAACATGAGAAACGCCCCAATTGCTCAAAAATTTAGAAAGTGTTGAAGAAGAATAGCTAGGTGCATTGTCTGTTTTGAGCTGTAAATGTACTCTCATAGCTGCAAAGCAGCCACATAGATGCATAATTACATGGCGTGCTGTTTCGCCAGCCAGGGGAGTGGCCCATACGAAGTGAGAAAAGGTGTCAATAGTGACATGGACACACTTCAATTTTCCAAAAGAAGTCACATGGGTCACATCCATTTGCCAAAGCTGAAGAGGTTGAAGGCCTCGAGGATTAACCCCAAGGCCTATGCCCACTGCTTGGCCCTGACAGTCAGGACAAGACTGTACAATACCTCGGGCATCTGTCAAGGACAGGCCGAACTGTCAAACCAACATTTTTGCCGATTGGTGGAAGAAGGCATGAGATGTCCGGGCTTGTTGAAAAATATCTACTGGTGGCCCTGCCCATGCTGGAGCAACTAATTTATCTGCCTTATCATTCCCGTCGCAAAGGCTTCCGGAAAGGCCCGAGTGGCTGCGAATATGCATAATAAAATATTCACATTTACGACTATTTACAAGATGTAACAGAGTTTTCAATAGGGTCCACAATCTGCGGTTAGTAACCTCTTGTAAAATTGCCCTTTCTAGATGCTGAACAATTCCTACAACATATAAGGAGTCGCAGACGATATTAAGTGGTGTATCAGGCCATCGTTGGAACACCGCAACGACGGCACTTAGTTCCAACGTTTGTAGTGAATCGGTGGATTGGCCCGGTATTTTCTGTTCCTTCCAACCATCCTCTGCTTGCCAAACATATCCAGCCATGTGATTGCTTTTGCTAGCATCTGTAAACACAGTTATACCTGAAACAGGCTTGCTGGTATAAAAGGTAGCATCTGCATATCGGTTGTTCTTTAGTACTGTGAACAATTTATGAGGTGGAAAATGTACACTAATTTGGCCAAAGAAATCAATTAAGGCAATTTGAAAGGCAGTGCAAGATTGCCGTGCCCAATCCAACCATATTTTGGTAAGAGGTAAACAAAGTTGTGATGGATCACTGCCTAGGATTTCCCGGCAACGTGCACGGCCTCGCGTGATTAAAAGGGCAAATGCTTCCAATCGCGTAGTGACAGTAGTGCGCAAACGATAAGGTAAAAAGATCCACTCTAATATACACAAGGGATCAGTCTTCTGCAAGTTCCATTGTGCTAACAGGCTAAATGGATGATATTCATTGTTTATAACGAACAAGGTTATAGGCAAATCTGGATTCCATCGAGAGGCATAAGAGTTATATACCTTGGCCATGATACGGGCCAATGCCTCCTGCTGCATTTTTGATAGAGCTCTTTTATCCTCTGCATGTGGCTTGCCCTTCAATAGGGGCATCAGTTCAGCCAAATCATCATTAGTAATGCCACATAAGGGACGGATCCACTGAATATCACCCATCAATTTCTGAACATCAGATAAGGTTCTTATATCTGAGGTAATTTCAATCTTTTGGGGCCTGACTTCAGTTCCGGAAATAATCCACCCCAAATATCTCCATGGGGCTTCACGCTGGATTTTCTCAGATGCAATGACCAAACCTGCCTTTGCCAACTCTGATTGTAATAGTCCAAGTAGGTGGTCCTTATTTAAATCCTGTCCTGCAATCAGAATATCATCCATATAGTGGTAAATTAAACAGTGCTGTAAGTATTGACGGATCGGCTGTAATGCCCAGGAAACATAAAGCTGACAAATAGTAGGAGAATTTTTCATACCCTGAGGCAGCACAACCCATTCATATCTTTTTAGTGGTTCTCCTTTGTTAATTGCTGGGACAGAGAAAGCAAATTTTTCCCGATCACTCAGATGCAGGGGAATTGTGAAAAAGCAGTCTTTTAAATCAATTATTATTAAATCCCATCCTTCGGGTATCATAGTGGGACTAGGTAAACCAGCTTGCAAGGCACCCATGCCTTGCATGACGGCATTTATAGCCTGCAAGTCATGTAACAATCGCCATTTCCCGCTTTTCTTGGGGATGGTAAATATAGGAGTATTCCATGGGCTGGTGGAAGGCACAATATGGCCTGCTTCTAATTGTTCAGCGACCAATTCATGAATATGGGACAGCTTTTCTTTTGTCAGCGGCCATTGATCAACCCATACAGGTGTTTCAGTAAGCCATCGTAATTTATAGGTTGGCTGTCCATCAATGGCCGCCATTAAAAATTTTTTGTAGTCAATCTCATTCCCATTTGACAAAGAGCATCCCATCCGAGCAATGCAATTGGAGAGTGCATGACATATGGTCTGATGTGTGTATGACTGCCATCAGATAGAAAGACATCTACCAATTCTGTACTAATTTTTGTCTATTTTATTCCTCCGATTCCAACAACTCCTGTGGCAACGGCTTGTAGGGGCCAAGCTTTTGGCCACTGACGATATGGTATGATAGTAACATCAGCCCCCGTGTCGATTACCATAGGCAGTTTAATTATTTGATTATTATGGCCCCGTATAGAGACCTGGTCCTCAGGTTTGTGCTTTGCAATATCCAACGCAAACAAAATGTGTGGGATTCCTGTGGAACCCCATGCCTGATTTCCTCTGATTTTTTGCCCCATCTGGGGAACTTTTGCTTCAAATGGAACTAATTGAGCTATTTTAGAATCCTTGGGGATGTGTACTGGGGGTGCATGTGTCTGCACCATGATCCCAATGTTTCCAGTATAATCAGCATCAACTGCGCCTGGTAATACAAAGACTCCTGTCCTGGATGTTGATGAGTGTCCTAATAGCAAAGCACATAACCCATGACCAAGGGGCCCACTTAATGTAGATGGAATGCAATGGACAGAAGTATCAGTAATGGTAAAATCTATTGCTGTTGCGACGTCCACTCCGGCACTCCCTGCTGTGGCGGAGGGGACGCAGTCCAGACACCCTGATTTTGTGTCATCGCGTGGGGTGGTGTGGTGCTCACCACCAAGTTTCCCAACAGGGTTCCATCTTTCTTAAACCTAGAATGACATGCTGCTGCTGTGTGACCATGTCTGTCACATCTAGCACAAACGGTTGAGCTGCTGCCCTGGGGGGGGGGCGACATTTCTTTGCAGTGCATTGTTTTTTAAGATGTCCCAGCCGTCCACAATTATGACATTTTACACCCTTCATGCCCCCTCGATCATCCTGACCTTGTTGTAGAAGAGGTCTGACAGCAGTGGCAAAGGCATGTGCCATATATTCTGCCTTTTCCTCTGTTGTGCCCACCTTAGAGCATGCATCCATCATTTCTTGTAATCCAGCAGATTTTGGCAAAGTCTGTAAAATACGCTTACAAATCGGGTTAGCATTTTCCATAGCTAAAGACATAAGCACAGACTCTTTAGCATTAGATGCCAAATCAATATTTTTTCCAATAGCATCTGTTAATCTATCGATAAATTGCATGTAAGGCTCAGTAGCTCCCTGTTTTACCGATGTATAAGAGGGATTAGGTTTTCCTGCCTCTGGCACAGCTTTTAAGGCAGCTAATGCCAATTGCTGTGCTTGCCGTAAAACCTCAACCCTCATATGAGCCTGTACTGCATCAGGATGAAATTGGCCCCTCCCTAGTAACATGTCAGATGTGGTACCATGTAAAGGGTCAGTGGGATTGCGAGCTAAGTTGTCATCAGCAGCTCTTTCAGCTAACTCTTCAAACCCACTCTTAAAGTGTAAGACCTGGGAGGGGGTTAATAAAATTGCAGCTATTCGATGACAATCACTAGGAGTTAACAGCATACTAGAAAATAAGGCAGTTAGCATCTGTTGAGTATATGAGGAAGACAATCCATATTGAGCAATTGCTCCTTTTAGTTCTTTCATAGCCTTCCAATCCATAGGCGTCCAGAGAGGTTGCCCTTGGGCATTCATAATAACTGGAAATGCAGAGGGGACATCAATCGGTAAAACAGTGCCATCTATAATCACATCTTGAATAAGACCACGCCATCTCAGGGCACTGGGAGCAGCTTCCTGAGAGAGTGCCGGAGTTGGCGGTAGCGGCACCTCACAAGGGTTAACTTCTGTGGATTGCTTGAGAGCTTGCTCCTTATCTCTAGACCCCAGCTCCTCCAGGCGGTCTCGTAAATCTTGTAGCTTTTGATCTAACAGCTTTGACCAGCGGTGCCATTCCTGGCTAATTTGCGGCTCCAATGGGAGCGCTGCAAGTGCTGGTGTCAAAGGCGAAGGGAGGTGTTGTAAAGTGGGAGTTTTATTATCCTCCTCAAAAGGTTCTCTCTCCCCATCCGTAGGGGGTGGGGGGCCGGGGGAGAGATATTTTCTGCCTCTGGGGCAGTAGCATCACGAAAAGGATTAACCATAGGTGGTCGTGGTCGCGCACCCTCCCTCTCCCAAGCCCCCTCATCGCGTATTGCGGGGTAGGAGGGGGGCACTGGGTCCTCAAACATCCGTACTTTCTGATGCACGGGCTTTCGAGCTGGAGCCGCCTTGCCCGAAACCAACACTCCGGCTGCTACTGGCGCACCAGCAGCAGCCGGCTGTTGCTCAGGCGAGTCCGAAAACATCGGAAAGGCAGACATGACTATTTCCTTCTCAGCTTTCATAGTAGTTAATGTGTCTTTTAATAGTCGCCACAGTGTGGCAAGGGGCCTTGCCTCCTTTGACCCTTGGGAAATATCGTCCCACAAACACAGCCCAACTTTCTCCCAGGTCTCAATCTTAAAAGCTTCACCAAGCTCCACAATTAGCTTTTTCTCTTTACACCAGAGTAAAAGCCTCTTCAGAGTTTCATTATCATACTTTATCCCTCTCTCAGAGAGGATATGTTGGAAGAGCTTAAGCATTACTTCATCCTCTTTACTTAACTGGTTTCTCATCCTTAAGCTCCCTTCCAACCGTCCGGCTGCTCACCTTATTTGCACTGCGCAGTGTCTTCCGGGCTCACAAGGCTCCGATCCAAGGATTCCCTCCTCCGAGGCTTCTGCCTCCCGATCTTGGTCCAGCCAGATCGATTCCAGCCGATTTCTTCACGGCCCAGCGATTCACACCCTCTTCCTTTTCAATGTGAACTTATAGAGGGTCCCTGTTCGGGCGCCATTTGCCGCGGAAAGGACTCAGTCAGAGACCAATATGATCAGACAAGAAGCTATTTATTGCAAAGCATTAACTCCTTATATACTATTGCTTACACACACCTACAGCAATCTGGCATATAATGATTGGATACTTGTCTTGAAGACCCTTAGTGACTAACATATAATTGGTTAAGCACAGGTGTGAGAACTTGACCTCGAACGCTTGCCAACAGTCCACAGTTCTCATAACTCAGTGAATTACAGCTTCTGCTTATCTTGCTTGTTTAGTCTTCCTCAGGCCTCCCATGGCCTTGCTGTATCCCTCGGAGTTATTCAGAGCTCATGTACCAAATATTCATTTTCCTGTGAGAACACTGTCTCCACATTAGCTTGTCCAGTTTTAGTTGAGAAAGGTAAATGTCTTTGGTACAAATCCCATCTGCTACCAAGCTAATCACAATGAATCAATATCATATACCAGGAGGACATGAAGAGATTTCACACACTATTAAAGATTAATTAGGTATAGGAGTATTAAAACCAACAGCCATTGCCTTTAATAATCCTACATGGCCTATTAAGAGTAGTGATGGAACACGGCAAATGACAGTGGACTATAGGGAGCTTACACCCTACCAATAACAGTGCTGTACAACGGCACCCTGGAACTTGGTATGCAGTGATTGATATAGCTAATGCTTTCTTTACAATACCCATTGCTGAGGAACATTGGGATCAGTTTGCTTTTACTTGGCAAGGTAAGCAGTATATGTTTACTGAAACAAGGGGAACACAAAATCACAAAATGGAATATATAAACCTTTAGAATTAGTTTTAAACAATGTTAAGTTTGATGGCTTTGTAACAGTAGCAATGGAAAATTACTGAGGTGCATGGTACATAGAAAAAAATAGAGTACAGCTAGAGAACATACTGGCACAAGATAAATCGTTATAGTTGATGTAGTTTTAAGAAAAACAGTCTAGAAGAACAGGACACAGGGATAAGGAGTATCTGGGAATAGCAGGTGTCCAGGATGGGCTACAGTTAAACTAACTGATAAGTAGGAGGATAGGAGGGTTATTATGTCTCTGGTGCTAACAAACCAATTAAACTGGTACAAGCATCTACTGTGCATGCTTCAGAGGCTGTCAGAAGTGATGAAGATTGTTGGAAGAAGTAAACAACCCTCAGAGACCACCACCACATTTTTGTACACATGCGGGGAGCTTTCTGGAAAATAATGTAATCCATACATAGCCTCATGAATATGTATGTATGCCCAGGGACTATATAAGGATGGCTTGTGTAGCAATAGGGAGACACACGTTAGGAGGAGTTATCCCCTGTGTCTCCTGGTGCTGCAATAAAGAATACCTGCTTGTTTGTGTTATACCTTAGCTACTGGACTGTTCTTATCTCAACCCATGTGAGTAACATTCTTTCCATTCTCCTCCCCATCCCTCTGGGAGGGGGGGGAGGGGGGGGAGTGAGCGAGTGGCTGCGTGGTTTCGGGTTGCCAGCTGGGCTTAATCCACGACATGATGACATAATGATTCAGGGAGAAATTGAGCAAGAAGTACAAGAAAAATTAGAATTAGTATTGCAGCATATGAAAAATAAGAGATAGGAAATTAATCCAGACAAAATTTAAGAACCTGCACAAACCATATTTTTTTAGGAGTTCAGTGGCATTGTGGTCATCAAGAACTACTACCCAGAGCTAAGCAGAAGGTTTTAAGGTTTGTTACTCCACAAAGTAAGGTGGAAGCTCAGTGATTTATTGGTTTGGCTTTTGGCAACAACACATCCCTCACTTGGGGCAAATACTTCCCCCATTATATAAAGTAACATGAAAGAAATATGAATTTGAGCAGGGAAATGAGCAGCAGCAAGCATTTGAAATAGCTAAACAAGTAATTCAGCAGGCTCTGGACCTCTGGCCTGTATTGTGCTTGTTTAATAAACTGTGCATGTTATACAGCTAGTGTGTGGTCATTTTGTTGCATACCTCACCTGTCAGCAGAACAAGTTGGGCTTTGGCCTTTCTAATTTTCTCCCTGCATAACCTCAAAACATCTTTGTAGTCCTCCTGAACTGTGTGCTCCTTCTTCCAAAGGTCATAAACTCTGTTTTTCTTTTTCCTGAGTTCCAGCCAAAGCTCTGTTCAGCCAGTCTGGTCTTCTTCCCTGCTGGCTTGTCTTTCAGCACATAGGGATGGCCTGCTCCTGCACCTTTAAGATTTCTTTCTTGAAGAATGTCCAGCATTCCTGCACTCCTTTGCCCTTCAGGACTTGCCTCCCAAGGCACTCTTTCAACCAGGCCCCTTAATAGGCCAAAGTTTGCCTTCTGGGAGTCCAAGGTAGCAGTTCTGCTAATCGCCCTCCTTACTTCTCCAAGAATTAAAACCTCTGTCATTTCATGACCACTATGTGCAAGATGGTTTTCCTGGCAGGAGAAAAATTACATTATCCCCACCTCTTCATTGTTGTAAGGCTGAACAGCACAAGCTTTCCTCCTTTTTGAACTGAAATATAAGAAAACCTGGGAAGAAAGTGACAGTCAATCAAGGAAACAATACTGTTTGAGGGTTAGCAGAATTTTTCAGAGAACAGAGAAAAGCAAATACCTCCTTGAAAGCTCTGCAACACTGCCATAGTTGGGGTCTTCTGCCGCGGCCAGGTGGAGGGGAGAAAACACCGATACGATGTAGGTTCACGAAATGCTCCGTTTATTGATTACAAGGCTGCTCTTAATATACTGTCTTACACGCAATCACGCATTACTTGATTGGCTGCTTCACTTTGCCCGCGAGAGGTACACGCTCCACTTTGCCTCTCCTGATTGGTTTCACACCTTCGCTTCAGCTTAGCGTTACATCATGCTTCTGGCATCTTGTTATTGCCCTCCTGTTTTGCTGACCTTGACGCTTCCTCTTCCAGCCTGGGGTCAGAGGTTCACTTTCTCACAGCTTGCTGCAAGCCTGTTAAAGCGCCCATGCTCGACCCCCAACAGTCTTCCATGCAAGCATTGTCTCACTGAAACTGTGTAGACAGCTGTCCTTTTCCTGTGCCACCATATATCTTTGACCCTCAGATCATGGTTAATCCAACTAAATCTGCACATTAAATTCAAGAGCAAAACACAACAGCAGTGAGTCTGGTGTTAAACACCCTACCACAGTCTCTATTTAATTTAACTTTTGTGGGAGGAAAGAGAGTTTATTCACACTCTCCAAATACCTGAGTTATATTATTAAGATGGAAGGAGTAGTAGTTAGGAGAGATATGGGTGCTATGAACCACCTTCTGCACTGAGGGTATCTTTATTTTTAATGGTGATGCATGGGACCAAACCCAGATATGCAAGGGTGTGGGCTCTTGCACCAGGTTTTTCCCTTAAACTTTGCTCCAGACCTCCTGCAGGAGGATTAATACATGTGAGATGTGAATGACCAGGCAGTAGAAAACAATGGCCAAATCAACTCAGTAGTGTAGGCAAATTCATTGATATCTAGCTGTACTATCACATATAGATACTTCTGTAAGTACTTATTCTAAGTATTTATTTTTATTGTTCCACAAAGAAATATTATGTCTTGAGACATCTTTGCTATTAAGTCAGTACTTTCCATTTCCACATTTCTTCAGTAAGAATGTACTTCATAAAACTCCATTACTGATTAATATTTTTTTCATAGAATAGAGCTAAAAATGTATTTGTGTCACTCAAGGCCCAAGAAGTATCTCAATTTATTATTTTATTGCACTGCTGTAACATCTGGAGAACCTAAGCAAGATGAAAACGTCACTGTTGCTGTCATAGTGCACTGACATTGTCAGAGTTTCCTCCCCATGAGCATTAAAAAGAGAATCAGGAGAACAGAACTACATAAAGGATCTTTGTTGCATTCATGGAAAAGACTTTAAATGAAAATATACATATAAATAGACAGACAGACACAGGTTCACAAATGCACTCAGACTTATTTGCAATGAATTAGAAAAGAATGAGGAATAACATGAGCAAACCAGGAAAAAAAAGAGGGGGGGAATGCAGCATGAGAAGTACATGCAGTCTTCAGTCTTATAGTGTACTGAATTTGAGTGGAGGATGGGCCTCCCAGCACTGTAGTGGCATGAGCCAAGTGGGGAAGGAATTTCTAGAGATATGTTTTTGTCAGAGATTAATGAAGTCTGCGCAGATCTGAGCATGGTACATTCATAACTGTGTCCTTATCACTGGGAATGAGATAAAGTACTGTAAAGATGTTCTGGTAAAAATTTGGACTTATCAATAAGCGTTTTACAGAGACATTGTGAGGATATATAGAAAAAGATGTTATTAGAAGCTGGAAGACTTTTTTGTTGGTTAGAAGAAACTGGTCTCCATGATCTCATTTTTTTACTTTAACGTCTCTAAAACAGTTCTCCAAATGACTAACAAACTTTTCACAGTGTCATTGCCTTTCATGGCCACATTCCACAGTTTAACTCCTGCCTCATTCCACAAAGAGATCTCAAATCCGGTAGCCACATCAATCTCTGGGTAATGAGTCTTCAACCATTTCAACATTAACTTTAAGTCTGTCTCTTTAAAGGTTGCTCCCTTCACCTTAAGAAGGACTGAAAACACCCATAAATCAGAGGCTTCTTAGTAATTTTCTCCCAATTCTCGAGATTAAAAGCTTCGCCGACTCCCACAATTGACTCCTTACTCCAGAACAACAATCTTTTTCGCATAGCTTCATCATAGTCTGTCCCTCTCACAGAGAGAATATGTTGGAAGAGCTTAAGCATTACTTCTTCTTCTTTACTTAACTGGTTTCCCATCCTTAAGCTCCCTTCCAACCATCCAGCTGCTCACCTTATTTGCACTGCGCAGTGTTTTCTGGGCTCACAAGGCTCCAATCCAAGGATTCCCTCCTCTGAGGCATCTGCCCCCCGATCTTGGTCCAGCCAGATCGATTCCAGCCGATTTCTTCGCGGCCCAGCGATTCACACCCTCTTCCATTTCAATGTGAACTTATAGAGGGTCCCTGTTCGGGCGCCATTTGCTGCGGAACGGACTCAGTCAGAGATCAATATGATCAGACAAAAAGCCATTAATTACAAAGCATTAACTCCTTATATACTATTTCTTACACACACCTACAGCAATCTGGCATATAATGATTGGATACTTGTCTTGAAGACCCTTAGTGACTAACATATAATTGGTTAAGCACAGGTGTGAGAACTTGACCTCAAACGCTTGCCAACAGTCCACAGTTCTCATAACTCAGTGAATTACAGCTTCTTCTTATCTTGCTTGCTTAGGCTTCCTCGGGCCTCTCATGGCCTTGCTGTATCCCTCAGAGTTATTCAGAGCTCATGTACCAAATATCCATTATCCTGTGAGAGCACTGTCTCCAAAATACCACAAGTAATCAATATTAAAATAATTAACATCAATATTCTTGCAACCAGATGCCTCAACCAGGAGAGATTAGGTAACTATGAAGTTAACTTTTTCCATATTTCTTCGAAACCACAGAAGGTGTCATCCACAGCCATCTCATTAAATATCTTAGTTTGTTTCCAAATTTCCTCCAGATCTGTTTCAATTCTGCCACTTTGGTCTATGTAGGAACAACAACTTTCATTGCTTATGGAACAAACTCCTCCTTGTGATGCCAATAACATGTTTAGAGCCATTTGGTTTTATAATACCATCATTGATAGGCTGGTTATGTCTTGTTATTGTGCCTGGATTATATCAATGCTTTTACTTTCCATTTCCTTTATGGTTGCTGAGATACTTGCAATTGCTTTCTCTAATTCACTTACTCCCAAAGATGGAATTAGCTCTCTCACAAAACTATGAAATGCAGTGTGCCATTCAATAATAGGGTTAAACCTTCGCTTAATCCATTTAACAAAACTTCTAATCCAGGTTCCGGAAGGATACCTGTCAATAATAGTAAAATTGGGTATTACAGCACCTAAGGTGCATGCCCCCTTCCAGTTAGGGGATAACGTCTTATAAGCATTTTCTCCACATAACCAATACCATCCTTTCCCTTTAGAAACGGGCCACCACTGAACTACGATACCATCTATATTAATAGTGTGATTGCAATTTGAATGGTGACCTACATCTGTGGCATTTAAGCAAGTATAGTCTCCTACCCTGGTTCCTGGTGTAATACATCTTTGTGCACAGGTGTAATATTTATTGCCTGGATTAGGATTAACTATTCCAAATTTTAACCTTTCGTTTGAATACAAATTGCTAGTGTTAGGAATTGGAACTCCAATTAATGGGAGATCCAGGCTTTCTCCTGATTTAGGCAACTGTGCACACCCCCAACAGTCACTACGATTAAAAACTTCAGTAACATTTTGTATTAATTTCAGGTATAAATTCTGGTCCCAAGCTCGTGCACCAGTTATCGTATGAGTACAAATTATGACTGACGCAATTTCATACGTAAGGGTCCTGAAGGTTCGATCTGCCATGTCTTCTCTGGTTCTGGTGCTTTCTTTATTCTTGAATAATGTATCCAAGCAGGTTGTTCCTTTATCTTCACTGCTGTAAAGGTGGTCAGTAATACCTGGTAAGGTCCACTCCACTTCTCCTGTAGAGGATCTCCTGTGAAGTGGTGGTAATGGCATATCCTGCCTTTCGTCTACCATTTTTCATGAAGCTACTACAATCAGTAAACCAAGAATCAGCATCTTCCAGAGGTTTTTCTTTCAAGTGTGGTTGGCTCGAATATACAGTCTCTAGGGTGGCCAAGCAGTCGCGTGTTAGTGGTTCTGTCGATTTTTCCTGCAAAAAGGATGCAGAATACCATAATCATGGATCCAAAGTCTGTACCATCCAGTCATTCCCAGTTGATGCGCAGATATACTCCACAACTAGTTAAAGTTGTAAAGTAGGTATGCTTTTAGTCAGCGCTGAGGTGCATGGGGATAGCTCCTGCAAAGCATGCACACCTCAGGGTTGTTCTCCCTTTACATTTATTCTCTTAAGGTATACAGAGACATGAGGTTGCTCAATCCGCCTATACATATTTATTATCTATCCCCCCTTCGTATTATAATGAGCTGGAAGGTCCTTTGCACCTGCTCAGTGCCCCTTCTGATCATGGGCAGGGGTCTCAGGATGAAGTAAATAAGTCTTCCTCCTGTGGGTAGGGCTCTTCAAGATGAAGTAAATGAGTCTTCCTCTTCTTAAACTTTACACCTTTTAACCTTCAGACATGGCCTTAGGGTTTGGTCAGCACCCAGTCTGCTTCTCCCCTGCTTCTCAGTAGGATCAAACACCTGTGCTTTTGTCATGGTCTTAGGGCTTGGTCGCCCAGACTGCCTCTCCCAGGCTTATCAGCAGGACCATTCATCTGCTTTTGTCAGTAGAACTAGCATCTGCTTCTCCCCCTCCAGCAGTAATCAATGCCTTGGCAAGATGGCAATGGCAGGTACTTAGGACAGACAATACTTTTCTTTAAGCAAAGGAATTCCTTTAACTCCCTTGTACAATTTCTCTGTATTAACCCCCCCTGTACATTTGTTACCTGTGTATCACAGTAATTTCCGGAGCTCCTTGCCGGTTGATGTTCGTGGAGTCTGACAGATGGCTTCTTTTCTAGAAGCTCCAAGTTCTCTCTGTCCTCCTGTTTTTTCATATTCTAGGTAGGAAACTGGGATTTGGATTAGTTGGGCCTTTTGTCTGGATACCCAATAACCATTCAGTCCCAGAAAAGGTAATAATTCCACTGTCCACTGGATGCATTCTTCCTTTGTTTCTGTTGCAATTAATAGGTCATCCACATATTGTAACAGAGTCCCCATCTGAGCAGGTGGCTTCCATGATCCTAGTTATTGTGCTGATTTCCAGAAATTGCTGGACTGTTTTAAACCCTTTAGGTAATACTGTCCAAGTTAATTGAGTTTCCCCTCCTGTGTCAGTATTTTCCCATTCAAAAGCAAATAAATTTTGGCTTTCTTTGGCCAATGGTAAGCAAAAGAAAGCATCCTTTAAATCCAAGATGGCAAACCATTTCTGATTATTATTCAATTTAGCCAATAAATCATACAAATTAGCTACTACTGGAGGAATATCCTCTGCTATTTTGTTGACTGCTCTGAGATCTTGAACCAGTCTGCAACATTTCCCATATTTCTTTACTGTCCATATACTGTCCAGAATATTATATTCCAATTCATATTCAGTTAATAATATATATTTTAAAATTTTTCAATAACTCTTTTTTTTAATTCCCTTTGATCCTCTAATTTGAAGGGGTATTGTTTTATTCTAATTGGGCAGGCCCCCCTTTTTATTTCCACTTTAACAGGCAAAGCATTTTTCACCTTACCTGGAAATTCAGATGCCCATACTCCCAGATATACTTGATTAAGGATTTCTTCTATTTCAGGGAGGTCCTCCTGTTTGATTTTCTGTTGAATTAAAGATAAACTCAAAACTGCAATTGATGTGTGGATACACTCCACAACTACTTAAAGTTGTAAAGTAGGTATGCTTTTATTCAGTGCTGAGGTGCATGGGGATAGCTCCTGCAAAGCATGCACACTTCAGGGTTGTTCTCCCTTTACATTTATTCTCTTAAGGTATACAGAGACATGAGGTTGCTCAATTCGCCTATACATATTTAGTATCTATCCCCCCTTCGTATTATAATGAGCTGGAAGGTCCTTTGCACCTGCGCAGTGCCCCTTCTGATCATGGGCAGGGATCTCAGGATGAAGTAAATGAGTCTTCCTCCTGTGGGTAGGGGTCTTCAAGATGAAGTAAATGAGTCTTCCTCTTCTTAAACTTTACACCTTTTAATCTTCAGACATGGACTTAGGGTTAGTTGGTGCCCAGTCTGCTTCTCCCCTGCTTCTCAGTAGGACCAAACACCTGTGCTTTTGTCATGGTTTTAAGGCTTGGTCGCCCAGTCTGCCTCTCCCAGGCTTATCAGCAGGACCATTCATCTGCTTTTGTCAGTAGAACTAGCATCTGCTTCTTCCCATCCAGCAGTAATCAATGCCTTGGCAAGGTGGCAGTGGCAGGTACTTAGGACAGACAATACTTTTCTTTAAGCAAAGGAATTCCTTTAACTCCCTTGTACAATTTCTCTGTATTACCCCCCTGTACATTGGTTACCCGTGTATCACAATTAACTGTTTTTAACTCTAAATTCCATTCTGCCTTCCTTAAATGTTGCTTCTCACCCTAATAAAGATTTTAGAGAATTTGGCATGCATAAAAATTTATGCATTCCTATTTGTTTTCCCGATTTGTACTTTAAGGGTTTCAGAAAGAATGCCTCGGGTTGTTTGTGGTTTTTTGTTTTTTTTTTCTTCTTTTTCTTGGTGGCCAGTAGGTCCCACATGAAACAAAGAGGCACAAAATGTAATCAGTTCTAAAGTAATGATAAGTTTGGCTTTGTAATGAAAAGTAACCGTTTTGCCTGAAGGCAGTTTCAGGTCCTCAGAACCTCAATACAAAAGGTGTGACAAGAACAGAATGGAAAACGACCAAGGGGTGGGTAGCACCTGGGACTAGCTGATGGCCAGGATGGCAGTAGTTAAAACCTATTGATAAGTAAAAGAACAGGATGATTGCTATATCTGTAATGTTAATTAAGCTGGGAACCACCATCATATTTTGTATGAATGCGGGAAACTTTCTGGAAATGATGTAATGTTCTCAGTGACCATATAAGGATGACCTGTAGAGCAATACGGGGACACACGTTAGGAGGAGCTATCCCCCGTGTCTCCCGGCGCCGTAATAAAGAATACCTGCTTGTCAACTTGAAACTCTGTTGGCGAGTTTGTTCATGGAGTTTTCTCCGAATCAATTTGGCGACCCAGATGGGACCCTCTCTGCTCGGCTGCAGGACCCGCTGAGGACAGGGCTCCCTAGGGCCCTCGGGAGTTTTTCCTGGAGGGACCCCTCGACTCATTCGGATCACTGCGGGAGCAGACAAGGACCATCTTCAGAAAAGGTATTCTTTTATATTTTAAGGGGGGATCCTGCAAGACGCAGTGGCAGAAGGCGTCTTGTAGAAAGCATTGTATATTGGTTTGGTAAGCGTACGCATGGTGAGGAAGCCTTCCGTAAATCGAGATAGGAAATCTCGTGGGTAAAGGCGTATACCCGGCTGCTAGCGTCCGTTTGGTATACACCCACAAGAAGCAGTGGGCATCTTGTGGTTTGGGTTATGCAAGACGCAGTGGCAGTAGGCGTCTTGTAGGAAAGGTTTTTACCGGTATACAATCACAAGAGGCAGTGGGCATCTTGTGGTTTGGGTTATGCAAGACGCAGTGGCAGTAGGCGTCTTGTAGAAAAGGTTTTTACCGGTATACAATCACAAGAGGCAGTGGGCATCTTGTGGTTTGGGTCATGCAAGACGCAGTGGCAGTAGGCGTCTTGTAGAAAAGGTTTTACCGGTTTACAATCACAGGAGGCAGTGAGCATCTTGTGGTTTGGGTCCGCAAGACACAGTGGGTGTCTTGTACAAAAGGTTTTACGCACGAGAGGCAGCGGGCGCCCTGTGGTTTACAGACACAGGGGGCAGTGGGCATCTTGTGGTTCGGGTCCGCAAGGCACAGTGAACAAAAGGTTTTACGCACGAGAGGCAGCGGGCGTCCTGTGGTTTACAGACACAGGGGGCAGTGGGCATCTTGTGGTTTGGGTAAAGGTGTAAAACAAGAGGCAGCGGGCGTCCTGTGGTTTACAATCACAGGAGGCAGTGGGCATCTTGTGGTTAAGGTCCTACAAGACACAGTGGGTGTCTTATAGAAAGTCCTGCAAGACACAGTGGGTGTCTTATAGGAAGGGTTTTGGATTTTACTGGTATTTGACTTCTATTGTGGCTTATTACAGTTGTGATTTTGGTCTTGTGATTTTTGGTATTGGTGACAGACTACTATAAATGTGTCTCTGTTTCAAGTATTGTAACTGTGGAGTGCCTATTCTGTGGCTTGTTATAGTGATGATTTTCGTCTTGTGATGTTAGTGTTGGCAGCAGGTTATAACTATTGTTTGATACGATTTTAGTCTTTGTCTCAAGTGTTGTAGCTGTGTGGAGTGTGTGTGTGGGATCCCGTGTGTGTGTGTGTGTGTGTGAATGCGAGATTGATAATGGGAAATCAGCAGAGTGGAGAAATCTTGAAAAAGAGTCCTTTAGGTTGCATTTTGGCCCATTGGAAGGAACTGGGAGGGTCTTCTGGGGGCTCGCTAAATAAGAAAACATTGGTGAAATATTGTAACCAATGGTGGCCTTTGTATAGTTTAAAAGATCAGGAAAAATGGCCTAAAAATGGAACTTTTAATTATGATACATTGTTATAATTAATGTTGTTTTTGAGGTGGCAAGGAAAATTGAATTAAGTAATGTATGCAGATATGACAGATGGAATGCAAAATTAATATACCTTCGCCAGATCCCTTAATTTTGGCTTTGGAAAAGGACAGGGAAAAACTTGAAAGCTAAGCTGGAGAGATGTTGTTCAGATCGTGATACTGGGGAAAGATGTTTAAAGTTAAGGAAAACCAAGAAGGAAAGTAGGGGAGCTCGGGCAGCTCCTGTGGTTGAGTGGGATGAATGCTGGGGAAATGCATGGGATGGCTCCGGTGGCTGAATTGGAGCTAGACTGACAGGAACCTGGGTAATCTACCCTAGTAGATCTACTGGTTAAATTAAAACCGGGGACTAGAGGAAATAAAGTAGAATTTTAGTGGATACAGGAGCAACTTGTTCAGAGTTAAGTCAGAGGGAAAAGAATTTGTTACAGATGTGGGAGCTAATGGTCACCAAGGAAAAAAAACAAACAAAACAAAACAAACAAAAAACTTTCTGAAACCCTTTCAGACAATTGGAAAAACAAAGGAGAATGCATAAATTTATGCATACTAAATTCTCCAAAATCTATATTAGGACTAGAAGAAGCATTTAAAGAAGGTAAAATGGAATTGAGAGTTAAAAATCAGTTAATTTCAGTTTTGAGTTTATATCTTCAACAGAAAAGCGAACAGGAGGACACCCCCTGAAATAGAAGAAATCCATAATCAAGTATATCTGGGAGTATGGGCATCTGAAGTTCCAGAAATGGCGATAAGAACTGCTGAAAAAAGGTGGACACATGCGTCCTGAGTAAAAGGACCCATAAAAGAATGGAAAAGTTGTGACTGAACCCAGAGACGCCAAGTTGACCCTCAAGAGGACTTGGGATAAGTAACTGAGAGAATTCATATTGACTCCTGTAAATTTGATATGGGAAATGCAGATATAGTTGAAATTATTTTAAGAAACCATAGGATAAGGGCCAGTACCAGTCCATGTCCTATATGCAAACACTGCAATTTGTATATTAGACCTAAGTGTCCCAATTGTTTGAAGCATATTATTACTCGTAGGGGAGACCAGGAACAATTTTTTGAGAAATCAATTACAGTTCTTTTGCATTCGGTGTGAAATTGCCACCTCATTGGAACAGTTGTTGTGGGTCAAATACTACTGCCATAGTAGCCGACGGGGAATATACCTTTAAGCTACCAGAGAGGGCAAGACCGGAGGGAATCGGTGCTGCAGCTGAAAAGGTCTGCCGAGGGCTGCAACCCCTGGGGCTGTGACCGCTGAGCACTATGATCCTGACCGGACCTCTTTTGGTGTCGGTTCTGATAGGAACCATATGGGAAAATGCCGTGGCTTCTAAAATCATTCACAACTGTAGTGAATGCATTACCACAACTAGACAAGGGAGAGTAACCTCTCAAATGCTGATCTACCACACCTTTTATGAATGCAAAGGAACAAAGACAGGCAGTTGCATATACAATCAAACTCAGTGAGAACAAATTCAGACGGAAGATTAATTGGAATAAGTTATAATGAAGTTATAACCAATTTGAGTACCTCACTGTCAATAATTTTTGATGCATGTGATATTATAGATGATGATTTAGATACTAATTGTGGAAGTTCAGAGTAGAGGCGGTACTACAGTAGCCAACCAAAATATATTTGCCCAGGTGGATACCAATGTCACATAAATCCTGATGATGTACCTAGTCAAACGGCTAGATATCAGTCATCACACCTCTGTGGAAGAAAAGGATGGTCTTGTGTATGCTGGAATACTGCAGGCTGGAGATATGACTAAATTTAATAGCAGGAATAGCTGTACAACCCGTGCCTGCAAGCCAGTAAATTTAACTGAAAAATTAGAAACAGAAAAAAAGTAACTAAAATTGGACTTAAAATATATGGAACTGAAGAAGACCCAAATGTGATTATTAGTATTAAGATCAAAGAAAAATATAAAGAGTCAATACAACATCATGTATTATCATGAAATGGAAACTGGAGTCCAATATGAAATTCCCACAGTTGCTAAAAAAATCTCTTTGTAAATCTTGCTGAAAATATAGCTAAAGCATTGAATGTAACTAACTGCCAAGGAAGGGGGGTATAGGCATTTGTTACTAAATTGAATAATAATCAAATGGTTCGCTGTCTTGGATTTAAAGGACTCTTTCTTTGCTTAATATTGGCCAAAGAAAACCAGAATTTATTGGCTTTTGAATAAGGAAAATCCTGACACAGTAAGGAAAACTCAACTAATTTGGACAGTATTACCTGAAGGGTTTAAAACCAGTCCAACAAGTTTTGAAATCAGTTAACACTGGAACTAGAAACATGGAATCCACCCACTCAGAGGGACTCTGTTACAATATGTGAATGACCTATTAATTGCTACAGGAACAAAGGAAGAATATGTCTCATTAATGGTGGGATTATTGAATTTTCTGGGGCTGAATGAATATCAGGTATCCAGACAAAAGGCCAAACTAATTCAAACCTGAGTTTCCTACCTAGGATATGAAACAACAGGAGAACATAGAAGTTGGAACTGCTAGAAAGGAAGCCATTTATCAAACACCACTATCATCAACCATCAAGGAGTTCTGTACGTTCCTGGGAATGACTGAATGATGCAGACATGGATACGTGATTATGGTGTTCTGGTAAGACCACTATATGAACTGTTAAAAGAAACCTCTCTTTGGAATAGACCGATTCTGTAGAGGAGGGCTTTAAAACAGAGCTAATGAGAACTGCAGCTCTGTGACTTCCAGATGTGACTAAACCCTTTTGGCTATATTCCTATGAAGAGGTAATAGCTTTGGTCCTTGCTCAGAAGCTAGGACCCTATAAGAAGACAGTGGTGCATTTTTCAAAACAGCTGGATGAAGCAAGCAAAGGATAGCCCAGATGCCTAAGAGCTGTGGCTGCAGTTGTCATGAACATTGAAGAGGCTTGCAAATTTACCTTGGGACAAAAGATTACTGTACTAGTGTCTCATGTTGTATTAGCAGTTCTGGAACAGAAAGAAGCCCACTGGTTATCTTCTTCATGGTTTTTTTTTTCTTTTGGTTTTTGTTTTTACCAAATTTGAAAGAAACCTGGAACATGCTGAACAAGAGCCCTGGAACTGTCTAAAGACAAAAGGATAAATATTTGGACTGATTCTAAATATGCATTTGTGGTCCATGGACATGGTGACGTCTGAAAAGAATGAAAACTCTTTTTTTTTAAAAAAAAATAAATAAATAAATTTAAGCTGGTGATTCTGATCAGGAAACTGGAAATAATTTGGCCAATATTGGAGCCAAACAAGAAGCTGAACAATCTTAAAATCATTCTTTTAATCCCTGATGACAAACTAACAATTGAGAAATCTAAACCTAGATATTCAAAGGAGGATAGAAAATTGATTGAAGATCTCGAAGGACAGGAAAACAAAGAGGGTTGGGTTCAGATACCTGATGGGCGAATTGTAATTCCTTATAATCAACTCTGGAGGCTAGTTCAAGAGGAACATAATAAAACTCATTGGGGTAGCAACTCTTTGTATAAATATTTGGACAAACAAATTGTAGGAAGGAATCTATACACCACAGTTCAATCAGTGACAAAACAATGTCAGCTCTGTCTTAAGAATAATCCTAAAACTGAAAACAGAAATCAAATTGGGACCATTGGGAGAGGAAATTATCCGGGACAGCAATGGCAAATAGATTTCTCTGAATTACCAAGAAAAGGGGGTTACCAATATTTGTTGGTGTTAACGGATACTTTTTCAGGATGGCCAGAAGCATTCCCTTGTAGAATAAATAATGTAAGACAAGTAATTGGAACATCGTTGTATGATATACCTTGTTTTGGAGCACCAGAGGCAATTTCTTCTGACCGAGGCTTACACTTTAGAGCAAAATAGTTACAAGAAACTAGCAAAAATAGAAGCTGATTGGCAACTACATGTACCATACAGGCCCCAGGTCAGTGGGCAAGTAGAAAAGATGGTTCATCTGATCAGAACATCAGATTGGTAAAATATGTCAGGAAATAAATTAATATTGGTACCAAGCCTTACTGGCTCTATTAAGGCTTTGAACTAAACCTCGGTCGAAAGAAAAGGCTAGACCATGTAAAATTTTATATGGAAGACCATATCAGTCCCAGTTTAAAAGAGAAAGTCTTCTGGAAGTGGGAGAAGGCCATCTCTGAGAGTTTGACCACCTTTACAGCAGTGAAGATAAAGGAACAACCTGCTTGGATACATTATTCAAGAATAAAGAAAGCACCAGAACCAGAGAAGACATGGCGGATTGAACCCTCAGGCTCCTGGTGTATGAAATTGTATCGGTCGTAATTTGAACTTATATGATAACTGGCATACTAGTTTGGGACCAATACTTATACCTGAAATTAATGCAGAATGTTGCTAAAATTGTTAATTGTAGTGGCTGTTGAGTGTGTGCACAGTTGCCTGAATCAGGAGATCAGGGCCGTCCATTAATTGGCATTCCAGTTTCCAACACTATCTCATGGACAAATTTGTGGGTGATATCTAAAATGGTATTACAAAGCCGAATGGCTCTAGACATTATTGGCTTCACAAGGAGGGGGTTGTTCCATAATCAGTGAAAGTTGCTGTTCCTGAAACAAATCTGGAGGAAATTTGGAAATAAATTAAAATCTTTCATAAAATGGCCAAGGATGATACCTCCTGGGGGCTTAAAGAAATATGGAAAAAGTTAACTTCATGGTTACTTGATCTCTCCTGTTTAAGGCAACTGGTTGCAGGATATTGTCTTAATATTAATTACTTGTGGTATAACAAAATTTTCTTTCTGGTATTGTAAATGATCTATAATAAGTTATGAAGACTGGAAAAAGAAATGAAACTTAAGTATCAAGTAGAAACAGGACACTTTCAAAAGACTCTAGATGGTAATGGTATTATATAAAATGTTGCAAAAGAATTTGCAAAAGGACAGAAAAAGGGGGGATTGAAACAAAGAGGCACAAAATGTAATCAGTTCTAAAGTAATGATAAGTTTGGCTTTGTAATGAAAAGTAACCGTTTTGCCTGAAGGCAGTTTCAGGTCCTCAGAACCTCAATACAAAAGGTGTGACAAGAACAGAATGGAAAACGACCAAGGGGTGGGTAGCACCTGGGACTAGCTGATGGCCAGGATGGCAGTAGTTAAAACCTATTGATAAGTAAAAGAACAGGATGATTGCTATATCTGTAATGTTAATTAAGCTGGGAACCACCATCATATTTTGTATGAATGCGGGAAACTTTCTGGAAATGATGTAATGTTCTCAGTGACCATATAAGGATGACCTGTAGAGCAATACGGGGACACACGTTAGGAGGAGCTATCCCCCGTGTCTCCCGGCGCCGTAATAAAGAATACCTGCTTGTCAACTTGAAACTCTGTTGGCGAGTTTGTTCATGGAGTTTTCTCCGAATCACACATCTGTAACAAATTATTTTCTCTCAGATTTAACACCGAATAAGTTGCTCCTCTATCCACTAAAATTCCACTTTATTTCCTCTAGTTCCTACTTTTAATTTAACCAGTGGATCTGCTAGGGTAGATTCCCCAGGTCCCTGTCAGTCTGGTTCCAATTCAGTCTCTGGAGCCACACCATGGCACTCCCCCCCCCCCCCCCCCCCCCCAGAGCAGTCTTGATACAGGGGTAACCAATGTACAGGGGGGTAATACAGAAAAATTGTACAAGGGGGTTAAAGGAATTCCTTTGCTTAAACAAAAGTATTGTCTGTCCTAAGTACCTGCCATTGCCATCTTGCCAAGGCATTGATTACTGCTGGAGGGGGAGAAGCAGATGCTAGTTCTACTGACAAGGGACAAAAGCAGATGATTGGTTCTACTGATAAGCCAGGGAGAGGCAGACTGGGTGCCCACCAAATCTTGAGTCCATGACAAAAGCACAGGTGTTTGGTCCTACATGGCATTCCCCCCAGGGCAGTCTCACTTCCAGGGTCCAGACTGCCCATAGCACACTCACCAATCCGGTTCCACAGAAGAGCCTACTCCCCCACCTCTGCTCAACATTCCTTCTCCATCAGTTTCAAAGCTACCACTTTCTTTCTTTATACACTTTCCATTTTTCCTCCTTTATTCCCGGTCCACATTTACCCAACAACCCTTCAGTTCCATCTGTCAACATGTCTGTTTCCACTTGTTTGCCTACCCCGGCGCCCATCCCATGCTCAAACACAGGAGCTGCTCGAGCTCCCCTCCTTTCCCTTTGGTTTTCCTTAACTTTAAACATCTTTCCCCAGTATCACAATCTGAACAACATCTCTTCAGCTTAGCTTTCAGTTTTTCCTGTTCTTTTCCAAAGCCAAAATTAATGGATCAGGCAGAGGTATATTAATTTTGCACTCTGTCACATCTGCATACATTACTTCATACCATTTTCCTTGCCACCTAAAAACAACATTATAAACAATGCATCATAAGTCAAAGTTGCATTTTAGGCCATATTTCCTGATCTTCCAAAGTATATGAAGGTCAGCATTGTTTACAATATTTTACCAATGTTTTCTTGTTTACAGAGGCCCCAGAAGTTCTTTCCAATGTGCCAAAATGTAACCCAATGCGCTTTTCTTCAGAATTTCCTTGTTTGCACCAGCTCCCGTTTCAGCCAATCTTTTACAAATTTCTATAGCTTCTCTTTCTCAGTGATCTGCAAATACACTTATGAAAATATGAGAGCACCTACACACAAGTTTTATGATATTCTTAAGGGGATCAGTAAAATAATATCTCTGAGTTCTGCAGATCAGCTCCCCTGTTGTTAGATCATAATTTCAGTTCCAGTAACATTTCCTTTGCAACCAGGCCTCTTCAAATTTTCTTTGACATTTTTACAAATCCTTCCCCAGTTTTTCCTTCTAACTTTCCGGAAGTCCTCCGGGACTTTGTGGCTTTCTCCACAAAGTAACCTTTTTATTTCTGGTTCCAAAGGGTAACTGATTGGGTAACTATAATTTCCACTCGACAGTATTTCGTAAGAAAACCCGAGCAATATCTGCCCCACTGGCATCCTGAGTGTCTGTAAAAGTGGAATCTACACCGAGAGCACTGCCACAATATCCATGCAAAATGCCACACGTCACATACAGTTACACTCCCACAAGGCACACTGGGACATTCTGAGCTACTTAATAACTGTACACACACAAGAATGTACACAGGACAGAAAAATGTAGCGAGAGGGGCAACCGGACATTTCCCTCCCCACTTTTCTAAGCTGCTTATCCAGTCAGGACACACAGGTTTACAGAGGAAGGACAGGGAGACAGCAGCCAGGCCCTACTGCTCACACAGACAGGACACACAGGACCAAAAAACATAGACGCTTCGTCCGTCTCTGGCAGCTCTCCTCGTGGAGGCACGGAACCGCGGATTGGGACTTCACACTCGCTTCGTAGCTCTGCTACGTCTCAGTCACACAGCAACACAAAGTTACACATGGCATCCCACACACTCACACTATGGTTCTGCTTACCCTTCTCCTGCTTCTTATGGTCCTGGCTCTCAGAATTTGAGATGCAGCGGAAACCTGGTGGGTTCGTTTACCCTTCACCTGCTTCCCTTAGAAGGTCCGGGCTCCCAAAATTTTGGATGCAGCGAAAACCTGGACTCGCCCGATCCGCTCCCAGGATCGGTAGCAGCCGCTCTATCGGTTGGCAAGCCCCCCGCTTGCAAGCCATACCTACCAAGGGGAACTTCGCTTTGCACCAGACGTCTCTGCGCGCCTTACCAGCAGCCCTGGGCCAAGCATACGCCTTACAGGCCCCCTTAATTACCTGAATCCCAAGCATACTGTTTCTCCTCAGCCGGCACAAGTTGTTGTCTGTCCCCGCAGTGAGCAGATGAGAAGCGGAACTCATCCAGGCAAGCAGCCTGTGGTGCCAAGGTTGTCCACACCTGTCCTGCAGCCTGACAGAGGCCTCCTGCCTGGCTCGCCAAATTGATGCGTGGATAGACTCCACAACTAGTTAAAGTTGTAAAGTAGGTATGCTTTTATTCAGTGCTGAGGTGCATGGGGATAGCTCCTCCAAAGCATGCACACCTCAGGGTTGTTTTCCCTTTACATTTATTCTCTTAAGGTATACATAGGCATGAGGTTGCTCAATCCGCCTATACATATTTATTATCTATCCCCCCTTTGTATTATAATGAACCGGAAGGTCCTTTGCACCTGCTCAGTGCCCCTTCTGGTCATGGGCAGGGGTATCAGGATGAAGTAAATGAGTCTTCCTCTTCTTAAACTTTACACCTTTTAACCTTCAGACATGGCCTTAGGGTATGGTCCATACCCAGTCTGCTTCTCCCTGGCTTATCAGTAGAACCAATCATCTGCTTTTGTCCCTTGTCAGTAGAACTAGCATCTCCTTCTCCCCCTCCAGCAGTAATCAATGCCTTGGCAAGATGGCAATGACAGGTGCTTAGGACAGACAATTCTTTTGTTTAAGCAAAGAAATTCTTTTAACCCCCTTGTACAATTTCTCTGTATTACCCCCCTATACACTGGTTACCTTTGTAACACTTGCAGGACCCAAACCAGAAGAAGCCCCCTGCTTCTTGAGGGTGTATACCAAACGGACGCTAGCAGCCGGGTATATGCCTTTACCTACGAGATTTCTTATCTCGATTTACGGAAGGCTTCCAAGCCTTGCGTATGCTTACCATACCAACCCAATTACCAATGTAGTCTTTATGCAAGATGCCCCCTGCACCTTACAGACTATAGAAAAGAAAAGAATACCTTTTATGAAGATGGTCCTTGTTTGTTCCCGCAGCGATCCGAATGAGTCAAGGGGTCCCTCTGGGAAAAATTCCCGAGGGCCCTAGGGAGCCCTGTCCTTGGTGGGACCTGCAGCCGAGCAGAGAGGGTCCCATCTGGGGTGCCAGATTGATTCGGAGAAAACTCCAGGAACAAACTTGCCAACAAAGTTTTCAAGCTGACAAGCAGGTATTCTTTATTGTGGCACTGGGAGACACGGGGGATAACTCCTCCTAACGTGTTTCTATTGCTACACAAGCCATCCTTATATAGTCCCTGGGCATACATACATATTCATGAGGCTGCGTATGGATTACATCATTTTCCAGAAAGCTCCCCGCATGCGTACAGAATTGTGGTGGTGGTCTCTGAGGGTCGTTTACTTCTTCCAACAATCTTCACCACTTCTGGCAGCCTTTGAAGCACGCACAGTACATGCTTGTACCAGTTTAATTGGTTTGTTAGCACCAGAGACATAATAACCCTCCTATCCTCCTACTTATCAGTTAGTTTAACTGTAGCCCATCATGGACACCTGCTATTCCCAGATACTCCTTATCCCTGCGTCCTGTTTTTCTAGACTGTTTTTCTTAAGACTACATCAACTATAACGATTTATCTTGTGCCAGTATGTTCTCTAGCTGTACTCTATTTTTTCTATGTACCATGTGCCTCAGTAATTTTCCACTGCTACTGTTACAAAGCCATTGAACTTAACATTGCTTAAAACTAATTCTAAAGGTTTATGTATTCCATTTTGTGATTTTGTGTTTCCCTTGTTTCAAGGTGATGACTGCACTGGGAGCGCAAGCCAGACCAGTTTCATGATCAATGAGTCTATTGCATTACAAGTCATTACCATGAAGTAAAGCGAAACAAGCCCCCCAGCCGATAAATACTAAACCACCAAATACTGGCTATAAGTAAGGTACGACATGCTGAAACTCTGATATCAAGTGCAACAACTTTGAGAGTCAATAAATCCGCATTGTGATGAATGACTATTAATTCCAAACAATGAATGCTTATCACAAATATGATTAGACACATTCTGGTCAGATCTGATCATTACCATACAGAGGAACAATAACCTAGCCCAGCCCCAAAGCTGACTAACACTAAAACAGCACCTACTAGCTGCAAGTAAGATACGACATCCTGAAACTCTGAGACCAAGAGTAAACTCCAAGAGCAAATAGATCAACATAGTGATGAGTGACTATTAATCCGAAACAATGAATGCTTATCACAAATACTATTAGACACACTCCTGTCAGATCTTTTGCTTTCTCAACACTTCGCATCCCATATTGGGTGCCACAAAGGACTATCATGGTTTAAGTCAAGCTGGTAATTCAGAATCATGCAGCCACTTGCTCACTCCCCCCACTTCAAGTGTGTTTGTGTGTATGTGTGTGTCCCGCCTGGAAGGCTGGAGAGGAGAATCAAAAGAATGCAATTCCCATAGGTTGAGATAAGAACAGACCAGTAAATAAGGTACCATACAAAACCATGACTGCTACCACCAATAATAATGTGTCTGAGGTTCAGCTGTAGCAGTATGTTCATGATCAGCATATAAACCTGGGGAGTTACTCAGAAGGCACAGATCACAACTGGGGTTGGGCTGCATATCAGTTGATGAGTAGTGAGCAATTTTATTCTCCCCCGTTGTTATTTCCCTTATCATTATTATTATTATTATGGCAGGTGGAAGAACAACAAGTGCTAGTTGCGATCACAACAGTGCACTGGTGGCAATATCGCACAAACTGAGATTCCATGATACTCATCCATAAGCTGGTCCGTATACTGGAGAGCCAAGGAGTAATAAGCAGGACCTGCTCACCCTTTAATAGCCCCATATAGCCAGGGCAAAAGTCAAATGGAGAGTGAAGACTAACAGTAGACTATCAGGACCTGAATGAAGTCACACCACCTTTGAGTGCTACCATGCCAGATTCCTTTGGCAGCAGAGTGCAGGCCACAGTTTGCTTTTACTTGGAGGGGCGCCCAGTACACTTGGAATCCACTGTCCCAGGGGTGGAAATGCAGTCCTACCATCTGACATAGACCGATCCAGAATGCACTGGAGCAGGGGCAAGCTCCAGAACACATGCAATACACTGATGACATTATTGTGCGGGGTGATATAGCGGAAGAAGTTTTTGAGAAAGGGAAGAAAATAATCCCAATCCTTCTGAAGGCCGGTTTTGTCATAAACCAAAGTAAGGTCAAGGGACCTTCACAGGAGATTCAATTTTTGGGAATAAAATGGCAAGATGGACATAGATCCCCACGGATGTGATCAACAAGATCACACCAATGTCTCCACCAGCTAAGAACAAAGAAACACAAGTTTTCCTAGGTGTTGTGGGGTTCTGGAGAATGCACATCCCAAATTACAGTCTGATTGTAAGCCCTCTTTATCATGTGACCCAGAAGAATGATTTAAAATGGGGCCCCAAGCAACAATATGCCTTTGAACTAATTAAATGGCAGATAGTTCATGCAGTAGCCCTTAGGCCACTCTGGACAGGGCAAGATGTAACGTGTGCTCTATACCGCAGCCAGGGAGAATGATCCTACCTGGAGCCTCTGGCAGAAAGTTCCAGGGGACACTTGAGGCTGACCCCTCTGCTTTTTGATTTGGGTATACAGAGGATCCAAGGCCAGCTATACTCCAACTGAAGAAGAGATACTGGCAGCCTGTGAAGGGGTTCGACCTGCTTCAATAGTGATTGGGACTGAGGCACAGCTCCTTCTGGCACTCCTGTTTCCCTTGCTGAGCTGGATGTTCAAAGGCAGGTTCTCCTCTACACATCATGCAACCCATGCTACATGGAGTAAGTGGGCTGCACTAATTAAACAAAGATCTCTCTGCCCAGAGGGCAGAGATTTTGGAATGTCACCAGAAGAGGCAGTGGTGAGTGCTAAATTGGCCCCACCATATAATGAACAGTCAGAAAGTGAGAAGCAATATGCCTTGTTTACTGATGGGTCCTGCCATACTGTGGGAAAGCATCAGATGTAAGGCATCTGTATGGAGTCCCTGACCACAGGTTTCAGAAACTGCTGAAGGAGAGGGTGAATTGAGTCAATTTGCTGAGGTTAAAGCCATCCATCTGGCCTTCGACACTGCTGAACGAGAAAGGGGGCCAGTACTTCATATCTATACTGATTCATGGATGGTGGTAAATACCTGTGTGGGGAGTTGAAGCAATGGAAGCAGAGCACCTGGCAATGCAGAGGGAAACCCATATGGGCTGCTCCACTGTGGCAAGATTATCACTGCCTGGGTACCTGTTGGTGAAGGTACGATACGCAGATGCTCATATACCCAAGAGTCAGGCCACTGAGGAACCAGAACAACCAATAGGTGGATAAAGCTGCTAAGATTGAAGTGGTTCAGACAGATTTAGATTGGCAACATAAGGGGAAATTATTTTTAGCCTGGGGGGCCCATGACACCTCAGGCCACCAAGGCAGAGATGCAACATACAGATGGGCTCCTGAATGAGGGGTGGACTTAACCATGGACACTATTGCCCAGATTATTCATGAATGTCAAGCATGCTGCATTTAAGCAAGCCAAGCTGTTAAAGCCTCCCTGGTATGGAGGACGATGGCTGAAGTACAAATATTTGGAGGCCTGGCAGATTATCTACATCACACTCCCACCAACCCACCAAAGCAAATGCCATGTGCTTACCATGGTGGAAGCAACCACTGGATAGCTGGAAACATAGGCTGTGCCTCATGCCCCTGCCCGGAACACTATCCTGGGCCTTGAAAAACAAGTCTTGTGATGACACTGCACCCCAGGGAGAACTGGGTCAGAAAATGGGACTCATTTTCGGAACAAGCTTATAGACACTTGGGCCAAAGAGCATGCCATTGAGCGGGTATATTACATCCCCTATCATGCACCAACCTCTGGGAAAATGAAATGGTACAATGGGCTGTTAAAAACTGCACTGAGAGCAACGGGTGGTGAAATTTTCAAACACTGGGATACACATTTCATAGAATCATAGAGTAGTCAGGGTTGGAAAGGACCTTCAGATAATCTAGTTCCAACTCCCCTGCCATGGGCAGGGATACCTCACACTAGACCATGCCACCCAAGGCTCTTTCCAACCTGGCCTTGAACACCGCCAGGGATGGAGCATTCACAACTTCCCTGGGCAACCCATTCCAATGCCTCACCACCCTTACAGTAAAGGACTTCTTCCTTATATCGAGTTTAAAGTTCCCCTATTTAAGTTTTAATCCATTACCCCTTGTCCTCTCATTACAGTCCCTAGTGAAGATTCCGTCTCCAGCATCCCTGTAGGCCCCCTTCAGATACTGAAGTTTTACAAAAAGGTTGGTCGGCGCTAGGGGATCTGCCAACAGGGCTGGCCCAGCCCAGTCAGAACTTTTATGCACTGTAGAAGGGGATAAAGTTCCTGTGGTGCACATAAAGAATTTGTTGGGGAAGACAGTCTGGGTTATTCCTGCTTCAGGTAAAAGCAAACCCACTCATGGGATTGCTCAAAGATATACTTCGTGTGCAAGTCTGGTTTTAACATGAAACAAGGGGGAGAAAAAAACACAAAATGGAATATATAAACCTTTAGAATTAGTTTTAAGCAATGTTAAGTTCGATGGCTTTGTAACAGTAGCAGTGGAAAATTACTGAGGTGCATAATACATAGAAAAAAAAATAGAGTACAGCTAGAGAACATACTGGCACAAGATAAATTGTTATAGTTGATGTAGTCTTAAGAAAAACAGTCTAGAAAAACAGGACACAGGGATAAAGATTATCTGGGAATGGCAGGTGTCCAGGATGGGCTACAGTTAAACTAACTGATAAGTAGGAGGATAGGAGGGTTATTATGTCTCTGGTGCTAACAAACCAATTAAACTGGTACAAGCATGTACTGTGCGTGCTTCAAAGGCTGCCAGAAGTGGTGAAGATTGTTGGAAGAAGTAAACGACCCTCAGAGACCACCACCACAATTCTGTACGCATGCGGGGAGCTTTCTGGAAAATGATGTAATCCATAGGTATTGAATAATAATCAGAAAAGTTTTGCCACCTTGGATTTAAAGGATGCTTTCTTTTGCTTACCATTGGCCAAAGAAAGCCAAAATTTATTTGCTTTTGAATGGGAAAATACTGACACAGGAAGGGAAACTCAATTAACTTGGACAGTATTACCTAAAGGGTTTAAAACAGTCCAGCAATTTCTGGAAATCAGCACGAGAACTAGGATCATGGAAGCCACCTACTCAGACGGGGACTCTGTTACAATATGTGGATGACCTATTAATTGCAACAGAAATAAAGGAAGAATGTATCCAGTGGACAGTGGAATTATTACCTTTTCTGGGACTGAATGGTTATTGGGTATCCAGACAAAAGGCCCAACTAATCCAAACCCTAGTTTTCTACCTAGGATATGAAATAACAGGAGGAGGAGGACAGAGAGAACTTGGAGCTTCTAGAAAAGAAGCCATCTGTCAGACTCCATGACCATCAACCGGCAAGGAGCTCTGGACATTCCTGGGAATGACTGGATGGTGCAGACTTTGGATCCATGATTATGGTCTTCTGGTAAGACCACTATATGAAGTGCTGAAGGGAAACAAACCCTGCTTCTTTAGAATGGACTGATTCAGGAGAGGGGGCTTTTAGAAATCTAAAACCAGAGCTAATGAGAGCTGCAGCTCTGTGACTTCCGGATGTAACTAAATCCTTTTGGCTATATTCTTGTGAAGAACAGGGAATAGCTTTGGGGGTCCTTGCTCAAAAACCAGGACCCTACATAAGGGCAGTGACTTGTTTTTCAAAACAGCTGGATGAAGCGAGCAAAGGATGGCCCAGATGCCTAAGAGCTGGGGCAGCAGTTGTCGTGAATATTGAAGAAGCTCGCAAATTCACCTTGGGACAAAAATTACTGTGCTAATGTCCCATGTTGTATCAGCAATCCTAGAGCAGAAAGGAGCCCACTGGTTATCTCCTTCACGTTTTTTTAAATACCAGGCCACCCTTGTGGAACAAGATGATATAGAAATTGTGGTCACTAATGTTGTCAATCCAGCATCCTTTTTGCAGGATCAATTGACATAACCGCTAATACATGACTACTTGGCCACCATAGAGACAGTATATTCAAGTGGACCAGACTTGAAAGAAAAACCCCTGGAGGATGCTGATTCTTGGTTTACTGATGGTAGGAGCTTCATGAAAAATGGTAAACGAAAGGCAGGATATGCCATTAACACCACTTCACAGGTAACAGGGGCTAAACCTTTACCCTCCAATACCTCTGCCCAGAAGGCAGAAATAATGATGTTAACGAGAGCCCTAGAAAGGATAAATATGTGGACTGATTCTAAATATGCATTTGGTGTGGTCCATGTACATGGTGCTAACTGGAAGGAACGAGGACTTTTGAACACACAAGGGAAACAGATTAAATATGCTATAGAAATTCTACAGTTACTGGAGACTGTTCAGGTACCTGAAGAAGCAACTATTATGTGCTGTGAAGGACATCAACAAGGTGACTTTGATCAGGAAATTGGAAATAATTTGGCAGATTTTGAAGCCAAATGAGCAGCTGAACAATCACAAATCATGTCCTTAATCCCTGATGGCAAACTAACAATTGAAAAATCTAAACCTAGGTATTCAAAAGAGGATAGAAAATTGATCCATGATCTAAAAGGACAGGAAAATAAAGAGGATTGGGTTCAGATACCTGATGGGTGAATTGTAATCCCCTGTAACCAACTCTGGAAGTTAGTTCAGGGAGAACATAATAAAACTCACTGGAGTGGCAACTCTTTATATAAATATTTAGACAAACAAATTATAGGAAGAAATCTATACACCACAGTTCAATCAGTGACAAAACAATGTCAGTTATGTCTTAAGAATAAGCATAAAACTGAAAATAGAAATCAAACTGGGACAATTTTTACCACTAGATTTCACTAAAACAATCTTGTCATTATAGTAGGTTTTGTAACATGTTACCAAGAGCTCATCTAAGTTTGAATTAGGAGGGAGATGAAAATGGTTTAGTCATTGCACATATATATGTGCTTTTAATCTTCAGTAGTGCAAGGCAACCAGCCCAGTTCTCAGTGAGAGTGTAATGTGCTAGTACCACCTATGTGAGCCTGTGTGATGGCTGTTACTCTGGAGCAGTTCTGTGGACCTGCTCCTCAGTTACCTTCCTTGTATTTTGTAGAGGAGGACTACAACTCTTGACATGCCATGCCAGACCTTGATGTGAGGGATGGCCTCTGCTGTTATCAGAGAACCATTCAGGAGAAAAAGGGCAGGCCTAGCTGTGTACAGCTATCGACAGGGCCATACTGACTGCCAGAGAAACGTATAAAGCCCCAGAACTCAACGACATAAAGAAACAGCAATGATAGAAATCTTTGCAATATCTATTCTATTACGTGTGACCATGGGTAACAGACAAGTACACTGGGCACATCTGTTAAATCCCAAATATTCCAACCTGTTACATGGTGTGTAGGATTCACTGTTATGCCACATGTTATAAAGGTTCAAGTGACTTCAAATCAGACTAATCTTAATGAAATAATGCTGCCTGGAGTAGTGGGTGTTATGTTCAGTTATGTCCAGTATCTGAAGGGGGCCTAAAGGGATGCTGGGGAGGGACTATTCATTAGGGACTGTAGTGATAGGAGAAGGGGTAACAGGTTGAAACTTAAACAGCAGAGGTTTAGACTGGATATAAGGAAGAAATTCTTTACTGTTAGGGTGGTGAGGTCCTGGAATGGGTTGCCCAGGGAGGTAGTGAATGCTCCATCCCTGGCGGTGTTCAAGACCAGGCTGGATGAAGCCTTGGGTGATATGGTTTAGTGTGAGGTGTCCCTGCCCATGGCAGGGGGGGGTTGGAACTAGATGATTTTGAGGTCCTTTCCAATCCTAACTATTCTATGATATGCCAAATCGCTGTAGTTGTGTGTAAGCAATAGTATATAAGGAGTTAATGCTTTGCAATAAATGGCTTTTTGTCTGATCATATTGGTCTCTGACTGAGTCCTTTCTGTGGCACCTACATAGACCAAAGTGGCAGAATTGAAACAGATCTGGAGGAAATTTGGAAACAAACTTGTTGACGCAGGAGTCACGGACAACACGGAGACGATCAATGTGATCAAGCGATTGCCAAACTTTATTAGATACAGTGCTCTTCTTATACCCTTACTCCCTTATGTAACAGCCTTGGATACTGAGCTCTAATTGGTTAGTCTAGAGGTTACTATCATTTACAGAGCTAATGTTTACAACTTGTTATAATTGTGATTAAATATCTTACTCTAAAAATACAGGGGGAAACTACAACCTTGGCAGAGATCATTCTCTGCACGTTTTCAGTGGAAAATTACAGAGGCCTAACAAGACAGTTGACCTTGCTTATGCCTGCCAAGAATCTTCTTACTTTACAGTAACAAGGCTCAGGGAATCAGGATCGCTCACTACGTGGCCTTGGCTCTTTCAGAATTCCCACAAATCCCCCTTCTTGTTTTTGAGCGATTCAGATATCCTTTACAGCTTTTTCTATAATACGTTTTATACATTGTAAGATACAAGGAATAATCATTAAAAATAGGATTCAAAATGTTAGTAACATTAAAACACCTTTAATAGTATCTTTAATGCAACCCTTGATTCCTTAAAGCAGAAGCATTCTGATGCAAACGGAATGTGAAACAGCTGCAGAAATTAACTGCTTAGGAAAATATACAGGACACCGTCTGCTCTCAACACACACACACACACGCATGGGATCCCACAAGCACACTCCACACAACTTCAATATTTGAAACACAAAATCCAGACAACCATTACTCCCTCTACACAGTCCCACATGCAGAGCACGGCACAAGGACCCTGTGAAGACTATCAGGAAACCAGCTCCGAGAAGCATCATTGCAGTGCGAGGTGGCAGGCTCAACCTTAGCAGGCCTCCCCGCAGAGGCTCTGCCTCCCTCACATTGCATGAGGCTTGGGCTTTTATACTGACCAAAATGCACACTCGTTCCAACACAGGTGGCCAGCCTATGTCAGAAGAAGTTGCCAGCAACATCTATATAGGTTTCCAAGGGTTGATAGAAACATGGACATACTTATATTTACCAACTTCTAGTACATGAGTATCACAGACAGACTGTATCACAGGAGTTGTATATGGAGTCCCAACTCCATGGTCTGACACATTCTGCCCGATACCTCTGATAAGAGTATACAAGAGATCTTCCCATTGCGGATCTTGATCCAGCACACACCATGGGAAATCGTGCAATACATCTGCATCCCCCACCCATTTCGTTTCTCCCTTTACAGCTGCCCATTTATCATGAGGATCTGGGGGATATAAATCAGGCTTCTTTTCCGGATGAATAGGCTTCAGGTCAAAAGCACCATCCAGGTCAGCATCGGCATTATCAGGCGTCAGAATCTCAGGAGCAGTAACAGCAAACAGATGAACATGTACAGGCTCCTTCCCGAGGAGGGGGGGGGGGGGGGGGGGGGGGGGGGGGGGGGGGGGCGCTGGTCTCCATGATGTCATTTTTTGACTTAAACATCTCTAAAACAGTTCTCCAAATGACTAACAAACTTTTCACAGTGTCATTGCCTTTCGTGGCTGCATTCTACAATTTAATTCCTGCCTCGTTCCACAAAGAGATCTCAAGTCCGGTAGACTCATCGATCTCTGGGTAATGCGTCGTCAACCATTTCAGCATTAACTTTAAGTCTGTCTCTTTAAAGGTTGCTCCCTTCACCTTAAGAAGGACTGAAAACATCCATAAAACGAAGGCTTCTTCCTTAGTAATTTTCTCCCAAGTCTCGAGATTAAAAGCTTCGCCGAATCCCACAATTAACTCCTTACTCCAGAGCAACAATCTTTTTAGCATAGGCTCCGTTCCGAGGCTTCCACCTCCGAGTACGTTCTCATTACTGATCTTGTCCCACAGCATCTGTCCTATACGTTCCCATTCAGAAACTTCAAACGCTGCCTGCACAGTGAGCAGAAGACCACAGTCTCGGGACCATTTTAACAGCCTTTGTAAGGCGACACTATTGTATTCTAGTCCTCTCTTAGAGAGAAAATGTTGGAGGAGCTCCATTACTGCCTGTTCATCTTTGGATAGCAAGTGCCCCATCTCCTCCCTGGCCGCTCATCTCATCAGGGAGAGATCCCAACTTTGCAGCTAGCTGACTTTGGCAGCGCAGGAGCAGAGCCGATTTCGGCCGGCTCCTACCCCCTCATTCCTGATCGGACTTCAAACCCTCTGTGAAGGTTACCGATCTGAGGGTCCCTTGTTCAGGCGCCACTTGGCGACGCAGGAGTCACGGACAATGCGGATACAATCAATGTAACAATTTTGTACGTATGCGGGGAACTCTCTGGAAAATAACGTAATCCATATGTAGCCTCATGAATATGTATGTATGCCCAGGGACTACATAAGGATGGCTTGTGTAGCAATAGAGAGACACACGTTAGGAGGAGTTATCCCCCGTGTCTCCTGGCACCCCAATAAAGAATAACTGCTTGTCAGCTTGAAAACTTTGTTGGCAAGTTTATTCCTGGAGTTTTCTCCGAATCAACCTCAAGGGGATTTAAATTTGTGGGAATACAGCCAAGGAACTCAATTATAAGTTGTTGCCTGCTATATCACTTTTATAGCCCATCAGCTAGATGGCCATCTCTGCCACTCTGGGCTTTGCAAAGAAGGTATGTGCTCTCACGATCATCAGCAGAGAATCAAGTCATTGGAAAATCCAGCAGCAGCAGCGGGAGTCTCCCAGAACTGTTGGCAGTTCACCATCTACTGACCCTGACTTCCCTCCAGTCATCACCCCCACTAAAGAATTAAATTTGATGAATCCAGACTAACTCAGCAGTGACCAGACGAATTTGGCAGTGTTGTCAGCAGGCAGCAATCCAACACTATGTATCCTCTCCTGCCATGAAAGACTGTTACAAGAGGTTGAGCCTGACATCACTGACTGAATGAATTCAGCAAACTTTATAGTGATGGTGCATGGACTAAGGAATGATGTCTTTCTCTTTGTGTGTTTGTAGGTATATATATATAAAAAATGGGATCTGAGCATAATTTGAATGGTATGGAACAAGGGGTAGATACTGTCTTGGGTTCAGCCATAACAGTTATTTCTCCCCTTCTTAAAAGCTGATGCAGTGCCGTGTTTTTGACTTTAGTCTGACGACAGTGCTGATAACACATCAAAATTTTTGTTTGCAGCTAAGTAATGTTTGCCCTAATCAAGGACTTTTCTGTCTCATGCTCTGCCAGTGAGGAGGGGCACAAGAAGCCAGAAGGAAGCAGAAAGAGGACAGCTGACCCAAACTAGCCAAAGGGGTATTCTGTAGTACAGCACATCATTCCCACTATGTAAACTGGGGGGTTATTTGGAAGGCCCAGATCACTGCTCAGTTCAGGCTGGATATTGGTCAGTGGGTGGTGAGCAACTGTATTGAGCATCACTTGTGTTTACTGGTTATTTTCCCTTTACGCTTTTCATTTTATATTCTCTTCCCTTGTTATTTCCCCTATCATTATTATTATTGGTGGTATTAGTGGTGGTTTTGCATTATACCTTAGTTATTGGACTGTTCTTATCTCAACACGTGGGATTCTTTCTATTCTCCTCCCCTTCCCTCCAGGAGAAGGGGGGAGGGAAGAAGAAGGGGAGTGTGTGAGTGGCTGCGTGGTTCTGAGTTACCAACTGGGCTTAAACCATGACTCTGGGATAGAGTTATTTTTCTTCCTAGTAGCTGGTATAGTGCTGTGTTTTGGTTTTAGTCTTAGAATAAATCTGATAACACACTGATGTTTTAGTTCTTGCTCATTTGCACCCTGGACATTTCCATGTCTCCGGCTCTGCCAGAGTCAAGGGACACAAGAAGCCAGGAGCGAGCATAACCAGTGTTTGCTTTTCCTTTCCACTTTTATGTTCTCTCTTCTTGTTATATCCCTTATCATTATTGTTAGTAGTAGTATTATCATAGAATCATAGAATAGTTAGGGTTGGAAAGGACCTTAAGATCATCTAGTTTCAACCCCCTGTCATGGGCAGGGATGCCTCACCCTAGCCCATGGTGCCCAAGACTCTCTCCAAATTGGCCTTGAATACTGCCAGGGATGGAGCATTTGCTACTACTTTGGGCAACCCATCCCAGTGCCTTACCACCATTACAGTCAAGAACTTCTTCCTTATACATAACGTAAACTCCCCCCGTTTTAGTTTGAACCTATTACCCCTTGTCCTGTCACTCCAGTCCCTGTAGTCCCCTCTAAGATATTAGAAGGCTGCTATGAGGTCACCATGCAGCCTTCTCCAAGCTGAACAGCCCCAACTTTCTTAGCCTATATTCATACAGGAGGTACTCCAGCTCCCTTATCATCCTCATGGCCCTCTGGACTTGTTCCAACAGCTCCATGTCCTTCTTATGTTGGGGACACCAGAACTGCACACAGGACTCCATATGGGGTCTCGCCAGAGCAGATAAGGGGCCTCTTTCAACCTGCTGGTCACACTTATTCTGATGCAGCCCAGGATACCGTTGGCTTTCTGGGCTGCGAGTGCACATTGCTAGCTCATGTTCAATTTCTCATTGATCAACACCCCCAAGTTCTTCTCCACAGGGCTGCTCTGAAGCACTTCTCTGCCCAACCTGTAGCTGTGCTTGGGATTGCCCCGGCTCAGGTGTAGGACCTTGTACTTCGCTTTGTTGAACTTCATAAAGTTGGCATTGGTCCATCTCTCAACTGTGTCAAGGTCCCTCTGGATGATATCCCTTCCCTCCAGCATATCAACCAAGTTGCATAGCTTGGTTTTGTCGACAAACTTGCTGAGTGTGCGCTCACTCAATCTTACTGTCCATGTCACCAACAAAGATGTTGAACAGGATCGGTCCCAACACCAGCCCTTGAGGGACACCACTCATTACCAGTCTCCAGTTGGACCTTGAGCTGTTGACCGCAAATGTGCATACAGCCATCCAGCCAATTCTTTATCCACTGGTGGTCCATCCATCAAATTCATGTATTTCCAGTTTAGAGACAAGGATGTCATGCAGGACAGTGTCAAATGCTTTGCACAAGTCCAGGTAGATAACATCAACTGCTTTGCTGCTATCCATAATTTCTGTAGCCCCACCATAGAAGGCCACCAAATTGGTCAAGCAGGATTTCCCCTTAGTGAAGCCATGCTGGCTGTCACCAAGCACCTTGCTGTTTTTCATGTACCTTAACATGGATTCCAGGAGAATCTGCTCCATGATCCTGACAGTCGCATTGGTGAGACTGACAGGTCTATAGTTTCCTGGGTCTTCAGTTTTCCCATTTCTTGAAAATGGGGGTTATATTTCCCTTTTTCCATTTGTTGCAAACTTCACCTGACTGCCATGATTATACTTTAATTATTAAACTCTTCTTTACCTCAATCTGCAGGTTTTACATTCTTCTAATTTTCCTCCCCATCCTGCCCTAGCAGTGAGGAAGGGGGGGTGTGAGTGAGTAGCTGCATGGTACTTAATTGCCAGCTGCTCTTTAAACATGACAGTCCGTTTCACGCTGAGAAGTGAGGATTATGCCCAAGCAGGAAAGCAATATTAGAGTGTGCTTGAAAGGTAGGATTTTTTCTATGTGTTAATAATCTGTATGTCTCTTATGATACTGTCCTGGGTTCAGCAGTAGCAGTCATTTCTTCTCTTTCTTAGTAGCTGGTGCACAGCACTGATAACACCGATGTCTTCAGTTACTGCTCAAATGTTTAGTCTGGCCAGGGACTTCCTGAGTCTCATGCTCTTCCAGGGAGGGGGAGAAGCCGGGAGGAAGTAGAAACAGAACACGTGCCCCAAACTAGGCAAAGGGGTATTCCATACCACAGCACGTCATGCCCAGTACATAAACTGGGGGGAGTTACCTGGAAGGGCACTCACTGCTTGGTTGGGCTCGGTCTGTGGGTGCTATCATATTCTCTTCCCTTGTTATTTCCCTTATTATTATTAGTGGTAACAGTAGTGATTTGTGTTATACTGTAGTTACTGGACTGCCACGGAATGGACTCAGTCGGAGATCAATATGATCAGACCAAAACACATTTATTGTAAAGCATTAACTCCTTATATACTATTGCTTACACACACCTACAGCAATTTGGCATATCATGATTGGATACTTGTCTTGAAGACCCTTAGTGACTAACATATAATTGGTTCAGCATAGGTGTGAGAACTCGACCTCGAAAGCTTGTCAAAAGTCCACAGTTCTCATAACTCGGTGAATTCCAGCTTCTTCTTATCTTGCTTGCTTAAGCTTCCTTGGGCCTCTCATGGCCTTGCTGTATCTTTCAGAGTTATTCAGAGCTCATGTACCAAATATTCATTCTCCTGTGAGAACACTGTCTCCACACTGGACTGTTCTTATCTCAACCTGTGGGAGTTACATTCTTTCCATTCTCCTCCCTGTTGGGGGTCGAGCATGGGCGCTTTAACAGGCTTGCAGCAAGCTGTGAGAAAGTGAACCTCTGACCCCAGGCTGGAAGAGGAAGCGTCAAGGTCAGCAAAACAGGAACGCAATAACAAGATGCCAGAAGCATGATGTAACGCTAAGCTGAAGCGAAGGTGTGAAACCAATCAGGAGAGGCAAAGTGGAGCGTGTACCTCTCGCGAGCAAAGTGAAGCAGCCAATCAAGTAATGCGTGATCGCGTGTAAGACAGTATATTAAGAGCAGCCTTGTAATCAATAAACAGAGCATTTTGTGAACCTACATCGTATCGGTGTTTTCTCCCCTCCACCTGGCCGCGGCATTCTGGTGACCCCGACGTGATACCAGGAGAGAGAGAGACCGCGGACGAGAGAAGGTGGAGATCCCGGCTGCCCGAGAGAGGCAGGCTGTCCGAGAGAGGCAGGAAAAGAGCTCAAATTACGTGGCCACGGCTGACCGGTGAGTCAGGCAGACTGCTGTCTGGTTCGGGATGGGTTCTGCTGTATCAGCGATAGAAAAGGCTACGATAGAGGGATTGCTATGCGTAGCGAAGAAAACAGGGTACTCGATACCCCGACAGGAACTTGTGGACTTTTTGTTTTGGTGCCGGAAAAGGGGGTTGTTAGAAAATACGGCACAGTTATTTTCCAAAGATCAATGGCGTAAGATAGGAGAAGAATTGTGGGAGAGCGTTCAGACAGAGCATAAAGGGGCGAAGGAATTAACACGCACTTACCGCTCCATTAAGCTCATGATTGATCAAATGCATGCAGAGGCGGAAATCGCAGCTGCGTCGAAGGGTGCCTTGAGTGAGAGTACGAAAAACTCGGACTTGGGGGAAACGGACTTAATCGAGTGGGGCCCCCTCCCTGATCCAGTGCCCCCCCGTACCTCCCCTGAAAAAACAAAAATTGCTGCACCAGTGCATAAGAAGGGGGAGTTTGATGACTTAATTATCCCCTGGGACCCCTCAGATGAGTTGCCCACGCAACCATCTGCACCCCCTGAGCCAGAACCTATGGAGGTACTGCCCGAAAATGTACCCTTGCCGTCTGAGAATGATGACGAACTACAAAAAGAATCGCCTTATGCTGAACTTGTGAAAGAACTAAGGCAACAGCGCCACCAAATGGCAAGGTTAATGATAGCTGTGAAAAATTTAGACAAGGATGGTGATACGGGTAAAAAGAAAGAAATGTATAAAAAAGCCATGGAGGCAATTAAAGAAGGAATCAAGAATATTGAAAGACAGTTGGACCAAAAGGAGAAATTAGACGCCGGGGGACGAGAAGGGATCAAGAGGGCAATTAGACAGGGAAAGCTAACGATTAAAGAAGGTCATGAAAAAATAAAACGCTTGTATGGAGCAGGGGAAGGATTAACAGAAAAAGAAAAAAGAGACTTACAGGATGATTTAGATGAAGGAATGTTAGAGGATGAGAGGGCAAAGGGGTATATCCCTAAAAGAGTAAACGAATATATCCCTACAGATCATTCTTTTGACATGGGGCGGAGATGGAAAGGAGTTATCACACAAGCTAATTTGAATGGGGAGGTTACTTTAGAACCATTAATATCTGCTCCAGTACGGGTTACACAGAATGGAGCAGAATGGACACCTTTAGACTGGAATTTGGTCTCAAAATTACAACAAAGTGTTATGGCCTACGGAGCCACTAATTCGGCTGTACGAAGACAGATGACAGCCTTTATGAAATACCAGGAGCTTGTTCCTGCCGATATTAGATTGCTTATGGAAACTCTCCTAGGGGCTACGGCTTTTACAATGTTTCTGGTAAAGTGGCAGGAACGCTTAGAGCTAAAACAACTAGAGTTTAAGGCTGAAGACTCCAACCTGCTCGAGATTAAGGCTGGAGATGCCAACCTGCTCAAGATTAAGACTGGAGACTCCAACCTACTAGAATTTAAGGCTGAAGATGCCAACCTACTACAGACAGCAACAGAGACAGAGGTTAATGAGGTGCTGAGGAGTACAAGCCCTGAGAAAAATGAAGCATTAGAAGCCCAGCAACAGATGTCCTTGTTTCAGAACCGTATCAGAGAGCAAAATGCACATTTGGAGATGCTGCGTGAGAAAGCACATGACCTGGAAGTACAGCTTGAGTCTTCTCAAAAGAATGCCAAAGATAAAGAAAATACATTTGCCCAAATGGAAGAGAATATGGAAGATACAATTCAACAGCTATGCGAAAGCACGGAAGAAAAAGAACAAGATGTTAAAAGTCTCCAAGATCTAGTGGCATCAGAAAGGTTGTCTGTATTACAATGTGCCCTTTCTGTCCGGGACTCAGAAATAAGAGAATTGAAAAATGAAATAGCTTTATGCAAAATGAAAGAACAACAACATGTTGAAGAACTGACAATCAGCCATGAGAAGGATATTTGCAGACAGTTGGAGAACTTGAGGGCTGAGCTGGAGAAGTGCCACAGAAGGGAAATTGCAGAAGCCAGGCAGGTATATGAAGAAGAAATGGTTTTGAAATATAAGAATGAACTTGAAGAGCTAAAAAGAGAGCTCTGTGCTCTGAATTCTGAAGAGCATGTTCAGACTTTGAATGGCATAATAATTGACTTAAATAAGAGTCTTCATGAGTCTGAAGTTAATAAAGAATCTTTGAGGAAGAGACTTGAGAACCAACAGGAAGACTTTGAGAGAGAAAAATCTGAAATTGAAACTAAATACAAGGGTTTGATTGATGGGCTTAAGTTGCAACTTTCTGATGCAGAAGAGCAGCTCAAGGAAGCTGAGCAATATAAACAAGTAAAACAGTCCTCGCGTGGAAAGATTCAGAAACTGAATTCTCTCGTCAAGGAATTAAATGAGAAGCAACTTTATGAGGCTAAAGCCACTACAGGTGTAAGGCAAAAGCCTGATGAAGACAATGTCTCCAATAAAAAGGTAATGACTTTGAGGGAAAACCAGATTTTACCAGAGATGAGAGCAGAATTTGATGCGATGTGGAATGAGCCACACCAGTTGACAGGTGAAGATGAGCTAGTTCATGAAGAACTAGAGTTCCAGTATGGCTTTGGAGTAGGCTCCTCAAGGGATCCATTAGCAGAAATCAAGAATTCAGAGGTCACAGAGAATAATGAAAACGGTGAAGGTGATGACTCTCTTAAAGTAATTGAGACAAAAATTGAGCAACAACAGGTTTATAGATATGACCCTGAATATCCAGTTATGGTTTTGGTTTATGGATCACAGCAATACAGATCTGCTATTATAGCGCAACAAATTGAAAAACACTTAGCGATCCTAGAATGGGTTTTCCCATCGTATCAGCCTTCTGCATCTGTTACCATGCTCCAGGATTATATTGGGTCCCTATTGTTAAAAGCCAAAGAACGTGTCAGGTTGGTGTTTGGTGTTGATCCTTCTGTATTTGTACTACCTTGGAAAACTACTGATTTAATCCAAGAATGGTCATTATGTTCTATGACCTTTGCTCTTGCAGTTAATGGGGTACAATTGTCAACACATTATCCCTCTTATCCGCTGTTTCAAACAACCTCTATTATAATGAGAGGGCCTATTGTGAAACAAAAACCTATATCAAATGCACTTACTGTATTCACTGATGCCAGTGGACGTACTGGGAAATATGGCTTCGCATGGCAAGACAATCAAAATTGGAAACTAAAGATATGGACTGACACAGGAAAATCAGTGCAAATCTTAGAACTACAAGCCATTGTTGAAACCTTAAATTGGTTTTCCTCACAAGCTTTAAATATTGTATCCGGTTCAGCATATGCAGTCAGTGTAGTCAATCGTATTGACTGTGCAAAAATAGGTAAAATTGGAACATTGGAAATTGAAGAATTGGTAATTCGCCTAAAGGGTATAATTCAAGAACGTAAGGAGCCCATCTGGTGCTGCCACATGCGAAGTCATACCAACTTACCTGGTATCTTTTCCCAGGGTAATGCTGTAATTGACCGAGCGGTTGCAGGACCAGTCGTGCTACGGAACTTTGAAGCGGCTCGTCAGTCACATGAGTTTTTTCATCAATCCTCAAGAGGTCTACAGCAGGAATTTGGACTATCTAGGTCTCAGGCTCGAAATATTGTCGCAGCCTGCCCTGATTGCGCCCGTATTGCTCCATTACAACAACATGGAGTTAACCCGCGAGGCTTAGGCCCAAGAAAAGTATGGCAGACTGATGTTACAGAATACCCCCCTTTTGGTCGACTGAAATATTTACATGTCTCAGTTGATACTCATAGTCATGCAGTATGGGCCTCAGCACTAACTACAACAGCCTTTAAAGCAGTGAAACAACACTGGTTACAGGCTTTTGCTGTCCTAGGGGTTCCTGAAATGATAAAGACAGACAATGCGCCAAGTTATGTAGGACACTGGAGTGAACAATTTCTAAAGCAATGGGGTGTTAAACATGTTACAGGCATACCTTACAATACTACTGGCCAGGGCATTGTCGAAAGACGACATCAGGATATTAAACGCTTGCTTGGCGCTTTGAAAAAAGAGGGGGAGATAACCCTCTCGCCACACGATATGTTAGCTAAAGCATGTTATGTTTTAAATTGGAAAAATCTTGTTTCAACCAATGATAAGCAAACTGTTATTCCGATACATTTGCACTATACTTCACAAAATTCTGTTTTAAAAATGCCTGTCCGTACTTGGGACCCTAAAAAAGGGGCCTGGGGAACAGAAAAAGAAACTTTATTCACCTGGGGACGGGGATATGCTTGTGTCTCTACAGGTGATGACCCACCTTGATGGGTCCCAGCTAAATGGGTAAAACCGTGGCTGGAAAAGAAGGGAGATTCTGAGGAAACGAGAGGACAGCAGACGGTGTCTTAATAAACTATTTGTGGAATCTAGCTAGGGAACTTTTGGAAGAAAAACGAAATGAAGATATTAGGTCTGGCAGCACCTGTGGTTCTGATGGAACAGGGAAGTATGATGTCACATAACATGGATCATCGGCAAAACATGTGGGTAACATGGGTTAATGAGATAAGGCAGGATTCCTTTTGTTTATCTATAGCAACCCCATCTGATCCATTTCGAACATGTTTGATTGGAGTCCCTCTGGTATCTCACAAGACCTTTATAGATATGGCTGACCACTTCTTCCAACACAGGCTGGCCACCTGTGTTGGAACGAGTGTGCATTTTAGTCAGTATAAAAGCCCAAGCCTCACGTGATGTGAAGGAGGCAGAGCCTCTGTGGGGACGCCCGCTAAGGTTGAGCCTGCCACCTTGCACTGCGATGATGCTTCTTGGAGCTGGTTTCTTAATAGTCTTTACAAGGTCCTTGTGCCACGTCCTGTATGTGGGACTGTGCAGTGGGAGCAATGATTGTCCGGATTTTGTGTTTCAAATATTGTAGTTCTGTGGAGAGTGTATGTGGGATCCCATATATGCATATATGTGTGTTTGTGTGTGTGATGAGGGCAGACAGTGTTCTGTATATTTTTTGTTGTCAGGTTCATGTAAAAAGTTTTAACAGGTAGCAGTTCAACATTTTGGGCAAAAAAGGGTCAATGCATAAGTGCAGCAGGTATTTATGGTTGACCACCTAAAAAAAAAAAAAAAAAAAAAAAAAAAGGGGGGGAGTGTAATGATGGAGCAAACTCCTTGACTGTTAACACTGTACAGTTTACTTCTGCAGCTGCTTTACATCCTTCACAATCTTTCTGATCATTCTGAATCTATTCACAAGAAATTGTTTGAACTTAAAGAAAATACTGTAGAAACAAATCCTATAGACTCTTGGTTAAAATCGTTAGGAATAAGTAGTTGGTTAAGGAGTTTAATCATGATGTTTAGTGGACCAATAATGATTATGTTGTTAATTTTGTTTTTTGGACCTTGTTTGTTACAATGTACTATGCAACGCATGCAGCAGATGACGAACGCCTTATTTGAAAAAAGAGGGGGAGATGTTGGGGGTCGAGCATGGGTGCTTTAACAGGCTTGCAGCAAGCTGTGAGAAAGTGAACCTCTGACCCCAGGCTGGAAGAGGAAGCGTCAAGGTCAGCAAAACAGGAGGGCAATAACAAGATGCCAGAAGCATGATGTAACGCTAAGCTGAAGCGAAGGTGTGAAACCAATCAGGAGAGGCAAAGTGGAGCGTGTACCTCTTGCGGGCAAAGTGAAGCAGCCAATCAAGTAATGCGTGATTGCGTGTAAGACAGTATATTAAGAGCAGCCTTGTAATCAATAAACGGAGCATTTTGTGAACCTACATCGTATCGGTGTTTTCTCCCCTCCACCTGGCCGCGGCACCTCCCTGTCCCTCTGGGAGCAGGGGAGGGTGGGGAGAAAGGGCGGGGGGGGGGGGGGGAGTGGACTCCGTGGGTAACTTGATGACAGGGTTTAAACAAGGACAAATCCCTTCATAACTAGGGTGCCTTTTCGATGAAAATGGTGTAACCTTATGCAAATTAATTGACCACTCTGTACATGGCAGGAGGGTTACAGGGAGTTCCTAACCTGAATCAAATTGCATAAATATGGAAAATTAGGAAAGGGGAAGGAGGGAAGACTCCATCATAACTTCTGGGATCAGCTGATGGACTGAAACCATCTTCTCCCCCATAGAAACAACTATTGGCTGAGACCTTTATGCATGCTAAATAACTAACGCTAGCTGTTATTAGTGATTATAGTATGGTTCTGTATCACTTCAAGCTTGTTTTTGCAGACTGGCAATCTCTGAACCTTAAACTGTCATAAACTTGTTGTCATGTTTTAAGCTCACGCAGTAAGCGAGCACCAGGCAGCAGTTTGCTCACCTCCACCCCATTTCCCCCCCACTCCGGCCACGAAGGGGAGGAGAACTGAAAGAGTGTAAACCCCATGGATTGAGATAAGAACAGTCCAATAACTAAATCATAATTCAAACCTACTACTACTAATAGTAATAATGATAAGGGAAATAACAAGGGGAGAGAATATAAAACCAAAAAGAGAAGGGAAAAAAACGATAAACACAAGTGGCACAATACAACTGCTCACCACCTACTGACTGATACCCACCCTGACCCAAGCAGCACTCTGCCCTTCTGGGTAACTCCCCCCAGCTTATATAATGGGCATGACATCAACAGTTCAATGTCCAGCTGGAAACCAGTAACAAGTGGTGTCCCTCAGGTATTGGTGTTGGGACTGGTCTTGTTCAACATCTTTGTCGGTGACATGGGCAGTGGGATTGAGAGCGCCCTCAGCAAGTTTGCCAATGACACCAAGCTGTGTGGTTCTGTTGATACGCTGGAGGGAAGGAATGCCATCCAGAGGGACCTTGACACACTTGTCAGGTGGGCTGATGCCAACCTCATGAAGTTTAACCATGGCAATTGCAAGGTCCTACACCTGGGTCGGAGCAACCCCAGGCACAGCTAGAGGTTGGGCAAAAAGGAAATTCAGAGCAGCCATGCGGAGAAGGACTTGGGGGTGTTGGTCGATGAGAAAACAAACATGAGCCAGCAGTGTGCACTTACAGCCCAGAAAGCCAACCATATTCTGGGCTGCATCAAAAGAAGCTTGACCAGCAGGTCAAAGGAGGTGATCCTGCCCCTCTATTCTGCTCTCTTGAGACCTCACTTGGAGTATTGTGTGCAGTTCTGGTGTCCTCAATATAAAAAGGACATGGAACTGTTGGAAGAAGTCCAGAGGAGGGCCACGAGGATGATCAGGGGACTGGAGCACCTCCCATATGAAGACAGGCTGAGAAAGTTGTGTCTGTACAGCCTGGAGAAGAGAAGGCTACATGGAGATCTCATAGCAGCCTTCCAGTATCTGAAGGGGGCCTACAGGGATGCTGATGAGGGACTATTCATTAGGGACTGTAGTGATAGGAGAAGGGGAAATGGGTTGAAACTTAAACAGCAGGGATATAAGGAAGAAATTCTTTACTGTTAGGGTGTTGAGGTAAAGGAATGGGTTGCCCAGGGACGTAGTGAATGCTCAAGAAACGGGAAAACTGAAGACCCAGGAAACTATAGACCTGTCAGTCTCACCAATGTGACTGTCAGGATCATGGAGCAGATTCTCCTGGAATCCATGTTAAGGTACATGAAAAACAGCACGGTGCTTGGTGACAGCCAGCATGGCTTCCCTAAGGGGAAATCCTGCTTGACCAATTTGGTGGCCTTCAGCATGTCGTACCTTACTTATAGCCAGTATTTGGTGGTTTAGTATTTATCGGCTGGGGGGCTTGTTTCGCTTTACTTCATGGTAATGACTTGTAATACAATAGACTCATTGATCATGAAACTGGTCTGGCTTGTGCTCCCAGTGCAGTCATTACCTTGAAACAAGGGAAACACAAAATCACAAAATGGAATATATAAACCTTTAGAATTAGTTTTAAGCAATTTTAAGTTCGATGGCTTTGTAACAGTAGCAGTGGAAAATTACTGAGGCACATGGTACATAGAAAAAATAGAGTACAGCTAGAGAACATACTGGCACAAGATAAATCGTTATAGTTGATGTAGTCTTAAGAAAAACAGTCTAGAAAAACAGGACGCAGGGATAAGGAATATCTGGGAATAGCAGGTGTCCATGATGGGCTACAGTTAAACTAACTGATAAGTAGGAGTATAGGAGGGTTATTATGTCTCTGGTGTTAGCAAACCAATTAAACTGGTACAAGCATGTACTGTGCGTGCTTCAGAGGCTGCCAGAAGTGATGAAGATTGTTGGAAGAAGTAAACGACCCTCAGAGACCACCACCACAATTCTGTACGCATGCGAGGAGCTTTCTGGAAAATGATGTAATCCATACGCAGCCTCATGAATATGTATATATGCCCAGGGACTATATAAGGACGGCTTGTGTAGCAATAGAAACACGTTAGGAGGAGTTATCCCCCGTGTCTCCCGGTGCCACAGTAAAGAACACCTGCTTGTCAGCCTGAAAACTTTGTTGGCAAGTTTGTTCCTGGAGTTTTCTCCAAATCACTTTATTCTTGAATAACGTATCCAAGCAGGTTGTTCCTTTATCTTCACTGCTGTAAAGGTGGTCAGCAATATCTGGTACAGTCCACTCCAGTTCTCCCATAGAGGATCTCCTGAAAAATTCTTAACATAAACCCAGTCTCCAGATCTGAAAGGGTGAATCGGATAATCCAAACCTCTTCCTCTTGTCCCTGCTACTCTCTTATTTATCTCCTCAAATTCTTTTCCCAGATTGATCAAAAACTGTGGGAGATAGCCTTCCCCCACTTCCTGAAGACTTTCTCCTTTAAACTGGGACTGTTATGGTCTTCCATATAAAATTTCAAATGGGCTAACCTCTTCTTTCGACTGAGGTTTAGTTCGAATTCTTAATAGAGCCAGTGGTAAACCTTGGTACCAATATAATTTCATTTCCTGACATATTTTCCTAATTTGTTGTTTGATCAGATGGTTTATCTTTTCTACGTGCCCACTGGCCTGAGGCCTGTATGGAACATGTACTTGCCAATCAATTTCCAATTTTTGCTAATTTCTTGTAACAATTTTGCACTAAACTGCAAACCTCGGTTGGAAGAAATTGCCACTGGTACTCCAAAGCAAGGTATTATCTCATTAAATAATGTTTTAATCAGTTGTCTTGCATTATTTATCCTACAAGGGAATGCTTCTGGCCAGCCAGAAAAAAGTATCTGTTAACCCCAACAAATATCGATAACCCCCTTTTCTTGATAATTCAGAAAAATCTATTTGCCACTGCTGTCCCAGGCAACTTCCTCTCACAATTGTCCCAATTTGATTTCTATTTTCAGTTTTATGCTTATTTTTAAGACATAGCTGACATTGTTTTGTCACTGATTGAACTGTGTTGTATAGATTTCTTCCTACAATTTGTTTGTCTAAATATTTATATAAAGAGTTGCTACCCCAATGAGTTTTATTATGTTCTCCCTAAACTAACTTCCAGAGTTGGTTATAGGGGATTACAATTCACCCATCAGGTATCTGAACCCAATCCTCTTTATTTTCCTGTCCTTTTAGATCATGGATCAATTTTCTATCCTCTTTTGAATACCTAGGTTTAGATTTTTCAGTTGTTAGTTTGCCATCAGGGATTAAGGACATGATTTGTGATTGTTCAACTGCTCGTTTGGCTTCAAAATTGGCCAAATTATTTCCAATTTCCTGATCAGAGTCACCTTGTTGATGTCCTTTACAGTACATAACAGCTACTTCTTCAGGCGGCTGAACAGCCTCCAGTAATTGTAGAATTCCTGTAGCATGTTTGTTCAAAAGTCCTCATTCTTTCCAGATAGCACCATGTGCATAATCAGTCCAAATATTTATCCTTTTGCCTTTAGCCAATTCCAGGGTTCTCGTTAATGCTATTATTTCTGCCTTCTGGGCAGAGGTATTGGAGGGTAAAGGTTTAGCCCCTGTTACCTGTGAAGTGGTGTTAATGGCATATCCTGCCTTTCGTTTACCATTTTTCATGAAGCTCCTACCATCAGTAAACCAAGAATCAGCATCTTCCAGGGGTTTTTCTTTCAAGTCTGGTCCACTTGAATATACTGTCTCTATGGTGGCCAAGTAGTCATGTATTAGCGGTTATGTCAATTGATCCTGCAAAAAGGATGCTGGATTGACAACATTAGTGACCACAATTTCTATATCATCTTGTTCCACAAGGGTAGCCTGGTATTTAAAAAAACGTGAAGGAGATAACCAGTGGGCTCCTTTCTGCTCTAGGATTGCTGATACAACATGGGACATTAGCACAGTAATTTTTGTCCCAAGGTGAATTTGCGAGCTTCTTCAATATTCACGACAACTGCTGCCCCAGCTCTTAGGCATCTGGGCCATCCTTTGCTCGCTTCATCCAGCTGTTTTGAAAAACACGTCACTGCCCTTATGTAGGGTCCTGGTTTTTGAGCAAGGACCCCCAAAGCTATTCCCTGTTCTTCACAGGAATATAGCCAAAAGGATTTAGTTACATCCAGAAGTCACAGAGCTACAGCTCTCATTAGCTCTGGTTTTAGATTTCTAAAAGCCCCCTCTCCTGAATCAGTCCATTCTAAAGAAGCAGGGTTTGTTTCCCTTCAGCACTTCATACAGTGGTCTTACCAGAAGACCATAATCATGGATCCAAAGTCTGCACCATCCAGTCATTCCCAGGAATGTCCAGAGCTCCTTGCCGGTTGATGGTCATGGAGTCTGACAGATGGCTTCTTTTCTAGAAGCTCCAAGTTCTCTCTGTCCTCCTCCTCCTGTTATTTCATATCCTAGGTAGAAAACTAGGGTTTGGATTAGTTGGGCCTTTTGTCTGGATACCCAATAACCATTCAGTCCCAGAAAAGGTAATAATTCCACTGTCCACTGGATACATTCTTCCTTTATTTCTGTAGCAATTAATAGGTCATCCACATATTGTAACAGAGTCCCCATCTGAGCAGGTGGCTTCCATGATCCTAGTTCTCGTGCTGATTTCCAGAAATTGCTGGACTGTTTTAAACCCTTTAGGTAATACCGTCCAAGTTAATTGAGTTTCCCTTCCTGTGTCAGTATTTTCCCATTCAAAAGCAAATAAATTTTGGCTTTCTTTGGCCAATGGTAAGCAAAAGAAAGCATCCTTTAAATCCAAGATGGCAAAAGATTTCTGATTATTATTCAATTTAGCCAATAAATCATACAAATTAGCTACTACTGGAGGAATATCCTCTGCTATTTTGTTGACTGCTCTGAAACCTTGAATCAATCTGCAACTTTTATCATCCTATTTCTTTACTGTCCAGAATATTATATTCCAATTCACATTCAGTTAATAATATATATTTTAAAATTTATCAATGACTTTTTTTTTCCGCTTTGATCTTCTAATTTGAAGGGATATTGCTTTATTCTAATTCGGCAGGCCCCCCTTTTTATTTCCACTTTAACAGGGAAAGCATTTTTCACCTTACCTGGAACTTCAGATGCCCATACTCCCAGATATACCTGATTAAGGATTTCTTCTATTTCAGGGAGGTCCTCCTGTTTGCTTTTCTGTTGAATTAAAGATAAACTCAAAACTGCAATTAACTGCTTGTTTTTAACTCTAAATTCCATTCTGCCTTCTTTAAATGTTGCTTCTCACCCTAAGAAAGATTTTAGAGAATTTGGCATGCATAACAATTTATGCATTCCTATTCGTTTTCCCTGTTTGTACTTTAAGGGTTTCAGAAAGAATGCCTCGGATTGTTTGTGGGTTTTGGGTTTTTTTTCCTCTTTTTCTTGGTGGCCAGTAGGTCCCACATCTGTAACAAATTATTTTCTCTCAGATTTAACACCGAATAAGTTGCTCCTCTATCCACTAAAATTCCACTTTATTTCCTCTAGTTCCTACTTTTAATTTAACCAGTGGATCTGCTAGGGTAGATTCCCCAGGTCCCTGTCAGTCTGGTTCCAATTCAGTCTCTGGAGCCACACCATGGCACTACCCCCCCCCCCCCCCCAGGGCAGTCTCACTTCCAGCGTTCGAACTCTCCCCACGCCAGTTTCAAAGCAACCACTGCAGCTGTGTCTATAGCACGACCCAGCTTTTTCTTTTCTACCTGTTCCCGATTCCTATACGCTCTCCATGCTTCCTCCTGTCCACATTTATTCAACAGCCCCTCAGTCCCGTCTGTGAACGTCTGTTCCCACTTGTTTGCCTGCCCCAGCACCCATCACATGCTCAAACACAGGAGCTGCGCGAGCTCCCCTCCTTTCCCCCTTGGTTTTCCTTTTTTTTTCCTCACAGTTGCTCACCCTGCTCTGCAGGGGCTGCAGATGCCTGCCTCTGCAACAGCACTGCTGGTTTGACCCTTTCTGAACTCGGAATGTGCATCTGCCGCTTGGTGCCAGTGACAGTGATCTCTCGCTCCTTACGAATATCAGAGAGAAGAGATGCAGAGGGTGCTCTTCGGAGGTACCTGTGATAGATAATTTTACAGCCTATCTTCCTGATTACTGTTTTTTAACTTTAAACATCTTTCCCCAGTATCACAGGCTGAACAATGTGAAAAACTAAAGAATAAGGTATTGTTTATTAAGATATATGTTAGGTATATATATGTTAAGCCCAATATAAAGGTTAAGCAACAGAAGATATGAAATTGCTTATGCACACAGTTAACGGACACAGCTTATGCAAGATAAGATAACCGCAATCGCTTACACCAATTAAACCACAATCGCTTACACCAATTAAACCAGAAACCGTTTATGCAAACATAAGATGACCACAAGATGTTACAGAAACTGGCTTGCAAGATGTTCCAGGAACTGGCAGAAATAAGACAAACCACTCCATATAAGGACATAAATGAAGGGTCAACTGTGGGACAAAGGAGGAAGACTTCTTATTTCGGCCTCACCGACCACCGGGAGGCAGAAGTCGACCCCCTAGCAACAGCTGAAGCATGCGCAGAGTACCTCAACTACGTCATGAACACGGAAGTAAAAGATGTATAAGGGAGGGCTTTTTGAACTGCTCAGTACGGCAGTAGGCGGAGCGCAGACTCCCCTGCCGTCCAGCGCTGTCTTTGCTCATATTCTACTTCCTATAATTAATAAAATTTTAATTGGATTATTATCCGTTGTGGTCTCAATTTATAACAACAACATCTCTCCATCTTAACTTTCAGGATTTCCCCGTCCTTTTCCAAAGCCAAAATTAAGGGACCTGGCGGAGCCATATTAATTTTGCATTGCGTCTGTCACTCCGTGTTGTCCCTTAAAGTGAAAAACATAGCAGCATACATTACTTCATGCCATTTTCCTTGCAGCCTCAAAACAACATTAATTGTAACAATGTATTATAGTTCAGGTTCCATTTTTAGGCCATTTTTCCTGATCTTCCTGATTCGGAGAAAACTCCATGAACAAATTCGCCAACAGAGTTTCAAGTTGACAAGCAGGTATTCTTTATTACGGTGCTGGGAGACACGGGGGATAGCTTCTCCTAACGTGTGTCCCCGTATTGCTCTAGAGGCCATCCTTATATAGTCACTGGGAATATTACATCATTTCCAGAAAGTTTCCCGCATTCATACAAAAACGTGATGGTCGTTCCCAGCTTAATTAACATTACAGACATAGCAATAATCCTGTTCTTTTACTTATCAATAGGTTTAACTGCTCCCATCCTGGCCATCAGCTAGTCCCAGGTGCTACCCACCCCCTGGTCGTTTTCCATTCTGTTTTTCTCACACCTTTTGTACTGAGGTTCTGAGGACCTGAAACTGCCTTCAGGCAAAACGGTTACTTTTCATTACAAAGCCAAACTTAACATTACTTTAGAACTGATTACATTTTGTGCCTCCTTGTTTTATTCCAAAGTATACAAAGGCCACCATCAGTTACAAAATTTTTCAAAACAGTTGGACAACATTTTCTTATTTACCGAGCCCCCAGGAGACCCTCCCAGTTCTTTCCAGTGTGCCAATGATACACGGGTAACCAATGTACAGGGGGGTAATACAGAGAAATTGTACAAGGGAGTTAAAGGAATTCCTTTGCTTAAACAAAAGTATTGTCTGTCCTAAGTACCTGCCATTGCCACCTTGCCAAGGCATTGATTACTGCTGGAGGGGAAGAAGCAGATGGTAGTTCTGCTGACAAAAGCAGATGAAAGGTCCTGCTGAGAAGCCGGGGAGAAGCAGACTGGGCGATCAAGCCTTAGGACCATGACAAAAACACAGATGTTTGTTCCTATTGATAAGCGGCAGGAGAAGCAGACTGGGCGCCAACTAACCCTAAGTCCATGTCTGAAGATTAAAAGGTGTAAAGGTTAAGAAGAGGAAGACTCATTTACTTCATCTTGAAGACCCCTGCCCACAGGAGGAAGACTCATTTACTTCATCCTGAGACCCCTGCCCATGATCAGAAGGGGCACTGCGCAAATGCAAAGGACCTTCCGGTGATACACAGGTAACCAATGTACAGGGGGGTAATACAGAAAAATTGTACAAGGGAGTTAAAGGAATTCCTTTGCTTAAACAAAAGTGTTGTCTGTCTTAAGTACCTGCCATTGCCATCTTGCCAAGGCATTGATTACTGCTGGAGGGGAAGAAACAGATGCTAATTCTACTGACAAAAGCAGATGAAAGGTCCTGCTGATAGGTGGCAGGAGAGGCAGACTGGGTGACCAAGCCTTAAGACCATGACAAAAGCACAGGTGTTGGGTCCTACTGATAAGCGGCAGGAGAAGCAGACTGGGCGCCGACTAACCCTAAGTCCATGTCTGAAGATTAAAAGGTGTAAAGGTTAAGAAGAGGAAGACTCATTTACTTCATCTTGAAGACCCCTACCCACAGGAGGAAGACTCATTTACTTCATCCTGAGACCCCTGCCCATGACCAGAAGGGGCACTGCGCAAGTGCAAAGGACCTTCTGGCTCATTATAATACGAAGCGGGGATAGATAATACATATGTATAGGCGGATTGAGCAACCTCATGTCTATGTATACCTTAAGAGAATAAATGTAAAGGGACAACAACCCTGAGGTGTGCATGCTTTGCAGGAGCTATCCCCATGCACCTCAGCGCTGAATAAAAGCATACCTACTTTACAACTTTAAGTAGTTGTGGAGTCTATCCGCGCATCAATTTGGCGAGCCAGGCAGGAGGCCTCTGTCCGGCTGCAGGATCGGCCAAGGGGTGGACATCCTCGGCGCCACAGGCTGTTTGCCTGGAGGACCTCCACTTCTCGTCTACTCACTGCGGGGACAGACAACAACCTGTGCCGGCTGCGGAGAAACGGTATGCTTGGGGTTTTGGTAATTTGGGTTTTGATAATTTAGGTTTTGGTAATTTAGGTGGCCTGTAAGGTGTACGCGTGGCCCGGGGCTGCTGGTAAGGCGCGCAGAGACGTCTGGCGCACAGCGAAGTTCCCCTTGGTTGGTATGGCTTGCAAGCGGGGGGCTCGCCGACCGATAGAGCGGCTGCTAGCGATCCTGGGAGCGGATCGCGTGAGCCCGGGTTTTCGCTGTATCCCAAGTTTTGGGAGCCAGGACGGACCTGCTAGGGGGGCAGGTGAAGGGTAAGCGAACCCACCAGGTTTCTGCTGTATCTCAAATTCTGAGAACCGTAAGGAGGGTAAGCGGAACCATAGTGTGAGTGGGGGATCCCATGTGTAACTTTGTGTTTCTGTGTGACTGAGACGTAGCATAGCTACGAAGCGAGTGTGGAGTCCCAATCCGCGGTTCCGTGTCTCCATGAGGAGAGCGGCCGGAGACGGACGAAGTGTCTATGTTTTGTGGTCCTGTCTCTGCCCTGTGTATAAGATTAAAAGAAAAGAAAAAAAAAAAAAGAAGAAAAAAACACAAACTGGGAAAAAAATTGTAAAAATGTCAAAAAAAAAATTTAAGAGGCATGATTGCAAAGGAAATTTTGCTGTAACTGAAACTATGATCTAACAACAGGGGAGCTGATCTGCAGAACTCAGAGATATTGTACTGATCCCCTTAATATCGTAAAACTTGTGTGTAGGTGCTCTCATTTTCATAAGTGCATTTGCAGATCACTGAGAAAGAGAAGCTATAGAGATCTGTAAAAGATTGGCTGAAATGAGAGCCGGTCAAAACAAGGAAATTCTGAGGAAAAGCCCATTGGGTTACATTTTGGCACATTGGAAAGAACTGAGAGGGTCTTCTGGGGCCTCTGTAAACAAGAAAACATTGGTAAAATATTGTAACCAATGCTGACCTTCATATACTTTGGAAGATCAAGGAAAATGGCCCAAAAATGGAACTTTGAATTATGATACATTGTTATAATGTTGTTTTGAGGTGACAAGGAAAATGGAATGAAGTAATGTATGCAGATGTGACAGAGTGCAAAATTAATATACCTCTTCCTGATCCCTTAATTTTGGTTTTGGAAAAGGACAGGGAAAACTAAAAGCTAAAGAGATGTTGTTCAGATTGTGATACTAGGGAAAGATGTTCTTCTGTGGAACCGGATCTGTGTGTGTGCTATGGGGAGTCTGGACCCTGGAATTGAGACTGCCCTGGAGGGGAATGCCATGGGGCAGCTCCAGTGAATGAATTAGAACAAGAATGACATAAAAGCTAGAAAGAAGAGAGTTTATCCCCTCGTTGGGAGGGACCATTTCTTGTTCTTTTAACTACAGAAACGGCAATAAGAACTGCTGAAAAAGGGTGGACACACGGGTCATGAGTAAAAGGACCCATAAAGGAAAGTTGTGACTGAACCCGGAGACACCAAGCTGACCCTCAAGAGGACTCGGATAAGTAACTGAAGGAATTTATATTGACTCCTGTAAATTTGATATGGGAAATGCAGATATAGTTGAAATTATTTTAAGAGCCAAGTGTCCCAGTTGTTTGAAGTATATTATTACTGGTAGGGGAGACCACGAATAGTTTTTGAGAAATCAATTACAGTTCTTTTTGCATTCGGTGTGAAATTGCCACCTCGTTGGAATAGTTGTTGTGGGGTATACCTTTAACCTACCAGAGAGGGCAAGACCGGAGGGAGTCGGTGCTGCAGCTGAAAAGGTCTGCCAAGGGCTGCAACCCCTGGGGCTGTGACCGCTGAGCACTATGATCCTGACCGGACCTCTTTTGGTGTCGGTTCTGATAGGAACCATATGGGAAAATGCCGTGGCTTCTAAAAACATTCACAACAACTGTAGTGAATGCATTACCACAACTAGACAAGGGACAGTAACCTCTCAAATGCTGATCTACCACACCTTTTATGAATGCAAAGGAACAAAGACAGGCAGTTGCATATATAATCAAACTCAGTGAGGACAAATTCAGAAGCAGGAAGTTATAACCAATTCGAGTACCTCACTGTCAATAATTTTTGATGCATGTGATATTATAGATGATAATTTAGATACTAATTGTGGAAGTTTAGAGTGGAGGTGGTACTATAGTAGCCAACCAAAATATATTTGCCCAGGTGGATACCAATGTCACATAAATCCTGATGATGTACCTAGTCAATCGGCTAGATATCAGTCATCACACCTCTGTGGAAGAAAAGGATGGTCTTGTGTATGCTGGAATACTGCAGGCTGGGGATATGACTATCAATGTAAGACTCTATGAGGTTTAATAGCAGGAATAGCTGTACAACCCGTGCCTGCAAACCAGTAAATTTAACTGAAAAATTTGAAACAGAAAAAAAGTAACTAAAATTGGACTTAAAAAATATGGAACTGGAGAAGACCCAAATATGATTATTAGTATTAAGATCAAAAAAAAATATAAAGAGTCAATACAACATCATGTATTATCATGAAATGGAAACTGGAGTCCAATATGAAATTCCCACAGTTGCTAAAAAATCTCTTTGTAAAGCATTGAATGTAACTGTTGTGTTTTTGGGGGAACTAACCGGGGAGAGAGATGGCCCTGGGAGGCAATGGAGAGTAATATAAGTGACCCTGCAGTCTGGAAAAATCTAAAAGGGAACAAATGGACCAGGCCAACAATGGCAGATTGACTTTACAGAACTGCCAAGGAAGGGGGGTATAGGCATTTGTTACTAAATTGAATAATAATCAAATGGTTTGCTGTCTTGGATTTAAAGGACTCTTTCTTTGCTTAATATTGGCCAAAGAAAACCAGAATTTATTGGCTTTTGAATAAGGAAAATCCTGGCACTGTAAGAAAAACTCAACTAATTTGGACAGTATTACCTGAAGGGTTTAAAACCATTCCAACAAGTTTTGAAATCAGTTAACACTGGAACTAGAAACATGGAATCCACCCACTCAGAGGGACTCTGTTACAATATGTGAATGACCTATGTCTCGTTAATGGTGGGATTTATTGAATTTTCTGGGACTGAATGATTAAACTAATTCAAACCTGAGTTTCCTACCTAGGGTATGAAACAACAGGAGAACAGAGAAGTTGCAACTGCTAGAAAAGAAGCCATTTATCAAACGCCACGACCATCAACCATCAAGGAGTTCTGTACGTTCCTGGGAATGACTGCATGATGCAGACATGGATACACGATTATGGTGTTCTGGTAAGACCACTATATGAACTGTTAAAAGAAACCTCTCTCTTTGGAATAGACCGATTCTGTAGAGGAGGGCTTTAAAACAGAGCTAATGAGAACTGCAGCTCTCTGACTTCCAGATGTGACTAAATCATTTTGGCTATATTCCTATGAAGAGGGAATAGCTTTGGTCCTTGCTCAGAAGCTAGGACCCTATAAGAAGACAGTGGTGCATTTTTCAAAACAGCTGGATGAAGCAAGCAAAGGATAGCCCAGATGCCTAAGAGCTGTGGCTGCAGTTGTCATGAACATTGAAGAGGCTTGCAAATTTACCTTGGGACAAAAGATTACTGTACTAGTGTCTCATGTTGGATTAGCAGTTCTGGAACAGAAAGAAGCCCACTGGTTATCTCCTTCATGGTATTTTTGGTTTTTGTTTTTGAAAGAAACCTGGAACATGCTGAACAAGAGCCCTGGAACTGTCTAAAGACAAAAGGATAAATATTTGGACTGATTCTAAATATGCATTTGTGGTCCATGGACATGGTGATGGCTGAAAAGAATGAAAACTTAAAAAAAAAATATATATAAATACTCTGATCAGGAAACTGGAAATTATTTGGCCAATATTGAAGCCAAACAAGAAGCTGAATCCCTGATGGCAAACTAACAATTGAGAAATCTCAACCTAGATATTCAAAGGAGGATAGAAAATTGATTGAAGATCTCAAAGGACAGGAAAAAAAGGGGGTTGGGTTCAGATACATGATGGGCGAATTGTAATTCCCTGTAATCAACCCTGGAAGATACTTCAGGAGGAACCTAATAAAACTCATTGGGGTCGCAACTCTTTGTATAAATACTTAGACAGGCAAATTGTAGGAAGGAGAAAATAGAAATCAAATGGGTACAACTGAGGAGGAAGCTAACCAGGACAGTACTGGCAAATAAATTTTCCTGAGTTACCGAGAACAGGTTACGAATATTTGTTGGTGTTAATGGATACTTTTTCAGGGTGGCCAGAAGCATTCCCTTGTAGAATAAATAATGTAAGACAAGTAATTGGAACATCGTTGTATGATATACCTTGTTTTGGAGTACCAGAGGCAATTTCTTCCGACCGAGGCTCGCACTTTAGAGCAAAATAGTTACAAGAAACTAGCAAAAATTAGAAGCTGATTGGCAACCACATGTACCATACAGGCCCCAGGTCAGTGGGCAAGTAGAAAAGATGGTTCATCTGATCAAAACATCAGACTGGTAAAATATGTCAGGAAATTGGTACCAAGCCTTACCACTGGCTCTATTAAGGCTTTGAACTAAACCTCGGTCGAAAGAAAAGGCTAGACCATGTAGAATTTTATATGGAAGACCATATGGGGTCCAACAGGGAGTGCCTCTCCAAGTGGGAGAAGAAAACCATGTGGCTGGAACTCGAAGCAGAGGACTGGAGAGTCCAGTACATAATATACAACCTGGAGATTATGTACACATAAAATCTTTCAGACCCACAGAGGAAGAAGATCTCGAACCAAGGTGGAAGGGGCCGTTCCAAGTATTACTCACAACTTGCACTACTATCACAATTAGAGAACAAAGCGTCTGGATTCAAAAAAGGCTCCAAAAGCTCCCTGGAAAATCACATTGAGCGGTAATAACAGACAAATTTGTTAACACAATGTTGCAATTGTATTCAGAATATAAATCCAGGTATCATTTACTACCTGAATGAGATAAGGGCAGTACAAGTGCTGCGCATACTACATGAAGCTTGGCCTAATTAGGTGTATACCTGACTGCTAGTGTCCATTTGGTGTACACCCACAAGAGGCAACGGGCATCCTGTGGTTTACAATCACAGGGGACAGTGAGTATCTTGTGGTTTGGGTCTGCAAGACACAGTGGATGTCTTGTACAAAAGGTTTTACGCACGAGAGGCAGCGGGCGTCCTATGGTTTACAATCACAGGAGGCAGTGGGCATCTTGTGGTTAGGGTCCTGCAAGACACAGTGGGTGTCTTGTACAAAAGGTTTTAGGTGTAAAACAAGAGGCAGCGGGCGTCCTATGGTTTACAATCACAGGAGGCAGTGGGCATCTTGTGGTTAGGGTCCTGCAAGACACAGTGGGTGTCTTGTACAAAAGGTTTTAGGTGTAAAACAAGAGGCAGCGGGCGTCCTATGGTTTACAATCACAGGAGGCAGTGGGCATCTTGTGGTTAGGGTCCTGCAAGACACAGTGGGTGTCTTGTAGAAAAAGTTTTGGTTTTTAGGCAGCAGGCATCTGGTGGTTTGAGTCTTGCAAGATACAGTGGGTGTCTTGTAGAAAAGGGTTTTGAGGATTTCAAAGGTATGTGCTGCATGAACGTAATCTGACCATTCTGAATCAATCCATGCTAAACTGGGAAAACTGCAGGGGAATATGCAAAAGCTTAAAATTGTAGGAAGTGGATTGGATGAGGAGTTACTGAATGGTTCAGAGATATACTTAACCAAGGCCTTCTCCAGGTATAATTTTAACATGGATAGGTCTGTCATAAATAATAGAGTAAAAGAATTTACTCACTTTATAGAAAAAGGGGGAACTGATACACGGGTAACCAATGTACAGGGGGGTAATACAGAGAAATTGTACAAGGGAGTTAAAGGAATTCCTTTGCTTAAACAAAAGTATTGTCTGTCCTAAGTACCTGCCATTGCCACCTTGCCAAGGCATTGATTACTGCTGGAGGGGAAGAAGCAGATGCTAGTTCTGCTGACAAAAGCAGATGAAAGGTCCTGCTGAGAAGCCGGGGAGAAGCAGACTGGGCGATCAAGCCTTAAGACCATGACAAAAACACAGATGTTTGTTCCTATTGATAAGCGGCAGGAGAAGCGGACTGGGCGCCAACTAACCCTAAATCCATGTCTGAAGATTAAAAGGTGTAAAGGTTAAGAAGAGGAAGACTCATTTACTTCATCCTGAGACCCCTGCCCATGATCAGAAGGGGCACTGCGCAAGTGCAAAGGACCTTCCGGCTCATTATAATACGAAGCGGGGATAGATAATAAATATGTATAGGCGGATTGAGCAACCTCATGTCTATGTATACCTTAAGAGAATAAGTGTAAAGGGACAACAACCCTGAGGCGTGCATGCTTTGGAGGAGCTATCCCCATGCACCTCAGAGCTGAATAAAAGCATACCTACTTTACAACTTTAACTACTTGTGGAGTCTATCCGCGTATCACCAAAATGGACCCTAAAGGACTCTTTTGCATGATCTCTTTACTCTGCTGATTTTCCATTATCAGTCTCTCACTCACACACACTAGGGATCCCACAGACATACTCCACACAGTTACAACACTTGAAACAGACAGAGACTAAAATTCTATCAAACAAACCACAATTAATAACACAGTTATAATATCCTGTCACCAATACCAGAATCACAAGACCAAAATCCTTAATGTCACAAACCACAAGATCCAAAACAATTTCCACAAGACACCCCCTGCATCTTGCAGGACCCAAACCACAAGAAGCCCCCTGCTTCTTGTGGGTGTATACCAAACGGACGCTAGAAGCCCGGTATACGCCTTTACCTATGAGATTTCTTATCTCGATTTACAGAAGGCTTCCAAACCTTGCGTACGCTTACCAAACCAACCCAATTACCAATGTAGTCTTTATGCAAGGTGCCCCCTGCACCTTACAGACTATAGAAAAGAATACCATTTATGAAGATGGTCCTTGTCTGCTCCCACAGTGATCCGAATGAGTCGAGGGGTCCCTCCGGGAAAAATTCCCAAGGGCCTTAGGGAGCCCTGTCCTCAGCGGGTCCTGCAGCCGAGCAGAGAGGGTCCCATCTGGGGTGCCAAATTGATTCGCAGAAAACTCCAGGAACAAACTTGCCAACAAAGTTTTCAAGCTGACAAGCAGGTATTCTTTATTGCGGCGCCGGGAGACATGGGGGATAAATCCTCCTAACGTGTGTCTCTCTATTGCTACACAAGTCATCCTTATATAGTCCCTGGGCATACATACATTTTCATGAGGCTACGTATGGATTACATCACTTTCCAGAAAGCTCCCCGCATGCGTACAGAATTGTGGTGGTGGTCTCTGAGGGTCGTTTACTTCTTCCAACAATCTTCATCACTTCTGGCAGCCTTTGAAGCATGCGCAGTAGATGCTTATACCAGTTTAATTGGTTCGCTAGCACCAGAGACATAATAACCCTCCTATCCTCCTACTTCTCAGTTAGTTTACCCATAGACTATCCTGGACACCTGCTATTCCCAGATACTCCTTATCCCTGCGTCCTGTTTTTCTAGACTGTTTTTCGTAAGACCACATCAACTATAACGATTTATCTTGTGCCAGTATGTTCTCTAGCTGGACTCTATTTTTTCTATGTATTATGCACCTCAGTAATTTTCCACTGCTACTGTTACAAAGCCATCGAACTTAACATTGCTTAAAACTAATTCTAAAGGTTTATAAATTCCATTTTGTGATTTTGTGTTCCCCTTGTTTCAAAAGAAATCACCAGAACCAGAGAAGACATGGCAGATCGAACTTTCAGGACCCTTATGTATGAAATTGCGTTGGTCATAATTTGGACTCATACAATAACTGGTGTACGAGCTTGGGACCAGAATTTATACCTGAAATTAATGCAAAATGTTATTGAAGTTTTTAATCGTAGTGACTGTTGCGTGTGTGCACAGTTGCCTAAATCAGGAGAAAGCCTGGAACTCCCATTAATTGGAGTTCCAATTCCTAACACTGTTTCATGGAGAAATCTGTGGGTGAACACTAGCAATTTGTATTCAAACGAAAGGTTAAAATTTGGAATAGTTAATCCTAATCCAGGCAATAAATATTACACCTGTGCACAAAGATGTATTACACCAGGAACCAGGGTAGGAAACTATACTTGCTTAAATGCCACAGATGTAGGTCACCATTCAAATTATAGATGGTATCGTAGTTCAGTGGTGACCCGTTCCTAAAGGGAAAGGATGGTATTGGTTATGTGGAGAAAATTCTTATAAGACTTTACCCCCCAACTGGAAAGGGGCAGGCACCTTAGGTGCTATAATACCCAATTTTACTATTATCGACAGGTATCCTTCCGGAACCTGGATTAGAAGTTTTGTTAAACGGATTAAGCGAAGGTTTAACCCTATTATTGAACGGCACACTGCATTTCATAGTTTTGTGAGAGGGCTAATTCCATCTTTGGGAGTAAGTGAATTAGAGAAAGCAATTGTAAATATCTCAGCAACCATAGAGGAAATGGAAAGTAAAGACTTTGAAATGATGCAGGCAGAACAACAAGACATAACGAGCCTATCTAAAGTGGTATAAAACCGAATGGCTCCAGACATGTTATTGGCATCACAAAGAGGAGTTTGTTCCATAACCAATGAAAGTTGTTGTTCCTACATAGACCAAAGTGGCATAATTGAAATATATCTGGAGGAAATATGGAAACAAACTAAGATATTTCATGGGATGGCTGTGGATAACACCTCCTGTGGTTTCGAAGAAATATGGAAGAAGTTAACTTCATGGTTACCTAATGTCTCCTGGTTGAGGCAACTGGTTGCAAGAATATTGATGTTAATTATTTTAATATTGATTACTTGTGGTATGATGCAATGTTCCCTCTGGTGTTGCCTTTTCTGAGCTCATGCTCTGCCATGGAGGAGGGGAGGCCGGGAGGAAGGAGAGACAGGACACCTGACCCAGGCTAGCCAAAGAGGTATTCCATACCATAGCACATCATACCCAGGATGTAACCGGGAGAGACACGGAAGGGCTGGATCTCTGGGGGGATGGAGGAGGTATCAGTCGGTGCTCAGTTAGGCAGGGTGGGGTGAGTTATGGGTCGGTGGCTGGTGAGGTTTTGTATTCTCTTCACTTGTTATTGGCTTTATCATTATTATTTGTAGTAGTAGTAGCAGTAGTGATTTGTGTTATGCCTTAGTTATTAAACTGTTCTTATCTCAACCTGTGGGGGCTACATTCTTTGGATTCTCCTTCCTAACTCTCCGGGAGTCGGGGGAGCAAAGGGGGGAGTGAGTGAACGAGCTGTGTGGACTTGGCTTAAACCACAACACTACCACAGCTTGTAACCTTATAGTTCTATTCAACATGTATATAGGAGTCCCGTATTCCCAGGATGCATCTTTGGCCCAAGTTCCCGGATCATAATAAGAGATTATTCGTTCAGGTGGTCAGTCATTGTCTTTCCAATTAACAATTAGTACTTCTCTTTTATATCGTTTTCTCCTTAATAAAATAAACTAGGTCTGATCATTCCTAATATACATGATCCTATCCAATTTTGAGGTAAAAATGCAAAGGTTATTTTACCACATCCAATAATGTCCATCTGGAGTGGGCCAAACGTTTGGTATGTTAGTTCTATTAGTCCAGTTACTGAATTTTTTATTTATTTCTATAGGATTTCCCCATTTTTCCTTGTCTTTCTTTGTTCTGTTCCACATATAACCCACTTCACAAAGTAAATTTCCTATTGGTTTTACACCATTTTCTAAATTTTGCCAACAACTTTTTCAGATTATACTTGTTTGCAAGATCCATTGTTGTCCACTCTCTCTCCCTGTCCATCTCTCTCCCTGGTTAGTTCCCCCACAAACATAGCAGTTAGTTACGTTCAATGCTTTAGCTATATTTTCAGCAAGATTTACAAAGAGAATTTAGCAACTGCCGAAATTTCATATTGGACTCCAGTTTCCATTTCATGATAGAAGGAATTGAATAATAAATGATGTTGTATTGACTTTCTATATTTTTCTTTGATCTTAACACTAATAATCACACCTGGGTCTTCTCAGTTCCATATATCTTAAGTCCAATTTTAGTTACTTCTTTCTGTTTCCAATTTTTCAAATCTAAAATTTACTGGATTGCAGGCATGGGTTGTACAGCTACTGTTTGTTTGTATTATTGCTATTGAAGCTCATAGAGTCTTACACTGATAATCATATCCGTAGCCTGCAGTATCCCAGCATACACAAGACCATCCTTTTCTTCCACAGAGGTGTGATGACTGATACCTAGCTGTTTGACTAGATACATAATCAGGATTTATGTGACTTTGGTATCCACCTGGGCAAATATATTTTGGTTGGCTACTACAGTACCACCTCCACTCTAAGCTTCCACAATTAGTATCTAAATCATCATCTATAATATCACATGTATGAAAAATTATTGACAGTGAGGCGCTCAAATTGGTTATAACATCATTATAACTTATTCCAATTCATCTTCCTTCTTTTGAATTTGTTCTCATTTCTACCCAATACAAGGTTGGAAGTTCCTTTGGATCATAACACACAGTTTTGCTTGTTTTTCCTGACACAACTCATACTGGGATTGATTATATATGCAACTGCCTATCTTTGTTCCTTTGCATTCATAAACAGTGTGATAGACCAAGGTTTTAGAGGTTATCCTCCCTCTTCTAGTTGTGGTAATACATTCACTACAGTTGTTGTGAATGTTTTTAGAAGCCATGGCATTTTCCCATATGGTTCCTATCAGAACCGACACCAAAAGAGGTCCGGTCAGGATCACAACGCTCAGCGGTCACAGCCCCAGGGGTTGCAGCCCTCGGCAGACCTTTTCAGCTGCAGCACCAATTCCCTCCGGTCTTGCCCTCTCTGGTAGGTTAAAGGTATATTCCCCGTCGGCTATTAGGGCAATAGTATTTGACCCACAACAACTGTTCCAATGAGGTGGTGATTTCACACTGAATGCAAAAGAACTATAATTGATTCCTCAAAAATTGTTCATGGTCTCCCCTACGAGTAATAATACACTTCAAACAACTGGGACACTTGGCTCTTAAAATAATTTCAACTATATCTGCATTTCCCATATCAAATTTACAGGAGTCAATATGAATTTCTTCAGTTACTTATACAAGTCCTCTTGAGGTTCAGCTTGATGTCTCCGGGTTCAGTCACAAATTTCCATTCTCTTATGGGTCCTTTTACTCGAGACGCGTGTGTCCACCCTTTTTCAGCAGTTTTATCACCGTTTCTGTAGTTAAAAGAACAAGAAATGGTCCTTCCCAAAGAGGGGATAAACTGTCTTCTTTTCAGCTTTTTATTAGTATCCTGTCATTCTAGTTCTAATTCATTCACTGCAGCTGCCCCATGGCACTCCCCCCAGGGCAGTCTCACTTCCAGGGTCCAGACTCCCCATAGCACACACACCGACCTGGTTCCACAGAAGTAGAGCCTACTCCCCACCTCTGCTCAATATTCCTTCTCCACCTGTTTCAAAGCAACCACTTTCTTTTTTATACACTTTCCATGTTTCCTCCTTTACTCCCGGTCCACATTTCAGTCCTGTCTGTCAACATGTCTTTTTCCACTTGTTTGCCTACCCCGGCGCCCATCCCATGCTCAAACACAGGAGCTGCTCGAGCTCCCCTCCTTTCCCTTTGGTTTTCCTTAACTTTAAACATCTTTCCCCAGTATCACAATCTGAACAACATCTCTTCAGCTTAGCTTTCAGTTTTTCCTGTCCTTTTCCAAAGCCAAAATTAAGGGATCACGCAGAGGTATATTAATTTTGCATTCCGTCTGTCACATCTGCATACATTACTTCATTCCAGTTTTCTTGCCCCTCAAAAACAACATTAATTATAACACTGTATCGTAATTCAAAGTTCCATTTTTTTTTATATTTGTTTTTTTTGTAGGCTATTTTTCCTGATCTTCCAAAGTATATGAAGGTCAGCCTTGGTTACAATATTTTACCAATGTTTTCTTGTTTACAGAGGCCCCAGAAGACCCTCTCAGTTCTTTCCAATGTGCCAAAATGTAACCCAATGAGTTTTTCTTCAGAATTTCCTTGTTTGCACCAGCTCCCGTTTCAGCCAATCTTTTACAAATTTCTATAGCTTCTCTTTCTCAGTGATCTGCAAATACACTTATGAAAATATGAGAGCACCTACACACAAGTTTTATGATATTCTTAAGGGGATCAGTAAAATAATATCTCTGAGTTCTGCAGATCAGCTCCCCTGTTGTTAGATCATAATTTCAGTTCCAGTAACATTTCCTTTGCAACCAGGCCTCTTCAAATTTTCTTTGACATTTTTACAAATCCTTCCCCAGTTTTTCCTTCTAACTTTCCGGAAGTCCTCCGGGACTTTGTGGCTTTCTCCACAAAGTAACCTTTTTATTTCTGGTTCCAAAGGGTAACTGATTGGGTAACTATAATTTCCACTCGACAGTATTTCGTAAGAAAACCCGAGCAATATCTGCCCCACTGGCATCCTGAGTGTCTGTAAAAGTGGAATCTACACCGAGAGCACTGCCACAATATCCATGCAAAATGCCACACGTCACATACAGTTACACTCCCACAAGGCACACTGGGACATTCTGAGCTACTTAATAACTGTACACACACAAGAATGTACACAGGACAGAAAAATGTAGCGAGAGGGGCAACCGGACATTTCCCTCCCCACTTTTCTAAGCTGCTTATCCAGTCAGGACACACAGGTTTACAGAGGAAGGACAGGGAGACAGCAGCCAGGCCCTACTGCTCACACAGACAGGACACACAGGACCAAAAAACATAGACGCTTCGTCCGTCTCTGGCAGCTCTCCTCGTGGAGGCACGGAACCGCGGATTGGGACTTCACACTCGCTTCGTAGCTCTGCTACATCTCAGTCACACAGAAACACAAAGTTACACATGGCATCCCACACACTCACACTATGGTTCTGCTTACCCTTCTCCTGCTTCTTATGGTCCTGGCTCTCAGAATTTGAGATGCAGCGGAAACCTGGTGGGTTCATTTACCCTTCACCTGCTTCCCTTAGAAGGTCCGGGCTCCCAAAATTTTGGATGCAGCGAAAACCTGGACTCGCCCAATCCGCTCCCAGGATCAGTAGCAGCCGCTCTATCGGTCGGCGAGCCCCCCGCTTGCAAGCCATACCTACCAAGGGGAACTTCGCTTTGCACCAGACGTCTCTGCGCGCCTTACCAGCAGCCCCGGGCCAAGCATACGCCTTACAGGCCCCCTTAATTACCTGAATCCCAAGCATACTGTTTCTCCTCAGCCAGCACAGGTTGTTGTCTGTCCCCGCAGTGAGCAGATGAGAAGCGGAACTCATCCAGGCACCAAGGATGTCCACACCTCGGCTGATCCTGCAGCCGGACAGAGGCCTCCTGCCTGGCTCGCCAAATTGATGCGTGGATAGACTCCACAACTATTTAAAGTTGCAAAGTAGGTATGCTTTTATTGAGCAGTGAGGTGCATGGGGATAGCTCCTCCAAAGCATGCACACCTCAGGGTTGTTCTCCCTTTACATTTATTCTCTTAAGGTATACATAGACATGAGGTTGCTCAATCCACCTATACATATTTAGAATCTATCCCCGCTTCGTATTATAATGAGCCGGAAGGTCCTTTGCACCTGCTCAGTGCCCCTTCTGGTCATGGGCAGGGATCTCAGGATGAAGTAAATGAGTCTTCCTCTTCTTAAACTTTTCACCTTTTAATCTTCAGACATGGCCTTAGGGTTTGGTCCTCACCCAGTCTGCTTCTCCTGCGCTTATCAGTAGAACCAAACATCTGCTTTTGTCCCTTACCAGTAGAGCTAAGCATCTGCTTTTGTCCCTTATCAGTAGAACTAAGCATCTGCTTCTCCCCCTCAGCAGTAATCAATGCCTTGGCATGTTAGGTACTTAGGACAGACAATACTTTTGTTTAAGCAAAGGAATTCCTTTAACCCCCTTGTACAATTTCTTTGTATTGCTCCCCTGTACATTGGTTACCCCTGTATCAGAGTCTCATAGACACTGATTTAAAAGACTGTTTTTTCATGATACCTCTTGCTCCACAACATGCACAGCAATTTGCGTTTTCTGTGCCTTTGATCAATGCTGCAGAGCCACATAAAAGATATCATTGGAAAGTTTTGCCAGAAAGCATGAAAAACTGTCCTATGCTATGCCAGCAATTGGTAGCAGCAGTTTTAAGCCTTATACAAGAGTGTTTTGAGAATGTTTTAATCTATCATTATATGGATGACATTTTAATTGCTGCAGAATCGGAACAAACAGGCCAAAAAATGAAATGGCAAGTGATCCAAGCAGTCTCAACAGCACGATTCCAAATTACAGAAGAAAAAATGTAAGAAGCTCTACCCTGGAAATATTTAGGATGGAAAATATCCGAACAAGGCATTCAACCTCAGAATACCACCCTGCGCACAGGAATAAAGACTCTAAATGATTCACAAAAGCTCTTAGGAACCATAAAATGGATTCGTCCTCTCTTGGGAATATCGACGGAAGGGCTTAATCAACTCTTCAGATTATTGGAGGGGAATCCATGTTTAATGCCTCCTCAAACACTCACCTTCTCTGCACAAACCGCCCTTGATAAAGTGGTTATAAAATTAACCAGTCAAGGTGCTCATAGGCGAAAAATAAAACACACTATTAGCCTTTTCATTTTTTATTCATTTTTTCAACCCTATGGACTTTTAGCACAGTGGGTTCTTCAAGACACTTATCCACTGATTATTTTTGAATGGGTATTTTTGTCATATAATTTTGGAAAAACAGTTACAAGAACCATTGAAATGATAGCTACGGTCAGTCAGAAAGGAAGAGAGTGGTTATTGTCCTTAGATGGTATTGAACCTAATATTATCTATCTGCCTCTTTATACAAAACAACTAACCTTTTTAACTCACCAGTCTTTTGCTTTTCAGTGTGCTCTATCAGATTTTACAGGGCAAATTAGTATTCATTTCCCAGGACACAAAATTGTGCAATCCCTACATTCTCTTCCCCTTTTGCTTGCTTCACAATTAACTATTATGCCAATAACCAAGGCCCTCACAGTATACACTGACGGGTCTGGCAAGACAGGCCAAGCAGTAATAGTTTGAAAGATGCTGAAGGACACTGGAAAAATGATATACACGTTGTCACAGGATCACCTCAGGTAGTAGAACTCTCTGCTGTATTCCATGTTTTTAAATTATGGACTACTCCTATAAATATTATCACAGATTCCGCCAATGTGGCAGTCCTTGTTTCTAGGCTAGAACACGCTTTTCTGAAGGAAATTTCCAACAGAACATTCTTTGCCCTTCTCTGGGAGCTCAAGTGGCTCCTGGATTGCCGGCTACACCCATACTTTATATAGTATATACGCTCACATGCTTCTCTATCTGGACCTATAAGCGAGGGAAGTACACAGGCTGATAGGCTTGCAGGTCTTACGGTCTTACCTGACTGTTTTGCACAAGCTCGCTTATCCCATGAATTTTATCATCAAAATGCAAAAGCTCATGTGCTTTTCAGCTGACTCAAGACCAGGCGAGACAAATCATACAGTCGTCTCCTGATTGTCAACAAGTTTTGCCCACACCAATGACAGCCCTTTCTACACTAGGAGTTCCAAAAACCATAAAAACATATAATGACCCAGGTTATATAGCACACAAAACACAAGCATTTCCTCAGCAGCGGGGAATTCAACATGTCACAGGTATTCCACATTCTCCCACAGGCCAAGCCGTTACTGAACGCACATATAGCACCCTTAAAACTATGTTGAAGAAACAAGCCCTGGGGCAATGAGTTGGGGCGTTGCCGCGGCCAGGTGGAGGGGAGAAAACACCGATACAATGTAGGTTCACAAAATGCTCCGTTTATTGATTACAAGGCTGCTCTTAATATACTGTCTTACACGCGATCACGCATTACTTGATTGGCTGCTTCACTTTGCCCACGAGGGATACATGCTCCCCTTTACCTCTCCTGATTGGTTTCACACCTTCGCTTCAGCTTAGCGTTACATCATGCTTCTGCAATTACTGGCATCTTGTTATTGCATTACTGTTTTGCTGATCTTGACACTTCTTCCTCTTTTAACCTGGGGTCATAAGTTCACTTTCTTACAGCTTGCTGTAGGCCTGTTCAAGTGCCCATGCTCGACCCCCAACAGGGCGTTGAAAGCCAGAGGATGTGGGGGTTGTGAGAGGCTTTGCAGCATTATGATTGGACTATTTACCTGGAGAGTTTACAGGGGCCAATGAGATTGAACGTTGTATGTATGTGCAGGTTGGGAAAGTATCGAACGGGGATAAAATGGACTTGGCTGTAATAAAGGGGGATTTGAGTCTCTGCATCAACTTGAGTCCGTGTCATGAAATGCCACATATGTTTTTGACTTTCAGCCTGGAAACAACACTGATAACACCACTATTTTCAGTTGTTGATAAGTAATGTTTATTCTGATCAAGGACTTTCTGAGTCTCATGCTCTGCCAGAGAGGAGAGGAACCTGAGAGGAAGCAAAGACAGTACACGTGACCGAAATTAGCCACAGGGGTATTCCATATCACAGTACCACAGCACATCATGCCCAGTATATAAACTGGGGGCAGTTCCACGGAAGGGCTAGATCACTGCTCAGTCTGGGCTGGGAAATGGTCAGTGGGTGGTGAGCGGTTGTATTCTCTTCCCTTGTTATTTCCCTTATTATCATTATTGGTGGTAGCAGTAGTGGTTTTGTGTTATACCTTAGTTGATGAACTGCTCTTATCTCAGCCCATGGGAGTTACATTCTTTCCATTCTCCTCTCCATCCCTCTGAGAGCAGGGGGAGGAAGGGGGGTGAGTGAGCAAGTGGCTGCATGGTTCTGGGTTGCCGGCTGGGTTTAAACCGCAACAGCACTGAAGGAAATGAAGAAGCCAAAGACTCGAGTCTTTACCTTTCTTAATAAAAACTATACTCACATCCTCTGTTATAGAGTTTTGAGAAAGTCTACTCTACTCTTGTGAGAACTCACTTGAAGTATTCTGTGCAATTCTGGCGCCCTCAACATAAAAAGGACATGGAAAGTTGGGGCTGTTTAACCTGGAGAAGAGAAGGCTACATGGAGACCTCATAGCACCCTTCCAGTATCTGAAGGGGGCCTACAGGGATGCTGGTGAGGGACTCTTCATTAGGGACTGTAGTGATAGGACAAGGGGTAATGGGTTGAAACTTAAACAGCAGAGGTTTAGATTGGATATAAGGAAGAAATTCTTTACTGTGAGGGTGGTGAGGTAGTGGAATGGGTTGCCCAGGGAGGTTGTGAATGCTCCATCCCTTGCAGTGTTCAAGGCCGGGTTGGATGAAGCCTTGCGTGATATGGTTTAGTGTGAGGTGTTCCTGCTGATGGCAGGGGGGTTGGAACTAGATGATCTTAAGGTCCTTTCCAACCCTAACTATTCTATGACTCTATGATTCTACAGTATATTATCCACAAACTAGGTCTAATGAAAACATGCAGTAAGCTACAAAGGAACTACTGGGAATTCTGTTGACCATTTATCAAAAGAAAATGGCTAAAAGAAGAAATGCTTTATTAGGCTTCAATGCTCAAGAAAACCTCTCATGATGTGTCTTGGGTTACCAGTACTTTGGAGCTCTCAACCCAGCTGAATCACAACTTCATGGTTCTAACAAACTTTACCAAAAAAGACACAGAAAATGCAGGAAAATGCCAGGTGATTTTGGTGATCTTGAAAGAATTGTCTTGCAAATTTAGGAGTGATGTATCACACTCAAGGCACAAAAGCAGCCAACAGTGCCAAAACCTCTTGAGATTTTGTCAGCAGTAGTTCTGCTTTCCACCTGGTCTCACCAAGCAAAACTTTCACAGTGCTAAGAAGTTAAGGCAGTTCTTGGGGATCTTAGCAGCATCATACACTGCAGCTTTGGCTTGGCAGGGTGGCACCTCCCAGGTAATTTTCAGAAGCAAACCATCAGGAAGAATAATTTGGAAGTGGATGACATGACAAAAGGGTATGTTGACCATCCAGATCCTACATGACTTCTGGAGAAACTATCTGCTGATGATCATTATAGCATGTATTTTCTTTTCAAAGACTTGAGTGGCAGAGATGGGCATTTAGATGCCATAGAAGTGTTACATAGTAGGAAACAGCATATAATTGAGAGCAATGGCTATTTTCTGTAGATGCAGGAGTCCCGGACAACGCGGGATCAAGCGATTGCCAAATTTTATTCAGATACAATGCTCCTTTTATACCCTTACACCCTTATGTAACAGCCTTGGATACTGAGCTTTAATTGGTTAATCTAGAGGTTACTATCATTTACAGAGCTAATGTTTATAACTTGTTATAATTGCGATTAAATACCTTACTCTAAAAAGACAGTGGGAAACTACAACCTTGGCAGAGATCATTCTCTGCACGTTTTCAGTGGAAAATTACAGAGGCCTAACAGGACAATTGACCTTGCTTATGCCTGCCAAAAATCTTCTTACTTTACAGTAACAAGGCTCAGGGTATCGGGATCGCTCACTATGTGGCCTTGGCTCTTTAAGAATTCCCACAATTTTCACCAAAAAATAAATCCCCTTGAGGCACATAGCAAACTTCCCCATCTTCCTGCATTACACACCAAGTACACCCAGGTCCTTGAGAGAAAGAAATCCCATGAACAGGTTTGCCTTTACTTGAAGCAGAAATAACCCAGACTGTTTTTCCCATCAGACTCTTTATGTGCACCAAAGGACCTTAATCATAGAATCATAGAATAATTAAGGTTGGAGAGGACTTTAAGATCATCTAGTTCCAACCCCCCTGCCATAGACTGGGACACCTCACACTAAACCATGTGGCCCAAGACTCCATCCAACTCAGCCCTGAACACTGCCAGGTATGGAGCATTCGCCACTATTTGGGCAACCCATTCCAGTGCCTCACCACCCTCACAGTAAAGAATGTCTTCCTTGAATCTAATCTAAACTTCCCCTGTTTAAGTTTTAACCCATTAGCCCTTGTCCTGTCACTACAGTCCCTAATGAAGAGTTCCTCACCTGCATCCCTGTAGGCTCCCTTCAGATACTGGAAGGCTGCTATGAGGTCTCCACGCAGCCTTCTCTTCTCCAGGCTGAACAGCTCCAACTTTCTCAGCCTGTCTTCATACAGGAGGTGCTCCTGTCCCCTGATCATCCTCGTGGCCCTCCTCTTGACTTGTTCTAACAGTTCCATGTCCTTTTTATGTTGAGGACACCAGATCTGTACACAATGCTCCAAGTGAGGTCTCATGAGAGTAGAGTAAAGGGGCAGGATCACCTCCTTTGACCTGCTGGTCACGCTCCTTTTGATATAGCCCATAATACGGTCAGCTTTCTGGGCTGCGAGTGCATGCTGGCAGCTCATGTTCATTTTCTCATCGACCCAAACCCCCAAGTCCTTCTCTGTAGGACTGCTCTGAAATCTGAATTCCTGGGATTGATTCGACCCAGGTGTAGGACCTTGCACTTGGCATGGTTAAACTTCATAAGGTTGGCATCAGCTCACCTCACAAGCATGTCAAGTTCCCTCTGGATGGCATTTCTTCCCTCCAGCATAACCACACAGCTTGGTGTCATCAGGAAATTTGCTGAGGGCACACTCAATCCCACTGTCCATGTCACCAACAAAGGTATTGAACAAGACCAGTCCCAACACCGATCCCTGAGGAACACCACTTGTTACTGTTCTCCAACTGGACATTGAGCCATTGACCACAACCCTTTTCCGTGGGGCCATCCAGTCAGTTCTTATCCACCTAGTGTCCATCTATCAAATTGATGTCTCTCCAACTTAGAGACAAGGATATTGTGCAGGACAGTGTCAAACACTTTGCACAAGTCCGGGTAGATGATGTCAGCCTCTCTGGCCCTATCAGTTCTGTAAATCCCCTTCTACAGTGCATAAATTTCTGATTGGGCTGCGCCAGGCCTGTTGGCAGATCCTCTAGTGTTGACCAACCAGGTGGCCTTTGCTAAATGTATACCCTAATGTTTGAAAGTCTCTCAGTGTAGTTTTTAACAGCCCATTGTACCGTTTGATTTTCCCAGAGGCTGGTGTATAATAGGGAGTGTGATATATCCACTCAATGGCATGCTCTTCAGCCCAAGTGTCTATAATGTCATTCCGGACATGAGTCCCACTGTCTGACTCATTTCTTTCTGGGATGCTGTCTTGCCACAAGACTCGTTTCTCAAGGCCCAGGATAGTGTTCCAGGCAGTGGTGTGGGGCATAGCGTATGTTTTCCACCCATCTGGTAGTTGCTTCCACCATCATAAGCACATGGCGCTTGCCTTGGCGGATCTGTGTGAGAGAGGGACAGCATCCCTGGGGTTCTTGGGGTGGCAGGGGCCATTGGGAGCTGGCTGAGAAGCAGCACCCATGAGCCAGCATGGGTCCTGCTGGGGGACCCATGTGTGTTTGGGCAGGGAGTCACTACCCCATGGCTCTGCCTGGTGGGTGGTTGCAGACTGGGGGGTTTGATGCCTCCAGGGGTTAGCCTTAATGAAAAGGGCCATGCCCCCTGTTTTGGCACTGGCATTTGTCAGCTGGGTGGAAAATTAGCAGGGCTGAAAAATGGGTTGGGGTCAGACCCACTGGGGGCCATTGGGGACCCCATGGCATGGCAACTAGCCCCAGTGGCATGTGGGGGTGAATGCTGGAAGGGATCTGGAATGAGATTGCCGAGACAGACATGAGATGTAGGCGGTGGGACACATCATTCCCATACCCCAACCTCTGTGGTACCATGAAAGTGGTGATGTAGGATGTAGGGGGACTATTTCTGCATTTGATCAATGGGGGTCTGCAGGGCCCCCTTATCCTCTCACCAAGCCAAGAGGTCTGCTAATAACATGGGGGGCCATTCATCAACCAAGGAGGTAATTGCATTACCACAAAGGCTGTGGCACCTCCCCAGGCTTTTGTGCTCCTTGCCCTAACAGGGGATGGGGACATCTGTGGTGATGCAGACAAGTCCCTTTGTCAGCAGGATGGGCACTGTCTACCCATCCTGTGTGGCCCCCAAAATAATGGTGAGCCACTTTCATTAGCCATCTGTCATGGGTTCAGCAGTAGCTCATGCTCTGCCAGGGAGGAGGGAGAGATAGGGTGCCTGGTCTGGGCTAGTCGGGGAGGTATTCCATACCACAGCACGTCCTGCTCGGGGAGGGGACTGGAAGTTGGCCGGGAGGGAAGGAGTTAACACGCCAGGCTGGGCTCAGGGAGGCAACTGGAAGCTGGCCAGGAGGGGATGGGGGAGCTCTCTCTCTCTTCCGGGGCTGGCCTCGTGGTGGCGGGTGGTGGGTGGTATCGTATTCTCTCTCCCTGTTTGTCTCCTCTAACATTGATTTGTTATTGGTACCGGTAGTTATTTCTGTTATACCTTGATTGCTGGACTGATTTTACCTCGATCCGTGGGAGTTGTATTCCTCTGGCTCTCCTTCCCATCCCTCCGGGAGTGGGAAGGTGAGGGGGGGGGAGGGGAAACAAAGGGGGAACTGTGCAGATTTAGTTTAAACCACGACAGTTTTTGGTGCCCAACGTGGGGCCCGAACCCACGAAATAACAACAAATATGACAAGATTTATAGCAATTTGTCACAATGCTGTTTTATTGGCTCTCACAGTTTTTTCTCTTGATCTCACGGTTTCAGGATTTTACCAATTACTTTTCATATATATTAGCTGTGTTAGTGTGTTGGGGGTCGAGCATGGGCACTTGAACAGGCCTACAGCAAGCTGTGAGAAAGTGAACTTATGACCCCAGGTTAAAAGAAGAAGAAGTGTCAAGATCAGCAAAACAGGAATGCAATAACAGGATGCCAGTAATTGCAGAAGCATGATGTAAGGCTAAGCTGAAGCAAAGGTGTGAAACCAATCAGGAGAGGTAAAGGGGAGCGTGTATCCCTCGTGGGCAAAGCGAAGCAGCCAATCAAGTAATGCGTGATCGCGTGTAAGACAGTATATTAAGAGCAGCCTTGTAATCAATAAACGGAGCATTTTGTGAACCTACATCGTATCGGTGTTTTCTCCCCTCCACCTGGCCGCGGCATTAGTGTTTATCAAGTATGGGGTTTGGGCTAAGGTTCTCGTCTCATTGTACTTTATGTTAATGACTTGTAATACAATAGAAGCATTGATCATGAAACTGATCTGGTTTATGCTCCCGGTATGGTCACCAACTTTATATTTTGGGAGGTATATAATAGAAGTGCTTAGCAATTTCACATCTTTTTTCTCCTTCTCGGGTGGTCAACCTGTGAAGGAGACATTCTTCTATCCTCCCAGTGTTCTCTCCAGACGGTCTACAACATCATTTGAGGGTTTTGAAGTTTTTGAATGGCCTTTTAATACTGTTGAGACTTGTATGCTGATTGTGATGGGGATCACCATAGTAGCACGCATACAGAGTGTGTTTTGCTCACAGTTATTTCATCTGATTTCAAGAGTTAAGCGGAGTCAGGTCTGGTCCTGTATTGGGGTTAAACGACAAAATAGGAGGACCAGGAGATCTTCCCAGAGGCTGGACAGTCATGAGTGGCAGGGTGTGTGGGATAGTATGGGCAAGCATCTAGGTCAGTGGGCCCCTCCAGTACTTTGGAATTTTACTCCCGAACAAGTGAAGAATCCGGAAGAATTAGTAAAACACCTAAATGAGGTGTGTTGTCATCCTGGCCATACCAGAGATGGACAAATTACAGCAACGTGCTGGGGCTTGGCCTATGCTTATAGGGCCTTGATCAACACTATCCAACACCTTCAAAAGGAAAAAAATGTCCCTGGATCTGAGAGCAACACAGAAGTCAGCGCAGCTGTTCCAACTCCAAGTACAGCAGCTAAACCATCCCCAGCAGCAAGTACAGTTGCTACCCAAACTTCAGCTGTGACAGACAGTGCAGCTACCCCAGTAACGAGTACAGGGGCTATTCAACCCTCGACTGTGACAGACAGTGCAGCTACCCCAGCAACAAGTACAGTTGCTACTCAAACTACAGTGATAATCACTGCAGCTGAACTAGAGGACCAATTCGTACCAATATTGGTTGCTCCTGTACACAAGAGAAAAACCAGAAAGGAGGCAAGAAGGAAGAGGCAGGATGAAGAAACTATGCATCCAGTACCTGGTCTAGTATCTGATCAGGGGTCATCATCACACGACGAAGAAGAAGAGGTGACTTCTCGATCTCGGACCTCAGCTGAGCTGCGGAATATGAGAAAAGATTTCACCCGTCAATCAGGGGCGCACACCATCACCTGGCTGCTCCGATGTTGGGATAATGGGGCCGATGGTCACGAACTATCAGGTACAGAAGCCAAGCAGCTGGGGTCACTTGCTAGAGAAGGGGGAATTGACAAAGCAATTGCAAGAGAGAAAAAGTCCCTCAGTCTTTGGAGGCGGCTTTTGGCAGCTGTGAAAGAAAGGTTCCCATACAAGGATGATGTTATGAGTTGTTCAGTCAAGTGGACTACTATAGACAAAGGCATCCAGTCCCTGAGGGAATCAGCTATCGTAGAGATGATCTACCACACCAAGCCGAATAATGGGAATGTACTCATAGACCCAGATGAAGTCGAATGCACACGACCCATGTGGTGAAAACTTACACGAAACGCACCGTCGTCATATGCCCATCCATTGGCAACGGTAACCTGGAATGACATAGTACCACCAACAGTGGATGAAATGGTTCATAAACTCCGAGAATTCGAAGACAATCTTACCCCTTCCATCATCTCAGCTGTGGAAAAACTGTCTCATGATCTCAAACAGTTGAGGGATGATCTGTCTGATTTATCTAGCTCCTCACGTGTGCCAACATGCGTTTCAGATATTAACAAAAGGCATCCTATTGCTCAAGAGAGAAAATATATAAGATACACACCACGGACCACCCTATGGTTTTACCTGTGGGATCACGGAGAAGACATGACAAACTGGGATGGACAACCTACTTCAGCCTTGGAGGAACGTGTGAGTGAATTGAAGAGAGGAGCAAGGGCCATGACTGATTGCCCCATGAGAGCTGCAGCTTCAGTCTCTGGTGAACAGGTTCCCAGATGGAGTGGAAGAGCTGATTTTACTCCAGCTCCTGTGATAACAAAGAATAATCCCTGTCTACAAGACATAAGTGAACAATCTTCTGATGATTATTAGAGGGGCCCTGCCTCCAGCCAGGTGGAGGTAGGGGACAATCGTATTTACTGGACTGTGTGGATCAGATGGCCTGGCACATCAGCCCCACAGAAGTATAAGGCTCTAGTTGACACCGGTGCACAGTGTACCCTGATGCCATCGAACTGTCAAGGGGTGGAACCCATCTATATTTCTGGAGTGACAGGAGGTCCCAAGAGTTGACTGTACTAGAGGCTGAAATTAGCCTGACTGGGAAGAAATGGCAAAAGCACCCCATTGTGACTGGTCCAGAGGCTCTATGCATCCTCGGCATGGACTACCTCAGGAGAGGGTACTTCAAAGACCCAAAAGGGTACCGGTGGGCTTTTGGTATTGCTGCTTTGGAGACTGAGGAAATTGAGCAGCTGTCCACCTTGCCTGGTCTCTCAGAGGATCCTTCTGTTGTGGGGTTGCTGAAAGTCGAAGAACAACAAGTGCCAATTGCGACCACAACAGTGCACCGGCGGCAATATCGCACCAATTGAGACTCCCTGATTCCCATCCATAATCTAATCCGTAGACTTGAAAGGCAGGGAGTGATCAGCAGGACCCGCTCACCTTTTAATAGCCCCATATGGGCAGTGCGAAAGTCTAATGGAGAGTAGAGACTAACAGTAGACTATCGTGGCCTGAATGAAGTCACACCACCATTGAGTGCTGCCGTGCCGGACATGTTAGAGCTGCAGTATGAATTAGAGTCAAAGGCAGCCAAGTGGTATGCCACGATTGATATTGCCAATGCATTTTTCTCAATTCCTTTGTCGGCAGAGTGCAGGCCACAGTTCGCTTTTACTTGGAGGGGTGTCCAGTTCACTTGGAACCGACTGCCCCAGGGGTGGAAACACAGCCCCACCATCTGCCATGGACTGATCCAGACTGCACTGGAACAGGGGCAAGCTCCAGAACACTTGCAATACATCGATGACATTATTGTGTGGGGTGATACAGCTGAAGAAGTTTTTGAGAAAGGGAGGGAAATAATCCAAATCCTGCTGAAAGCCGGTTTTGCCATAAAACGGAATAAAGTCAAGGGACCTGCACGGGAAATTCAATTTTGGGGAATAAAATGGCAAGATGGATGTAGACATATTCCTACAGAAGTAATCAATAAGATAACAGCAATGTCTCCACCAACTGATAAGAAAGAAACACAAGCTTTCTTGGGTGCTGTGGTGTTCTGCAGAATGCACATTCCAAATTACAGTTCAATCATAAGCCCTCTCTATCATGTGACCTGGAAAAAGAATGATTTCAAACGGGGTCCTGAGCAACAACAAGCCTTCGAGCAAATTAAACGCGAGATAGTTCAGGCAGTGGCCCTTGGACCAGTCCGGACCGGTCCAGATGTGAAAAATGTCCTGTACACTGCAGCTGGGGAGAATGGTCCTACCTGGAGTCTTTGGCAGAAAACTCCAGGGGAGACTCGAGGTCGACCCCTTGGTTTTTGGAGTCGGGGACACAAAGGCTCGGAGGCCAGCTATACCCCAACAGAGAAAGAGATATTGGCAGCTTATGAAGGGGTTCGAGCTTCTTCGGAGGTGATTGGCACTGATGCACAGCTCCTTTTGGCATCCCGCTTGCCAGTGCTGGGCTGGATGTTCAAAGGCAGGGTCTCCTCTACACATCATGCAACTGATGCTACTTGGAGTAAATGGGCTGCACTAATTACACAAGGAGCTCGGATAGGAAATCCCAGTCCTCCAGGCATTCTGGAAGTCATCATGGACTGGCCAGAGGGCAAGGATTTTGGAATGTCACCAGAGAAGGAGGTGATGCGTGCCGAAGAGGCACCACCATATAATAATTTGTCAGAAAGTGAAAAGCAGTATGCCTTATTCACTGATGGGTCCTGCCGTATTGTGGGAAAGCATCGGAGATGGAAGGCAGCTGTATGGAGTCCTCAATGACAAGTTGCTGAAACCGCTGAAGGAGAGGGTGAATCGAGTCAGTTTGCCGAGGTGAAAGCCATCCAGCTGGCCCTGGACATTTCTGAGCGAGAAAGGTGGCCAGTACTCTACCTTTATACTGACTCATGGATGGTGGCAAATGCCCTATGGGGGTAGTTGCAGCAATGGAAGCAGAGCAACTGGCAACGCAGAGGTAAACCCATCTGGGCTGCTGCATTATGGCAAGATATTGCTGCCCGGGTGCAGAAGCTGGTGCTGAGGGTACGCCATGTAGATGCCCACATACCTAAGAATCGGGCCACTGAGGAACACCACAATAACCAACAAGTGGATAAAGCTGCTAAGATTGAAGTAGCTCAGATGGACTTAGATTGGCAACATAAAGGCAAATTATTTTTGGCCCGGTGGGCCCATGACACTTCAGGCCATCAGGGCAGAGACGCAACGTACAAATGGGCTCGTGATCGGGGGTGGACTTGACACTATCGCCCAGGTTATTCATGAGTGTGAGACATGTGCTGCAATTAAACAAGCTAAATGGTTAAAACCTCTTTGGTGTGGAGGACGATGGCTGAAGTATAAATATGGGGAGGCCTGGCAAATTGACTATATCACACTCCCCCCAACCCGCCAAAGCAAGCGCTATGTGCTTACCATGGTGGAAACAACCACAGGATGGCTGGAAACATATGCTGTGCCCCACGCCACTGCCCGGAACACTATCCTGGGCCTTGAGAACCAGATTTTGTGGCGACATGGCACCCCAGAGAGAATTGAGTCAGACAATGGGACTCATTTTTGGAACAACCTTATAGGCACTTGGGCCAAAGAACATGGCATTGAGTGGGTATATCACATCCCCTATCATGCACCAGCCTCTGGGAAAAACGGTACAATGGGCTGTTAAAAACTACACTGAGAGCAATGGGTGGGGGAACTTTCAAGCATTGGGATACACATTTACCAAAGGCCACCTGGTTGGTCAACACCAGAGGATCTGCTAACAGGGCTGGCCCAGCCCAGTCAGAACTTTTACAGGTTGTAGAGGGGGACAAGGTCCCTGTAGTGCACATGAGAAATTTGCTAGGGAAGACAGTCTGGGTTACTCCTGTTTCAGGCCAAGGCAAACCCACTCATGGGATTGCTTTTGCTCAAGGACCCGGATATACTTGGTGGGTAATGAAGGAAGATGGGGAAGTCCGATGTATACCTCAAGGGGATTTGATTTTAGGGGAAAACAGCCAATGAACTTAATTATACGTTGTTGCTTGCTGTGTAATATTTTTATAGTCCATCAACTAGATGTCTTCAGGTCACCAGCGACTGGCCCTGACTTCCCTCTAACCATTGTCCCAACAGAGAATGAACTTTGATAGAACCAGATGAGTTCTGCAGTAAAGGGATGATCAACATCGGCAGGCAACAATCCAGCACTGCACACAGACTTTCCTGCTACAAAAGACTATTACAAACTTAACATCATGGACCAAATGGACTCAATAGCATTATAGGGATTGGTCCATGTATTAAGAAATGATTTCTTTCTCTCTGTCTGGGTGTACGCTGATGTATATATATATATATGTATATGATGGTATATTGAAAATGTGGGATCTGAGCATGACGTGAATGGTATGGAATAAGGGGTGGATAATGTCATGGGTTCAGCAGTAGCTCATGCTCTGCCAGGGAGGAGGGAGAGATAGGGCGCCTGGTCTGGGCTAGTCGGGGAGGTATTCCATACCACAGCACGTCCTGCTCGGGGAGGGGACTGGAAGTTGGCCGGGAGGGAAGGAGTTAACACGCCGGGCTGGGCTCAGGGAGGCAACTGGAAGCTGGCTAGGAGGGGAGGGGGGAAGCTCTTTCTCTCTTCCGGGGCTGGCCTCGTGGTGGCGGGTGGTATCGTATTCTCTCTCCCTGTTTGTCTCTAACATTGATTTGTTATTGGTACCGGTAGTTATTTCTGTTATACCTTGATTGCTGGACTGATTTTACCTCGATCCGTGGGAGTTGTATTCCTCTGGCTCTCCTTCCCATCCCTCCAGGAGTGGGAAGGTGAGGGGGGGGGGAGGGGAAACAAAGGGGGAACTGTGCAGATTTAGTTTAAACCACGACACCATCACAGCCAGGGACAGGGGAAGTGAAAAGTCCATGGTTTATTCATCAGGGGCTGGGACCCAGCAAACTTGTTGGCAGCTGCTGGGATAATGGGGAGTCCTTGAATCTCGCCCCCCTGAGGTGATGGGGCTATGTTCATGTCCAGGTTGGACAAGGCCTTGAGCAATCTGATCTATTGGAAGTTGTCCCTGCCCATGGTAGGGGGATTGGAGTAACTAGATGATGTTATAGTCCTTTCCAACCCAAACCATTCTGTGATTCTATGATTCTGTCGTGCTGGCAGCCCCTGAGCAGGGCTGGCGAGGGACTTCTGGCAGATACTGAGTTGATATCTTTGCCTTTTTCCCAGAAGGATAAACTCCTCTTCCCCTTTCTGACTGGGCAAACACCACAGACACAAATAAAAACAAAATTATATAAAAAAGGAAGATAAATTAACTCAAACTCAGTAAAGGAATAAAAAGAATGCATTTTTTAGACTTATGTGAAGAAGCCAAACCAGTATTGGGGCCATAAATTAGGGATTCTGGAGGATGACTGTGAGTGACAGATTTGTTTGAGGGGTGAAGCATGGCCATGACAGCCTTCCCTGGCCAAATGGATGGCTTTCTGATACCACCTATGCCCTGCCACCTTGTAAGAGGAATAAATACAGGGTGAGATGGGATGGGGCAGGATGGGATGCTTGTCCCTTTTTCCTGCTGCAGCCACCAGCCGCTGCCTAGATCATTGCCCTGAGGTGCCATGGGGCAGAGCAAGGCTGTGGGGCTATTTGAGGATGCTGAGTTTTAAAAGGATCTGGTGGCTATGGGAACCATGCTTGGTTCACAGAGCCCTGGTGACCACATGTCCCCTTGCCCCATGGCCTCACTGTGGGGGGTGGTGCTGGTCCAGGGTCTCCATTGGGGGTACTTGAAGGGAATTTGGGGTCAGGTCCCTTGGGAGGAGGTGCCAAAGGCCTTTAGGAATTCAGGGGGCTGCTGGGGGGATCTGTGGGGTTGGGAGTCTCTCTGGAGACTCTTTGGGGAGTCTCTTTCTATGGGGCTCTAGGAGTATTTTTAAGAGAGAGAACCTCTCCATGGGGAGGTTATAGGGTGAGTCCCTCCAGAAAGGTTATGAGAGGAGTCCCTCTTCTGAGGGGGTTAAAGGGGAGTCTGTCTATAACTTTTAGGGGATGGTCTCTCTCTATGTGGCTCTGAAAGGGGGTAACAGAGAGTCTTTCTAGGATGCTCTGAGATTTTGTGGGGAGATTCTTCATAGGGAGCTCCAAGAGTTGGGTTGGAGACTTGTCTCTCCCGGTCTACTGAGCATCTACATCCCAACTGAGAGTGTACCTGGTGCCCCATCCCACCAATAGCTCTATTGATGAGAACCCCCTTCCAGAATGACAGGGTGTGCCCCACTCACAGGCACAGCACTGCTCTCCCAGTCACCCTGGAGTCCTGCCTGCATGCCCCATACTTGAACATGGAGAGACAGATCTCCCCTTGGGGGCAGCCAGTACCTGCAGCAGCAGTGGGGACAAGGTGGGGGCTGTGCCCACAGGGAGTGAGGATCCCCATGGATTCACCTTTCACCCTTTTTTCTCTTCTGTGTGTAGCCAGAAGGGATGCCCATAAACCACATCCCCATCATGGCCAAGCAAGTGCTGGACCTGTACATGCTCTACCAGCTGGTGACAGACAAGAGTGGCCTGATCAAAATCATCAACAAGAAGATATTATGGTGGGAGATGATCAAGGGCCTCAACCTACCTACCTCCATCACGAGTGCTGCCTTCATCCTCCACACACAGTGAGAGACTGGCAGTAGCAGCGGGTGGAAGGCACCCACTCTGGGGCACCTGCTGTCTCAGATGTCCCAGACCCCCTGCTGTGGTGCAGCATGGGGTGCCCCAAAGGGGGATGGAGGGCTCTGCCCCTTCCCAGATGCCATCCCTACTCTTGTTCCTGCTCAGCATAGGGCTAACTGGGAGGCACATGGTGCTGGGTCTCATCCTGGCTCTCTCCCCATGCAGATATGTGAAGTACCTGTACTCCTATGAATGAGAGAAGTGGACACTCAGCTCTCCCAGGGAGTTCCAAGCTGCCATCAACAGCAACCGGCAAGAGGGACAGAGGCAGACTTTAGGCATGGTGCTCTTCAACTACTTGCCACCTTGCACCCCAACCCTGTTGGGCTCCCAGGAATACCTTTGCCGTCTTTCAGCATCTCAACACATAGCTGTGGCCATCTCAGCAAAATGCATGCTTTCGTAATGAAAGGTGGGTAAGGACCATGGCTGCCCTGCAGCAGGAATCTCCCCCAGGGATGGACACCACTATGGCAGAAGGTGTTCCCCAGCTGCTCTTGCCCTTTTTGCTTGGGGAAAAAAGGAAAAATTTTGTTCATATAGTCACTCTCTGGGACTGGGAAAGTTTAATTTCTCCTGGTTTTGGAGAAAGACCAAACCCACATGCTGGGGGTGGTAGCTCCCCTTGGCTACTGGGATGGAGGTGGCATCGGCTGGGGATAAACCGTAGTGTGTCAAAACTTATTTATCATAAGCATTCATTTTTTTCAGATCAATAGTCACTCAACACAATGTTGATTTATTTGCTTTCAGAATTGTTGAGCTTGGTCTCAGAGTTTCACCATGTCACACCATACTTGCAGCTAGTGTTTGCTATTTTAGCATTTATCACAATTTGCTTTTATTTGGAGGGGTGTCCAGTATATTTGGAACTGACTACCCCAGGGGTGGAAACACAGCCCTACCATCTGCCATGGACTGATCCAGACTGCACTGGAACAGGGGCAAGCTCTAGAACACCTGCAATACATTTATGACATTATCATGTGGGGTGATGCAGCAGCAGAAATTTTTGAGAAAGGGAGGAAAATAATCCAAATCCTGATAAAAGCAGGTTTTGCCATAAACTGGAGTAGGATCAAGGGACCTGCACAGGAGATTCAATTTTGGGGAATAAAATGGCAAGATGGATGTCTCCAGATCCCCACAGATATGATCAACAAGATAACAGCAGTGTCTCCACCAGCTAACAACAAAGAAATACAAACTTTCTTGGGTGTTGTGGGGTTCTGGAGAATGCACATCCTAAATTAGTTTGATTGTAAGCCCTCTCTATCACATGACCCAGAATAAGAATGATTTCAAATGGGGCCCTGAACAACAACAAGCCTTTGAACAAATTAAATGAGAGATAGTTCATGCAGTAGCCCTCGGACCGGTCCGGACCGGGACAGATGTAAAAAATGCAATCTACACTGCAGCTGGGGAGAATGGTCCTACCTGGAGCCTCTGGCAGAAAACTGCAGGGGAGACTCGAGGTCGACCCCTTGGCTTTTGGAATCGGGGGTATAGAGGATCTGAGGCCAGCTATACCCCAACTGAAAAAGAGATACTGGCAGCCTACTGATTCGGAGAAAACTCCAGGAACAAACTTGCCAACAAAGTTTTCAACTTGACAAGCAGGTATTCTTTATTGCAGCACCAGGAGACACGGGGGATAGTTCCTCCTAACGTGTGTTCCCATATTGCTACACAGGCTGTCCTTATATTCCCTGGGCATACATACATATTCATGAGGCTACGTATGGATTACTTTATTTTCCAGAAAGCTCCCCGCATGCGTACAGAACTGTGGTGGTGGTCTCTGAGGGTCATTTACTTCTTCCAACAATCTTCATCACTTCTGGCAGCCTTTGAAGCACACGCAGTAGATGCTTATAACAGTTTAATTGGTTCGTTAGCACCAGACACATAATAATCCTCCTATCCTCCTACTTATCAGTTAGTTTAACTGTAGCCCATCCAGGACACCTGCCATTCCCATGTACTCCTTATCCCTGTGTCCTGTTCTTCTAGACTGTTTTTCTTAAAACTATGTCAACTACAATGATTTATCTTGTACAAGAATTCTCAGTATGTTCTCTATCTGTACTCTATTTTTTTTCTGTGTATCATGCACCTCAGTAATTTTCCATTGCTACTGTTACAAAGCCATCAAACTTAACATTGCTTAAAACTATTTCTAAAGGTTTATATATTCCATTTTGTGCCCCCCTTGTTTCACTATGAAGGGGTTTGAGCTGCTTCAGAAGTGATTGGCACTGAAGCACAGCTCCTCCTGTCACCCTGCTTGCCCATGATGGGCTGGATGTTCAAAGGCAGGTTCTCCTCTACACATCATGCAACCCATGCTACATGGAGTAAGTGAGCTGCACTAATTACACAACGAGCTTGAATAGGAAATCCCAGTCATCCAGGAATTCTAGAAGTCATCATGGACTGGCCAGAAGACAAAGATTTTGGAATGCCACCAGAGGAGGAGGTGACACATTCTGAAGAGGCCCCATCATACAACAACTACCAGAAAGGGAGAAGTAATATGCTTTGTTTGCTGATGAGTCCTGCTGTATTGTGGGAAAGCATAGGAGATGGAAAGCAGCCGTATGGAGTCCCCTATGGCAAGTTGCATAAACTGCTGAAGGAGAGGGTGAATCGAGTCAGTTTACTGAGATGAAAGCCATCCAGCTGGCCTTGGACATTGCTGAACAAAAAAAAGGCCAATACTTTATACTGACTCATGGATGTTAGCAAGTGCCCTATGGGGGTAGTTGCAGCAATGGAAGCAGAGCAACTGACAACACAGAGGTAATCCCATCTGGGCTCTTGCAGTGTGACATGATATCACTTCCTGGATGCAGAACATGGTGGTGAAGGTGCGCCATGTAAATACTCATGTACCCAAGAGTTGGGCCACTGATGAACACCAGAACAACCAACTAGTGGATCAAGCTGCTAAGACTGAAGTGGCTCAGATGGATTTAGATTTGCACCATAAAGGTGAACTATTTTTAGCCCAGTGGGACCATGACACCTCAGGCCATTAAGGCAGATATGCAATATATAGAAGGGCTCATCAGCTGTGAGGGAAAGGTATCCCTCCAAGGAAGATGTGTGCAACCCAGGGACAAGCAGGGGGGTTGAACTAGACGATATCCAGAGGTCCTTTCAACCCTAACAATTCTGTAAAACTAGTTAACACACTCAGGGATTCTGGATAGACTTCTGTCCCTTCCAGCATCTATCATGTTTTCTGTTCATGACTTCAGAAACCACCCTACTTATTGTAGTATTAAAAAGAGCTCTTAATCTTTAAATATGTCTCTTTGTAGTGTAAAGAAAGTGGGGGACACTGAAGACACCAACTTCTCAGATACTTCTCAAGGCCTTCCAGGATTGCTAAACAAAATCACCATCACCAACTTTACCTATACCCAAAGAAGCTGTCAATGTCCCATCCCTGGAAGTGTTTAAGGCCAAGTTGGACAGGGCTTTCAGCAACCTGCACTAGTGGAAGGTGTCCCTGCCTGTAGCAGGGAGATTGTAAGTATATGATCTTTAAGGTCCCTTTCAACCCTAACCATTCTGTGATACAGGAAACAGTTTTCCCAAGTCATCCACAGGAGACTTTTGCAAATCCCTCATATGATTTCTCGGAGCTGGTTTTCTGATCATCATTACATATTGTACTTTGTTTGTTACATGTTGCACATGTTTGCACAACATCATACGTTGTTGTCTGATACCTTGCTGAGGTGAAGGCTCCATGATAACAGAATCATAGAATAGTTAGGGTTGGAAAGGACCTTAAGATCATCTAGTTCCAACCCCCCTGCCATGGGCAGGGACACCTCACACTAAACCATATCACGCAAGGCTTCATCCAACCTGGCCTTGAACACTGCCAGGGATGGAGCATTCACAACATCCCTGGGCAACCCATTCCAGCACCTCACCACCCTAACAGGAAAGAATTTATTCCTTATCTCCAATCTAAACCTCTGCTGTTTAAGTTTCAACCCGTTACCCCTTGTCCTATCACTACAGTCCCTAAAGAATAGTCCCTCAACAGCAACCCTGTAGGCCCCCTTCAGATACTGGAAGGCTGCTATGAGGTCTCCATGCAGCCTTCTCTTCTCCAGGCTGAACAGGCACAACTTTCTCAGCCTGTCTTTGTAGGGGAGATGCTCCTGTCCCCTGACCATCCTCATGGTCCTCCTCTGGACTTGTACTAACAGTGCCATGTCCTTTTTATGTTGAGGACACCAGAACTGCACACAATACTCCAAGTGAGGCTTCACGAGAGCAGAGTAGAGGGGCAGGATCACCTCCTTCAACCTGCTGGTCACACTTCTTTTGATGCAGCTCAGAATACGGTTGGCTTTCTGGGCTGTGAGCGCACACTGCTGGCTCATGTTCATTTTCTCATAAACCAACACCCCCAAGTCCTTCTCCACAGGGCTGCTCTGAATTTCCTATTTGCCCAACCTGTAGCTGTGCCTGGGATTGCTCCAACCCAGGTGTAGGACCTTGCAATTGGCATGGTTAAACTTCATGAGGTTGGCATCAGCCCACCTCACAAGCGTGTCAAGGTCCCTCTGGATGGCATTCCTTCCCTCCAGCATATCAAGCAAACCACACAGCTTGGTGTCATCGGCAAACTTGCTGAGGGCGCACTCAATCCCATTGTCCGTGGCACCGACAAAGATATTAAACAAGACCGGTCCACACACTGATCCCTGAGGTACACCACTCGTTACTGGTCTCCAGCTGAACACTGAAGAGTTGACCACAACTCTTTGAGTGCGGCCATCCAGCCAGTTCTTTATCCACCGAGTGGTCCACCTATCAAAATTATGTCTCTCCAATTTAAAGAAAAGGATGTCGTGTGGGACAGTGTCGAATGCTTTGCAGAAGTCCAGGTAGATGATGTCAACTGCTCCACCCCTGTCCATCATCTTTGTATCCCCGTCATAGAAGGCCACCAAATTGGTGAGGCAGGATTTCGCCCTAGTGAAGCCATGCTGGCTGTCACCAACCACCTTGTTTTTCATGTGCCCTAATATGCCTCCCAGGAGAATCTGCTCCAAGATTTTGCCAGGCACAGAGGTGAAGCTGGCTGGTCTGTAATTCCCCGGGTCATCCATTTTCCCCTTCTTGAAAATGGGGCTTATATTTCCCTTTTTCCAGTCGTTGGGAACTTCACCTCACTGCCATGATTTTTCAAATATGATGGCCAGTAGCTTTGCAACTTCATTCGCCAGGTCTTTCAGGACCCATGGATGGATTTCATCAGGTCCCATTGACTTGTGTACTTTCAGGTTCTTAAGATGGTCTCGAAACAGATCCTCTCCTACAGTGGGCCCAAGGTCTGGATTTTCACAGTCCCTGCGTCTGCCTTTTAAGACTTGGGTGGTGTGGTCAGAGCCTTTGCCAGTGAAGACCGAGGCAAAGAAGTCATTCAGAACATCAGCCTTCTCCATATCCTGTGTAGACAGTTTTCCTGAAAGCTTCTGGAGGGGGCCTACGTTGTCCCTAGTTTGTTTTTTAGCCGCTACATACTTATAAAATCCCTTCCTGTTATCTTTCATGTCCCTAGCCAAGTTTAGCTCCAATTGGGCCTTAGCTTTCCTAACCAGGTCCCTAGCTACCTGGACAACATCCCAAGCCACCTGTCCTTGCTTCCACCTTTTATAAGCCTCTTTTTTCTTGTGAATTTTTCTCAGCAGCTCCTTTTCCACCCGAGGTGGTCTCCTGGTCCTCCTGCTGCACTTCCTTCTGGTCGGGATGCAACACTCCTGAGCTTGTAGCAGGTGAACCTTGAATATTAACCAAGAGTCTTGGGCCCCCCTTGCCCTCTAGGGCTATATCCCATAGAACCTTGCTAAGCAGGTTCCTGAAGAGGCCAGATATACTTGGTGGGTAATGCGGGAAGATGGGGAAGTCTGATGTGTTCCTCAAAGGATTTTGATTTTAAGGGAAAACAGCCAATGAATTCAATTGTATGCTGTTGCCTGCTATGTAGCACTTTTATAGCCTACAAGCGAGTGGCCCTGACTTCCCTCCAACCATCATTCCAACAATGAATCAGCTTTGATGAAACCAGATGAGCTCAGCAGTGACCAGATGAGTTCCACAGTGTCATCAGCAGGCAGAAATCCAACACTGCACACTGTGTCGCCTGCTCTGAAAGATTGTTACAAGAGATAGAGCCGGACATCATGGTCCTGGGCCTTCCAGGTAACTCCCCCCAGCTTATATAGTGAGCATGATGTGCTGTGGCATGGAATACCCCTTTGACTACTTTCGGTCAGGTGTCCTGTCTCTGCTTCCTCCTGGCTTCCCATGCCCCTCCTCACTGGTAGAACTTGAGGCTGAGAAGTCCTTGATCAGAGTAAGCGTTACTTAGCAACAACTAACCCGTCGGTGTGTTATCAGCTTTGTTCTCAGACTAAATCCAAAACACAGCACTGCACCAGGTGCTAAGAAGGAGAAAAATAACTGTTAAAACTGAAAACAGGACAAGCACAATAATAACTGTTTAATCAAACCTAGCAAAGGGAAAACTTCCATACCCTAGCATCACTAAAAACATATGAAATCAGGAGAGGTCATCTTAAAAGCAAGTACCTAAAATCGTGTCATGGTTTAAACCAAGCCGCACAACTTATTCACTCACTCCCCCCCTTTCTCCCCCAACTCCTGGAGAGTTGGGGAGGAGAATCCAAAGAATGTAGCTCCCACAGGTTGAGATAAGAACAGTTTAATAACTAAGGTATAACGCAAATCACTACTGCTACCACTAATAATAATAATAATGATAAAGGAAATAACAAGTGAAGAGAATACAACACCTCACCAGCCGCCAACCCATAACTCACCCCACCCTGCCCAACCGAGCACCGACCGATACCTCCTTCAACCCCCCCAGAGCACTCGCCGTTCTGGGTAACTCTCTTTTACATCCTGGGCATGACGTGCTGTGGTATGGAATACCTCTTTGGCTAGCCTGGGTCAGGTGTCCTGTCTCTGCTTCCTCTCGGCCTCCCCTCCTCCCTGGCAGAGCATGAGGCTCAGAAAGTCCTTGGCCAGAGTAAATATTTGAGCAGTAACTAAAAACACAGTGCTATCAGCACTGTTCCCAGCCTGAAATTCAAAACACAGCACTGCACCAGCTACCAAGAAGGAGAAAACATGACTGCTACTGCTGAACCCAGGACAAATCTCCACACTATATTTGGTCCTCTTTCTGGTACAACAGCCCATTCCCCCAGCAACAAAAGCCTGATGCAGGAAAATCCTGAACAGACCACAGAGTCTTCATGCTTATTGTTTCTTCTGCCACCCACCAATTAATCCTCCCGTCTCTCATAAAGACTTTCAGTCCTGTATGTTTTGTTCTTCATCTCATCTGTAGGTAGACATGCAGAAGGCAAATCTTTTTATGATCGCAAAAAGGCATTACAGTACATATGACAAACAAAAATGTTTTGGTTTGGGGTTTTTGGTTTGTTGGGGTTTTTTTCCCCCAAAGCTTTAAAAGCAATGGCATTCAGTTATTTGCTCTTGCATTGTGAGAAAGGACAAACAAGGACACTACTCTTCTCTATCCTATTCATTATTGAACCTGGAACCAACAGTAGGCATTTTAAATTATTTTTTCCAATATATGCTATCACCCATTTGTTAACACTGCCTTTTATCTGTATTCTGACTGTTCCCCACTTGTGGGAATTCTTAAAGAACCAAGGCCACATAGTGAGTGATCCCGATACCCTGAACCTTGTTACTGTAAAGTGGGAAGATTTTTGGCAGGCATAAGCAAGGTCAATTGTCTTGTTAGGCCTCTGTAATTTTCCACTGAGAATGTGCAGAAAATGATCTCTGCCAAGGTTGTAGTTTCCCACTGTATTTTTAGAGTAAGGTATTTAATCACAATTATAACAAGTTATAAACATTAGCTTTGTAAACCATAGTAAACTCTAGACTAACCAATCAAAGCTCAGTATCCAATACTTACATAAGAAACCTAAGGGTGTAAGGGTATAAAAGGAGCACTGTATCTGAATAAACTTTTGGCAATTGCTTGATCACATTGATCGTCTCAGCATTGTCCGTGAATCCTGCGTCAACACTCACTGTCCTAAAGAACTGATTCAGCTGGCAGTTTTGCCATCCTAACACTCTCCCTCTTTTCCAAACAGAACTTATTTTAAGCACTTGACTGTCACCCAACTCAGCAGGGCACTAACTTCCAAAGGGTGGCCAACTGACCCTCATTAAATAGAGCATTTAGTTTGGCATTTGAAAATCTTTACATGAAAATACAGATTCTCCCCTCTCACTGAATTTCTTGTGATATTACCACCACAGGAAAAGTATGGATTTAGATGACAGAATACATTCTCCAAGCAATTTTTAAGCTTTTCCTATTTGTAAGCCTCTAGAAGTTTTCCCAAAGAGTAAGAAATCCTTTTAGATACACAACATAAGTGTGTTTTACTGCTGTTCACAGGAACTAGTTTTTCTTTGGCACCCTCACCTTAGTTCTCCAAGACCTAATTGCTGTTCCATGAGACAACATGACCACTTTGAAGGAGGGGGGAAGTAGCCCTTGCTTGCACTTGGACTTTAATTCAACCCCCTCTGCTCACTGTTAACATATTCTGGGTTAAAATAATGTTGGGACACAATGGCATCCTTTAGGTTCAGAAATACAGGTCTGCATCCAAGATGCCCTGTAAAAAATCCTTATGGTAATTTTCACATGTTCTGCACAACAAGTTAGCACTGCTGTTGGTAGAGAGGACCTGTGATCTATGGTAGGAGAAAAGGGCTAGCCATCATTTGGATTCAAGGATATCCTGAAGGGTCCACATTAAGCATTTAAAGACACCATTTAAAGACCCTTTCCTGCATTCGACTTACTAGTCTGAAAAACAAGAAGTCTCAAGCATTATACATGGTTTACTTTCTGCATTCAAAAGCTTGCTGTATCTTGCTAGACACATATGAAAGCAAACCTTAGCAACTATGAGGTCATGCAGATAGACTCCACAACTAGTTAAAGTTGTAAAGTAGGTATGCTTTTATTCAGTGCTGAGGTGCATGGGGATAGCTCCTCCAAAGCATGCACACCTCAGGGTTGTTTTCCCTTTACATTTATTCTCTTAAGGTATACATAGACATGAGGTTGCTCAATCCGCCTATACATATTTATTATCTATCCCCGCTTCGTATTATAATGAGCCGGAAGGTCCTTTGCACCTGCTGAATGCCATTTCTGGTCATGGGCAGGGGTCTCAGGATGAAGTAAATGAGTCTTCCTCTTGTGAGTAGAGGTCTTCAAGATGAAGTAAATGAGTCTTCATCTTCTTAAACTTTTCACCTTTTAATCTTCAGACATGGCCTTAGGGTTTGGTCAGCGCCCAGTCTGCTTCTCCCCTGCTTCTCAGTAGGACCAAACATCTGTGCTTTTGTCCCTTACCAGTAGAGCTAAGCATCTAGCTAAGCATCTGCTTCTCCCCCTCCAGCAGTAATCAATGCCTTGGCAAGATGGCAATGGCAGGTACTTAGGACAGACAATACTTTTGTTTAAGCAAAGGAATTCATTTAAGCACTTTGTACAATTTCTCTGTATTACCCCCCTGTACATTGGTTACCCCTGTATCAACATAAGCTTAACAAAACCTGCAGTGAAACCGATGTTGCATCAGGGACAGTGCAGAGAACACTGAGCCTTTCCTGAGCCCCCATAACCAGACCCCTGGCAGCAGATGCTCTCCCCCAGTCATGAGCGAACCTGTAACCCTGCTGGGGAGAGGAACAACCCCCACCCCCAAAACTCTGAACAAAGACACCAAATGACAAACACACACTGACCTGTTTTCCTGACACCTCCCCATCCAAATGTGAAATACGAATTCACTTCTCTAAACAAGATAACAAGGTTTTATCAAGGATATGTTTATGCTTCTTGGAGGCAGGCATAGAGGCCAACCTGGGCTTGCCCTCGGCCATCTTATTTCTTCACATTCAATTCTCACACAAACTTTATTCACAGACCCTTATAGTAAATACCTATTTGTCTTTAGTTACCTCCCACTCCGATGGTACCAATAACTCCCATTCACAAAACAGAGTAGGCAGTCAGCACTCAGTAATAGCTGTCTATTCTGCTGACTAGTCAGAACACCCCAATTATATAGACTCACACTTAGCTTTTTGTCTCATACCTTGGTGTAGACTCTCATACCTCAATTACAGAATCATAAGCCTAAGCAAGTTCCCTATATATATATCTCTGATTAATTTAATCCAGATCCCCTAGCTTGAGTAATATTATCTCCCCAGGAGGAGAATCAGAGTTTCCTCGGGGTATTTCACAAGGGAATTTGAAACTTTCTGTTTGCAAGTTATTACATATATATATATATATATATATATATTACTACATGGTCCTCTTCTTGAGAGTCAGTTTGGTGTCACCTGGCGCAGATGACAGTCCACTCCATAGATTCTTCCACTGGTCTTTTAATCCTGCTTGCATGGGTCCATCATCTTTCTCTGGTCCGGATCGCAGCCTCCATTGGCAGCAATACCTGAAAAGGACCTTCCCATTTTGGAGTTAAAGATTGCTCTCTCCAGGTCTTAATCAATACACACTCCCTGGGATGAATGTTATGAATTTTAAAGTCCAGAGGTGTTGACTGGGGAATCCATCCTTTTAATCTTAAATGTTCCAGAGTCTGAGCTATTGTGGTGATATATCTTCTGATATTCGCCTCTCCTCCCTCATAAGTAGCAGTCACCTTTTGGGTTGTCATAACAGGTAATCCAAACATCATTTCATAAGGAGATACCCCTAAGTCCGATCTGGGCTGTGTTTGAACTCGTAACAATGCTAAAGGTAGACACTTTACCCAGGACATCTGGGTCTCAATCATTAGCTTAGTTAATTTTTTTTTTTTTAAGGTTTAATTCATTCTTTCCACTCTTCCCGAGCTTTGAGGATGCCATGGGGTGTGTAATTCCCATTTTATTCCCAAGGCTTGGGTTATTTGCTGTACAATTTTTGAGGTAAAATGTGTCCCCCTATCCGAATTAATTCTGCTGATCATCCCATATCTAGGGATAACTATTTCCAAAAGAGTTTTTGATATTATGTTTGTCGTAGCCCTGACAACTGGAATTGCTTCTACCCAATGAGTTAAGTGATCCGTTATTGCTAACAGGAACTTCCACCTCTGCACAGGAGGGAGTTCAGTAAAATCTATTTGGATGCTCTGGAAGGGTCGCATTGCCAATTCACGTCCCCCTGAGGTAGTTTTTCTTACAATCTTTTTATTCACTCTTTGACAAGTCATGCATTTATCAGTTATTTGTTTTGCTAACCCAAAAATTCCAATACATCCATACTCCTTTAAAAAGTGGTCACACAGGGCCTCTGTACCCCAGTGAGTCTCTTGGTGTATGTTTTCTAATATCTGTTTAGTCAATGGCTTATTAAGGAGTTGTCTCCTGTCAGGGAGTCTCCATTTCCCATGTTGATCTTGTTCTCCTCCTATTTTATTTAACTCTTTCTTTTCTGACTCACTGAATTTTGGAATCTCCAATTCCTGTTCCTCAGGTACCAGAACTAACATGACTCTCTCAATTCCATTTTCTGCTGCATCTCTAGCTTGTTGGTCTGTTAGATTATTTCCCCTTATTTCAAGTGTCATTCCTCTCTGATGTCCTCTAACATGCACTATAGCTATTTCTTCAGGTAACTTTAATACTTCCAAGACTTCCAGGATAAGTCCTCAATGAATCAACCCCTTCCCTTTCGAATTTAAAAGTCCTCATTCTTTGCAATTTTTCCAAAGGTGTGCAGTATACCAAATGCTTATTTTGAGTCAGTATAAATAGTTCCCTTCCTATGCACTAGGTATTCTAAAGCTCTTTTCAGAGCATATTGCTCACACATTTGAGCAGACCAATCTGAGGGTAATTTCCCTCTTTCAATGATTTGCATCTTTTCTCTGTTAACTAGTGCATACCTTGACATCCTTTTTCCCTGCAGATATTTAGACAATCCATCCACATAAATTCCTTCACCCTCTGGGAGAGCCTGTACCATTAAATCCTCCCGAATCTTGATCTGGCATTTTATGACTTCTGAACAGTTATGGGTTAAACCTTCTTTTTGCTTCCCATATAAGAACTGAGCTGGGTTTAGACTTTTGTCCACCATTAATGTAAAATCATCATTATTAATTAATATCACTTCATACAAATAAAAGGATTTGTCCAGTGAGGGTCCAGCAAGCCCTCAGTCCCATCCGTGAACATGTCTGTTCCCACTTGTCTGCCTGCCCCAGAACCCATCCCACACTCAAACACAGGAGCTGCTCGAGCTCCCCTCCTTTCCCCCTTGGTTTTCCCTTTTGTTTTTTTTCCTCACAGTTGCTCACCCTGCTCTGCAGGGGCTGCAGATGCCTCTGCAACAGCACTGCTGGTTTGACCCTTTCTTAACTCGGAATGTGCATCTGCCGCTTGGTGCCAGTGACAGCGATCTCTTGCTCCTTATCAATATCAGATAGGACAGATGCAGAGGGTGCTTTCCCTTGGAGATATCCATGATACATAATTTTTCAACCTATTTTTCTGAATACTCTGGGTTTGGTTTGGTTGGTTTTTTTGGGGTTTTTTTTCCAGCTTTAAACACTTTTCCCCAATATCACAGGCTGAACAGCATCTCTCCAGCTTAGCTTTCTGTTTTTCCCTGTCCTTTTCCACAGCCAAAATTAAGGGACCTGGTTGAGCTATATCAATTTCATATTCAATCTGTCATGCTGGGCGGTTTCTTAAAGTGGAAAAAAAACCCATATTTGGATACATCACTTCATCCCATTTTCCTTATCGCTTTAAGAACAACATCAATTGTCATTGAAAGACCACTTTTCCCCATCTTTCAATTTATATAAAAGGCTACCATTGATTACAATATTTGATCATAGTCTTACTCACATTTTCTCCCAGTGGCACTCCCCTTATATCTTTCCAATGAGCTAAAATGCAACCTAACAGGCTCTTTCTGAGAACTCCTCCACTCTGTTGTCCTCCCATTGTAATCCTTTAAAGATATATGATACAGTTAGATCTACAACAATAACATTTTACCCAGAGTAAAAGGTATAACGAAGTGCTGCACCCACAACGGATACACCTGAATTCCAAGCAGTTCTGTGAATAAACCTCTTGTCTCTGACCAAAAGAGAGAATATATTGTGACCAAGCAGAACACTTAGCTTGAATATACAAACTACTGTGATGACAGATCTGGCTCAAGCCCTACACCAGGGAGCTTGAGCACTACTTTGACAGTTAACCCCTATATTGCTCTACTGGTTTTTTTTTTTTACAAGTTTCCATAAATTACTCGTTAACACACCAAAAATCCTGATCAGATCTTCCCACACTTATTCTCACAAAGAAAACATACAAAGACAAAAACTGGTTTACACACAAGACTACAGTGGACAAGACACCAAAACTCAACAATAGGTTCAATTTCAAAGCACATATACACTTCGTCCGTCTCCAGCCACTCTTCTCACGGGGAACACAGAAATGCGAATCAGGACTCCATACTTGTGTGGTAGCTTTGCCACATCTCACACACACAAAACAGTCATTGACGCAAGGGCCCATCTCTCAATCACTCACTTCACACAGAATATATAGAATATAAGAATATAAGCCAATATATATAAGAATATAATATATATAAGAATATAATATATATAAGAATATAATATATGGAAGAATATAATATATATAAGAATATAAGCCAATAATTGTTAACACATAAATCTCAAGCCATTGTTTACCTGCCAAAGGTTCATAAAGCTATTAGTACAATTACCCTTGTCCTTGAGGTGAGCATTCATGCTCTTTACCTCGTATAGGATGCCTCCTTACAACTTACAGGTATCCCCTTTACCTGATATTCCCCAGGAGGTACACCCCTCTTGTCTTTCCTACCTGGACCATATTCCTTGTTAGCTAACATAACCCCCAGTGGACTGTCCGGGGGTATTTCGGCCAGCATTTCCTTGCTCCCTTTCTTTCCTGGGACTTGGCTTACCTGCCCCTTGTCCCATACTTATACCTTGGGGGGTCTTTCAGTCTTTCTTACTAATTCACTTGGTCTCTTTATCAGCCAATTCCCTCACAGGAGATTGGAATCACGGTTAAAAAGACCCTGCACTTGCTTCACAGATCCCAAATATCCTGGCCCATGCCTTCACAGATCCAGGCTATACAGTCTGTGTCTCATTAGCACACAAATCACCATTCACTACATCTCTTCACCGGCCAATTCCCTCACGGGAGATTAGAACCGTGGTTAGAAAGACTCCACACTTGCTTCACAGATCCCAGATATCCTGGCCCGTGCCTTCACAGATAAGGGCTATCCAGTCTGTGTCTCAGCACACAAATCACCATTCACTTCATCCCTTCACCGGCCAATTCCCTCGCGGGAGATTGGAACCGCGGTTAGAAAGACTCCGCACTCACTTCACAGATCCCAGATATCCTGGCCTGTGCCTTTACAGATCCAGGCTATCCAGTCTGTGTCTCATTAACACACAAATCACCATTCACTTCATCCCTTCACCGGCCAATTCCCTTGCAGGAGACTGGAATAGCGGTTAGAAAGGCTCTGCACTCGCTTCACAGATCCAGGATACCTGGTCCGTGTCTCATTCACACACCGATCACCCCCAAACTGCCCAACCGAACAATACTTACAGTCTGTTTTCTTGTCCGGATCTTCATGCACGTGAATTACAGGCGACCGCAGTATTCCCGGGAGCCCTTCCCTACTTTTGCTTTATGAGTCCCCTCCTTTGCCCAGTATATAACCTGCAGGCTCCGATGAGACCAGAAGAAACCGAGCAAACTGCCAAAATCAGCAGGGCGCGCCTTTCACTCAGATTCCCCTAGGCCCACGGAAGCAAAGCAGGTTTTATCCTGGACGAGCCCCTATTTGTGAAATACGAATCCACTTCTCTAAACAAGATAACAAGGTTTTATTAAGGGACAAAGTCAATAAAGCAAAAGCAAACAGCGCTGGGTGCGTGACCGTAGCCAGAGGCGCAAGTGATTAGTATTTGTTACAGGTTTATATACTTTCACAATTCCATTAGTCACATACATATTCATAATCCCTGCATATAGGCAGGGAACATTATAATTAAGTCCAGTAATTTATTATCATAAGTCTCCTCCTCTTGGCGTCTGCCCACTGCTCTCCAGTGATTGTGGGCAGGGGTCTTGAGGATGAAGTAATCAGTCTTCCTCATGTGAGTAGGGGTCTTCAAGATGAAGTAAGCAGTCTTCCTCACAGTGTGCTTTTCACCTTTGGCACAGTTGAAAGTCCCAGTAATCACACAACTCGCTAAAACCAGCTATATCTGTAATTATTCTGATAACTAGCAAAGACCTAAAGCAGGGTGACCTTCTGCAAAATTTATAGCAGGACAGGAGTATCCCAAGCTAGCAGATGGTTGGGAGGCTCTGTCTTTGAACTAACTGATAAGTACAAAGATGGTGTGAAATAACACCTTCATGTTTAATGGGGTCACAAAATCTTGTTATCTTACCACAGACTTACAACACAAACATTGTTCTTTAAAACTAAAGATACTTTAGAGGACCAGTGTGAAACAGTTAACTCACATTTAGTGGGGCCACTAAATTCCACAGGCTAACAACATAAACATTGTTCTCTTTCTACAACCTAAGTTAAGCTGAAAAGTATTTTAACTCTATATTTTACAGGCACTAGTTTTACTTCTATCAAGCATGCAAACCCCCCCCCCTTTTCTTCTTTTTAACTTTACAGATTCTTCTACTATATGACTCCAGTTTGCTCATCTTATGTCTTTATCGAGCTTTGGTTTTGTTACTATAAACTTGTATAGTTATATCCACATAATCACATATATGATTTGCAAAAGCCAATACATTTATGTGTTTATCACATTACTATAAACTCGTATAATTATATCCACATAACCACAGCTATGATTTCTGAAAGCCAATACATTTATGTGTTTGTCACAGCCTGCCTCTGGCAGCGGCTTCCCTGAGGGGATTCTCCTCAGGGGAGGCCCCGCCGAAGCCCCACGACTCAGGGCCCATCCTGCGGCCAAAGAGAGGGAGCTCCGTACAGTGGAAAGCTGCGGAGGGCTCAGCGCCCGGCAGGAGGAAGGGAGGGGGGAGGCTGTGAGACCTGTACGACCCACTGCAGGAAAAAGAGGAGAAGCTATGCCAGCACATAGGAGAAACCCACAACACCAACACTTCCACTTATGAAACGGCCACATTTCCCCGCGCCGCACGCTTATATTAGTGCAACCACCGCCCACCCCCTCACAACAACTTTATTGAAGCACTAGGAGATAGACACGGACAGGGCCTTGCGAGGGGGGGAGGGGGCGTGGGAGGGAGCGTGGGCGTGGCGTTGTCACGGCTACCTACAATTCCAGGGCGGCTGCCTGCAAAGTTTGTCAAGCCTTGCCATGAGCTGGACAGATGAGTGGAAGAACTCGATGCATCAGCTACAGAAACTGATCATGAATACCCCAAGCAGAATGAGATAGCAGAAGAGAAAAACGAATGATTGCAAATCATCACTTGGGGGTAACTGAAAAATAACAGCTTGAATATGTGTGCTTGTAAATTATTAGAGGTTGTGATTTTGTGTATAAAACCACCTGTATTTACTAGCCAGTTGCTAATAAGAAACTACACCTTGTATTGTATGGATCTAGCACTTGTAAAAGAGATGTTAGAGCATGCAAATTTGCAGCAGCTGCTACAAAATGCTAAGGCAAAAGCTAGAAAGATTCTAAGATGATGGTAGTGTTATAAAGCAGGTAATGGAACAAATTAAGAGGGTGGGAGAACTCCACTGTAAGAAATTTCTTTGGTTAGTCACTCGCTGCCATCAGCATCTTTAACACACTGATGCACCCTGTAATAGTTACTCTGCTAATGTAAATCTGTGTGTGCTTTGCCATAGTAGTGACTTGTTACTGGATGAAGCAGGTGAAACTCTGCACCAACAAACAGGATGCAAGGACTGATGTTGACCAAATGCCTGCTACCACAGTCAAGGGCAAGACTGGGTTGGCCCCTGTGTTTGCCACCAAGAAGAACCTTTAGCTCCACTGTTGGCTGCAACCCAGCAGGCATGGAGTGGTGGGGACACATGCCATGCCAGACCTTGATGTGAGGGATGGCCTCCCTGTTATCAGAGAGCCATCCAGGAGAAAAAGGGCAGGCCCAGCAGCCTGTGCTTGCCATATGTAGGAAATAGGACCTACCAAATTCTTCCAATTTGTCTAGTTTTTATATTGGAAACACACCTTGGTGTTTTAGATGGACAGGGAAGCAAAATGTAACAGGAAACATAAATAGCTTGATGTCCATAAAAAGATTAGTTGAGATATTATCAGAAATATGCCCTGGTTGAATTGTACGAAATTTTGGATTGTGATACTGATCCTGAAAAGATTACAGTATTCCCAGTTAAGATTGCTTTAATGGCCGGGTGTGCATGTCGGGGACTAAAAATCGGAGGAAAAACGGCTAACGTCCCAGATGATTATATAGGCTGTAGGTATTCAGCAGTGCATAGTACGGGACATTTTGTCTAGGCAGCTAGTGATGGATCCTGGACTACCCATCTATCCATGGAATGTCCAGCTAAAGAAATTACTCTGGGACTACCTACTCTTTGTCCAATTTGGAAGAAATCACCATTTAAAGGCAAATTGGAAACCCTGCATATTCGAACAAGAAGAGATATAAATGATGATGATGAAGAAGACACTTGGCAGGAACCCTCCACGAGAGTTAAAGTAGAATGGGTTTTAGAATCCCTATTTGCTCAAGTGGCAGAATATCGAAATAGAGAAATGATTGACAAGTTGATTGGTCAAATGGAAAGATTAGCTAGAACAACAAAGAAGGGATTCAGAGATTTAAATTTGCAACTAGAGGCAACAACCAAAATGACCTTGCAGAACAGAATGGCATTAGACATGTTGTTACTTAAAGAGCATGGTGTCTGTGGGTAGTTAAAAGACAGAGTGGACCATTGCTGCGTTCACATTCCCAATGTGACTGCAGATACAGAGCATGATATTTCCCAGCTGACCAAAATTGAACAAGAAGCAGAAAAGGAAAATACTGAACAAAATTGGATTGGAGCATTAGAGGTCCTTTCCAATCCTAACTATTCTATGATCCTATGATTATTTGATAGTCTGGGCCTTCATCTTGCTGGATGGATTCATTCCCACCTACAAACTGTAATCATGATATTAATTGTGTTTTTGATGATATATCTGATGTATTTCTGTATCTGAAGGAAAATAGCCCGCAACAGTGCATGGACCCATCGAATTATAGGAGCAGTAACGGGAGAGTATCCAAAATACCCTACACCCCCGCCTACCTGTCAGGAGACAGATACTTAAGTTCAAAGAAGTGAAAATACTTGCTGAAGATGAAGTATTTTCAAAGGGGGGAAATGTTAGAAAAGGGTGAAATTTTATGTTAAAAATAATTATATTTGAAAGTTTGTAAATCAATAGAAGGCCTTTATATATTGTAATTTTGCTGTTCTGTACCTTAGTTAATCGTTTTGTACCTTAGTTGTAACGTTGCTGTTCTGTACCTTAGTTGTAATTTAGGCATGGGTGGATTTAAGAAAGTATTGTAAAACCTTATCCAAGCAGAACATACAGATTGACCAGAGGCAGCCAAATGAAAACAAGAGAATACTGGCATCCACATAATGGTTGGGGCCTGTCCAAAGAACAGACAGGTCAAAAAGGACAAAGCGAGGAAGACTTCTTACTTCATCTGAGGAAGACTCCTTACTTCATCAGGACAACCACCAGAGGGGGACTACGCAAGCGCAGAAGAGGCTGATGTCATAATAGACTGATGAGGCAATCCCTAATGCATATGTAGTAGTTAAGGTAGCATTTTAGGTTTAATATGCATTAATTGTGAAACTTTTGATGTATAATTTGCGAGTGCGATGTGACGGGGTCGAATCCAGATTTGGGCGAGTGCCCCTGGTTTCCCAGCGCTGCAATAAAGCACCTCATATAACCATTCTGGTGGTTATGTGTCCATTCTTACACTAACACATCCATCAGTTTTGAAAAATGCACCACTGTCCTCTTATAAGGTCCTAGTTTCTGAGCAAGGACCAAAGCTATTCCCTGTTCTTCATACGGATATAGCCGAAATGATTTAGTCACATCCGAAAGTCACAGAGCTGCAGTTCTCATTAGCTCTGTTTTAAAGCCCTCCTCTGCAGAATCAGTCTATTCCAAAGAGAGAGGGATTTCTTTTAACAGTTCATATAGTGGTCTTACCAGAACACCATAATCATGCATCCAAAGTCTGCATCATCCAGTCATTTCCAGAACGTACAGAACTCCTTGATGGTTGATGGTCATGGCGTTTGACAAATGGCTTCTTTTCTAGCAGTTCCAACTTCTCTGTTCTCCTGTTGTTTCATATTCTAGGTAGGAAACTTGGGTTTGAATTAGTTGGGCCTTTTGTCTGGATACCCGATAACCATTCAGTCCCAGAAAATTCAATAATCCCACCATTAACTAGACATATTCTTTCTTTGTTTCTGTGGCAATTAATAGGTCATTCACATATTGTAACAGAGTCCCCGTCTGAGTGGGTGGATTCCATGGTTCTAGTTCCAGTGTTAACTGATTTCAAAACTCGTTGGACTGGTTTTAAACCCTTGAGGTAATACTGTCCAAGTTAGTTGAGTTTTCCTTACTGTGTCAGGATTTTCCCTATTCAAAAGCCAATAAATTCTGGTTTCCTTTGGCCAATGTTAATCAAAAGAAAGAGTCCTTTAAATCCAAGACAGCAAACCATTTGATTATCATTCAATTTAGTCAATAAGGTAGATGGATTAGCTATTACTGGATTAATATCCTCTACAAATTTGTTGATTGCTCTGAGATCTTGAAGCAATCTGCAACTTTATTTCTTTACTGGCAAGAGTATTGTATCCCAATTCACATTCAATTAATAATTTATATTTTAAAATTTATCAATGATTTTTAGTTCCCTTTCCCTGCAATTTTAAGGGATACTGTTTTATTCTGATTGGACAGGAGTCCCCCTTTTTATTTCTACTTTAACAGGCAGAGCATTTTTTTTGCCTTACCTGGAACTTCAGATGCCCATACTCCCAGATATACCTGATTAAGGATTTCTTTTATTTCAGGGAGGTCCTCCTGTTCACTTTTCTGTTGAAGATATAAACTCAAAACTTAAATTAACTGATTTTTAATTCTCAATTCCATTTTACCTTCTTTAGATGCTGCTTCTCGCCCTAATATAGATTTCGGAGAATTTAGCATGCATAAAAATTTACGCATTCCCATTTGTTTTTCCAATTTGTACTGTAAGGGTTTCGGAAAAAATCTATTTTTTCTCTTTTTTTTTCCTTTTTTTTTTCTTTTTTCTTGGTGGCCAGTAGCTCCCACATCTGTAACAAATTCTTTTCCCTCTGATTTAATGCCGAACAAGTTGCTCCCGTATCCACTAAAATTCCACTTTATTTCCTCTACTCCCCAGTTTTAATTTAACCAGTGGATCTACTAGGGTAGATTACCCAGGTCCCCATCAGTCTAGTTCCAATTCAGCCACCAGAGCCATCCCATGCACTTCCCCCAGGGTAGTCTCACTTCCAACGTCCAAACTCCCCACAATACACACTGATCCGTTCCCATAGAAGAACACGCTTCCCCACCTCTGCCCGACATCCCTCCACCTCTGCCTCCCCAGCACTCAAGTTTTCCTTAACTTTAAACATCTTTCCCCAGTATCATGATCTGAACAACATTTCTCCAGCTTAGCTTTCAAGTTTTTCCCTGTCCTTTTCTAAAGCCAAAATTAAGGGATCTGGCAAAGGTATATTAATTTTGCATTCCGTCTGTCATATCTGCATACATTACTTCATTCAATTTTCCTTGCCACTTCAAAACCAACATTAATTATAACAATGTATCATAATTCAAAGTTCCATTTTTAGGCCATTTTTCCTGATCTTCCAAACTATACAAAGGCCACCATTGGTTACAATATTTTATCAACATTTTTTCATTTACCAAGACCCCAGAAAACCCTCCCAGTTCTTTCCAATGTGCCAAAATACACCCTAAAGGACTCCTTTTCAAGATCTCTCCACTCTGCCCATTTCCCATTATCAATCTCGCATTCACACACACACACGGGATCCCACAGACACACTCCACATAGTTATAACACTTGAGACAGAGACTAAAATCGTATCAAACTAACAATTAATAGTTATAACCTGTCACCAACACTAAAATCATAAGACCAAAATCATCACTATAACAAGCCACAGAATAGACACTCCACAGTTACAACACTTGAATCAGAGACAACAATTAACAACGCATTTATAGCAGTCTGTCACCAATATCAAAATCACAAGACCAAAATCACAACTGTAATAAACCACAACAGAAGTCTGTCATGGTTTGAGCATGTTTTGAGGGTGTTTTTGTTCAAGGTTTTTTCCAGCCAGGTGGAGGAGGGGAGGCCAGGAGGAAGTAGAGACAGGACACCTGACCCAGGCTAGGCAATGAGGTATTCCATACCATAGCACGTGATGCCCAGGATGCATACTGGGAAAGAGAAAGCTGGAGGGGTGGAGCTCTGGAGGAAAATGGAGGAGGGAGCACATGGTGCTCTGCCAGGCAGGGTGGAGTGAGTTATGGGTCGGTGGCTGGTGGGGTGTTGTATTCTTTTCACTTGCTGTTTGCTGTATCATTATTATTTGTAGTAGTAAATGGCAGTAGGGGTTTTGTGTTATGCCTTAGCAATTAAACCGTTCTTATCTCAATCCGTGGGGGCTACATTCTTTGGATTTTCCTTCCTAACTCTCCGGGAGTTGGGGGACTTGGTTTAAACCACAACAAAGTCAAATACCAGTAAAATCCAAAACCCTTCCTATAAGACACCCACTGTCTTGCAGGACCCAAACCACAAGATGCCCTCTGCTTCTCATGATTGTATACCAGTAAAAACCAAAACCTTTTCTATAAGACACCCACTGTGTCTTGCAGGACCCAAACCACAAGATGCCCACTGCCTCCTGTGATTGTGTTATAAAAATTTACCGCAAACCGGGTTTTGTCCAATTGATTTTATTCACAATTGATTAGAAATTTAAGAGAGGCAATAAGCAAAACAGCGCTGGGTGCGCAAGGGAGTCTCTGCTCCACCAGCAACGCACACCGGGATCTTTGGAGTACAGTCTCTTATACTTCTCAGTCTTGGGTTTTAGCCAATCCTGTTGTCTTCTTTACCTGAATGTCGACGTGGCCCCTTTCCTTTGTTATTTTCTTGTTTGCTGGGGTCTTTCTTCCGTGAAGACATTATTGAATTTTCTTAGTAATGTATTAACAGAAAAATGCTTACAAGCTTAACCGTAGTCTTAACATTTTGTTCTATACCTTATGTGGTTATTTGCCTAGTACCCAAGTTTGCAACATCCTGTAACAAAATGTATCTCTTGGTTATCTAATCTCCTTAGGCCAGTCAAACTGTTAAAGGGAAGCCCACTTTGAAAAACAAAGCGATTGATTAGGAGAGATTATCCCCTTTGTTTCTTCTTTTTGACAGGAGTACTTATGATAATCACGGTCACAAAGGAGGGCTGGTTTCACACAAAGTGCAATGTCGACAAGGATGCCTTAATTCCTGACACGAATCATTCCTGTATATTTCACAATTGTAACCCACAGGACGCCCACTGCCTCTTGTACGTAAAACCTTTTGTACAAGACACCCACTGTGTCTTGTGGACCCAAACCACAAGATGCCCACTGCTTCTTGTGGGTGTATACCAAACGAACGCTAGCAGCTGGTTATATGCCTTTACCCATGAGATTTCCTATCTCGATTTATGGAAGGCTTCCTCACCATGCGTACGCTTACCAAACCAATTTACCAAACTGACATGCTTTCTACAAGATGCCTACTGCCACTGCGTCTTGCAGGACCCCCCCCCCCTTGCATATTAAAGAATACCTTTTATGAAGATGGTCCTTGTCTGCTCCTGCAGTGATCCGAATGAGTCGAGGGGTCCCTCCGGGAAAAACTCACGAGGGCCATAGGGAGCCCTGTCCTCAGCGGGTCCTGAAGCCGAGCAGAGAGGGTCCCATCTGGGGTGTCAAATTGATTTGGAGAAAACTCCATGAACAAACTTGCCAACAGTTTCAAGTTGACAAGCAGGTATTCTTTGTTGCAGCACTGGGAGACATGGGGGATAACTCCTCCTAACATGTGTCCCTGTATTGCTCTACAGGCCATCCTTATATGGTCACCGGGCAATTACATAATTTCCAGAAAGTTTCCTGCATTCATACAAAAATGTAATGGTGGTCTTTAAGGGTCGTTTGCTTTTCCCAGCTTAATTAACATTACAGACATAGCAACCATCCTGTCCTTCTACTTATCAGTCAGTTTAAGTCCTCCCATCCTGGCCATCAGCTAGTCCCAGATACTCCCCACCCCCAGGTCCTGTTCTTCCATTCTGCTTTTCTCACACCTTTTGTACTAAGGTTCTGAGGACCTGAAACTATGTCAACTGCCTTCAGGCACCAGGGTTATTTTCCATTACAAAGCCATCAAACTTATCATTACTTAGAACTGATTACATTTTGTGCTTTTGTGCCTCCTTGTATCAGAATTTACCTCATTTTTCTCTTTTATGGCCAAATACACGTCTGAACAAACCCACAGCCAGCAGGCACTCTCTCCATCAGCGGTGGAATTTGTCCTGAATGCATATAGGGATACACTGCGTTTGGTCCCCTCATGGGAACATGTCCATAATAGCGGGGGCAAGACATTAGCACAAGCTTTGGAGTGGCTAATGCTGAGGACTCAGTACTTGTAGGTCATGATGTGGGAACTGGGAATTTCAGAAAATCCAAAATGGCACATCTAACAGCCTGCTTGTTTAAGAGGTAGTGGCTGGACCTCGTCACTGCTTCAGAACATCACTCATAAAACCTCCAAAGTCCCTCCTCATAATGGTGGTCATGTCTTTTCTCTTCCTTGAAGCTTGTTTTAACAAGCAGCAGCAAGAAATGCCTCCATGCTCCCCTTTTCCCTGCTCTCCCCATATTCCACTGCCTGAGGAGTTATTCCTGCAGAGGAAACCCCTAGCACCACGATCTGGCTGCAGCAATCCCTTCAGATACCATTTTGGGATACCCAGCAAGGGAAGCAGATGCAACACCAAAATTTTCCTACAAAGCTGAATGGATCTCCCTGTTAATACAGCCTCTATTTCCAAATACATGGGAAATCATGTAAAAAGCAGTTCCCATGCATAAGGCAGCTCCAAACCCAGGAGCAGTCACTATCCCTAGTGAATCCCTGTCCATTGATTCATGGTCCTGCCAGCCAGCCAGCAAGTAGCTGTATGGAAAACTGTCCTCACTGGGATGCACTTGGTCAGATTATATCCCAGCCTTTCCAGATGCAGAAACCCAGATTTTCCTACGAGTGTTCCCTTGCACACAGGATGACAAGCATAAAAAAAATGCAAAAAAAATGGTCTACATGAAAAATTCTTCAAATGCTCCTGGGGGTTTCTTTCATTTTTCTCATTAACCACAAGTTTTTTTTTAAAGCTGTCATAAATCATCTCCTGTTACTTCACTTTTTCCCAATCACAAGCATCAATTAAGGCACATAAAAACACCTGTCCTAGGTTCAGCCATGACAGTTATTTTTCTCCTTCTTAGTAGCTGGTGCAATGTTGTGCTTTTGGCTTTAGTCTGAGAACGCTGATAACACACCGATGGTTTAGTTGTTGCTAAGTAATGCTTGCCCCAATCAGGGACTTTTTCAGTCTCATGCTCTGCCAGTGAGGAGGGTCACGGGGAGCCAGGAGGAAGCAGAGACAGGACACCTGATCCAAAGTAGCCAACGGGGTATTCCATACCACAGCACGTCATGCCCAGTATGTAAACTGGGGGGGAGTTACATGGAAGGCCCAGATCACTGCTCGGGTCGGGCTGTGTATCAGTCAGGAAGGTGGTGAGCAATTTTCTGGGGCATCACTTGGGTTTATTGCTTTCTTTTCCTTCTCCCCTTTTAGTTTTATATTCTCTCCCCTTGTTTTTTCCCTTATCTGCTGCAGAAAGGACTCAGTCAGAGACCAATATGGTCAGACAAAAAGCCATTTATTGCAAAGCATTAACTCCTTATATACTATTGCTTATACACACCTACAGCAATTTGGCATATCATGATTGGATACTTGTCTTGAAGACCCTTAGTGACTAACATATAATTGGTTAAGCACAGGTGTGAGAACTCGACCTCGAAAGCTTGTCAACAGTCCACAGTTCTCATAACTTAGTGAATTCCAGCTTCTTCTTATCTTGCTTGCTTAGGCTTCCTTGGGCCTCCCACGGCCTTGCTGTATCCCTCGGAGTTATTCAGAGCTCATGTACCAAATATCCATTATCCTGTGAGAAAACTGTCTCCACACTTATTATCATTATTGGTGGTAGTAGTAGTTTTATATAACACCTTAGTTACTGAACTGTTCTTATCTCAAACTTTGGGATTTACATTCTTTTGATACTCTTCCCCATCGCCGGGGGAAGGAGGAAGGGAGCAAGGGAGCGGCTGCGTGGTTCTGAGTTACTGGCTGGGCTTAAATCATGACAGTTCTTTTTGGTGCCCATCGTGGGGCATGAAGTGTTGAGATAATAGTAGACCTGACCAGAGTGTGTCTAATCGTACTTGTGATAAGCATTCATTGTTTTGGATTAATAGTCACTTGTTGCAATGTTGATTTCTTTTCTCCGAGTTGTTGCGCTTGATCTCAGAGTTTCAGCATAACGTACCTTACTTACAGCCAGCATTTCCTGTTTTAGTGTTTATCAGGTGGGGGCCCTGGCCTAAGGTTTTTGTTTCGCTGTATTTCATGGTAATGACTTGTAATACAACAGATTCATTGATCATGCAGGCTTGCATTCTCAGCGTGGTCATCACCTTGGGAGGCATATAATGGAATTTTTTAGCAATTACACATCTTTTTTTTCCTCCTCAGGGGGTCAGCCTATGAAGGAGACATCCCCTCACACCTCCCGCTCCCCCACCAGGGGGGAGCATTTATTTATGTATTTACATATATTTACATCAGCTTTTGGGAATTCTAAAGGTTTTGGATATCTTTTGGATACTCTCGAAACCTGCCTGCTGCTTTTGTTGAGAATCAGCATGTTGCCACAAATACTATGTGTGCTTTACCCATGGCCATACCACAGTAAGAACACCAGATCTCTTCTGATCTCGAAAGCTAAGCATAGTTGGGCTTGAGTCTTGTCTAAGGTTAAATGACGATCTAAGAGTATCACCAAGAGATCTTCCCTGAGGCTGTACAGTCATGAGTGGCAGGGTGTGTGGGACAATATGGGCAAGCCAGTGGGCCCCTCCAGTGCTTTGGAAGAGAGAGTTGTGGCCAACAGCTCAGTGTTCGGCTGGAGACCAGTAATGAGTGGTGACCCTCAGGGATTGGTGTTGGGACTGGTCTTATTCAACATCTTTGCCGGTGACATGGACAGTGGGATTGAGTGCACCCTCAGCAAGTTTCCCAGTGACACCAAGCTGTGTGGTTCGGTTGATATGCTGGAGGGAAGGAATGCCATCCAGAGGGACCTTGACACGCTTGTGAGGTGGGCCAATGCCAGCCTTATGAAGATCAAACAAGCCAAGTGCAAGGTCCTACACTTCGGTCAGAGCAGTCCCAGGCACAGCTACAGGCTGGATGGAGAAGGGGTTCCAGCAGGTCAAAAGAGGTGATCCTGCCCCTCTGGTCTCATGAGACGTCACTTGGAGTACTGTGTAAGGTTCTGGTGGTCTCAACATAAAAAGGACATGGTAACTGTTGAAGCAAGTCCAGAGGAAGCCACGAGAATGATTGGGGACTGGAGCACTTCACATATGAAGACAGGCTGAGAAAGTGGGGGCTGTTCAGCCTGGAGAAGAATAGGCTGTGTGGAGACCTCATAGCAGCCTTCCAGTATCTGAAGGGGGCCTACAGGGTTGCTGTTGAGGGACTATTCTTTAGGGACTGTAGTGATAGGACAAGGGGTAATGGGCTAAAACTTAAACAGGGGAAGTATATATTGTATATAAGGAGAAAGTTCTTTACTGTAAGGGTGGTGAGGTACTGGAATGGGTTGCCCAGGGAAGTTGTGAATGCTCCATCCCTGGCAGTATTCAAGGCCAGGTTGGACAGAGACTTGGATGACATGGTTTAGTGTGAGGTGCCCCTACCCATGGCAGGGGGGTTGGAGCTAGATGATCTTAAGGTCCTTTTCAACCCTAACTATTCTATGATTCTATGTCCCATGCACCTTCCTATCACCCCACCACACTCCCAGCATCCAGCATCCTGCAGCCACCCACCCTCAGGACAGCAAAGGGCTGCATGTAACCCCCACAGGGCTTATTCACAACTATGGATGTCCACACTCTTGGGCCTGGAAGTTATCACAGCTCTAAGCACAGTCTTCCCCAAAATTTGGCTTGAAAAATGTGCTTGGACGTCATGCCTGGCACAGGAGAAGCTATGCACCATAGTGGATGCACAGAGTATGGGATTTCTCTTCTCTGCAAATGGATTTGGGCTTGCTAAGCATGAGATATTGGGGTGGGTTTGTCCCCACTAGGATTCAGCCCAGTACCTTGCAGCAGCAGCTCAGAATGGACAAGCTACCAGCCTACACAACCCTTCTCACCCACCATGCTCTTCAACAACAGGGAGGCCCAAGGTGGTGCAAAGACACCTACCACAAAGCCAGAGGAAGGCAATGTAGTGGTTTAAATCCAGTCAGCCACGCAGTTTCTACCCCCCCCCCCTCCTTTCCTTTCCTTCCCCCCTATCCCCCCCCAACTCCCAGAGGGATGGGAAGGAGAATTGAAAGGATGTAATTGAGACAAGGGGGGGCACAAAATCACAAAATGGAATATATAAATCTTTAGAATCAGTTTTAAGTAATGTTAAGTTTGATGGCTTTGTAACAGTAGCAGTGGAAAATTACTGAGGTGCATGATACATAGAAAAAAACTAGAGTACATCTTGAGAATATACTGAGAATTCTTGTCCAAGATAAATCATTGTAGTTGACATAGTTTTAAGAAAAATAGTCTAGAAGAACAGGACACAGGGATAAGGAGTATCTGGGAATGGCAGGTGTCCAGGATGGACTACAGTTAAACTAACTGATAAGTAGGAGGATAGGAGGATTATTATGTCTCTGGTGCTAATGAACCAATTAAGCTGGTATGAGCATCTACTACACATACTTCAAAGGCTGCCAGAAGTGCTGAAGACTGTTGGAAGAAGTAAAAGACCCTCAGAGACCACCACCACAGTTCTGTACGCATGTGGGGAACATTCTGAAAAATTTTGTAACCCATATGTAGCCTCATGAATATGTATCTATGCCCAGGGACTATATAAGGATGGCTTGTGTAGCAATAGAGAGACACACGTTAGGAGGAGTTATCCCCCGTGTCTCCCGGCGCCGCAATAAAGAATACCTGCTTGTCAGCTTGAAAACTTTGTTGGCAAGTTTGTTCCTGGAGTTTTCTCCGAATCATAACTCCCACGGATTGAGATAAGAACAGTCCAGTAACTAAGGTATAACACAAATCACTACTGCTACCACCAATAATAATAATGATAAGAGAAATTACAAGGGAAGAGAATACAATACCACCTGATGTAACGAGCCTGACTGAGAAGAGAGTGTCCTTCTGAGTAAATCCCATTTACCTCCCCGGGCATGAGTTGCTGTGGTATGGAATACTTCTTTGGCTAATTTAGGTCAGGTGTCCTATCCTTGCTTCCTCAATGGCCTCTCCTCCTCCCTGGCAGACCATGAGACTCATAAAGTCCTTGGTCAGAGTAAACATAAGTATTATGAGCTCTGTTCCAGGCTGAAAGTCAAAACACAGGGCTGCATCAGCTGCTAAGAAGGAGAAAAATTGACTCCTACTGCTAAACCCAGGACAGTATCCACCCCTTGTTCCATACCATTTACATCATGCTAAGATCCCACATTTTCAATATACCATCAGTCTTACATATCTATACATACACCTACACACACATATACAGAAAGAAATAATTTCTTAGTACATGGACCAATCGCTATAATGCTGCTGAGTCCATTCCATCCATGATGTCAGGTTCCAACACTTGTAACAGTCTTTCAGAGCAGGAGAAGCTGTGTGCAGTGCTGGATCATTGCCTGCTGATTCTAATCATTCCGTTACCGCAGAACTTGTCTGGTTCTATCAAAATTCATTCTCTGTTGGGATGATGGTTGCAGAGAAGTCAGGGCCAGTCACTGGTGCCCTGAAGACATCTAGTTGATGGGCTATAAAAGTATTACACAGCAGGCAACAGCATACAATTAAGTTCATTGGCAAAACCGGCTTTCAGCAGAATTTGGATTATTTTCCTCCCTTTCTCAAAGAGTTCTGCTGTATCGCCCCACACGTTAATGTCATCAATGTATTACAGATGTTCTGGAGCTTGCCCCTGTTCCAGTGCAGTCTGGATCAGTCCATGGCAGATGGTAGAGCTGTGTTTCCACCCCTTGGGCAGTCGGTTCCAAGTGAACAGGACACCCCTCCAAGTAAAAGCAAACTGTGGTCTGCACTCTGCTGCCGAAGGAATTGAGAAAAATGCATTGGGAATATCAGTTGTGGCATCCCACTTGGCTACCTTTAACTCTAGTTCATAATGCAGTTCTGGCATGTCTGGTATGGCAGCACTCAATGGTGGTGTGACTTCATTCTCTACTGTTAGTCTCCACTTTCTGTTAGACTTTCACACTGGCCATATGGAGCGATTAAAGGGTGAGCGGGTCCTGCTGATCACTCCTTGGCTCTCCAGTCCATGTATCAGCTTATGGATGTGTCGTGGTCCCGGACTCCCCTCCTCCACCTGGCTGGAAAAAAACCTTGAACAAAAACACCCTCAAAACATGCTCAAACCATGACAGGATGGGAATCAGGGAGTCTCGGTTGGTGCAATATTGCTGCCAGTGCACTGTTGTGGTTTGGCACTTGTTCTTCAACCTTCAGCAACCCTACAACAGAAAGATCCTCTGAGATACTAGGCAAGATGGACAGCTGCTCAATTTCCTCTGTCTCCAAAGCAGCAATACCAAAGGTATTTTGGGTCTTTGAAGTTCCCTCTCCTGAGGTAGTCTATGCCAAGGATGCATAGAGCCTCTGGACCAGTCACAATGGGGTGCTTTTGCTATTTCTTCCCAGTCAGGCTGATTTCAGACTCCAGTACAGTCAACTCCTGGGATCCTCCTGGCACTCTAGAAATATAAATGGGTTCCACCAGTTGACAGCTTGATGGCATCAGGGTACACTGTGCACCGGTATCTACTAGAGCCTTATACTTCTGTGGGACTAATGTGCTAGGCCATTTGATCCACACAGTCCAGTAAATCCGATTGTCATAGAATCATAGAATAGTTAGGGTTGGAAAGGACCTTAAGATCATCTAGTTCCAACCCCCCTGCCATGGGCAGGGACACCTCACACTAAACGATATCACCCAAGGCTTTATCCAACCTGGCCTTGAACACTGCAAGGGGTGGAGCATTCACAACCTCCCTGGGCAACACATTCCAGTACCTCCCTAACAGGAAAGAATTTCTTCCTCATCTCCAATCTAAACCTCTGCTGTTTAAGTTTAAACCCATTACCCCTTTTCCTATCACTACAGTCCCTAAAGAATAGTCCCTCACCAGCATCCCTGTAGGCCCCCTTCAGATACTGGAAGGCTCCTATGAGGTCTCCATGCAGCCTTCTCCAGGCTGAACAGCCCCAACTTTCTCGACCTGTCTTCATATGGGAGGTGCTCCAGTCCCCTGATCATCCTCGTGGCCCTCCTCTGGACTTGTTCTAACAGTTTCATGTCCTTTTTATGTTGAGGGCACCAGAACTGCACAGAATACTCCAAGTGGGGTTGCACAAGAGCAGAGCTTAGAGGGGAAAGATCACCTCTTTTGACCTGCTGGTCATGCTTCTTTTGATGCAGCCCAGAATACGGTTGGTTTTCTGGGCTGTAAGCGCACACTGCCAGCTCATGTTCATTTTTTCATTGACCAACACCCCCCAGTCCTTCTCCGCAGGGTTGCACTGAATTTCCTTTTTGCCCAACCTGTAGCTGTGCCTGGGATTGCTCCGACCCAGGTGTAGGACCCTGGCTGGAGGCAGGGCCCCTCTAATAGTCATCACAACACTGGGCACTTAAGTCTTGTAGAAAGGGATTATTCCTCTTAACAACAGGAAATAGAGTAAAATCAGCTCTTCCACTCCATCTGGGAATCTGCTCTCCAGAGACTGAAGCTACATCTCTCATGGGGTGATCAGCCTTGTCCTTAGTTTTCATTTTTGAATTTATGCACCCTTTCCTCCAAAGCTGAGGTAGGTTTTCCATCCAACTTAGTCATGTCTTCTTTGTGACCCCAAAGGTAAAACCATAGGGTGGCCTATTGTGTATACCTTCTATATCTTCTCTCTTGAGCAGTAGGACACCTTTTGTTAATAGATGAGATGTGTGTTGGTACACGTGAAGAGCTGGAGAGATCACATAGATTGTCTCTCAATTGTTTGAGCACCTGGGACAGTTTTTCCACAGCTGAGATGATGGAAGGGGTGAGATTGTCTTTGAACTCTCAGAGTTTATGAATCATTTCATCCACTGTTAGTGGTACTATGTAATTTCAAGTTACTGTTACCAATGAATGGGCATATGATGACGGTGCATTCCATGTAAATTTCTGCCACATGGGTTGTGTACATTCGACTTCATCTGGATCTATGGGTACATCCCTGTTATTCAGCTTGATGTGATAGATCATCTCTACAATGCCTGATTCCCTCAGAGACTGAATGCCTTTATCTAGAGTAGTCCACTTGGCCTAATCCTAACTTTGAGAGCCAATAAATCAGCATTGTGATGAGTGACTATTAACCCAAAACAATAAATGCTTATCACAAATACAATTAGACACACTTCGGTCAGATCTGTCATTATCTCAACCCTTCATGCCCCACGCTAGGTGCCAAAAATAACTGTTGTGGTTTAAGCCCAGCTTGATCTCTCACTCCCCCCCCTTCATCCCCCCCACTCCTGGAGGAATGGGGAGGAGGATCAAAAGAATATAGCTCCCGCGGGTTGAGATAAGAACAGTCCAGTAACTAAGGTATAACACAAACCACTACTGCTACCACCAGTAATAATAATGATAAGGGAAATAACAAGGGAAGAGAATACAACCACTCACCACCCACTGACCGATACCCAGCCCGACTGAGCAGTGAACTAGCCCCTTCTGGGTAACTGCCCCCAGTTTTACATCCTGAGCATGACGTGCTGTGGTATGGAATACCCCTTTGGCTAGTTTGGGTCAGGTGTCCTGTCTCTGCTTCCTCCCAGCTTCCCCTCCTCCCTGGCAGAGCATGTGACTCAGAAAATCCTTGATCAGACTAAACATTACTAAGCAGCAGCTAAAAACATTGGTGTTATTAGCGCTGTTCCCAGACTGAAAGTCAAAACCACAGTACTGCACCAGCTACTAAGGAGAAAAATGACTGCTACTGCTGAACCCAAGACACAGAGGAAGGCTGGGGACATGCTTTTGGGCAGCACTCGTCATAGTAAGAACTGAATGCCTCTCTTCATCTGTCTACTGTTGGTGAGGAAGCTGGGAGACACAGCCCAGGCTCTGGGCTGGAAATAGGCTCTGCTGCAGGATGCAACGTGGGAAAGGATGGTTCTGAAACTGTTGGCAGGTTTCTGTGGCTGCATGATTTGAATTGCTGTGGATATTAAAAATATGGGCTTGAATCTGCATATCTATGACTCTGTCACTCTTCCAGTGATGCAAGTCATAATTCCTCTAATGCAGGGGGGAAGAAAGAGCTTTCTTAGACCATTCACAATTGATAATATACCCTTGAAGAAACAAGATAGAAGCACGGGATTGTTTCTGCTTTCATGTGAGTGGCTGTATGGTGCCTTTTGGGCCTTGTGTGTTGGAGAATTCAGAGACATTTTGTGAGAAGCAGAAGCATTGGTATTTGCAGTCTGGTTAATCATCATACAAAGATCATGATTGCTACTAGCTGATGCTTTACAGCTTCTGCCAGAGTTAATTAATTACTAGACTGGGTCAAAGCATGCTCATAAGTTGGGTCCTTCCATGGACTGCTGGCATCAGTAGGAGTCAGATGAGATGAAAGATGAGCTTAGTGTTTGACAGCCATTCACTTGGTGTGGGCCTCTAGGCAGTGTTAGGTTAACTTCTTCATCCTGCACTTCCCTGTTTTTGGGAATGTGAAGGACATGGGAATTCAGCTTCTTATGAAGTTGTGTGAAGAAATTCAGCTAGACAGACAAATGCTGAAATGAATGTGTGAATATCAGTGATCATCTGGTTCTAGTTTAATAGGTTGTGGGGTTGAAAGGATTTTGCCTGCCATGATAATGAGGTGACAGCTTTATAAAAAAGCTATTTTCCTATGGAGTCAAGTTCCTTTCCAACACACAGTGCCTCTAACCTCCCAGGGAGAGCTGCTTTCCCCACCAAGAGTTGCATTTGGTGTTGTCGGTGCTTACAGTCATCTGTGGGAGGCATTGGCATTCAGGGTTTATATATAAAAAAAGAGGTTAGCATTCTGAATTAAAAATTAACATGTTCTCTGCATAGTTACAGACTTACAGCATGCACTAATGCTGTACAATATAGGGCTTTCCAGGCAGAGTTTAATGTCCCAAACGCAGAGCCATCACTTCTTTACCCCCCATCTCCTTTTAAATTAGAATGGACATGTTTAAAACACTCCTCAAATTCTACTGCAGAATAGCTTTTTGGCTTCCAGTTGTTTTTTTTGATTGGTTTTGGTTTTTTTTTTTTGAGGGATGGCATGTTTCTTTCATAAAAGGTGATTTTTCTTTTTAATGCTAAAGATGGAAATGATTTGCATATTCATGGCACATTATAAGTTTGAAAATAATCTAATAGATATTTAACAATGGCTGTAGGTAAATGGACACTTGTTGCACTTTGTTTAAACCATTTAAACCATCGCTTGATGGTGAGAGCATGGGTAATGCCCTTGATTTTTTGTTAAAAAGGCTCTAATTAAAGCTGGTTCCTGCTCTCTCCTCTTGGATAAATATGGATGTGAGGTAGTTCAGTGACACTGTCAAATTGCTGAATGGAGTGCTAGTTCCCCATTCATCTTGACAAATGATACCCTTAATTGGGGTGTGGGGCATGAATGGTAGGAATAGCACTACCAGTGTTGGTGCTCATCCTATCTGCTTGGCTGCACTTCCCCCCTCTCCCCTGCTTGGACCAGCGCTTGTCTCATTTTACAGAATTTGTGTTCCTCTGTCCACCTGGTCACAAAAAGCAGTGCTGTCAGGGGTGCTTCCCACTCTGTGTAGCCTTTGCATCCTGCCTCTGTCTTGGTGCAGATCCAGGCTTAGAAAGCTGTGTTGAAACTCAAGTCTCCTTTAAGCTCTGTAATAAGCCAGTAACTCCCTCCCAGTCTGAGCAAGCTGCTGGTTTTTCCCCTGCAATAGGTCAGCTTCCTGTGATGATGGTACTGGATGTTACTGGAACTGGTCACTTCCCAGTTCTGGGTTTTTTTTTTTTGCTTTAACTCTGGACAACTCATGTTCTCTTAGTCTATGAAAGTTAGCCCTTTGCTACAAAGACCAAATTCCCTGACGGATAGGCCAGTAGCATAACATCACACTCAACCCACCTGACTCCTCTCTACATTGTATGTGAATTTAACTGTATCAGTGTGAAAGCATTAGCCTGAATTTTCTTCCTCTCTATCACAACCTGCTTGAATTGGGCTCCTGAATCCCTTGGCTCCCCTTTCAGCATCCCTCTGAAGGGAGAGGATCAGTGTGCAGAGCTGAAACCAGAGGCAGCATGCTGGGTCTGACAGCCCTCCATCTGAAGAGCCCTAGTGTGTCATTAATGCTGGATCATCACTCTGCCTGCCTTGCAGAGGAAGGGAGCTAATGCTTTAAGGCACTCCCTAGACCCAGTATGACAGTGCAGTATTTGCTGCTGCTAGAGCACTGAATTAAGCAGAGAAGAAAAGGGGTTTGGGAAGGAGCTACCTATCGCTGTTTTAACTTGCTGCCAGCGATGTCTTTCACTTTTGCTTGGCTAATGCTTACTGATGATAGCAGTTGTTGCAGCTGTAGGACTTCAAAAAGGGGCTAATACAGGAGTAGATCTAGGGAGGCTGTTGTTTTTTCCCTTACCCCTGCCCAGTGCAAGACTGTGGAAGAAAGGGAGAAGAGATCACGATGATTGTAGACCAGCATGTTCTATGGGGTTTTCTTGAATTTAAAGTAGGGATGGATGGTAGCATCTTTGATTTTTGTAGTTATGGTGAAGGAATCTCCTCCACTCTGGAGATGCACCCCTACCTTTGAGGGAAGGAGGTCATTGTGGACACTCAGGGAGGGAACAATCCTGACACAGAGGAAGACGTTCATATTCCAGCATCTTCTGCATGATGTTTGCATCATCATTCTCTGAGGAATATAATGCTTTCTACTCAGAAGAACTTTCACAGTTTTCCCTAGCTGTGGCCCAGCAGCCCTGAATGATATTTTTTTCCCTTCTTCTCCCACAGTCACATTTGAGTGCAGAAGTGATTGATGTGTGAGCTGACTGAACACTCCACTAAACTGATTACCAGTGAAACAGATAGCAGTTCTGACAGCTGGGTTACCACTCAGAGTTGTTTACACTAACCACCATTTGGGGTGAGTAGTTTTTGTTCATAGCCCCCAAATCTGTTGCTTTAAGAAATCCATAGCTCAGGGGAGACAGTTCTGTACTCAGCCACACTGATAAAGCTTTCCTTTGCTATATCCTGAGCTGGCAATGCAATACATAAAACAACAAATATATAAACTGATCCATAATGTGTAGTTTTGCAATTGAGAGTAGCTTCTGCAGTAATGTTACATGGCCATAAAATAACAGAGAATGTCTGTTGATAAAAGCTGCATCTTTAAAGTTGTGGTTAGCAGCTCCAAATGGATCATTACACTCCTGAAATGGCTGACAAGGCTACAGCCTATCCCAAAGACCTGACTCTCTCTCCAGGTACCTTTACCTGTTTTAAGGTTTGGATAGAAAGCAAAAGCTCTGTGTATCCTCTGTGCTTCCGGCTCTGCACCACTAGTGAGTTATGCAAACTAGAGCTAAATAGGGGGAGAAGCTGTCTGAAAACAGAATGCGAGGTGAGGAGCAAGCTACTGAGGCAAGCATGGCTGCAGGGACACTGCCAGGCATGGATGCTCAGATATGCAAGAGGGATGCTAGGGATAAATTATTCCTGCAAATATATATCCTTCCTTGCCAGGAAGGGACTTTGCTTGGGTGTAGCTGGTTGTGATCAGTGGTTTTCCCTGTAATGCAACTGACTGCAGCTTTCCTCTAAGAACATTAGTGGGTTTTGACCTGTCCTCTCCAGTCATGAGACTCCTGGAACAAGGATTTGGGTATTTAATACAGTGTTTGTTCAGTCACAAGGAGGGAGGGTTCACTCCTTGCAGTGGTTTGAGGAAAATCACTGTTAGGATCAAGTTTGCTAGTTTCAGAGCCAACATACACTGTATTTGGAAGACCACTCTGCCACCTGTGAAGCTCGGACCTGTGCAAGGTGCCCAGTGGTGCCTTTGGGGTAGGTAAGCCCAAGCCACAGAGCACCTTCTACAGACACAACGCTGTTAATGGAATTGCTCCTAAACCAGAGAGTACAATATTCATTCAGAGGCTCTTTTCTCTTTTTTTTTCTTTTATGTAAAATATCCTGCACCATTTTTACTGATAATTTGTGTTCAGCTGATACCCCTGAAGTGTTGTTTTAATTAAAACAGAAGTGGAAATAATGAATTGGTGGCATTTTTGGCGATTCTGCAGCTCCATCAATGTTAATGCATAGTAAAGTGCTCTCCTGATAGCTTTTTGTGTTTCATTAAATTAAATGTAGACATCTCAGGTCTGGATATTTTTGTGTATGTGGTTTTGCAAATACAAGCCGTGCAGTTGGTAAGCAGAATTATGGAATTGTGAAATTCAGGACTATTGCACCAGGGATTTAAAAAGAAAATGCTTTGAATTTGGGAGTGTCACCAGCAGTTTGCAGAGGGACAGGAGCTGTGTTGGCACCATGGGTTAAATGTTCACTTGGGGACCATGGAAGCAACTGCCCAATAATGTTACTCTTGCCTTTTGTGAAATGCTTCTTCACGGTTGTATGTTTTGCATATTAGCAAATGCACTCCTTATTTATTTCTTCAGTGCTTATAATTTTTTCTTTAAGATGGGGGTGGTCTGTTTCTCGATTTTTCTCTGGCTTTCTGCACTGTAATGATGGCAAACACCATCACCTGACTGCTGGAATACATTGGCCTGACTTTAATCAGTGGGTGACTGGCTCTTAGCATGGTTTCATCTCTGCTGTTTTACATCTCCTCTTGTAATTACACAATTGCTGGTAGCATTATTTTTCTGTTGGTGACAACGAAAGGCACATGTTAGTATTTTATGTAACCTTATACTTTTTTGGTTTTGTCTAAAGGGTAGGTGAAGTACTTTCCAAATAAAATCATCTTTATTTTTGTGTAAGCAGCATATTTTCACCCCTTGTGCTATTTTTTTTAGACAGGGTTATATATAAAATCACATTTGTAAGTATCATATGGAGGAAAAAGTAGTTGGGGGAAACCTGTGTTAATAACAGGGCTGCATTTCTGTAGTGCAGTTTCATTGAGGTAGATATGCATACAATTAAATAACCTGTTCAAAGCCACAAAAAGGAGTGATGTTTAATGTAAATAGCGTCCAAGTATTTTAACTGCTAAATAACCAAACCCAGCAAAACAATAGAGAATCAAAGCTCCCCTCTAAAGAACACTGTCACCAATTAATATGCAGTAAAATTATCTGCCCATACAAGTTTCAACAGCTCTGTAGGTCTAAAATGGCAGATGCTTTCTGTTGCTATATAAAAGTCAAACTCCCATTTATTTCAGCCTCATGGTATGTGCAAATTCATGCAGCTCAGTTAAGGGAATAGCTTCACAACTGGTGTTCCAATCTGTGGCTGTAGTGGTGCATCACAATGCACAAATGCATTTTCCACATTAACCAAACATGACAGCTGAAACAATTATTAACCATGCAGTATGTCAGAAGTAATCAAAAATTCACATCAGAGTAATTGCAGTGGCTTGGGGGGGGAGGGGAAATAGTAGCATCTCTCTCCTCCTGCTGCCTCACCCCCTCCTAATTCCTACATGGTACAGTCCATTAACAATAAAATATCCTTCTGTAACCTATAAACTGTTACTCCCATCAGTTACTGGTTTCAGACTGATGCTTTCCCTAGAATTTGAATAAAACCGCTGGAAAAAAAAATATATCTATAGATGCTTTACAGGCAGAGGTGTTCAGCCGTGGAAAGCAGCTGCTTTCTTATTGTCTTGCTGGACTCTTGACTGTCTCAGCCATTTCAGGACTTGCAGGTTTGATTTATAATTTATTTTTTTAAGAGATGAGAAAATGTGAGTGTTAATACAGAAAGATACAGCTGTGTAAGCGTAAATCCCAAGGCAACTGAAGTGTGGCAGTTACAGCCAGCATTAGCAGGTTTGTAACTCCTCAGTACTGAGATCTACAGGTAGGAATGTATATATTTTAAAATCTATAAAATGAAGCTAACAAGCTTGCTTTGCTATAAGAGAGTTTGCCTTCAGATGTCTTCTCTGGTGGTTTTTTGGTTTTTTTTTTCTCTTGCTACAGGTCAGTTCAATTTGTAGGTGAGTAATTCAAGATAGCAGGTGGGTAGATGTGGAAAAATCCTTTGCTCCCAGAAAAGCAACCTTACTGTCTGTGCCTTTACCTTCTAATCATCTAGGCTAGAGCAGCTGTTGGGTGGGGTAGGCTTCCGTCAGGTTGCCTCTTTACAGCCTCTCTTGACATTGCTGACTTTGCTTTTCATTTAAGCAAAAATACGTGAGTTTAACTTTCTAAATGCCTTGATTCCTGTTGTTCTCTTCCCTAGGCTCTGAAATGTCTATGGAAGCATTTGAAACAAAAAATAAAATATGCTACTTGATGACATGATTTTTCTCTTAGTTTTCATTATAGTGCAAATGTCTGGGTCCACTCTGTTTCCTCTGTTCCTCCAAATACACTTAGGATTTATTTAGGAGACACACTAAACTTTCTCTAATTTTATTTTGAAGTAAGGGTTTCAGATGGGAGGATGAAAATGAAAATAAGATAGAAAATACTTCTACTTTCCCAAAGTAAATGGAGACACTTAGATATTTGCTTTTTTTTTGGCTAATTTCTTTAAATGGGGTGGTGAAATGCACTTGCTTAGTCAACTGGAGTTTGCAGCCTAGACCCCACCTCTCTTTCAAGTGGAAAGGATACTTTATGAAAGGGGTTAAGCCAGTAAAATCATAGTAAAGGGAAGCAGTCAGGGAATTAACATTTATATAAATGTGGTGGCCGTGATGAGCTGGGTGGGTGGCAGCTGATTTAATACTGTCAGCTCTCAGGACTCGGAGGCTTCATGCAAACTGGGGGTTCTGCCTGCCTTTGGTATGGGGACAGGGGTATAGGGTGGGCTGCTTTTCCTCCTTTCAATTCTGTTTCTCCATAGGGAGAAAAGCAGGTTAATGAAATGCGCTGTTCTGAGACAGGGCCTGGACTCTTGTAGCAGAAAATGATTTGCCTCCCTCCTTCGTGGCTTCCTCCTGTTGTCAACTGCCAAATGCTTAGAAGGGGAGGCAGGGGAACAGTGGCATAGCATGGCCAGAAAGTTGCCTCTTGTTTAAACAGGATTACCTGTGCAAAGGGGGGTGGGGTGTCTTGCCACAAAAGCAGCTCAGCCAGGAGTCAGGTAAAAGATGATGAAATGTGTGGTTTACATGTGTAAAAAGATGGAGGAGGGCATCTCCACTGACCCCGTATGGGAGATGGCTCAATTACCCTGCAGTTAGTACAGTGTGGCAAATTATTTTCATTTGTCTGAAGTGGTGGGAGACAGAGTTCAACTAACCTTCGTAAATTAATGTATGGAAAAAGGACTGAGCCACCGTAATTAATAATTAGCTGTAGGTCTCTTCTGGCAGGATTTTTCTCTGATATCTGCTGGCATTTTCCGTACATTAAAGTCCAAAAGCTTGTGTGTATTGTTAATGCGACATGCAAATAAAGACACACACTGCTAGAGAGTTCCTTAGCAAGGGTGGAGTACAGCTGGAGGAGAAAAATGGAAACCTTTTGTGTCTGGTGTATCCTCAGCACACTGGGCTTGTGTCCCAAGTCTGGAAAGTTTAAACCTCAGGTTTATTACACAATAGGAGAAATAAGCTGAAAAAGAGGAAAATGCTTATTATAGCATATCATTTGTTGCAGCAGAGAATTTGAATGCATCCCTTTCTCTCTGAGCTTTATAGTGTCTATCATTTAAAAATACAAATTGTATCATTATAACAGACATATTCCAGGATTCTGTTTTTATTTTAATCATATGTAATTAATAATTCATAGGTAATTTAAATAATTAACTTTGTGAAATGTATCAGTAATGTAGTAAGGAAACATAATTTCTGAAGACCATGGCATGTTTAAATTGAGGATTTAAAGATATCATGACATGTATGAACTCCAAATTGCTTGTTTGCACTTTCAGCAAAATATTGATATTTATTCCAAGGGACACCCTGCCATGCTGAAAATACCTGTTAGGTGAATAAAGTAGCTATGATTTATGTCCAAATATTTAGGAAGACTGGGCTAGCTAATGTGAGCTTATTTTTTTAACTCAGGTAGATGATTTTTCTAAATCATCCCATGTTATTTAAGAGGGCAGAACTTCAAATTTGCTTATTTTCTTGCACAATTTTCTTAAAATTTTATTTTCTTTTAAAAAAAGGAGAAAAACTTATACCCTTCACACTACAGTACATCTAATCTTGTCTGTAGTGTTAGCTAGCCACTATCAGCAAGATAAAGTGGATTTAACTTTGGAAAGGTTAGGGGAAACTCCATTGTGGAGATGTGGCTCTAAGGAAAGCCACTTCTGCTGGGGTTTAAGGTTTGCATCCTGGTTTAACTTGGTTATCACATTTACAGAGCTGACAGGATATTGATGTCTCTGAACCAGGCGTTGTCCCTTCAAGGCAGTGAATGTCTGCTGCATGCATCACTTTGTGTCTGAAATACAGTTGGAGGCCGAAAGGTTGTTGCTTGGCTTTATTTTCTTTTCTTTTCTAACCAAAGCAGAAAGATAACTACTGCTCCCAAGGAACATTCAGGAAGGTGGTACCATGGGTATTCAGCTGTCAGATGGGGGCACAGCAGCTGAGATTCTTCTGCTTGAGGCAGCCTGAGTACAGGGAGAGTGTGAGGCTCAGTGCTGCCAGGCTTCCTACTTGCATCCAGAGGAGGTAAAGACAACTGATTATTTTCATTACTATATTTTTACATACAGTTTCAGACTAACTTGAAGGCATTTCACTGTTTTTATGCACCTGAAATTGTGAAGGAAGAGATGTGCAAATAGCAATAATGGTTTTTTGCTTCCCAAAAAAGCCTGAGAATATCCCTGTTTCTCGCAAACATCAAGGTTATGTGCTCTGAGACAGACAGAAGGATAAAGCACTTACAGGGGTGTGGGAGACAGAAGGATTGCACTAAAATGTGCAGAAATGAGTTAGAGGAGGCTGGGAGTTAGTGACTAGCAGGTTTGTTTAATAATTTGTCCTTCTTGCTAGTGTTCTATCAGAAATGTGCTGCTTCAGGCTGGTAAATAGTTCAAATGATAGGGATGGCAGTTTGGCTTTCAGATGTGATCCTGATAAATTAATTTTCTGCAACCAAGTGGGTTATTGTAGCTGCTTATATGTTGATGCTAATGTACAATTAACCCAGCAACAGACACTGCAAGAGTGTCACTATGCCTCCTTTATGCCTTTTTCTTTTCAAACTACTCCCTTGTTAGCTATTGTGTTCTGTGCTATCCAGAGAGAAGCCTATCCTCCCATAACAGGGCTGGACACTCCTCATTCTTCGGCTTTATCAATTTTTTGTGTGGTGCTGGCAAATTTCCAGTGACTGGTTTCTCAGCTTGCACCATCTCGGGAGACTCCTCACCAGCTTTCGGTATGGTAAATTGAGGTGTGGTCCGCAATGACAACGCTTCATCCCTGCCGTGCAAGGACGTGACACAGACAAGAATTCTATGTAGAGGTTGTATTTGTGGCTGCATTATTTGAGCATGATTTCCTCTTAGAAGAGGAAGAGCACATAGCTACCTCTGAGAAAATGTGGAAGAACCACAGTGCTAAAATAGCAGCAGAAGAAATGAGAAAATGGTGTCCTCAGTGAAATTAATTTTGATGGCTTGATTCGAGGTTTGTCCTGCCTGATGAAAGAATGTATTCAGCAAGGTGTTGCAGTACAGGCTTAGTTATGGCAATTAATGTTTTAAAATAATTTAAATATGTAGATTTTCCTCAGTATTCCCTTAAAAAGTGTACTAACAGAGAGGCAAATGTAAGAGCTTATTCCAGTGGATGATCAGAAGTTATCTTTGTTTGCATGCTATAAATACTTTTAATACAAGACTGCATTATGGATCTCAAACCCATCAGCATCACCTCATAATTTATTTAAACTGAACTCCATAAAAGAGCCAAAGCCATGAGGTTTGCTTTGATTGTGAATCTCTTGATGTGTGTATGATTTTTGTAGGGTTGTATTTCTTAAACGGGATGCTAATACAAGGATATTTATAGTACATGGGAGAGACTGTAGCCACTCACCATAGGGCTGAGCAAAGACCCACACCAAGGGCATCCCTCTGCATTTAAAAATCTTCAGGAAAAACAGCCATGTATTTGGAAGCTTGAAGAGAGCACTTAGTCAATACTTGCCTACAGCTTGCTCTGCAACACAGATTAAAGGCTGTACTCAAACCGAGCCTTACATCAGTGGCCTGCTGATGGGGCAGAGAAGCCCTGCCCCTGCCCCAGGATCTGTCTCCAGTGAAGGTTGCTGTTGTGCATCTTCCAGAATGCACACAACCTGTGGAAGGCAGCTGGTGGGTAGATGGTGGTGCCCCTTCTGCAGGGTGTGCACAGGGAGTTGTGTGCGTTGCATGGAGTTTTGCTCTAGCACAATGGGCATCTGTTCTTGCTGCTGCCAGAGTGAGGTCCACGTTGCTGCTCCTCCATCATGAAAGGAGACTCAGAAGGTATTGGGTAGTTGTGAATGCTCCATCCCTGGAAGTGTTCAGGACCAGGTTGGACAGGGTTTGGAGCAACCTGGTCTAGTGGAAGGTGTCCCTTCCCATGGCAGAGGATTGGAACTGGATGAGTTTTTAAGATCCCTTTCAACCCAAACCATTCTATGATTGCCTACAAGCATGGAGCACAGTCACAGTGAGTGGGGGGAAGGTGGTTTGAGACCCCGTGAAGGCAGGTAGAGCAGCAGATCTTCCCCAAACCCAGTGTTGGGCTGTATTAGTGCAATTTTGTGTTACAGCTATTAGTCTGCATGGTTTTCCCTCTAGAAAGCTTCAACATGGCTGTTGCTTTCAAAGCCTCTGATGCAACAACAGGCCCTTGGATTTTAGCAAACTGTAAACCCTTATGTGTTTTCCTGATTTTTCTCCTGTTTAGTCAACAGTGAATTATTTTTTTTTTTTTAGAAAAATGTTGTAGGTTTTCCCATTCTAAGCATGGTGGTAAGGAACTTGAGTATTGTAGTTTGACTGGTTCTGCTGTCTTAGGCTAGGAAAATCTTGTATTGCTAAATCCTTGAACACTGGGAGGAGCTTTGTCAGGCCTTCCTTTTCAATGGACCTTTGCATTTGTGTACAATGACTCGTTCCTTGTCTCTCATGCAGCTTGAAGTGATGCTGGTTGATAAATCAACCTTTCTTAGGTTCTCTTCTTCTCTGAGGACCTCTGGACTTGAGCCTTCAGTCTGCTTTGGCCCCATAGCAATTTTGCCATCTGAAGTCCTCCAAGGAGAAAGCCAATTTCACAAATGCCCTTAGCTCATTGCATTTGGTCACTGATCTTTGGGCAGCTTCCTTGCTGTTTGAAGGACACTATATTGCACAAGCCAAGGTATGTCATGAAGCTGCTTATCTGTGTCATTTTAGCAAAAGCTGATGCTTTCTAGAAAACAAATCTTAGGAGACCTATAGAAGCTTCCTAGAGATGCTGGTGTGATGCATGCAGAAGAAGAGTCTGGATAGAGACAAATACTGCCTGTGCTGTGCTGGCATGTCCCCATCCTCAGGAATACATTAGTTGGCCACACCATTGCTTGTAGGCCCATCTGATCGAAGCCAGCCAGCAAGTTTTGATACTTGTGTCAGCATAAACAATAATTTGGATTAAAATATAGTAAGGTCTGTTACTGTGGCAGTGGATTCCAAGTTTTGCTTCATTTTCTCCCAACAGAACATGGCCAGGAGAGCTGTGCTGGGGTGCAGCACCTTGGGAGTGTGCTCAGAATTGTACACCTCTACAGTAGGATTGTATTTAGCAATTAGTTTCTTAAAATTCCTGGTAGAGATCATAAGATCAGGTACTTCTTCTGGAACACTGTTCCCAAACCATTGCCGAAGAGTTATATTTTTTGTCAATCATGTAGTCATCATTCCTGCTGGTCCTTTGCAGCATTCACTGGTTCTACTGGAAATACATCACTTGGAAATATTTTAATCAAAATTGACTTGAAAAGGCCCCGGATTGTTCATTTAATTTTCTCCTTTCTTCCCCTGCCAATGAAAAAGTAATCATTGCTGTCAACATCCGAGGCCTCGGTATACTATTTGGCAACATTTGCCTTCTCTTTGACAGCTTGAATACTAAGATCAAGTATTAAAAGTATGACCTGCTTACTGAAGTAATTAAGAGACTTCTATCAGCCAGCAGAGAGTTTACTAACCTCATTTACTGCCGTAAATGGAAGAGACTTCCCATCTCCTGTCAAAAGGAAACCATCAGTGCATGCGTGCCCTTTCATACTGATAAAGAATTAGCTACTGGAACACCTCCTTGCTGGAATTCAGTCTGGAGCAAGGCAGATGCCAGTTCCTGTTGCATCAGCCTGTGTCGGGCAGTAGCTGCCCAAGATGAGAAATGACAGTGGAGCACGGTGTGAACTGGGAAGTGGCACAGCCTCCTGGGGGTCCTGCCCCTCCACTGGTGGGGCTGTGCTTGCAAACCATCCTCGAACAAGGCACAGTGGAGCTGGACTTCATCAGAGAGGGAGAATGTGAGGAGATACAAATGGAATCCAAGGGGTAAGAGATTCAAGAGGAACTGGAATGTGCTGGGGAAAGATGCTGAGAGGTAGTAGATATCTAAGAATAAGTTGGACTAGCTGGAAAGTGGGAACCTGAAGGTGGGAGAGTTGGGGATATTTCTATACCTGTGTCCCTGTTTTGCAATCACTGTCTCAACAACATCTGATATTTGACAACTTCCTTCTGCAAGTAATAGAGGAGCCAACAAGGAGAGATGCCATGCTTGACCTCATGCTCACCAACAGGGAAGGGCTCATTGGAAATGTGATGTTCCAGGGGAGCCTTGGATGCAGCAATCACAAGATGGTTGAAATCGAGATCCTCAGGACAGTGAGAAGAGTGTGCAGCAAGCTCACTGCCCTGGACTTCAAGAGAGCAGAATTTGGCCTCTTCAGGAACCTGCTCAGTAAGGTTCCATGGGATATAGCCCTAGAGGGCAGGGGTGCCCAAGACTCTTGGTTAATATTCAAGGCTCACCTGCTACAAGCTCAGGAGTGTTGCATCCCAACTAGAAGGAAGTGCAACAGGAGGGCCAGGAGATCTCCTTGGATGGATAAGGTGCTGCTGAGGAAAATTCACAGAAAAAAAAGAGGCTTATAAAAGGTGGAAGCAAGGACAGGTGAACTGGGAAGAATACAGGGATGTTGTTTGAGAAGCTAGGGACCAAGTTAGGAAAGCTAAGGCCCAGTTAGAATTGGGACCTGATGAAATACATCCACGGGTCCTGAAGGAGCTGAAGAATGAAGTTGCTGAGACACTATTGTTGTGGTTTAAAAACAAACTGCACAGTTCGTTTACTCACTCCCCCCCTCGCTCCTCCGACTCCCAGAGAGTTAGGAAGGAGAATCCAAAGAATGTAGCCCCCACAGGTTGAGATAAGAACAGTTTAATAACTAAGTCATAACATAAATCACTACTGCTACTACTACTACAAATAATAATGATAAAGCCAATAACAAGTGAAGAGAATACAACACCTCACCAGCCACCGACCCATAACTCACCCCACCCTGCCCGACCGAGCACCGACCGATACCTCCTCCATCCCCCCAGAGCTCCAGCCCTTCCAGGTCTCTCCCGGTTACATCCTGGGTATGATGTGCTATGGTATGGAATACCTCTTTAGCTATCCTGCGTCAGGTGTCCTGTCTCTCCTTCCTCCCGGCTTCCCCTCCTCCCTGGCAGAGCATGAGCTCAGAAAAGGCCTTGGACAAACCAAACATTTGAGCAGTAACTCAAAACATACTTGCTATCAGCAACCGTTCTCAGCCCGAAAATCAAAACACAGCACTGCACCAGCTACCAAGGAGAATAAATGACTGCTACTGCTCAAACCAGGACAGAGACAAGGGAACCAGATTCACAAAACAAAGGCCCAGGCCTTATGTTTCTGGTGTTTGGGCACTGGTTAAAAAGTGACACTGATGACCCTTCTTCCCTTGCTATAAAAGATGAAACCTCATCAGTAATTAATGACAACATCCACAGTTTACTTTAAATAACTCTGCAATTTATCTGGCACAGCACAGGGGAAGGCTTTGAAGTGTTGTTTATGCCATCATGCCTGTCTCCCAGGAAATCTCCTTTAACAGCTTCTTTGTTCTTTAGAACAAAGAATTTGTTGGGGTTTAGGTGGTTTTAAAGGAATTTGTCAGATGATTTGGAACTGAAAGAAAAATGCAAATGCTTATGAATATCAGTATCCATTAAGAATGACTATGAAGAATATTTTTAGCGTAAGTTCAGTTGCAAAAAGAAAAAATGGAATTTCTTTGGTTTGTCTTTTTTTTAAGGCATTTTTATACTGCCTAAGGTCTAAATACATCTGCCTGATTATAAAATCAGGTTGGACATAATTTAAATGGCACTATTACTGAAAAATTAATGCAGTGATAAACTAATTTCAGTGGTTTTAAAAGATCATCTAGGATCAATGGGTTTCCCAAGGAGGTTGTGAATGCTTCATCCCTGGCAGTATTCAAGACCAGGTTGGATGAAGCCTTGGGTGGCATGGTTTAGTGTGAGGTGTCCCTGCCCATGGCAGGGGGGTTGGAACTAGATGATCTTGAGGTCCTTTCCAATCCTAACTATTCTATGATTCTATGATTCTATGATCTTCATTCATTTATGTTTCACTGTACTGGGGACAAACACAGCTGAGTGGGTTTTAGTCTGTAAACTTTATTATGTTGTCTGCAGAAAGCAGTAATCACAAATATCACAAAGCTCTTATAATTTCTCAATAGAGGTCAATGCTCTTATCTTCACATAAATTTCTGCTAACTCAGAACAGCTTCTTGGCCATTGTAGTTGCGTCACTTTATTTGTCTTTAAATTTTAAATTGTGAAAATTTTCCTGATTAAAACTCCTGGACAGGGGCAGTGGATAGCTGTCATATGCAAGAATACATGCTCATGAGTGTAGGGGAGGTCCTACACAACAGAAGATAACCTGGGTTAAACTGATAAATTAAATTGATAAGCATTTGGGAATGACTGAGAGACTAACTGTTCAGTGCATAGACTGACAGGAACATGTCTGGAAGTTCATATATTTGTATTATTTAATTTCAAAGTTGGGATACAGTTCCCAAAAAAGAGAGACTCTTTTGAAGACCCTGTCAGCTTTACATCCTCATTTGAAACAAGAAACGGAATGATGATACCATCTGGAGAAAAGCTCCCACTTCTCAGCTCTTTTCCTGGACTCCACACAAGCCAGGACATGGCAGGAACATTGGTCCTGCTAAGCTGTGACCTGACAGCATCAGCAAAGCTGAACTGTAAAGCTGAAAGTTAAAACAATGACTTTTCCATTGTATTTGTGCTTTCTGTTGTTTGTCCAGGAAGCAAGTTGGTCACGTTTAACTGAGCTCTTCCAATACTCGAAGATGATTCTGTCTACCCAGTAAATTACTGATGTTCTGGGTAGGTGATGTAAAGAAAAGCAAAGACAGCTCAATGTCCAGCTGGAGAACAGTAACACATGGTGTCCCTCAGGGATCACTGTTGGGACCGGTCTTGTTCAACATCTTTGTTGGTGACATGGACAGTGGGATTGAGTGTGCCCTCAGCAAGTTTGCCAGTGACACCAAGCTGTGTGGTTCAGTTGATACACTGGAGGGAAGGAATGCTATCCACAGGGACCTTTACACACTTGTGAGGTGGGCTGATGCCAACCTTATGAGGTTTAACAATGCCAAGTGCAAGGTCCTAAACCTCGGTTGGAGCAATCCCAGCATCTCCATGCATCCTTGGTATAGACTACCTCAGGAGAGGGTACTTCAAAGACATGCAATGCCAGGTCCTTCAGGACCTGCAGATGGATTTCATCAGGTCCCATGGGCTTGTGCACATTCAGGTTCCTAAGATGGTCTAGAACCAGATCCTCTTGTACAGTGAGCCTTAGGTCTTCATTCTCACAGTCCCTGCATCTGCCTTCCAAGACTTGGGTGGTGTGGTCAGAGTCTTTGCCAGTGAATACCGAGGCAAAAAAGTCATTCAGAACTTCAGCCTTCTCCAAATCCAGGGTATCCAGATCTCCTGATAGCTTCCAGAGAGGGCCTACATTGTCCCTAGTCTGTCTTTTATTCACAGTGTAACTATAGAATCCATTCCTGTTATCTTTCACATCCCTAGCCAAGTTTAATTCTAACTGGGCCTTAGCTTTCCTAACCCGGTCCCTAGCTTCCCAAATAACATCCCTGTATTTATCCCAGTTCACCTGTTTTTGCTTCCACTTTTTATAAGCCTCCTTTTTTCCTTTGGATTTTCCTCAGCAACACTCCTGAGCTTGTAGCAGGTGATCCTTAAATATTAACCAAGAGTCTTGGGCCCCCCTGCCCTCTAGGGCTATATCCCATGGAACCTTACTGAGCAGGTTCCTGAAGAGGACAAAGTCTGCTCTCGAAGTCCAGGGCAGTGAGCTTGCTGCACACTCTTCTCACTGTCCTGAGGATCTCGAATTTGACCATCTCATGATGGCTACAACCAACGCTGCCCTGGAGCATCGCATTTCCAACTAGCCCCTCCCTGTTGGTGAGCACGAGGTCAAGCATGGCATCTCTCCTTGTTGGCTCCTCTTTTACTTGCAGGAGGAAATTGTCTTCCACGCAATTGAGGAACCTCCTGGATTGCTTGTGCCAGGACGTACCGTCTCTCCAACAGATATCAGGGTGGTTGAATTCCCCCATGAGGACAAGGGCCTGCGAGTATGAGGCTGTTCCTATCTGTCTGTAGAGTGCTTCATCCAGAGGTCTCTTGATCAGGCAGTCTTTAGCAGATCCCCACAGTAATGTCCCCCATAGTTGTTCTCCCTTTAGCCCTGACCCATAAGCTCTCTGTTGACTGATCACCTATCCCCAGACAGGACATGGAACTGTTGGAAGAAGTCCAGAGGAGGGCCACGAGGATGATCAGGGAGCTGGAGCACCTCCAGTATGAAGACAGGCTGAGAAAGTTGGGGATGTTCAGCCTGGAGAAGAGAAGGATGCGTGGAGACCTCATAGAAGCCTTCCAGTGTCTGAAGGGACCTATAAGGATGCTGGTGAGGGACTCTCCATTAGGGACTGTAGTGATAGGACAAGGGATAATGGATTAAAACTTAAGCAGGGGAAGTCTAGATTGGATATAGGGAGGAAGTTCTTTACTGTGAGGGTGGTGAGGCACTGGAATGGGTTGCCCAAGGAGGTTGTGAATGCTCCATCCCTGGCGGTGTTCAAGGCCAGGTTGGATGAAGCCTTGCGTGATATGGTTTAGTGTGAGGTGTCCCTGCCCATGGCAGGGGGGTTGGAACTAGATGATCTTAAGGTCCTTTCCAACCCTAACTATTATATGATTCTCTCTGCCAGTATTGCTGAGGTACAGTGTAACAGCTAATGAGGGTGTGCAACCAGCTGTAACAGACTTGGATGGTAAAAAGCTTAATTTGAAAACTGTGGATGTACCTTCTTTTTCTTGGAAAAAGTTACTGATTCCAGCCTAGAGGAATATCAGTAGGCTTGAGTTGTACAGTAACAAACCTGAAAACATGCTTGCTTTTCTGAAACCTTCTCTGTTCCCCTTTGCCCCATCTGTGTCAATGGGCTTCATAATAAATATTATGCTTTTATACCAAGCTTGTCTTTTATCTTCCCGCCATCAGGGCTGTACCAGTGCTTATGAAGCAGCTGATATTAAAGGGGTTCTTACCTTAAAGGAGTCTGTCTTTTCAAACCCGAGACTTGCAAAGCTGATGCTGAAATGAAGAATTCCATTTTTAGGAAGTAAGAAACATTGAAGAGTGTTGCTTACTAAATTGGGAGTATTCTTTCCTCTGGTGTTGAACATCCATGTTCAGTGGTGGCTATACTGAAAGCACCTGTGATTTGTAGTAAACACAAGAATAGCTTTATGCAATATTAGACTATTATGGCATGTTAATTTTTATAAAAGAGTACAAATTTTCCATGCCATGACTCCATCAGCTCTCCCTCCCTATCTTCACTGAAAATACCCCATTGTTCCTGTAGGTAAAATGATTATTTTTTTCGGGTCAAGATATTGCCAGCATCCTTCCTCCTGCAGCAGACCAGCAGTGGGGTGCTTCTCAGCACATAAATGAATGCTGCAATCCTGTTTTGTATATGTGCCATGGTACTGGCACAAAACTGAAGTGGGTGTCAGATTTACTAGACTGGATCCATTTGAGCTGATCTGTTGAATTCTGTGTCCTTGCTGTGATGGAGGTTTAAAAAAGACACTGATGTGAATAAGCAACTTTTCAAGAAGCAAAAGGAAAGAATTAAAATTATAGGATGCTATCAGGAGACACCAGTGTCGTAATTTTAGAGCGCTAATGGTATGTGCACAGAATAAGGAGGACTTCTGTCACTTCAGAAAGTTTAAGCTATATTGGGAAGATGGGGTATTGCAGTGAGACTGTGCATTTTGCTCTGTAGATAGTTTAAAACCCTGTCTTTAGTTATGTCAGGAACATGGTTTTGCTGTTAGTCTTTAGGAGTAGATATGCTGGTAAAATGCGTTGCAGTAATTTTATGCCTCCTTACATGCTTCCTGTTAAACAGCCTAGCTACACCAGTGAGTTGGGTCCTCCAGGTCGCAGCTCTTTGGACAGTGTGGAGATGATGTATGCTCGTCAGGTGAGTAGAAATAAAAAAATAAAAAAATAAACATAGTTAAATATTGTTTTCTACAGAGAAGTGGGGAAAATACAGATCTATGAGTGTAACGCATGATTCGGAGAAAACTCCAGGAACAAACTTGCCAACAAAGTTTTCAAGCTGACAAGCAGGTATTCTTTATTGCGGCGACGAGAGACACGGGGGATAGCTCCTCCTAACGTGTGTCTCCCTATTGCTACACAAGCCATCCTTATATAGTCCCGGGCATACATACATATTCATGAGGCTGCGTATGGATTACATCACTTTCCAGAAAGCTCCCCGCATGCATACAGAATTGTGGTGGTGGTCTCTGAGGGTCGTTTACTTCTTCCAACAATCTTCATCACTTCTGGCAGCCTTTGAAGCAGGCACAGTAGATGCTTATACCAGTTTAATTGGTTCGTTAGCACCAGAGACATAATAATCCTCCTATCCTACTTATCAGCTAGTTTACCCGTAGCCTATCCTGGACACCTGCTATTCCCAGATACTCCTTATCCCTGCGTCCTGTTTTTCTAGACTGTTTTTCTTAAGACCACATCAACTATAACGATTTATCTTGTGCCAGTATGTTCTCTATCTGTACTCTATTTTTTCTATATATTATGCACCTCAGTAATTTTCCACTGCTACTGTTACAAAGCCATTGAACTTAACATTGCTTAAAACTAACTCTAAAGATTTATAAATTCCATTTTGTGATTCTGTGTTCCCCTTGTTTCAATTCCCCCCTTTTTCTGTCCTTTTGCAAATTCTTTTGCAACATTTTATATATTGCCATTACCATCAAAAGTCCTTTGAAATAATTTCCCATTTCTACTTGTTGCTTAATTTCATTCCTTTTCCAATCTTCATAATTTATCATAGATACTTTACAACACCAGAGGGAACATTGCATCATACCACAAGTAATCAATATTAAAATAATTAACATCAATATTCTTGCAACCAGTTGCCTCAACCAGGAGACATTAGGTAACCATGAAGTTAACTTCTTCCATATTTCTTCGAAACCACAGGAGGTGTTATCCACAGCCATCCCATGAAATATCTTAGTTTGTTTCCATATTTCCTCCAGATATATTTCAATTATGCCACTTTGGTCTATGTAGGAACAACAACTTTCATTGGTTATGGAACAAACTCCTCTTTGTGATGCCAATAACATGTCTGGAGCCATTCGGTTTTATACCACTTTAGATAGGCTCGTTATGTCTTGTTGTTCTGCCTGCATCATTTCAATGTCTTTACTTTCCATTTCCTCTATGGTTGCTGAGATATTTACAATTGCTTTCTCTAATTCACTTACTCCCTCTCACAAAACTATGAAATGCAGTGTGCCGTTCAATAATAGGGTTAAACCTTCGCTTAATCCATTTAACAAAACTTCTAATCCAAGTTCCGGAAGGATACCTGTTGATAATAGTAAAACTGGGTATTATAGCACCTAAGGTGCCTGCCCCTTTCCAGTTGGGAGGTAAAGTCTTATAAGAATTTTCTCCACATAACCAATACCATCCTTTCCCTTTAGGAACGGGTCACCACTGAACTACAATACCATCTATAATTTGAATGGTGACCTACATCTGTGGCATTTAAGCAAGTATAGTTTCCTACCCTGGTTCCTGGTGTAATACATCTTTGTGCACAGGTGTAATATTTATTGCCTGGATTAGGATTAACTATTCCAAATCTCAACCTTCCCTTTGAATACAAATTGCTAATGTTCACCCACAGATTTGTCCATGAAACAGTGTTAGGAATTGGAACTCCAATTAATGGGAGTTCCAGGCTTTCTCCTGATTTAGGCAACTGTGCACACACCCAACAGTCACTACAATTAAAAACTTCAATAACATTTTGCATTAATTTCAGGTATAAATTCTGGTCTCAAGCTTGTGCACCAGTTATCATATGAGTACAAATTATGACCGACGCAATTTCATGCGAAAAGGTTCTGAAGGTTCCATCTGCCATGTCTTCTCTGGTTCTGGTGCTTTCTTTATTCTTGAATAATGTATCCAAGCAGGTTGTTCCTTTATCTTCACTGCTGTAAAGGTGGTCAGCAATATCTGGTACAGTCCACTCCAGTTCTCCTGTAGAGGATCTCCTGAAAAATTCTTAACATAAACCCAGTCTCCAGATCTGAAAGGGTGAATCGGATAATCCAAACCTCTTCCTCTTGTCCCTGCTACTCTCTTATTTATCTCCTCCAATTCTTTTCCCAGATTGACCAAAAATTGTCAGAGATAGCCTTCCCCCACTTCCTAAAGACTTTCTCCTTTAAACTGGGACTGTTATGGTCTTCCATATAAAATTTCAAATGGGCTAACCTCTTCTTTCGACTGAGGTTTAGTTCGAATTCTTAATAGAGCCAGTGGTAAACCTTGGTACCAATATAAGTTCATTTCCTGACATATTTTCCTAATTTGTTGTTTGATCAGATGGTTTATCTTTTCTACGTGCCCACTGGCCCAAGGCCTGTATGGAACATGTACTTGCCAATCAATTTCCAATTTTTGCTAATTTCTTGTAACAATTTTGCACTAAACTGCAAACCTCGGTCGGAAGAAATTGCCGCTGGTACTCCAAAGCAAGGTATTATCTCATTAAATAATGTTTTAATCAGTTGTCTTGCATTATTTATCCTACAAGGGAATGCTTCTGGCCAGCCAGAAAAAAGTATCTGTTAACCCCAACAAATATCGATAACCCCCTTTTCTTGATAATTCAGAAAAATCTATTTGCCACTGCTGTCCCAGGTAACTTCCTCTCACAATTGTCCCAATTTGATTTCTATTTTCAGTTTTATGCTTATTTTTAAGACATAGCTGACATTGTTTTGTCACTGATTGAACTGTGGTGTATAGATTTCCTCCTACAATTTGTTTGTCTAAATATTTATATAAAGAGTTGATACCCCAATGAGCTTTATTGTGTTCTCCCTGAACTAACTTCCAGAGTTGGTTATAGGGGATTACAATTTGCCCATCAGGTATCTGAACCCAATCCTCTTTATTTTCCTGTCCTTTTAGATCCTCAATCAATTGTCTATCCTCTTTTGAATACCTAGGTTTAGATTTTTCAGTTGTTAGTTTGCCATCAGGGATTAAGGACATGATTTGTGATTGTTCAACTGCTCGTTTGGCTTCAAAATTGGCCAAATTATTTCCAATTTCCTGATCAGAGTCACCTTGTTGATGTCCTTTACAGTACATAACAGCTACTTCTTCAGGTAGCTGAACAGCCTCCAGTAATTGTAGAATTTCTGTAGCATATTTGTTCAAAAGTCCTCATTCTTTCCAGATAGCACCATGTGCATAATCAGTCCAAATATTTATCCTATTGCCTTTAGCCAATTCCAGGGTTCTCGTTAATGCTATTATTTCTGCCTTCTGGGCAGAGGTATTGGAGGGTAAAGGTTTAGCCCCTGTTACCTGTGAAGTGGTGTTAATGGCATATCCTGCCTTTCGTTTACCATTTTTCATGAAGCTCCTACCATCAGTAAACCAAGAATCAGCATCTTCCAGAGGTTTTTCTTTCAAGTCTGGTCAGCTCAAATATACAGTCTGTATGGTCGCCAAGCAGTCTTGTGTTAGTGGTTCTGTCGATTGTTCCTGCAAAAGGATGCTGGATTGACAATGTTAGTGACCACACTTTCTATATCATCTTGTTCCACAAGGGTGGCCTGGTATTTAAAAAAACATGAAGGAGATAACCAGTGGGCTCATTTCTGTTCCAGGACTGCTCATACAACATGGGACATTAGCACAGTAATTTTTGTCCCAAGGTGAATTTGTGAGCTTCTTCAATATTCATGACAACTGCTGCCCCAGCTCTTAGGCATCTGGGCCATCCTTTGCTCGCTTCATCCAGCTGTTTTGAAAAACACGTCACTGCCCTTCTGTAGGGTTCTAGTTTTTGAGCAAGGACCCCCAAAGCTATTCCCTGTTCTTCACAGGAATATAGCCAAAAGGATTTAGTTACATCCGGAAGTCACAGAGCTGCAGCTCTCATTAGCTCTGTTTTAAAATTTCTAAAAGTCCCCTCTGCTGAATCAGTCCATTCTAAAGAGGAAGAGTTTCCCTTCAACAGTTCATATAGTGGTCTTACCAGAACACCATAATCATGGATCCAGAGTCTGCACCATCCAGTCATTCCCAGGAATGTCCAGAGCTCCTTGCCGGTTGATGGTCCTGGAGTCTGACAGATGGCTTCTTTTCTAGCAGCTCCAAGTTCTCTCTGTCCTCCTCCTCCTGTTATTTCATATCCTAGGTAGGAAACTAGTGTTTGGATTAGTTGGGCCTTTTGTCTGGATACCCAATAACCATTAAGTCCCAGAAAAATTAATAATTCCACTGTCCACTGGATACATTCTTCCTTTATTTCTGTAGCAATTAATAGGTCATCCACATATTGTAACAGAGTCCCCATCTGAGCAGGTGGCTTCCATGATCCTAGTTCTTGTGCTGATTTCCAGAAATTGCTGGACTGTTTTAAACCCTTTAGGTAATACCATCCAAGTTAATTGAGTTTCCCTTCCTGTGTCAGTATTTTCCCATTCAAAAGCAAATAAATTTTGGCTTTCTTTGGCCAATGGTAAGGAAAAGAAATCATCCTTTAAATTCAAGATGGCAAACCATTTCTGATTATTAAATTAAGTCAATAAATCATACAAATTAGCTACTACTGGACAAATATCCTCTGCAGTTCTGTTGACTGCTCTGAGATCTTGAATCAAACTGCAACTTTTATCATCCTATTTCTTTACTGTCCAGAATATTATATTCCAATTCACATTCGATTAATAATATATATTTTAAAATTTTTCAATGACTCTTTTTTTTAATTCCCTTTGATCTTCTAATTTGAAGGGGTATTGTTTTATTCTAATTGGGCAGGCCCCCCTTTTTATTTCCACTTTAACAGGGAAAGTATTTTTCACCTTACCTGGAACTTCAGATGCCCATACTCCCAGATATACCTGATTAAGGATTTCTTCTATTTCAGGGAGGTCCTCCTGTTTGCTTTTCTGTTGAATTAAAGATAAACTCAAAACTGCAATTAACTGCTTGTTTTTAACTCTAAATTCCATTCTCTCTTCTTTAAATGTTGCTTCTCACCCTAAGAAAGATTTTAGAGAATTTGGCATGCATAACAATTTATGCATTCCTATTCGTTTTCCCTGTTTGTACTTTAAGGGTTTCAGAAAGAATGCCTCGGATTGTTTGTGGGTTTTGGGTTTTTTTTTCCTCTTTTTCTTGGTGGCCAGTAGCTCCCACATCTGTAACAAATTATTTTCTCTCAGATTTAACACCGAATAAGTTGCTCCTCTATCCACTAAAATTACACTTTATTTCCTCTAGTTCCTACTTTTAATTTAACCAGTGGATCTGCTAGGGTAGATTCCCCAGGTCCCTGTCAGTCTGGTTCCAATTCAGTCTCTGGAGCCACACCATGGCACTACCACCCCCCCCCCCCCCCCCCCCCCAGGGCAGTCTCACTTCCAGCATCCGAAATTCCCCCCCCCAGTTTCAAAGCAACCACCGCAGCTGTGGCTATAGCACGACCCAGCTTTTTCTTTTCTACCTGTTCCCGATTCCTATACGCTCTCCATGCTTCCTCCTGTCCACATTTATTCAACAGCCCCTCAGTCCCGTCCGTGAACATGTCTGTTCCCACTTGTCTGCCTGCCCCAGCACTCATCCCATGCTCAAACACAGGAGCTGCTCGAGCTCCCCTCCTTTCCCCCTTGGTTTTCCCTTTTTTTTTTTCTCCTCACAGTTGCTCACCCTGCTCTGCAGGGGCTGCAGATGCCTGCCTCTGCAACAGCACTTCTGGTTTAACCCTTTCTGAACTCGGAATGTGCATCTGCCGCTTGGTGCCAGTGACAGTGGTCTCTCACTCCTTATGAATATCAGAGAGGAGAGATGAAGAGGGTGCTCCTCGGAGGTACCTGTGATAGCTAATTTTACAGCCTATCTTCCTGATTACTGTTTTTTAACTTTAAACATCTTTCCCCAGTATCACAGGCTGAACAACATCTCTCCATCTTAACTTTCAGTTTTAACCTGTCCTTTTCCAAAGCCAAAAATAAGGGATCTGGCGGAGCCATATTAATTTTGCATTGCGTCTGTCACTCCATGTGGTCTCTTAAAGTGAAAAACATAGCAGCATACATTACTTCATGCCATTTTCCTTGCAGCCTCAAAGCAACATTAATTGTAACAATGTATTATAGTTCAGGTTCCATTTTTAGGCCATTTTTCCTGATCTTCCAAAGTATACAAAGGCCACCATCGGTTACAATATTTTTCAAAATTGCTGGACAACATTTTCTTATTTCCCGAGCCCCCAGGAGACCCTCCCAGTTCTTTCCAGTGTGCCAACATGCACCCTAAAGGACTGTTTTGCATGATCTCTTCACTCTGCTGATTTTCCATTATCAATCTCTCACTCACACACACTAGGGATCCCACAGACACACTCCACACAGTTACAACACTTGAAACAGACAGAGACTAAAATTCTATCAAACAAACTACAATTAATAACACAGTTATAACATCCTGTCACCAATACCAAAATCACAAGACCAAAATCCTTAATGTAACAAGCCACAAGAAGATCCAAAACCATTTCCACGAGACACCCCCTGCATCTTGCAGGACCCAAACCACAAGAAGCCCCCTGCTTCTTGAGGGTGTATACCAGTAAAATCCAAAACCTTTTCTACAAGACACCCACTGCGTCTTGCAGGCCCCAAACCACAAGAAGCCCCTTGCTTCTTGTGGGTGTATACCAAACGGACGCTAGCAGCCGGGTATACGCCTTTACCTACGAGATTTCTTATCTCAATTTACGGAAGGCTTCCAAACCTTGCGTACGCTTACCAAACCAACCCAATGACCAATGTAGTCTTTATGCAAGATGCCCTCTCCACCTTACAGACTATAGAAAAGAAAAGAATACCTTTTATGAAGATGGTCCTTGTCTGCTCCCGCAGTGATCCGAATGAGTCGAGGAGTCCCTCCGGGAAAAATTCCCGAGGGCCCTAGGGAGCCCTGTCCTCAGCGGGTCCTGCAGCTGAGCAGAGAGGGTCCCATCTGGGGTGCCAAATTGATTCGGAGAAAACTCCAGGAACAAACTTGCCAACAAAGTTTTCAAGCTGACAAGCAGGTATTCTTTATTGCGGTGCCGGGAGACACGGGGGATAACTCCTCCTAACCTTTGTCTCTCTATTGCTACACAAGCCATCCTTATATAGTCCCTGGGCATACATACATATTCATGTGGCTACGTATGGATTACATCACTTTCCAGAAAGCTCCCCGCATGCGTACAGAATTGTGGTGGTGGTCTCTGAGGGTCGTTTACTTCTCCCAACAATCTTCATCACTTCTGGCAGCCTTTGAAGCATGCACAGTAGATTCTTATACCAGTTTAATTGGTTCGTTAGCACCAGAGACATAATAATCCTCCTATCCTACTTATCATTTAGTTTACCCGCAGCCTATCCCGGACACCTGCTATTCCCAGATACTCCTTATCCCTGCGTCCTGTTTTTCTAGACTGTTTTTCTTAAGACCACATCAACTATAACGATTTATCTTGTGCCAGTATGTTCTCTATCTGTACTCTATTTTTTCTATATATTATGCACCTCAGTAATTTTCCACTGCTACTGTTACAAAGCCATTGAACTTAACATTGCTTAAAACTAACTCTAAAGATTTATAAATTCCATTTTGTGATTTTGTGTTCCCCTTGTTTCACACATAAGATACAGTAGGCAAAGCCTAAAAATATCTGCTTGGAGTTAAAAAGTAATTGGAAAATACAGAAATTTAGCCTGGCTTCTTAGAAGTGTGCTCACTTGCCTGCTACAGGGATTTTTTTTTGTCATAAAGAGATCCTGAACATCATCTATGACTGTAGAAATCACTTATGCATGTAATAGTAAACTGAAACTCTTTTCACCCTTAAAAAAAAAAAGTTTTTCAGAATTCATGTCAGCGTGTACTTGTACACAAATTAAGACTTTATAGGGACAGGACAAGGGGGAATGGCTTTAAACTGACAGAGAGGAGATTGAGATGAGCTCTTAGGAAAAAGTTCTTCCATGTGAGGGTGGTGAGGCCCTGACACAGGTTTGCCCAGAGAAGCTGTGGCTACCCCAACTCTGGCAGTGTTCAAAGCCAGGTTGGACGGTAGCTGAAGTAACCTGGTCTAGTGGAAGGTGTCCCTTCCCGTGGCAGGGGTTTGGAACTGGGTGAGCTTTAAGGTCCCTTCCCACCCAAACTATTCTATGATTAATTCGTTTCATATCTCCTGTAATGCACCTGCATTAAGAGTCTTCCTTATAGCATAATTATGTCTGTACTTTGAGGCTCTCAACGTTATTCCCTGATGTTTTGTCAATATGGGAAGCCCAACCTCTCTAGCAGTACCAGTTCCTGGGGTGCTGGAGTCCTGGAGATCAGGCAGTCCATGCTGTTTTAGTTTATCAGCAGCCATGAAATGTGTTTTAATTACACTGAAATGATTAATTGTTCTTCATAGATAGTTCAGGCTGTTTCACAGAAACATGGTGAAGTCCACATACATGATTTTACTGATGCTAGATTCTGGTTGCATTGCATCTTGTTTGCACACTGGGCATGTCAAAGAAGTAGCAAGTGCAAAACGGATGTAAAGTACAACAGCATTACCTTTCTAATATTGAGAATTACTATTTTCAGATGTAGCTGGAAGGTCTTTAGGCTGAAAATAGAATAAACAAGAGTAGAAGTAGCAAAATGAAGACCAAGATTTAAATCAAAATGGAAGTGTGTATGTACATTGAAGGGCCAGTTTTCTATTCCCATTTCCCTACGTCAGATTTCCCTGAATACTGACAGAAACAAAAAAATCCAGTTTCTTTTATGTTAGCAGGTAGGAGGCTGCCATGCAGGGGAATATCACAGCCATCCAGTGGTTGGGTCTCTTCTGAATCTTTGTCCTCCAACAATTAATTGCAATTAGTCCAACAGGCCATTCAGCTTGTCATGTAGAACCCCAAACAGCTGGATTGCTGCCTACCTTCAGGCTTCAGTGTTGTGTAAGGGCAGTTGGTGCTGATGCCCATTCTTGCATTGGATTAGAGGGGGCTAATGTGGTAGGGAAGCAGAAGGACACTGTTTTTGAAGCCTGGTTCAGATTTTGCTGCTGCAGTTGGGGATGAAGAAGGGGAGCAATATGTACTGTTCAACTTTCTTACTTTCAATATGTTTCAGATTTATATTTATAATGAGAAGATAGTGAATGAATATCTGCAGCCTAACCCAGTGGACCTTTGTGCTGCTGTTGCAGAACTGGATGATAAGGTACTGCCAGTGAGTTAATGTAAGGAAATGTATTTAATCTGGTTTCAGCTGTGATTAACAGCCTGCTGACATTGGTGGAAAAATACTGATATTGCCAAAAAAAAAATTGCATGGCTTCACAGAAAACACGGAGCCAATACCAGAATTGTCTCTAGTACAGCAGGGCTCACCTGTGATGTACTTGGTCATGGAGAAAATATCTTAACACAGTGAAAAAGATCCTGGTTTCACCCATCATGTGTGATGAGCTGTTGGGAAAAAATAAAATTGCTTTTCATGTTAAATGGGATCTGCTGTATTTGGTTTTCAAAATGTGATCTCTTAATACCTTTAGAATGTATTTTAGTTGTAGGTGAAGGGTCTTCAATTAGACCATACTAGAGCTGAAATAGGCTCCCTTATCAAAGTGTGAAGCCCTTAGGATTGACCAAAGATCTGCCTGTTCTTTTTTTCCACTCCTTTAATTGCATTGCTTTGATCCACCACAAAACAAACCCCAAAATGCACAAACCTGGCCACCTTTGACAAATGTCTGGTGGAGAATACTGCAGGAGGGTCAAGTAATGAAAAAACTTAGCAAATGGGGAAAGCAAAAAGCTGTTCAGAAGCTGAGGGGCAAATGCTTCAATCAGATCTGAATTACAGATGTGCATCTTTGAACACCTGTGTTCATTTTGCTGGGGACAAGATGGTGAGTTTGAGTGTTCTTGCTGCTTTGAAGCACTGATATCAAACACCTACCTTTGCTGAAGCTAGCAGTGTTGCTTCTCAGAATTTTGCTGTTGCAACAGGGCTGCCCTAGTCCTGCAGAGACTGATATGATCTTGTCCTTGTAAATGAGCAGACTTGGATGGCTTTCAACCTTTTTTCAAAACTGACTCTTTGCCCAAGAGATCAGTGTCCTTTAGATATTTCTTTGTGCACTTGATAGCACAGCTTTCCAACAGCGGCCAGAGAAATTGCTTACTTGAAAAGATGATGCTACTGTGGTATTTATTGAGTGGGAATTCTGAACTGGAAATGGGCAAGGAGGCTGAGCACCAAGTACACAGCCTAGGTTAGGAAATCAGTGTTGATCCTGGATGACAGTGGAAGGTTGTCATGGTTTAAGCCCAGATGGTAACTCAGAACCATGCAGCCGCTCGCTCACTCCCCCCTTTCTTCCCCCTCCCCCAGAGGGATGGGGAGGAGAATCGAAAGAATGTAAATTGCACAGGTTGAGATAAGAACAGTCCAGTAAATAAAGTATAATGCAAAACTACTACTACCACCACTAATAATAATAATGATAAGGGAAATAACAAGGGGAGAGAATATAAAAATAAAAGGGGAAAGGAAAAAAACAACAATAAACCCAAGTAATGCACAATACAATTGCTCATCACCCACTGACCGATACCCAGCCTGATCTGGGTAACTCTTCCCAGTTTTTATACTGGGCATGACATTCTGTGGTATGGAATACCTCTTTGGCTTGTTTGGGTCAGGTGTCCTGTCTCTGCTTCCTCTAAGCTTCTTGTGCCCCTCCTCACTGGCAGAGCATGAGGGACTGAAAAGTCTTTGATTGGGGTAAGCATTACTTAGCAACAACTAGAATATTGGTGTGTTATCAGCTTTGCTCTTAGACTAAGGTCAAAAACACAGCACTGCATAAGCTACTAAGAAGGAGAAAAATAACTGTTACAGCTGAACCTAAGACATTATTATAACAAGATTGTTCCAGAAACCTTTTTAAAGGCACTTTCATTTTCATTACAAACTTTTTAATGATACACAGCATAACTGACTTGTGGTTTTAATCACAGCTGTTAAAAGGTACTGTGCCTGCAGATTTGACAAACAATGTGAAAAAAACAAAGTCTAAGAACGCTTTATTGATTCATTTCTGTAAAATTCTCTACAAGAGGGTACAAGAAATAGAATGACAGAGAACATTATAACAGTACTTCATGATAAAGATTAAAGTAAGTCTCTCCTGAAAGACCTCATGGTACAACAACCTGCTCCCTTTTTCCTTATTCACCCAAAGTGTTCCTAAGTCTTTGTGAGCTCTCTTTTTCTGAAGTGAAGAAGTAGCAGTCAGACAAAAAATGGCTCATCTACCCCAATATTAGCACACCCCTAAAGTGGCTGTCATCCTGCACTTTAATTACATGTTTAAATTCACGTGTGCAAAATCTTGGCCTAGAGATGTAAATAGAAAGTGCAAGAAATATCAGCCAGTGCTTACTGTCACTATACTTTTTCTGTGAATGTGCACCTATTAAATTTATTTGTGTCCAGCTTTCCTCATACAGGGAAAGATGGGTTTCATGTCTTTTCTGACAGTGTTTATTTTACTCTTTTTCCCCTTAGACTGTCTCCTGCTGTTACCATAAAAGTCAGTTGGAGAAACTCTCTAAGACTTGATTTGGAGTTTTAGAAAACAGCATTCTTTATTGCAGGACTGGCTGCACACGTGAATCTTTTCACAAAGGTGAGGGCACCCGATGCTTGCCAGCAGCAGCTATATATTTAGCATACTCATGCATATTCACAGATTTTCCAGAGAATTACTTACATATTCAAGAGATGTCCAGGAACTAATTGTAATATTTTCATCCTAATTACGCATGTGCTTTCTTGCTGAGTGGGGGTCTCTGGAGGTCATCGATAGTCTTCCTCACTGTGTTTACTGAATGACCTCAGTGCTTGAGTATGCTCACCAGGTCCTAGCACTGAGTTAGCAGTTGGTATGTCCTTGCTTCTGTTCTGTTCCACTCTTGCTCCACGTTGGGTGCCACTGTGCTATCTTGAAGGCTGGCATCCTTGGTCTTATTTACTGTCTCCTAGTTGTTACCAGTCCCATGATGTTCCTTCCCCCATCAGCCAAACATTCCTTTCTCTCTGTGTTAGCAAGTTAGAACAGTTTGCTGTATTCTACTATGCTAGTTTAAAGCCACACACACTATTGTTAGTTAAAACCTATGATTTAAGCCTACACTGTCACAGAAAATAAACTGCATCTTCACTACAGCCGAGCTCTGAGAAATAACACTGACCCCTACAAAGGGGCTGTTTACTGTATTATTTGCCATTGTGACATTACAGATAACCAGAGTGAAGTTGCTGATAAAACAGAAGATTATCTTTGGCTAAAATTAAGTGTGGTGTTGGGGTTGTGTTGGTATTTGTTCTTTTCTTTAAGAACAGGTCTAAATGGTATTGCATTTCTGCAGTGATCTGCTAACCTCCCTGCTTCTAGGTGGGGTGTTCTGCATCAGTGTATTGCATATGACTTGACCTTGGGGATAGTGAAAAGCTGGGAACCTGATTCACAGAGCTGCTCTGTTACCATCTGTGCTCTCAGGTGTTAATTTGAGGACATTTGTCTTTGGAAGTGTCATGTTCTACATTTGACACTGATCTTTGTCAGCTGTTTTTACAAGTAGTGTTAGCTTACTGCAGTGAGGCTCTTTTTGAATTTTCTGTTCTGGATGGATTATGGCTGAAATGTTGGTGTCCATTGGAAGAAAACACTGTGTCCTAGGTTCAGCTATAGCAGTAATTTTTCTCTTTCTTAGTAGCTGGTGCAGTGCTGTGTTTTTGACTTTCAGCCAAGGACCAATGCTGATAACACCAATGTTTTTAGTTGTTGCTAAGTAATGTTTACTCTGACCAAGGACTTTCTCAGTCTCACGCTTTGCCAAGGAGAAGGGGAAGCAGACAGGACACCTGACCCAAACTATCCTGTCCAGGCTCCAAAAACAAGGTTTCACCAATGCGTTGTTCAGATGTACTGGGAGTCTTGGGAATCTGGAGTTAGATGCTGTTACTTCCAGGGACACAGTCCTTGGCTTTCCTTATCCCCTTCTCTGCTTAAGGAATCTTGAATCACACAAGAGCAGCTTCTTGACATTAGCCTTTGAGAATAGAAGATTCAAATATGATAGTTATTTATTATGTTATTATTACTTATAATAGTTACTTTTGCTTTTTTTTCTGTGAGGATGCTGAAACCTGCTTTAGATGACCCTGCTTGAGCAGGGGATTTGGACTAGATCATATCTCATGCCAACCACAGGCTGCTTGGCCTGCCCTTAATTCCTGGATGGCCCTCTTATAACAGAGGAGGCCATCCCTCACATCAAGGTCTGGCATGGCCTGTGTCCCCACCACTCCACACCTGCTGGGTTGCAACCAGCAGCAGAGTTAAAGGTTCTTCTTGGTGGAAAACACAGAGGCCAACCCAGTCTTGTTCTTACCTATGGTAGGAGGCATTTGGCTAACCTCAGTCCTTGCACCTTGTTGCCAATGCAGAGTTTCACCTGCTTCATCCAGTAACAAGTCACTACTGTGGCAAAGCACACACATTTACATTAGCAGTATAACTACTACAGGGTGCAGCAGCATGTTGAAGATGCTAGTGGCAGTAGGGGACCAGCCAAAGAAAATTTCCCACCAGTGGGGTTCTCCCACCCTCTTAAGTTGTTCCATTACCTGCTTTATAACACTACCATCATATCAGAATCTTTCTGGCTTCTGCCTTAGCATTTTCTAGCAGCTTCTGTAAATTTGCATGCTCTAACATTTCTTTTACAAGTGACAAATCCATACAGTACAAGGTGTAGTTTCTTATTAGCAACTGGCTAGTAAGTACAGGTGGTTTATACACAAAATCACAGCCTCTAATAATACCTACATTGCAAGCACACATATTAGAGTTGGTAAACACAATCTGGTTATAAACTTCATTGATTTAAATGTATTTACAGCAGAATTAGCTACAATGATTGCCGCGGAAAGGACTCAGTCAGAGACCAATATGATCAGACAAAAAGCCATTTATTGCAAAGCATTAACTCCTTATATACTATTGCTTACACACACCTACAACAATTTAGCATATCATGATTGGATACTTGTCTTGAAGACCCTTAGTGACTAACACATAATTGGTTAAGCACAGGTGTGAGAACTTGTCCTCGAACGCTTGCCAACAGTCCACAGTTCTCATAACTCAGTGAATTACAGCTTCTTCTTATCTTGCTTGCTTAGGCTTCCTCGGGCCTCCCACAGCCTTGCTGTATCTTTCAGAGTTATTCAGAGCTCATGTACCAAATATCCGTTCTCCTGTGAGAATACTGTCTCCACAAATGATTGCTAAGTAAGCCATTGACTGGAGAGGGCTTCACACCTACAGCGCTCATCATAGTACTTGCAGTTTGATGTAGACTTTTCAGTTGCCCCCAAGTGATATTTTGTGAATAATTTCTTTTTCTCTTCCTCTGTCTCATTCTGCTCAGGGTCTTCAAGGTCAGCTCCTGCAGCTGAGGCATCGGGTTCTTCAGCTTGTCTGTCCAGCTCATGGTATGGCTTGACAAACTTTGTAGGTGGCCACCACCAACCTGTAGTTAGAAGGATACAAACATACCCCCTCCCCCAGGTTATCAATTCCACTGGCCCTTCCCATTTCTGTGAGCCTAAAGGATCACAATACCACATCCGCCTTTAAACCACAAGGTTTTACACCCATGGCAAATGAGGATTGAGCCGTTGACTGACAGTCAGCGAAAGACCTGACAATTTGCTTTGCTTGAGAAGAAGACAGGTTAAAGTGTTTATTTAAAACAGAGGTATTCTGATGAAAAAAGAATGTGAAGCAGCTGCAGAAGTAAACTGCACAGTGTTAAGAGTCAAGGAGTGTGCTGTGTCATTACCCACAGCTGAAGAGCCAGGCAGGTTGGAATGTGACCTAATATGACCAATAAAAACAGAATAATTAATGCAGCAGCCAATACAGGAGCTCTATGAGCCTCAGCACTGACATACTGTCATGCCCCAACAAACTCATCAATGTCTGTAATTTTTTCCTCTGACTGGGGCTTTTGCAGCCCTGTAATCCCCACCTGCACTCTCATATGCTAGCCAAAATAAAAGTGCACAAGCAACCCCGTGACCATCAGTCTGCCTTTGTATAGCATTGTCCAATCGGTCTATGAAAGACACATAGGGCTCCTGAGACACCCCCCCCCCCCCCAGTGAACACCCATGAAAGAAGTAGTCTTCCCCCCCCACTCCATTCCAGACACTCACCTCCAGGCCTGAGCAGCCACACAGGCAGCCCACTGGAGTACCAGAGGGTTTAGATCTGATCTATGAAGCCAAACAGAAACCACATCGATCACAGTGACTGTCTTCAGTCACTATAAATTTCATTCTATAAACAATCACTCCTCAGGCTGTTTCCCAGCCCGACCTTGCGCCCATGCACACCAACACTCCCTGGCCTGCTCAAGACCCAGGTGCACTATCAGCAATTATTCTTCTTTAATCATCCACATAGCAGGAGCAGAACAGCTTGTAGTTTTTTATATCTCCTCCTTTCCACCTCTCCCCTTATTGTGAGCTACTTTGTCCAAGCCCAGGCCCAGTAAATCCCCTGATTGGCTTAGCTTTTCAATAATTTGTTCAGTGGGGTTTCCTTGTTCTGATAGTAGTATAGGTATAAGATACGCCTTCCATGCTGGTGGACATCCCTCTAAAAGTGTGTTGTGTATTTCAGGAATTAAAGGTTGTTGCATATAAAGCTCAGAAGATCCCACTAAGACAGCTAGTTTCATGCCCTCTGCTTTAAGCAATTGGCAGGCTTGCCGCAGATTGGTCCACTCTTTAGCCGCAGGCAGCCAGGCACCATCACTAGTATATCAATCTGACATTCCCTCTCCAGCTACTGGTCCCCTATGTGTCGTAACGCTGATTGTACATACAGATCAGAGGTGAGTCCCATGAGTTTTTTCGCATCTACTCCATCTAGTAATACAGTATCAGCTCCTTCCTCCATGAGGCAAACCAGCCAGTTCTGGGGTTTCTCTCCTGGTCTCTGCTTGTATTTATCCAATAAGTTACTAATCTTCTTGGTACTATAGTCTGTCAATTTATCTGTTCTTACTTGTACATTTGCCCTGGTAATCATCTTACATTTAAACACAGGAGCTGCATGGGCTCCTTCCTTTTTCATGTTTGCCTCATCTCTGGTATTTGATTCTGACTCACTGATACCCCAAATATCTCCATTCCATGTCTCTGGGTCCCAGTTGGGATCAGACACAAGGGCACAGACCTGTGGCCTCACTGCCTTCTTATCTTTTTTATTGCTCCATTTTTTAGTGACACAGTGTATTTTTCTGCTAGGGTGTCACATTTTTTCCCACGTCTCTCACCCTGCTCTTCAGCAGGTACAAATGCCTGCCTCTGCAACAGCACTTCTGCTTTAACTATTTCTAGCTCAGAATGTAAATCTGCTACTTGTTGCTCCAACTCTGTGTTCTTATCTACCATGCCTTTGTAGGCAAGTAGCAAGCAGCCTGTCATGTGTCTGGCATGACTCAGTTGCTCCTTCGAATGGGTACTGGGAGGGTTTCTACAAACTCACCCCAATACTTTAACACTCCCATGGGGTCCTTAGCTGCTCATGGTTCAGGTCCTACATTAGTGCAGGTCTCTATTTTGTCCCACCATGTACTCCACGGTTCCTGCATCCACCCCAGCCTCTCCACAGGAGGAGCCACTGCCTGAGGCTCTTTCCTATGAAACATAGTGATAGTATATTACACAAAAACCTTAAAGCGACCCTGACAGCACACACATGCACACACAGACCAAGCCCTGTTTTCACACACAAAGAACAGCACCTCTTGGTGCAGCTACGCACTCGGCTGACCAATCCCTGTTCTCAGTCTACAGTGTTTGTATTACAAGAATCCCATCCTCATCACCAATTATGTTCCAGGCTCGTAGGATTCCCATGTACAAAGACTGGACACCAAACACAATGTAAACAATCAAATGCTCTAGTCTATTTATTGAGGTATTAATGCAAAGCAAATAAATATATATTAATGCAAAGCAGGTTATATACATACCAACCCCTGGTTGAATGGGATACCACCAAGCAGGAGAAGAAGATGGAACACGTTGCCTGGTCGAAGTGGTGGTAGGCAATGTGTAGTCAGGGTGTCCCCTGAATCAAGATGTGCATCTGGCCTTCTTACCCATCCATCCCTGCGCAGGTCCTTATATCCCCCCTCAGGTTGGAGTGGAAAATTACCAGTTGCAACGTCAACATACACATGGCCAGCATGTGAACAGATGTTTGCTGGCATAAGACTCCCTTTTCCTAACAGCAGTGTTAACTCCCCTATTTTCAAGGTTATGTTCCCACAACCCATGCCAAACAGTACTTTTCTATTTTTGTGTGTTTCACCACAGACCATTACCTATTGTCACTGGCACAGTATCAGTAGTGGTTTTATGTTATACCTTAGTTACTGGACTGTTCTTATCTCAACCCATGGGAGTTACATTCTTTCAATTCTCCTCCCCATCCCTCCAGGAGCAGAGTGAGGAAGGGGGGGGGAGTGAGCGAGTGGCTATATGGTTCTAAGTTCCCAGCTGGGCTTAAACCATGACAGCTCTTTGTGGCACCCAACATGGGGCATGAAGGGTTGAGATAACGACAGATCTGACCAGAGGGTGTTTAATTGTATTTGTGATAAGCATTAATTGTTTTGGATCAATAGTCACTCGTCACAATGCTAATTTATTGGCTCTCAAAGTTGTTGCACTTGATCTCAGAGTTTCAGCATGTCATACCTTACTTACAGCCAGAATTTGCTGTGTTAGTGTTTATCATCTGGGGGGCCTGGCTAAGGTTCTTGTTTCACTGCACTTTATGGTAATGACTTGTAATACAATAGACTCATTGATCATGAAATTGGTCTGGCTTGCATTCCCAGTGTGGTCATTACCTCTATACTCTGGGAGGTATATAATGGAAGTGTTTAGCAAATACACATCTTTTTTTCCCGCCTCGGGGGGTAAGTCTTTGAAGGAGACATTCCCTTACTCCCCCAGCTCCCCCACCAGACTATTTACAGCATCATTTGAGAGTTCTGAAGGTTTTGGATGGCCTTTGAATATCCTTGAGACTTGCCTGCTGATTGTGATGGGAATCATCGTGTTGGCACACATACAGAGTGTGTTTTACCCATGACCATATCATCTGATCTCAAAAGTTAGACAGGGTTGGGTTTGAGTCTTGTCTAGGGTTAGACGACAATATAGGACCAAGAGATTTTCCCCAAGGCTGGACAGTCATGAGTGGCAGGGTGTGAGAGATAGTATGGACCTGTATCTAGGCAGGTGGGACCCTCCAGTGCTTTGGAACTTCACCACTGAACAAGTACAAAATCCAGAAAAACTAGTAAAACACTTAAATGAGGTGTGTTGTCATCCTGGTCATACCAGACAGGGATAAATCATGGTAATATGCTGGGTGTTGGCCTATGCTTACAGAGCCCTGTTCTACACTATTCAGCACCTTCAAAGGGAAAAAATGTCTCTATATCTGATGGCAAAGAAACAGACAACCCAGTTATTCCAGCTCCAAGCACAGCAAATACACCAACCCTAGAGACAAGTACAGCAGCTACTCAAACCCTGACAGCAACAGACAGCGCAGCTGCTGGTGCTACTCAACCGCCAAGCACAGTGGCTGCACCAAACCTGATAACAGATACTGCAGCCACTCCAACCACAGTGATAATCACTGCAGCTGAACCAGAGAAGTAATTCCTGAAAACCTAACCCTAACCCTAATGCCCCTGTACTCAAGGGGAAAAGCAAAACAGAGGCAAGAAAGATGAAGAGGAAAGATGAAGAAAGATGAAGAAACTTACTATGTGGGACAGCATCAGATCAGGAGTTATTTCGTGAATCAGAGGAAGAAGAAGAAGAAGGGGTGACTTCTCGACCCTGGACCTCAACCAAGCTAGGGAATATGCAAAAAGATTTTGCATGTCATCCAGGTGAGCACATCGTCAACTGATTGCTTCGATGCATAGATCCAGATGAAGTCAAATGTACATGACCCATGTGGCAGAAACTCACACAGAGTGGACCATCATCATATGCCCACTCACTGGCATCAATGACCTGGCATGACATAGCACCACCATCAGTGGATGAACTGATTCGTCAGCTCCAAGAATTCAAAGACAATCTTACCCCTTCCATAATTTCAGTGTTGAAAAAACTGTCCCAGGAGTTCAAACAATTGAGAGACAATCTATCTGATCCATCCAGCTCCCCACATGTACCAGCCCATGTCTCAGCTGTTAAAAAAGGCACCCTACTGCTTGAGAGAGAAGATATAGGGGGTACATGCCACGGGCCACTCCATGGTTTTACCAGCAGAATCACAGAGAGGACATGAGAAAGTGGGATGGAAAACCTGCCTCAGTTCTGGAGGGTGTGTGAATTGAAGAGGAGAACAAAGGCCAAGGATGATCATCCCATGAAAGCTGCGGCTTCAGTCTCTGGTGAGCGGTTTCCCAAATGGAGTGGAAGAACTGATTTTACTCCAGCTCCTGTGATAAAGAAGACTAATCCCAGTCTACAAGATGTAAGTGAACAATCTTGTGATGACTATTAGAAGGGCCCTGCCTCCAGCCAGGTGGAGGTGAGGGATAATCGGGTTTACTGGACTGTGTGGATCAGATGGCCTGGCACATCAGTCCCACAGAAATATAAGGCTCTAGTAGATATCGGCGCACAGTGCATCCTGATGCCATCAAACTGTTAAGGGGTGGAACCCATTTATATTTCTGGAGTGACAGGAGGATCCCAAGAGTTGACTGTACTGGAGGCTGAAATCAGCCTGACTGGGAGGAAATGGCAAAAGCACCCCATTGTACTGGTCCAGAGGTTCAATGCATCTTCTAATTCAGGGGAAGGTACTTCAAAGACCTAAAATGCACCAGCCTCTGGGAAAATCAAACAGTACAGTGGACTGTTAAAAACTACACTAAGAGCAATGGGTGGTGGGACTTTCAAACATTGGGATACACATTTACCAAACGACACCTGGTTGGTCAACACCAGAGCATCTGCCAACAGGGCTGGCCTAGCCCAGTCAGAACTTTTACATACTGTAGAAGAGGACAAAGTTTCTGTGGTGCACATAAAGAATTTGCTGGGGAAGACAGTCTGGGTTATTCTTGCTTCAAGTAAAGGCAAATCCCACTTATGGGATTGCTTTTTCTCAGAGACACAGATATACTTGGTGGGTAATGCGGGAATATGGGGAAGTTTGATGTGTACCTGAAGGGGATTTGTTTTTAGGGGAAAACAGCCAATGAACTTAATTATATGCTGTTGCCTGCTATGTAGCACTTTCATAGCCCACCAACTAGATGTCTTCAGGTCACCAGTGACTGGCCCTGACTTCCCTCCAATCATCATCCCAACACAGAATGAACTTTAACGAAACCAGAAAAGCTCAGCAGTGACGAGTTCTGCGGTATCATCAGCAGATAACAATCCAAATCTGCACAATGTCTTTCCTGCTCTGAAAGACTGTTACAACAGATGGAACCCAACTTCCTGGACTGGATGAACTCAGCAGCTTTATAGGAATTAGTCCATGCACTAAGGAATGATATCTCTCTCTTTGTGTGTGTGTGTATGTATGAGACAAAAGCGATGGTACATTGAAAAATGTGGGATCTGAGCATGACGTGAATGGTATAAGAATGGTATAAGAATGGAATAAGAGGTGGATACTCTCCTTGGTTCAGCTATAGCATTCATTTTTCTCCTTCTACTAAGAAGTAGCTGGTGCAGTGCTATGGTTTTGACTTTCAGCCTGGGAATAGTGCTGATAACACTGATATTTTTAGTTGTTGCTAAGTAATGTTTACTCTGATCAAGGACTTTCTGAGTCTCATGCTCTGCCAGGGAGGAGGGGAAGCTGGGAGGAAGCAGAGACAGGACACCTGACCCAAACTAGCCAAAGAGGTGTACCATAGCTTGTCATGCCCAGTTTTGAAACTGTGGAGAGTTACCTGGAAGGGCTAGATCACTGCTCGGGTCGGGCTGGGTATCAGTTGGCGGGTGGTGAGCAGTTGTAGTCTCTTCCCTTGTTATTTCCCTTATCATTATTATTATTATTGGTGGTAGCAGTAGTAGTTTTGTGTTATACCTTAGTTACTGAACTGTTCTTATTTCAGCCCGTGGGAGTCACTTTTGATTCTCCTCTCCATCCCTCCAGGAGCAGGGGGAGAAAGAAGGGGGGGAGTGAGCAAGTGGCTGCGTGGTTCTGAATTATTGGATAGGCTTAAACCATGACACACTTTCAGTGTTTACTGCAGTCCAAAGTGCTTATAGTTTTGATGAGGGCATGATAGGTACTGGTCATTACCCATTTCTCCCCTTTATCTGAAAGAGAGAGTAAAATGATGTATTTGTTAAGACTGGGTAAAAAAAAATGCTGTTTTTAATTACTGTTTCAGTGTTCAGATTCCCTGCATCAGAGTTTGATGGCATGGGCAGATAGAGAAGGACCCCTGTGTTATATCTACATGGATTTCAGCTGTTGCTACATTAGATATCTTTGCTTCCCAGCAATGGATCGACCTGATACTGTGACTAAAAGTAATTTCTGACTGATTTGTCAAATCTTAGGAGGGGCTTCAGATGGAACAAATATCTTACAAGTACATCCCTTGTGCAAGGTAAAGTTGAAATATGTGTGCTTTTTTTATGGCTTTTTTAGCTGAATCAGTTGTGTTTTGATAATGATGGTGCAAGTTCTCCACAAGACTGACTAACATTATCACAGTTCCAGAAGCAGCTGCTAGAAGACTGTGGTAAGAAACCACAGAGAGATGTGTTACTTGGGGCTCTGCTTTTCTGCTTAGGCCTCTTTCCAATTTCTTGCTTCCCTAAAGCAATGGCAGATTTCAGGAAGGCATGATGAATGAGTTCTGTCTGTTCCCAGCAATCCAGAGTAAATATTCATCTGTGAACAACACTGCTGCTGTTTGTACTTTTTCTGTACTAAATTATTAATTGCTTTCTCTCACCATAAATATGCTAAGTGTAGACACTGCAGGTCTGTATAATTGATCAAACAAGCAGTGCTTATCAGCACAGTCTCCTAAAAGTTAATTGTTTTATTTGCACTAGAGCTCTGGATCATGGCTCTGGCTAATTTGAGGTGAAGATTTGAGAAACAATACCTGGCATTAGATTCTCTGATGGTGGTGTTTCTGACATAGCAGTAAGCCATGAAGCTGGTGACCCTCCTGGCATCAGGTGTCTGAATTTTGTGCAGCTTTTGATGTTTTACACCTGTAAGTTTGATTCAGTGGATCCAAGGGAAGCTCTGCAGTATTTTTACTTTCTCAAGTAGGAGCTAATATATGTCTCTAGATATTCTCCTAGCTATTGAGAATAATTAAAGAGTATCTGAGAAGTCCTCCAAAACAGGAGTACCTTCCTCCTTCCCTTTCTTTTATAGGAATGAAAAGGACAACCAAAGAGAGAACATGTTCTTGCATTGCTTTAGTGAAATAGTAATTGAAAGCAGAGAGGTATGTTTGGCCATGTTTTGCCTTCCTCACTTAAACTGGCATTCATTTCTTCATTGAAATCTTTATCAGGCAGGACAGTCTGAAACAGATTTTACTCTTTCTGCTTTATGCAGATGTAGATGATGGGAGATCTCACAATGACCATGTGTTTAAGATATTTATTAACTTTCTTTTTCCTGTTGTTAATATGCAAATAGTCTTGACATCAGTCACTGTTTTTCATTCATCCATGACTGTATCTTTGTACTTAGTAAATATATTGTGAAATATGTGCAATTCATCCCTCTGTTTTTGTTTCTTTTTCCTTTACATCTGTGTGGATATAGTTTGATATGATTCTTGGAAAGCTGGAAAATGATGCAAGTGGTAAGGTGAGTTGAGAATTTAAATTTTATATAAAAAGTACAAACTGATTTCCAAGGTAGTAATGAGGCTATCTTGCTTTTATTTTTCACTAGCCAAATTATTACTGTGTTTGAGTACATACAAGTTCTCCAAGTATGAGATCCTTTTACAGGATAATGTATGACCTGCCCAACAGAAGGCAGATCAGGAACTGCAGGGGAAAGAGTGTCCTTGCAGACAGCCAGTGTAACTAAAAAAACAAATGGCATCAGGTAACTTCAGTGAGGTCAGAATTTAATTTTTACAGTAGGAAATGGAATTTAATACACAGTAGTAAAAAGTAATTAGTAAAAATGGCTTGCTTGTGGGTGGGAGATTGAGGTGATTGAGGTGGGTGGTGGATTGAGGTTAACTGAGGTGAGCATGTGAAAACTATCTATGTAACATTATCCTTATTCACCTCAGAGAAGAAATGTATTGCAGCCCATTATGAATTCTTGTAGGGAAGGGAGCAAAGGCTAACAGACTCCAGACATAGCCACAACTGATCTGTCTTCTCCATATAGATGAGGGTGAGTATTGGATCAATGAGCAGCCATTTTTAGTTGTGATGGGCTTTATTTCTGCTGTAAAAGCAGTAATCTAAAAGTAAAATATAAGCTTACATGATCAGAAGATAAAGGAAACCTTAAGGTTTCACCTGAAAAGAGGAGAGGGAATGTGAATTTTAGATAATCAGTGAAGGCTTCCTGTTTGCTGTGGCAACTTTGGGAGCTTTCTGTGTAAAGCAGACTCCAGAATTGTTTAAATCTTAATTTTAAGATTACGGCTCATGCTGCAAACATGAAAAAAAAAGAATACACACACACAAAAGTTATTTCTGGCACAATTTTCTTTTAGATGTTTTTGTTTTGTTCAGTTTAAAAGCAGTGAGATTGCACACATGAGAGCAAGGTAACTCAGTCATCTTTATAAATATTTTTTCATTTTATAGTTCTTTGTAAGATAGTTTTTAGATTATACCATTAGTGGTGAATCCGTTTTTCTTGACTTTACTCAATTACCTTTAAACGTAAATGTATTCTTGTGTTTCTGTGGTATGAAACCAGCAATCTTAGTTATAAAATAAATTCTTCTAGATGATATAGATTTCACTTACATCCTGTCTTGCCAATATACACAAGCAGCATCCCTGGAGACCCTGGCACATTATATGCTGAAATCTTTTGTGTTTTCTTCTCCTCTGTAATGTGTCATCAGCAATTAAAGTAATTTAGAATTTGATCCATTATCTGGGTCATCTTGAATGAATGAGAATCTGCAGTTGTCTCAGTGCTGTCTCTGGGAGAAAGTCTCACAAGAGCCCTTTCTATTTTTGACATGTCCCTTTTGCGTGTTCCCATGGAAATATACAGGCCATTCTAATAATAATCCAACATTTAAAATATTCATTGCCTTGACAGAATATTAAGGAGATTTTTGTGATTTCTCTCCTTTTGTTTTTGTCTCACCTCTTTAGCCTGGAGTGAAAGACAAGTTTACAAGTGACACAAAACCCATTATCAACAAAGTGGCTTCTGTAGCAGAAAATAAAGGATTGTTTGAAGAAGCTTCAAAACTCTATGACCTTGTAAAGGTAAATATCTTCTGTGTGCTGCCTTAAATATGTACCTGGCTCACCATTTTTTCCCCAAACATTTTCCCTGTGATTAGGAGCTTAAATTTAATTTCAGAGATTGAATTGCCTTTTCTCCATCCCTGGCAGTGTTCAAGGTCAGTTTAGACAGGGCCTTGAGCAACCTAGTCTAGTGGAAGGTGTCCCTGCTCATGGCAGGATGGTGGAACTAGGTGATCTTAAGGTCCTTTCCAACCCAAACCATTCTATGATTCAAGCAGATTTTTTTCTGCTGCTGTTAAAGCAGAGCCATTGGCTGCATGGAGCAGGGTTTTGGTGAGCAATCCCAGATGGTTTGCACTCCAACCCATTCTGATTTAAGACATCCTGGTTCTTGGAAGTTGTGGCCTTTTGAAGAGATTGCCCCATGAATGATTTTATTCTGGCTAGTGAAGTTATTTACCTGGAGTGTGCTTCTCCAATTTCATAGATGTTGATTTGAAGTCTAAAATAGCTGGGCTTTATAGTGAGTACTCTTCTTTCCTTTTGAAATGTATTTGAAATAAAAATGGATACAACCATAGCTACTGTTTTAGAGGAAAATTAGGGGAAAATACTTTTCCACATGGGCCAGCAGCATTATGTTGCTCATAGCTAGTATGACCTTGACCCTTTACGGGAGGGAGTCATCCCTGAGCTTGCATTAGGCACTGCTGCATGAAACCTTTCTGCTTTTTCAGTGAGATTAAAACACCAAGTCCCATTGTGTTCCTTTTATCTGTGTGTAACTTTGATACCAACAGAATCCTGACAAAGTTTTAGAACTGATGAACAAGCTCCTTACTCCCGTCATTCCCCAGATCAGCACTCTCCAGTTGAACAAGGAGCGGTTGAAGAACATGGCCCATTCCATTGCTGAGAGGTAAGACAAGGTGGAGGGTATTAGTTCCTGACTTTTTGCTGCCAGGACTGTGGCACTCCACCCATGCATTTGGGAAGACAGAGAAGAGGTCAGAATTTACCCTGTCCTGCTCATTACAGCTTGCAGTACTGAAACCAGAAACATAATCTTCAGGGGCAAGGTAGGTAAATTCAGCAAGAAGCTTTATCTGTAGGTGAATCAGGAAAAGGGAACTGTAGGATTGCCAGCTGGAGACAGTCTATTAAGGAGCCATAAATATAGTGCATTGTATGTTTCAGATTATTTTTAAAGTTAAATATCATAACAGTTGCAGAGTCGTTGCACACAATTCACTTGTTTGAAATAATATTACGAAAGAGCTACAAAGTTCTGAGTTGCAACAGCAGAGCAGTGAGTTCAGTAGTTGAACTTTATTTCAGTGCTGCTTTAATGAAAGCTAAAACAGGAATCTTAGAATCATAGAACGGTTTGGGTTGGAAAGGACCTTAAGATCATCCAGTTCCAACCCCCCTGCCATGGGCAGGGCCACCTCACACTAGACCATGTCACCCAAGGCTCTGTCCAACCTGGCCTTGAGCACTTCCAGGGATTAAGCTTTTACCACTTCTTTGGCCAACCTGTTCCAGTGCCTTACCACCCTCACAGTAAAGAACTTCTACCTTATATCTAACCTGAACTTCACCTGCTTAAGTTTAAACCCATTACCCTTTGTCCTATCACTACAGGCCCTGATGAAAAGTCCTTCTCTGGCACCCTTGTAGGTCCCCTTCAGATACTGAAAGGCTGCTATGAGGTCACCACATGCCTCCCCTTCTCCAGGCTGAACGGCCCCAACTTTCTCAGCCTGTCTTCATACGGGAGGTGCTCCAGCCCCCTGATCATCTTCGTGCCCTCCTCTGGACTTCCTCCAATAAATGTTTAAACTGAGCTGGGTGTATGGCTAATGTAACCAGTGGACCTCATTTACACAGCCTGTTACTTCAGGAAAGCACTGTGTGGTATTTAGAAAAGAGAGGAATGGCAGTGACCAAAAGGAATGTCACCTGCAGTGTCTGTGTGATAATTAGGATATGTGTTTGAGACATGCCAGTGCTAAAGATTCATTAGCAGCTAAAAGTTAAGAATAACCTGTTTTTGAAAGGATGTAATTGCAAAGTAGCTTTGGGATTTTTAAAATCATAATCTTTTGGTGTAGTGACTGCCATGGACAATTACTATATTTTACTAGAGCAAAATGTGGATATCTGTAAGAAATGTCTTACAGCTTTTCCTCAACCATTCTGGTGCAAGAGAATAAAAATAAACCAAGTAGGCTTGCTGGCCCTTCAAAATTAGGAAGGTAAATACAGAAATGTATTGATTTCAGTCAAAGGCCTTTGCCTTTCTTCTTTTGACGAGTGGCATTTGCCAGTCACTCCTTTAGTCAGCCCTTGGTTCATATAGTCAGGCTGCTGATTGAGTGAAAAGTGGTGCCTTATTGACTTAGCAAGAGCCTCATTTGGTAACAGACATTAAGGAGAATTAAACCTATGGCTTGAGGTTAAGCTTCAGCAAAGGCTGTAATGAGCATTGTTGTTTTGCTACTTGCTTTGATCTTGATGAGAGAGCTAAATATTACTGTTCAATAATGCCACTTTACAGCTGCAAACCTTCATGATTCTATGACTGCAAAGCCGGAACGGTTCTGATTAGCTCATCTTCTTGCTAATTAAATGGCTCCCCATGTATTGTAGTGCAGACAGCACTGTAGCAGTGCAGCTTTCCTTCTGTGATGATTTTGGAACAAGGGAGACACCCAACAGAAAAGGGCAAGAAGCTGTGGCTTCCTCCTCTGTGTACTTGACCACTCTTGCCATTACCTTGAGGAAGGAGCTCCTTGCTGACCTTGTGCTGTCAAGAGTGAGAGCAGACAGCCCTCTATTTCATCCCCTAGCAAGTGTGGCTCAAGAGAGCACGCAGAAGCATCTAATCCAGTTTTAAGAGTTAACTTCTTGCCTGAAGCAGGTAGTTCTACTGGGGAATTGTCTGCTGTAAACCAGCATGTTAAATATGCTTGTACAGCACTTGCCTTGCAGGTCTCTGGTTCCTGTCACTGTTTTCCCCATGAATATGGAAAGTGTAAACATTTAAAAGGAAACAAATGCTGGATTAGATGGAAATCTAAAATGAGTAAAAGTATTTTTAAAAGCCACAGCCTGTGAAAATTCTGCCTCCTGGTTAAGGAACATTAAAGCTGTCCTTTGTTAGACGACTTCTGTCCTTGAGCTATGTCTCTGCTTCCAGGAATTGCACAAGCACATTTATAAATTATTGTGCAACATGGCAACAAAATTGTAAACCAATTTCCTTCAGGTACAAAGCTCAGGGGATAAGTGCAAAGAAATCCATTGACTCCACATTCTGCCTTCTACTAGGCTTAATCATGTTTTTTGATTAATATCATTCTGGTCACATTGCCAGGACCTTTGATGTAAGTTTCAAGAGTTCTGCTTGAAGTGCAGCCTTCCTAATGCCCAGAATGTCTCAAATAGCATCACTTAAAAGAAAAACTATATTTAATGAGTGTCCACGACAATGACTTAGAAGGTGCTGCAGTGCCATAGGAATTTAAAAAATGTGTTTCTTTGAGCAATTTGTGTATCTGAGTATTAGCAGATGTCTCAAAACTCTGGGTAACTTTTTTTGCTAGGTGATGCAGTCACAGTAGGAGTAACTATTAAATGTTTGGATGTTCTATGAGTAAATATCAACCATAGTTATCAGTGCTTGGTTTTCTGATGTTGTGTAGCAGATGTAATTATTCTGTCAACCTACTCTTCATTGCAATGTCTTTATTTTTCTGCTTCCTTGTGTAGATCAGGCACAATTTATCTGAGGTCCTGCTTGCAATCATGAATATTTTATTCACCCAGTATAAGAGGATGAAAGGCACAAGCCCAGCCACTCCTGCCAGACCCCAGCAGGTAATGGAAGACAGAGATTCGGTAAGATTATAATCCTCACTGTTTGACAAGTTTTCTACTTCCTTTTTCCCCTGGTTTCAAGGGATTTGGCTTCAAATAACTGTGAATCTCTAATGGTCTTGAATTTTTACTTGCTCATTTACTTAGTCTTTGTCTACACAGTTTGCTTGGTTATTTATGAAAGAGTAGTCTCAATACTAACTTCAGCTTTGTGTAAAGACAGGATATTGCTCTAAATGGCAGTGAGCTAATTAAGATATATTACACTATATATCCATCACCTAGCAAGAGAGAAAACGTGTTCAGTTTGCTTCTTGGTGGGATCTTAAATGGTTAATAGATGTGGACAGTGCAGGGTCTAGGATGGTTGGTATTGCTGCCTTGACAAATGAACTGCTATTTTTCCAGAATCTGGGTTCCACTCCTTTTGCTTGAGTTAGTGCCTTGTTCATGCGTAACTGATTTGTGGTGGAAAGGCTTCTTTGACTCCTCTCCTTGGCTTGCTTCTGTAGTGATGTGGGCTGATATTTTCAGAGTGTCTGTGGGCAATATACCCAGATGCTCAAGTACAGTCAGTTGGTGTGAATGGCTGTAGTAGTTTGCCTGTGGTGGTCTGCTGCTCTGCAGCTTCCAGGTGTGATGGTATGTGATCCAGCTAACTGGTTTAAATGGCTGACAACAGTGAGTTTGATGACACTAGTGCTAGAGTAGGTGCTGAAGCATCTCCCCCACCCACTGATAGGGTGTGTGCCTTCAGCAAGCCTCAAAATAGGCATCACTTAAAGGGCACAGCCAGATTTGCAGGCAATGGCTTGTCAACATGCTGTGTTGAGCAGAAGGGTTCTCAACTTAGCTGTCCTCAGGTTTGGGCTTGTAGCTCTTGTTCAGTTGAAGCTGCCACAGGCACTTGAACACCAAAGCCAAACCACTCATCCCATATTACAGATTAGGAAAAAAATATCAGCTCCTTTTGAGAATGAAAACCAACTTGGGCCACAGACAGCTTTATTCCAGGCCTTGGTCATCTGAAAAAGTGCCTTTGATCTGTAAATTGCAATATTGGTAAAAGTCTTAGCAGCATTTGTAAAGTACATTAAAAAATTAAAGTCTCAAGTAATGATGCAGCTTTTGTCTTTGGGGTACAGTCTGTGTGAGAGCTACAGGATCCTGCCTGGCAGCTGTGCTGGTACTCTAGATCAGCAACATCAGAGAGGGATGCATGCTGCTTGGGCTTCTCCCACCTTAAATTGTGCATGTATGAAGAAGTCCCAGGCAGCCTGCTCAGTGTGTTCACAAGGTTGGTGCTGAGCAAACAGCCTTAGCTCCCTGCTTTCTGAGTGAGCTGTTTATTTTGGTTTGGTGATTTCAGTTTTGTGCCTTACATAGAAGCATTTACCATCTCCATAGGGGTGTAATGCTGTTGGTTGTCATCTTGGTAGGAATACTAGGACCAAAGATTGTTGAGCTGATTGGTGATGGGATCAGCATGTGTTCCCCTTTTTTCTTACCCTGAAGAATTTTCCCCAAGACTGCAGGAGCAAGGAATCTAGATGACTTCAGTGTCCCTGCCTGAGAAGTATGTCAGGGGATTTTAGTGGTGGGACAAAATGAGGGTACTTTGAGTGTGAGAAGAGAGGTATTTCTTCAACAAAAAATCCTAATTCACCTCGAACAGTCCCAAGCTTCTGGAGGCTGTGCTTGGCAAGAATTTTTCTTTAGACCTTCTCTGGGACACAAAGGCAGCTTTTCCTTTTTCCACAGGGAAGCAAATTTTAGGGGAAATTGGGTTCTTCCAGAAGTTTAACAACCTCAGCACATTGCCCAGTAGGCAGTGTGAGTGAAAAATGACCTTTTCTTGAGTAGGTCTTTGAAATCCTGGGTTTTCTCTAGAACCATTGGAGCAGAGAGATTCAAATCCCTCTGTTCATCAGAAGGATTTGAAAACATGATGTACTAGCTGTTTGTAAGTCTGAGACTTATTCCATGTAGCAGGTAAGAGTCCCCCAGATTAGGAACACACAGCTCTCAAGTTTGCCCTCTGGAGTGGAGCACTGGTCTGCTGACCACCCTAAGAAGTGGGATCCTGCTGTGATGGGCAGGGACTAGAGGAGCTTCAGCAGGAACAGTGTGAACCCAGCACCAAGGGCAGGATGGAGAGGAATAGTACTGCTGGAGCCCCCTTAACCAGTAATGCTCTCTGCTAGAACAGCTCCTGTCCCACTTCAGAGATGAAATGGGGTTTATTTAGAAATTATCAGGTTTGGAGTCAGAGCTGGCATTTGATGCATTTTATTTCAAAATGAAGTTGCCTAAGCTGTACTTTGAGTCTTTTAAGTCCTGTCCCACTTGGCCTGATCCATTTTGTCATATTTCATATATCATATCTCATTTGTCCATATTTCAAGCAGAGATAGCAGCAAGCCCAGTTTGCAGCTCTGGAAACCATGGCTGCAGTGACAGCCCTGACCCAGATGCTGTGAGTGCCTGACAGCAATGTCATCTGTTCCCTGCCCTGATCTGGGGTGGCAAACTCTCTGGAGCAGCCCAAGGGCATTATCTGAGTGGCAAAATTAGGTCATGAAAGGAATTGAATTATTTTTATTTGTGGTTTTATTTTAAATCACAAGTGATTCAAACATTCATGAAGTAATTACAGCCAATAGAACATCTAGACCTCCAGGCCACTCTTAACCTTGGTTAAACCTGTTTGTTCTTTCTCAACTATTGTTTTGCTTTTTTAAAATAGTCCAGCTTTAGTATCATTGCTGCCAAAAAAGGTAAAGGAAATGGTAACTCAGGCTTCTCCCAAGCCTGCCTTAGTCACAGTGGGAGGTTTTGCCTCTTAACATTTTAATTCCAAAGAGCTGGACACCTTGACATTTCTTTTTTTTTCCCCATCTACTACCTCTTTGACCTTGTTAACTAGGTGTTAATTTGCATTTGGGAAACTATCCTGGGAGCTTTGAGCAATCGGGTCAGTCTCAGGTTTGCTGCTTACTCCAGAGGCACTGCAGATGTGCTGTGCTGTCTCCTGGCATTCCTCAGCTGCAGCGCTTAAGAAAGGGAGGGGTGTCTCCTGCTGCATTGCTCCTCTGCAGCTCCAGGTATCCACCCATCCTCAATCAGATAGGAATGCAGTGCAAGATGGGAACTCTGCTCTGTATTTCAGCCAGGCCACTGAGCTTTGTAGACAGTCACAGCTTTCCTTCAGACAGATAATGGAACTGGAACATTAAATGGCTGTGAGCTCAGTAATAAAGAAAACTTATTTTTTTTGCCCCATGTGTGAAGTTGAAAGATTTTTGCCTAGCTGAAGCAGTCACATTTAGATAGTGTCTTGAAACAAGCAGATGAGCATCCCAGCTTTTCCACTGTCAGCTTCCAAAGCTCCTCTGTTGCTATTGAATAACCAAGTGGTTTAACATCACACTGGAAAAGGAGTAGAATTGCCCAGATGTGCCTCAGGGATGGTGTTTATAACTGTGGCTAGCCATGTAATGGGCTTTGGTCACTTCTCAGTTTGTAAAACTCCTGCTGTCAGATTTACCATCCACACGCCTGCAGCACCCAAAGCTGCTCTAGCTTTCCCTGCAGTCTGTAGATTAAACGAAGATTTGACCAGCAGGATCTTCTAGTGCAGTAATTTAGAGATGCTTAATATTTAAGAAGAAAACACTGTAAGCAATCAAAATAGTCTGCACAGTTTTCCTTAGGGATGCAGGCTTTTTGTGTTCTCCTGACCTCTACCAGTTACAGGAATTTTCTTTTAATTTACTAATGGTTTTAATAAACTAACCAATTATCCCTGAATTCCTTCAGCTGTTACATAGCCTTCTCAAAAAGGGGTTTGGTTACTTTAGGCAAAGGTCTCTGGGTGTACTTGGTGCATCTGTTTTCATCATGTTCCAGAATCACAGAATCACAGAATCCCAAGGGTTGGAAGGGACCTCGAAAGATCATCTAGTCCAACCCCCCTGCAAGAGCAGGGTAACCTAGAGTACATCACACAGGAACTCGTCCAGGCAGGCCTTGAATATCTCCAATGTAGGAGACTCCACAACCTCCCTGGGCAACCTGTTCCAGTGCTCTGTCACTCTTACAGCAAAGAAGTTCTTCCTGATGTTAATGTGGAACCTCCTATACTCCAGTATACACCCATTGCCCCTTGTTGGTATGTTGTTGGGATGCTGGAGATCTCCAGGTGCATGTGGCAACACTGGTTTGTTTCTAGCTTATGTTTTGAGGGTGTTAATGCTGCCTTTCAGCAGGGTCAGCTTTAGACTTTGCAAGGTGGGAAGGAGTACTGTTGCCCTGGGAAAGCCCACTTCATGCAGAAATGACAAGATTGCTGCAGTACAGCAATGCCCCACATTGTTTAAATGTTTTTCCTGAATAATTTAAAATTCAAACGTGGAGGTACATTATCCAGAGAGCAGCTCTGAGAAATAAAGTTTACATTTGCTTATTTGAAAAGGTGAGTGTTTAACTCATGTCTAACTCAGCTTTCCTTATGGGCTTTTGATGCTAAAGTAACCAGACTATTTTTCTGGTTTTTAGCAATTTTGATCTCAAGCCTGTGCACTGATCATGTTTGCTGGGATGATCCCTTACAGGGCATCAGGAGACATGAATGCAAGACTGGTGCAAATGGAGGTCCTTATGAATCAACAGAGAAGCTTTTGCTCAGGGTTGCAGCAGCCTGTGCCTGTCTTTAGTACTGGTGGGATCAGTATTGTTTTGTGTTCTGTATTTTTGTTGATGGAAATAAATTTCTTTGATTTCTATTTGGTTTTGACATTTGCTTTTTCACTGATTTTTTTGTGGTTTTATGTTTTTATTCATTTTATTTTAAATTGGTTTCTATTTAGAAAATTATTCTTGCTTATTAATGGGCTATGCAGAGGAAGAAGTCAGATCTGCAGCAGGAAGGTAAAAGAGCAATTTTGTAGAAGAAGAGGAAGTAGAGAAGAAAACTTTGATTTAATGCTTGCTGAACATACAGCTTGGAAATTAGGGGGGGGTTGTTCTTTTAATGCATGTTAAATGTTGAAAACCTGTTTCTGATACACCACATGCTGTCAGTCCATGATGTTGTGTGGTCTATGAGTTCATGTGGTGCAGATGAGTTCTGTGTGCTGCAGAAATCCTTTATGCTTAACAGAGTTTAAACTCTCAGGTCAGTGTCTCAGATGTGCACATCTCTGTGTATCCTAGAGTTCAGCTGAAGCTTTTCATAGAACCATAGAATCAACTAGGTTGGAAAATACCTTTAAGATCATCAAATCCAACAGTTAAAGTTGGACCTTAAACCATTAAGTCCTCCGTTTTGGAGGAGAAGCTGGGATTGGAAACAGGTATATTGGGTAGGAGAGATTTTGGTGATCGACATGTGAGTTTTTAACCAGTTGCATTCAAAATTATTCCATGCAGAGTTCACAAGGGGAAGGAAGAAAGTTCACCAGAGAAGTCCAAGTGTGGGTGCACTGGGCATGGGTGGTTATTACTACTATTAATTTAGTGGGAAACCCGAGTCCCACTGAAATGAGTGTCATTAAAAAAAGGTTAGCTTTAAATGTTTTGAGCTACCATAAATCCATGTAAAACCTCAGAGAGCATGTTGTAGTGTAAGCTTTCCTCTTTAATATATGTGCCTATCTTTGAAATTAAATGGGAGGAATGTTGGTCGTTTCTCCCACTGCTCCCTGTGGATGCACCCTTTGTGCTGCTGCTGTCTTGCCTGTGTGCCCTTTGCCTTCCTGGGATGTGAAAACATGTGTGGCTCTGGGTGTAGAACAGGCAACAAAACATGGGCTGATTTCAGCCTGTGCATATTAATAGCTATTGTGGGAGAGAATTCATCACCATTTTGCTGTGTCTGAGTTTAAGAGCATAGAGGGATATTTGAGTGACTTGATGACAATTTCCTAATTACTTTTTTCTACCAGAAATGTTGTAGCATAAATTTTGTCAAACTTTTTGGATAGGAAGCAAAAGGATGGCTTCCTAAGCCACCCATAGCCATATCCCTCAGCATTAGCAAATGCTGCTGGAACTACCAGCAGCAGAGCCGGGGGATGTGTGTGGCACCAAGTCCTCCTCTGGCATGGTCAAGGTGGTTTACCACTGGAAGCTGAAAGAGATCTGGACAGCACCCTGCAAGTGAAGGGTATTTGGTGAGTTATGAAAGAGTTATTTGGGGCAGGGGAATTGAATTGCCTAACAAAATGTCAACAGGTGAGTGTGGAAAAGCTTTATTATCCATTAACATTTCTGGCATATTGGTGTAGGAATGCTGCTTGGTATGTCTCCCTTGCCAAGTCATCCAACCCCCAGGGAACAGGTTACCAAAAAGTAGGTGGTGGAACAGGACATCTTTTTTGATAGCTGCAGACAGTCCTGATTGGGCTATGGTTGCCCCAGGTATGGGCCTGTGAGATAAACCCTGCTCCTGTGGTGGTTTTCCTTGCTGGGACTCAGCCCCTGTCCCTGAGTTACTCCTGGCATCAAATCACCCCATGTACAGAGAGGCTGGTGAGGCTGTACCTGGCCTCAGGCAACTGTTGACCTGAGCAGGAGAGGGACAGTGTTTATGGAGTCTATTCAGGAAGGGTAAAGGCCATCTGTCCCCACTGTGATTTCCTCTTCCCTCCACCCTTTGTGCAGAGGCAGAGAGGTCCTTTGGGGCTCAGCTCTTCCCACTGCTGTTTGCAGGACCTTGTTCTTCTATCTTTTGCCTATCCCCTGCTCAGTGGAGCTATCATGCTGCCTCACCAGAACATTTCTGATGTCAAGCCTTGAACCTGGGAACCTTTTCAAAACAGCATGTTGCCCTTTCTCTGTCTGCCCCTTGAGGATGGCTGTAGCAGATGCTTCCTGGTGCTTCTCAGCCTTCATGAGTGTTAGTAAAAGAGAAAATTGATGGCTGCATGCCACTTGCTCTCTTTGTGCTCAGCGGTTGTGACTCCAGCCTCTGCTCCCTTCTAAGCCAAGCAGAAACTGCATCATTTCATACTTCTGACAGCCAAGATGGTCCTTCTGTGATGGACGGACAGAGGAAATAAACCCCAGGGAGTCAAAGTGTGAGACTAACCCTGGAAAGACCCAGCCCTGTTTCAGACAAGATGTGAGAGGTTATGGGGAAGCTGCCAAAGATAGTTGGAATTAAATAATTTCTTGTTGATTGCCCTGTGGTTTCTTCTTGGGTCCCTGCAGGTGGTAAAAATTCCAGCCCATTGTCTCCCCACATTCCTCAGAGCAGCAGGTTCCAGCTCCACACCTAGGCCTGGCTTTTGCAAGCCTGGCTCTCCTCTGCATGACTCTTAAGGGCTTTGCTGCACACACAATGGAGCTTTGCTGAATAAGGCACCCCTGTGGTTTTCCAGATGTCACTCTTTTCTCTCTACCCCATGCTTAATCTGCTGGAGAAAAAAAAAAAAAAACTGGTTCTGTTCCCTCAGGGTTCTGACCTGCTGCTGAAGTGATGTTTGTGAACCCGTTGGACCATCACGCTCTGACTGTGCTAACGTGCAGCCTTAGACTTGGTTTTCTAAACAGCTCACCTGCTAGAAGGGTTTTTTTGGGTGTCACTAAGTTCATCACAAAACCATGATAGTGGCCAGCAACATCTGAGCAGGTTGGTATTTGTAGTTTGCCAGGCACAGCCTGCAGCAGAGCTGTAGATATTTATCTGAGCTGAATTTATTTTTAGTATAAGCTGACAAATAAGTCAGTGGAGCTCTGCCCTTTTATACAAGAAAAAAGTACAGATGGATGCCAAAGCTTAAATTTAGGATAATTCCATCTGCTTTCTCCTACTCCAGGACTAATCCTCAGCAGTAAAGATTCTCCAGGTAGCTGAGACACAGGTAGCTTGAGTCAGATGCAGCTCGTTCTTGTTTTGCTGGAGGAGAGCTGAGGAAAAAGTGAGAAGGTGTTTGCTTTGAGAGCACGGGATGTCCTGTCCTGGTATGGCCACAACAGAGATACACGGAGTCTCTAAGTCGGTTTTTCATGGCTTGTATGGCTTATCAGTCATGAAACATCCCCAAGTGCTGCAGTATCAGCATGGCAGCTCTGAAAGCTTTACAGTCTACACATCCTTTGAACAAGGTCCAAGTCGGTGGGGTTTGGATTTACAAGGGAGTTGCAGGGTGTCATGGAAATCTGGAAATACTCACTACAGTGCCCTATGTTACCTGTCCAGTTGGGAAGAAAAAACAACATTAATGCTCTGCCCAGGGGTTAACCATGGGCTACTTGTAACAACTCAGCTGAGCTAAGGGAAGACAACCAGTTCACGTGAAAATTAACAGGTTTTCTGACAAGCAGGAAACTGCTGAAAAATGCCTTAGGGACCCCTCCTAAACTCTGCTGCAGAGCTGGTGTTGGTGGGTCCTATCTTCTCAGCTTGGTGTCTTTGGGGTTTTTGATTTTGGTTTGTTTTTTTTTTTTATCCCCATAGCATTAATCTAACTGTTTTCACCATGGTGCCCACGCTGCTACCCTGGTGTACACATGGCTCCACTGGCTACACAGTCACAGAATCCCGAGGGTTGGAAGGGGCCTTGAAAGATCATCTAGTCCAACCCCCCTGCAAGAGCAGGGTAACCTAGAGTACATCACACAGGAACTTGTCCAGGCGGGCCTTGAATATCTCCAATGTAGGAGACTCCACAACCCCCCTGGGCAACCTGTTCCAGTGCTCTGTCACTCTTACAGTAAAGAAGTTCTTCCTGATGTTAACATGGAACCTCCTATGCTCCAGTTTACACCCATTGCCCCTTGTCCTATCACTGGGTATCACTGAAAAAAGTCTAGCTCCATCATCCTGACACCCACCCTTTACATATTTGTAAACACTGATGAGGTCACCCCTCAGTCTCCTCTTCTCCAAGCTAAAGAACAGAATCATAGAACGGTTTGGATTGTAAAGGACCTTAAGATCATCTACTTCCAACACCCTGCCACAGGCAGGGACACCTCACACAAGACCGTGGTGCTCAAGCCCCGTCCAACCTGGCCTTGAACACAACCAGGGATGGAGCATTCACCACTGCTTTGGGCAAACTGTGCCAGTGCCTCATCACCTGCACAGGGAACAATTTCTTCCTTCTAGCTAACCTGAACTTCCTCTGTTTCACTTTAAGCCCATCACCCCTTGTCCTATTGCTACCGGCCCTGATCAAGAGTCCCTCCCCAGCAACCTTGTAGGCCCCCTTCAGATACTGGAAGGCTGCTATGAGGTCTCCACGCAGCCTTCTCTTCTCCAGGCTGAACAGCCCCAACTTTCTCAGCCTGTCTTTGTACAGGAGCTGCTCCATCCCCCTTAGCATCCTCATGGCCCTCCTCTGGATTTGCTCCAACAGTTCTACGTCCTTCTGTTGAGGACACCAGAACTCTACCCAGTGCTCCAAGTGGGGGTCTCATGAGAGCAGAGTGGAGGAGCAGGATCACCTCCCTTGACCTCCTGGTCATGCTGGTGGTGATACAGCCCAGGACACAGGGGGTTTCTGGGCTCAAGCGCACTCTGAAGCCAGCTCATGTTCCGACCCCCAGGTCCTTCTCCTCAGGCTGCTCTGAATCACTTCTCCACGCAGCCTGTAGCTGTGCTTGGGATTGCCCTGACCCAGGGGCAGGAGCCTGCACTCGTCTTTGCTGAACTTCATGAGGTTGGCCACCTCTCCAGCATGTCCAGGTCCCTCTAGATGCCATCCCTTCCCTCCAGCACGTTGACTGCACCACACAGCTCGGTGTCGTCAGCAAACTTGCTGAGGGTGCTCGATCCCGCTGTCTGTGTCACCGATAAAGATGTTGAACAGGGTCTGCCCCAACACCGACCCCTGAGAGACACTATTCGTCACTGGTCTCCAGTTGGACATAGAGCCACTGACCGCAACTCTCTGCGTGCAGTCATCCAGCCAATTCCTTGTCCACTGGGTGTCCATCCAGCAAATTCATGTGTCTCCCATTTAGATACAAGGATGTCATGTGGGAGGATGTTAGACCCAGCTCCCTCAGCCTCTCCTCATAAGGGAGGTGTTCCACTCCCTTAATCATCTTTGTGGCTCTGCGCTGGACTCTTTCAAGCAATTCCCTGTTTTTCTTGAACTGAGGGGCCCAGAACTGGATGCAATACTCCAGATGCGGCCTCACCAAGGCAGAGTAGAGGGGGAGGAGAACCTCTCTTGCCCTACTAACCACACCCTTTCTAATGCACCCTAGGATGCCATTTGCCTTCTTGGCCACAAGGGCACATTGCTGGCTCATGGTCATCCTCCTATCCACCAGGACCCCCAGGTCCCTTTCCCCTTCACTACTTTCCAGTAGGTCAACCCCCAACCTGTACATGGGATTGTTCTTCCCCAGATGCAAGACTTGCCCTTGTTGAATTGATTAATACCTACACCCTGTATAAGATGTTCCTGCTCCTTGGCCTTGTCTTGGATTTCCGTGCTGGTAGCAGATTCTGCATCTCAATCCTGATTGTTTTGTTGTGTTTTCCAGACCCACTGGATGAAGCATACCTGCTGAATGAGGGGGCTTCTCTCTTCTCCCCCATGGTCTCCCACCACCTGCATTTGTCTAAGATAGCACTTGGACCTTGTTCCTTGCAGTAGCTGAAGGGATTGTATTAAAAAAAATAATTTAATGATTTTTTTATTCTTGTTACCTTCTCAACAGTTATCTCCCCAACTTTAATGAGCCCCATCCTCTCAAGGAAGCAAGCTGCTTTCCTTCTAGCCTGGAGAGAAGAAGGTGATATTGATAACTCCAGTTCTGTGTCCCTGGGGTGGGACAGTGCTTAAATACTGCTGCTGTTCATGTCCTTGTACCAGAATTTTTGCCCTGTTTCTGTCTGGGTCTGAAGCTTGAAGGATGGAAATGGTGCCTGGAAGAGGATGGGAAATGGTCCTTTTGTCCCCATCAGGTGAGGTGGCCAGCAGTTGCCTGAATAACCATCTATTTTCTCTTCCCGGGCTTCCTTCCCTGCAGTGCTGAGAAATGGAGCCCCACTCTGTGAGGTGGGTTTGCAGTGCCAAGCCCCTGCATCATTTGCATGGCCTGTGACGCCTAGGGTAGTAGGTTCCCTCTTCCATGGGGATGGAAACAGGACCATTAAAACTTCATTAAAGGCCTGTTGGAACATGTAAAGCTACATGTAAAGTATTGCACTGTGCTCTGTTTGTTTTGATCCAGGGGGTTGGCTGGAAGCAAGGGGATGCCCTGAAGAAACATCTTGGCACCTCTTCACTGAATGAGTGGAGGGGCTGGCAGGATGTGCCAGAGAGCATTCCCCTCCTGCTCCCCACACCACAGGACCCGGTATTGGTGCTGCAGCTGGTGTTGTGAATCAGGCCGACGACAAGTGCATCCTACTATCCGGCTATTTCACTACACCAGGGTGGCATCATACCACACGCTTCACTCTTTGCCTGGCATCTGGAGAACTACTGTCTCTGCTGGAACATCTTTGACTGTGCTGTGTTTAACAGACACCCATCCCCAGTTTAAGAGACTGGGATTCATGCTGGTTTGGGCAAGTTAGTGGTTTTGATGGAATGCAAGGCTCTAAAATAAAGCTATTTCTGCTGGGTATGAGTCTACTGCTGCATCTGTTGTTGCAAGAGGAATCATAGAATCAACTGGGTTGGAAAAGACTTTTAAGATCATCAGGTCCAACAGTTCCCCCAGCACTGCCAGGACCATCACTAAAACATGTCACTGAGGGCCTCGTCTACGTGGTTTGTGAACACTTCCAGGGATGGTGATTCCACCACTTCTCTGGGCAGCCTGTTCCAGTACCTGATCACCCTCTCTATGAAGAAATTGTTCCTAATATCCAATCTAAACCTTCATTGTTCCTTGGGAGAAGAGTCCAGCCACCTCCTGCCTCCATCCTCCTTTTGGGTAGTTGGTAAGGTCCCCCCTGAGCCTTCTCTTTTCCAGACTAACACCCCCCCCCCCCCGTTCCCTCAGCCATTTTTCATCAGACTTGTGATCTGAGTCCTTTGCCAGCTCTGTTGCTCTTAGAAGCAGGTGCTGCTAGTGTCCGCCTCACCTTGCAGGAGGTGTTGCAGGGGATGCTGGAGTGATGCTTTTTCCTTGTCCCCATTTCACCCTTCTCCCTGTTCCAAGGCTGGGAGTCAGAAGGGGAGGATTGGGATATTCTGCACTGGGATGCTGGGGTGCTGTGAGGGCTGAGCCATGCTGCAGGCAGTGCTGCCTGTCCTCAGCTCATAGAATCATAGAATTACAGAGTAGTTAGGGTTGGAAAGGACCTTAAGATCATCTAGTTACAGCCACCCTGCCATGGCCAGGGACACCTCACACTAAACCATATCACCCAAGGCTTCCCTGGGTAATGGATCCATACTAGCCCATGTGGGGCTCGTGCAGTTATGGATGGTGTCTGTTCACACATAAACAATCAAGGGGGGTGAAGTGAGTCCTCAAAAAGCAGGTTAGTGTTTGTGCATGAGTGCAGAAGGCAGCCAGGGGTAACCTGAATTTTTCATTCACTTGCAAAGCCACACAGGGCTGAAACTCAAATAGGCTGCCCTCACATTTTATTGCCTTATTTGCCGTCTTTGCTGATGTCATCTGTAACTATCCCATCCTTCCCCCATCCTCACCTCCTCGTGGCTGCAAGGTGGGCACTGAGTGGCAGTTTGACCTCAGCTCATGTTTTCTGTGATGTGGGGAAGGGTTTAAGTGGTTTATTAAGTCAGGGATGGGGTTTGGGGCAATTTTGAACCCTGGATGCTCAGTAGTTCCTCCTCCCAGGGCTCAGGAGAAGGGGGCTGTGGGATGTGGGCATCAGCTGCCTGGCAACAGAGAGCTGCCAACTCCCAGCCCTGGGCAGTCATGGAGGGAATCTATGGCTGTCACTGCTCCGTGTTCTCCAGCCTCTCCAGCCCCCTTCCAGCCCCCAGCATCTGAGCCCTAGTGGGGGTATCCCTTTATATCGCACTCCCCACTTTCCCCTGGTTTCACTCTGAGATAAAGGATCTGTTTCCCTCCCCATGTCTGCAACAGCTCAGTGCCACAAAACCAGCCGATTTACAGGATCTGCAGGGTCTGGGGCAGTATCCCAGGGAAGGTGAGGGTGCATGGGAGTCTTGCTCCCATTTTCCATAATAAATCCCAGTGGGAAATGAATGTTCTTGGTCAGGGCTGGAGGCAAATTCCACACCACATTTCTCTTCTGATCTGTCCTTGGACTTAATCTCAAATCTGTTATCGCCACCCCATCGAGTGCTGGGAGGCAGGGATACCAATTACAGCACGTTTGATATCCCTTCCAGCTAGTTTTTTTTTTTTTTTTTTCCCTGACCAGCTCGGGGTGATTCAAGCCAATTCCTTTTCCCCCATTAGCAGCAGCAGTTGGTGGGTGCTGGTTTCCTCACTCTAGTTTTGCTAGGTATAAAGCCTTGGAGAGCCCCTCTCTGCCCCATCCCTCTCCTGGCAGGTCCCTTGGGCCAGGGCAATGGCTGAGCTGCCCATCACAGAGCTGCCTCCAGCCCACTACAGCGGCTACTTCACCATCAGCACCCTCTTGGACATGGAGGAGGGTGGTCGTGGTTTCTATGTGCTCACCAAGGGCTCCAGTTGTGACAGAACTCACCCAGCTCTTGGGCAGCACCCTCTGCACCAGGACCTTCAGGTACAACACAGTGGACGTCATGCCCACCTATGAGTACTACGCCAACAGCAAGAGGGTGGGAGACACTGGGAAAGGCAGACCTTTGCTGATGAACCTGCACTCTATCCTCAAGGTAAGGTGGGATTCAGCATCCCATAGCCTGTACCACTTGTTCCTGGGATGCCTCTGTGGTTGTGGCTCTTCATCTCATGCTTCTTGGTGCCATAACTGGTGCTGTGCCGATGCGCACATCTCTGGGAAGGCCCTAGGAGAAGGCAGAGGGATATCCCAGCTTTCTCCAGAGGTCTACACTCCTGGGGACACCTGGCTGCCTTCCCCCCCTCACCTGCCTCCCCCTTGTCCCCTCAGCTGGACCCAGGTCACCTCTGTGCATCCGTGTCTGACCCACAGCAGAGCAATGGGCTGATTGAGGCCAGCCCAGAGGAAGCACCAGGGGAGCTGGGCAGAGACCTTGCACTGGAGCCCATCCGCTTTGGATGGGTGAAGGGTGTGATGGTGAGTGTGACTGATCCCATGGGAGCACCCTTTCCTAGGAGAGCTGGCATGGTCCCAGTGCCCGCAGGCTGATGGTCAGTGTTATAAATTGAGACCACAACGGATCATAATCCAATTAGAATGTTATTAATTATAGCAAGTAGAATATGAGCAAAAACAGCGCTGGACGACAGGGGAGTCTGCGCTCCACCAACTGCCGTACTGAGCAGTTCAAACAGCCCCTTTTTATACATCTTTACTTCCGTGTTCATGAAGTAGTGGAGGTACTCTGCGCATGTTTCAGTTGTTGTTAGGGGGTCGTTTTCTGCCTCCTGGTGGTCGTTGAGGCCAAAGTAAGAAGTCTTCCTCTTTTGTCCCATAGTTGACCCCTCATTCATATGTCCTTATATGGGGTTGTCTGTCCTGTTTCTGTCAGTTCCTGGACATCTGGCGGTTATCTTATCTTGCACAAGCAGTGTCTGTCTGTCGGTTCCTGGACATCTGGCGGTTATCTTATCTTGCACAAGCAGTGTCTGGTAACTGTTTGCATAAGCGATTTCATATCTTTTGTTGCCTAATCTTTACATTGGGCTTAACATAAATCTTAATAAACAATACCCTAGTCCATAGTTTCTTACAATCCCCCCTTTTCTTTTTATCCTATTATTGTTTATTAGACGCTGCTTTCATTCTCGGCACAGCAAACAAACCTTTTTCCACAATCCCAACATTTATCATAACACTCACAAGGTAATACCTCACAATTACAATAGGCATAGTTCTCACGTGGCATAACGCATTCACAACAATCTTCATCCTCATTAATAGATACATTCTTATATTTTGCCCCAGACCTCATAGTTAAAATAAGCAGTTTAGCTATGTCAAACCGTTCTTTAATAAAGTGTAAAATATAGCGTAATATACAAGGCCCAAATATAAGTCCCAAAATCAACATGATAAGCGGTCCTGCTGAAGTGGACAACAAAGTGGTTAGCCAAGGTGAAACATTAAACCAGTTTTCATACCATGACCTGCCCGCCTCACGATCTTTCTTACGTTTGGGTCTGCAAGACACATCAGTGTCCTCTCTCTGTCCCCCCAGATTTGCTGCATGCTGAATATCTGGGGAGTCATCCTCTACCTGCACCTGCCCTGGATCACTGCCCAGGCAGGAATCAGTGGGTGCTGCAGCACAGCACAGGCAGGACAGCAGCACCAAGCTCTCTGTCACTGTCGTGGTTTAAACCAAGTCCCCCAGCTCCCTGAGAGTTAGGAAGGAAAATCCAAAGAATGTAGCCCTCACGGATTGAGACAAGAACGGTTTAATAGCTAAGGCATAACACAATAATAATGATACAGCCAATAACAAGCAAAAAGAATACAACACCCCACCAGCCACCGATCCATAACCCACTCCACCCTGCCCGGCCGAGCACCGCGTGCTCCCTCCTCCATTTTCCTCTAGAGCTCCACCCCTCCAGCCCTCTCTTTCCCAGTATGCATCCTGGGCATCACATGCTATGGTATGGAATACCTCATTGCCTAGCCTGGGTCAGGTGTCCTGTCTCTCCTTCCTCCCGGCCTCCCCTCCTCCACCTGGCTGGAAAAAACCTTGAACAAAAACACCCTCAAAACATGCTCAAACCATGACAGTCACCCAAAGCACTGGGGGGCCAGTGCCAGCAGCATCAAGCATGGTGGGAGGCGGTGGATGGGGTCCTTGTGGGTCTCCAAGGGAAGGCAGGGGGGTCTATGGGGCTGGGGGGTGGATGGAGATGGACACAGGATCACAGCCCTGATGTGGCTAATCATCCTGATGTCTGCGATGGTAACCACCATCGCTGGCTTATCCATCTCTGCCATATCCACCAACGGCAAAGTGATGTCAGGTAGCATGTGTGTGTGTCCTGGCACGGCCACCACTCCTGGCATGGGCTGCAAGTTGCAGGAGGGGCCAAAAACATGTTGGGGAGGCAGCAAATGCCACAGGGTGTTCCCACCGCTTCAGTTGGTACCTATTACTTCATCTTGTAAAGGATATGAGAATGATTCATGTCAAGAACTTAGGAATCATTGTTACCAATGTACCTGTGACCAATGTACCATGTGTGGAATGTATAAAAACTACTTTGATTATAATAAATGTTGCTGTCAATATAATGAAGGGATAGAAGAAGAAACAAGGGAATAGACTAGTCCCCTCTTTAATCATTTTGGACTGTTAAAATAATAAGGGTGCTTAATGGCTTTGTTTTACTGCTTGAGTGCTTTAAGGAAGGGATTGGGTAACCCAGAGATACATCCTGTTACAGGGGTTTGTGAAACCTATGCTTTGAATAAATAACCATATAAGGAATGGAACCTATGGTGGTTAAGCTTGTGATAGACATCTTCTTGAGTTATTCTTTTTGTGTTACTGAGAAAGATTGATAACCTTTTGTAAGAAGTTTTTCAACCAGAGACAAAACCCCAGCAACCAAGGAAAATCAATAGAAAGGAACCACGTCGACATAAAGGAGAAGAAATGATTGGCTGAGACCCAGGACCACAAAAGTATAAGAGACTGAACCCCAATGACCCCGGCGTGCATCCTTGGTGGAGTGGAGACTCCCCGGCGCACCCAGAGCTGCTTGCTTATTACCTCTCAATATTAATCAATTGTAAATAAAATAATTAAATCAGACCATGGCTAAGATGGAATTTTTATAACATCATGGAGCCTTGGGCTGGAGCTGGGCTCCATCAGGCTGATCTTCACCTTCGCAAATGCAGTGGCCGTGGCCATGTGCATGGTAGGCTTTGCTGAAACTACCCAGGACCTGCTGCAGGTAAGACAGTGGCTCTGTGTGTCCCCTGGGTCCCACCTCCGTGCACAAGCAGCGTTAATTAATAATATTTACATTAACATTGAACCACTGATAATCAACCAGTGGCTGCTAAAGTCATGGTAGTCCTGGTGGTTCAGTAAGAGCAAGGTTTATTTCCATGTTGTAGACGGTTCCCTCTCCCCAGGAGCACAACTACCTCATCATGGACCCCACCAACGACATCTGCATCACTGGGGTGGTCACCACGACAGTGCTGTTGGACATCTCCCTGGATAGCATTGAGTGGGAGGCCAAGGTAACCCTCACTTCTTCCACTCGCCTAATTCCCCTGGGTTGATAAGAGCCGTCCCCACTGCCCATCAGGCACCCGAGGAGCAGAGGATGCCCGTAGCTCTACAAAAATGGGCCGGGGTTTCTCCAAACGCATTCTTCTCTCTCTCGGTGCCCAAACCCTGAGACAAGGGGGGCACAAAATCACAAAATGGAATATATAAACCTTTAGAATTAGTTTTAAGTAATGTTAAGTTTGATGGCTTTGTAACAGTAGCAATGGAAAATTACTGAGGTGCATGATACATAGAAAAAAAATAGAGTACAACTAGAGAACATACTGAGAATTCTTGTACAAGATAAATCATTGTAGTTGACATGGTTTTAAGAAAAACAGTCTAGAAGAACAGGACGCAGGGATAAGGAGTATCTGGGAATAGCAGGTGTCCAGGATGGGCTACAGTTAAACTAACTGATAAGTAGGACAGGAGGATTATTATGTCTCTGGTGCTAAGGAACCAATTAAGTTGGTATAAGCACCTACTGCGCATGCTTCAAAGGATGCCAGAAGTGATAAAGATTGTTGGGAGAAGTAAACGACCCTCAGAGACCACCACCACAATTCTGTACACATGCGGGGAACTTTCTGGAAAATGATGTTATCCATACATAACCTCATGAATATGTATGTGTGCCCAGGGACTATATAAGGATGGCTTGTGTAGCAATAGAGAGACACACGTTAGGAGGAGTTATCCCCCGTGTCTCCCGGCGCCGCAATAAAGAATACCTGCTTGTCAGCTTGAAAACTTTGTTGGCAAGTTTGTTCCTGGAGTTTTCTCCGAATCAAGACCCTCTCGCAGGACCTGAGACCCCCCATCATCCTCATCTGAGGCAACCAAGAGAACGTGCTGACCTTTAACTGCCAATAAAGCCTCCTGGATGCTAACTCAGGATGTGAATTTGTCATGCCAATTCTGATCTCGGAGCACACTTGCCTGGGGCTGAGGGAGCAGTGAAGGTGTCTGGTTGCCAGCTCTTGGGAACTGCTCATGGCATGCAGCTGCCACTCTTTTCCAAAGCCTTGTTTTGCCAATCTCAGTCTCTGTAGGCTGTATATAGATATGCAATAATGCAGGCATTGCTCTAGCCCTGGGTTTAGCCAGAGATATGCAGGTAAAGTGTGGGGTCCCATCTTGAGAGCAAGAAGGCGACAGCAAGATTTCCACTGCCCTGTGAGAGCCTAAGTAAGTGGTGCGCAGGGACTGACCCACAGCCCTGTAAAGCCACTATCTGAGGGTGAGAACTGCCCTGAGAGAGCAGTAGTGGATCAGTACTAAGCCTGCGGGTTACAGGGACCCCGCATGTCAGCTCAGGCAGGGGGGGGTTCCTGGCCCCAAAACAGGCCAAGCCCATCCGTGACAGCAGAGCTGCAATGAGATGTCATGTCAGGCTGCAGTGCCTGGCTGCAGGAGTGGGTCCAGCTCCTAATGGAGACAAAAATTAATCACCAGAACCAGGACATTCCAGGTGCAGATGGCCTAGAGCAAGGCTTATTTCTAGCAGCACAAGCCAGGCCCCCTTGTCATACTGCAAGAGAAACACACAACTTCGCTCACCTCAATGGTTACAGAATTTATTGATAATCACCACCAGGATTAGAAGTGTCAGTAGAAAAATAAAATTTAGTTTCCCATCATACAAAGATTTGTTCGTGACAGCCACAGTCGCTAGCAAGACAGAAAGTGAGGTGGGAGCTAAATCAAGAGAGCAGCACAGGGGATGCCTGTACACAGAAAGTGGGACCATGAGCCTCAATAGTGACATTTCTCCAGGGCAGGCACCTTCTCTGCAAGATGTTTTCCAGGAGGGATGGGGAGGAGAACCGAAGGAATGCAACTACCACAGGTTGAGATAAGAATAGTCCAGTAACTAAGGTATAACACAAATCACTACTGCTACCACTAATAAAAGCAATGATAGAGGAAATAAACAAGGAGAGAGAATACAATACCACCTGCTGAAAAGAGCCCAACCTGGAAGAGAGCTAACTCCCACCCTTCTGGCCAACTCCCAGTTACCTCCCCAAGCATGACATGCTGTGGTATGGAATACCTCCTTGGCCAGCTTGGATTGGGTGACCTGTCTCTGCTTCCTCCCGGCCTCCCCTCCTTCCCTGGCAGAGCAAGAGACTCACAAAGTCCTTGGACAAACCAAAACATTTGAGCAGTAACTCAAAACAGACGTGCTATCACAACGTTCCCAGCCCGAAAGTCAAAACACAGCACTGCACCAGCTACCAAGAAGGAGAAAAAATGACTGCTATTGATGAACACAGGACAGCGACACTGGTCAGGGGTTCACAGCACTGCCTGGAACACTTCAGCATTGCACTTGCATTGTCACTTGCTGAGGGGAGTAGCTTGAGAGAGGACGCCTGTAACACCGGAGCGGAGCCAGGGGAGATCAGCATCCAGGATCCTCACCACAGAGTGACAAGAGCCACTGACAAGGGAGCCTCAAGTCCTCGACAGGACTTGTCCAAGAGCCTGCAGCTCAGCTACCGCGAGGAGGTGACTCACCGGGGGCGGAGACAGGAGGAGGGGCACCAACTGTGAGTGGTTAAAAACCTAACCAGGGAGCACGGCGAACAGAGCGGGCAAACAGAGCAGGTCGAGGCAGTTTGCACGGCAGTTCACGCAGGCAGGTGAGCGGGATGGTGAGCACTCGCCGTGTGACCAGGGTCTGGTCTGGGAGCTCTGCCTTGGCTGCCCCGGTGGTGGCAAGCGTAGGCACCCAGATGGAGCCAGTAAGAGGAGAGGCTGCAGTGCAGAGCTCAGAGTGGAGAGAGTGCCTACACTGGTCTTGTGAGGGAAAGGTGCAGAATGGGCAGGGCTGCGCTCGCTGCTCCCTGATGGAGCAAGATGTCAGGGAAGCTGAGAGGAAGCAGCTCCAGGACCAAACAGCACAGGGGCCTCAAGTTTCCCCTCTAACTCATGGAGGAAAGAAGGAGGCTGTTGATCAGGGAAGCTGGGAGTTAGTAACAAAAAAAAGCAAAAAAAGGAGGAAGAGAGCAACTAAAAGCAAGGGGCTTCCTCCTAAATCTGCTGTACCCACCCAGAACCTCTTTGATGTCCTGCAGGGGGCTGATGAGGAAATGCACTTGCATCAGAAACAGTCGGCTGGTGCACTGGTACAGAAGATCTCTACTGGTGCCTCCAGGAAAAAGTGGCGGGTTGTAGTAGTAGGGGACTCTGCCTTGAAAGGGACAGAAGCGCTCATCTGTCGGCCTAACCCGGTCGCAAGGGAGGTGTGTTGCCTACCTGGGGCACGGATCAGGGATGTTGCGGAGGGGCTGCCTGCTCTAGTAAGTCCCACAGACTATTACCCGCTTCTAGTGATACATGTGGGTGCTAGGGATATAGATAGTAGTAGCCTGAGGAGTATAAAGAAGGACTACAGAGCTCTGGGAGAGGAGGTCAGGGGCTCTGGAGCTCAGATAGTCTTTTCAACAATTCTCCAAGACACAGGGGAGGACCTTCCAAAGGCAAGGAGGATTGGACAGGTTAATAAATGGTTAAAAGGGTGGAGTCATAGTCAAGGGTTTGGGTGTCTTGGACATGGGGCCCACATTTGTAGGCCAGGCCTACTGGGGGCTGGTGGAGCTGCTCTCATAAAGAAAGGGAAGAGTGGCTTTGCTGGGAGGCTTGCCAGACTTGTCAAGGATGCTTTAAACTATTTGTGTTGGGGGAGGGGAGCATCATTCCATCCCAACACACCCAGACAGTTGCCAGCACCTATAATAATTACTCTGAGCAATGTAGTAATATTCTAGCCGCTCCAGCCAATGAGCCAGCTTCATTTGGAGCTCGGATCAGATGCCTCTATACAAATGCCTGTAGCATGGGGAATAAACAAGAGGAATTAGAGATGTGGGCACATCTACAGGTCTATGATATAATAGGCATCACTGAAACAGGGTGGGATGGCTCCTTTGACTGGAGTGTTGGAATGGAAGGTTATAGGCTTTTTGGAAAAGACAGGCCTGGTAGGAGGGGAGGGGGAGTTGTCCTTTATGTTAGGGATAGGCTGGAGAGTATGGAACTCTCCCTGGGGACAGGTGATCAGTTAACAGAAAGTTTGAGGGTCAGGGTTAAGGGGAAATCGGTGACGAGACACATTACTGTGGGGATATGTTACAGACCGCCTGATCAAGAGGAACCTGTGGATGAAGAACTCTACAGACAAATAAGAAAAGCCTCACACTCGCAGGCCCTTGTTCTCATGGGGGACTTCAACCACCCTGACATCTGTTGGGGCGACGGTACGGCCCGGCACAAGCAATCCAGGAGGTTTCTCGATTGTGTGGAAGACAACTTCCTTCTGCAAGCAATAAAGGAGCCAACGAGGAGAGGTGCCATGCTTGACCTCGTGCTCACCAAGAGGGAAGGGCTCGTTGGAAATGTGACTCTCCAGGGAAGTCTTGGATGCAGTGATCATGAGATGGTCTAATTTGAGGTCCTCAAGACAGTGAGAAGAGCGTGCAGTAAGCTCACTGCCCAGGACTTCAAGAGAGCAGACTTTGGGCTCTTCAGGAACCTGCTTAGCAAGGTTCCATGGGATACAGCCCTTGAGGAAAAGGGGGGCCCAAGACTCTTGGTTAATATTCAAGGCTCACCTGCTACAAGCTCAGGAGTGTTGCATCCCGACTAGAAGGAAGTGCAGCAGGAGGGCCAGGAGACCTCCTTGAATGGATAAGGAGCTGCTGAGAAAAATTCACAGGAAAAAAGAGGCTTATAAAAGGTGGAAGCAAGGACAGGTGGCCTGGGATGAATACAGGGATGTTGTCCGGGTAGTTAGGGACCAAGTTAGGAAAGCTAAGGCCCAACTGGAGCTAAACTTGGCAAGGAATGTTAAACATAATAGGAAGGGATTTTAGAGGTATGTAGCGGCTAAAAAACAGACTAAGGACAATGTAGGCCCCCTCCGGAAACTTTCGGGAGAACTGGCTACCCAGGACTTGGAGAAGGCTGAGGTTCTGATTGGCTTCTTTGCCTCGGTCTTCACTGGCAAAGGCTCTGACTGCAGCACCCAAGTCTTGGAAGGCGGATGCAGGGACTGTGAAAACCTAGACCTTGGGCCCACTGTACGTGAGGATCTGGTTCAAGATCATCTTAAGAACCTGAATGTACACAAGTCCACGGGCCCTGATGATATCTGTCCATGGGTCCTGAAGGAGCTGGCGAATGAAGTTCCAAAGCCACTGGCCATCATATTTGAAAAATCATGGCAGTCAGGTGAAGTTCCTGATGACTGGAAAAAGGGAAATATAACCCCCATTTTCAAGAAGGGAAAATGGATGACCCGGGGAATTACAGACCAGTCAGTCTCACCTCTGTGCCTGGCAAAATCTGGGAGCAGATTCTCTTGGAAGGCATGCTAGGGCACATGAAAAACAACAAGGTGCTTGATGACAGCCAGCATGGCTTCACTAGGGGGAAATCCTGTCTGACCAATTTGGTGGCCTTCCATGAGGGGGCTACAGAACTGATGGACAGGGGTGGAGCAGTTGACGTCATCTACCTGGACTTCTGCAAAGCGTTCGACACTGTCCCACATGACATCCTTGTCTCTAAATTGGAGTGTCATCAATTTGATAGGTGGACCACTCGGTGGATAAAGAACTGGCTGGATGGTCGCACTCAAAGAGTTGTGGTCAACAGTTCAATGTCCGGCTGGAGACCAGTAACGAGTGGTGTCCCTCAGGGATCGATGTTGAGACCGGTCTTGTTTAACATCTTTGTAGGTGCCATGGACAGTGGGATTGAGTGTGCCCTCAGCAAGTTTGCCGATGACACCCAGCTGTGTGGTTCTGTTGATACGCTAGAGGGAAGGAATGCCATTCAGAGGGACCTTGACACACTTGTGAGGTGGGCTGATGCCAACCTCATGAAGTTTAACCATGCCAAGTGCAAGGTCCTACACCTGGATCGGAGCAATCCCAGGCACAGCTACAGGTTGGGCAATAAGGAAATTCATGGTAGTCCTGCGGAGAAGGACTTGAGGGTGTTGGTCAATGAGAAAATGAACATGAGCCAGGAGTGTGCACTCACAGCCCAGAAAGCCAACTGTATTTTGGGCTGCATCAAAAGAAGCGTCACCAGCAGGTCGAAGGAGGTGATCCTGCCCCTCTGCTCTGCTCTCGTGAAGCCTCACTTGGAGTATTGTGTGCAGTTCTGGTGTCCTCAACATAAAAAGGACATGGAACTGTTGGAACAAGTCCAGAGGAGGGCCACGAGGATGATCAGGGGTCTGGGGCACCTCTCATATGAAGACAGGCTGAGAAAGTTGGGGCTGTTCAGCCTGGAGAAGAGAAGGCTGCGTGGAGTCCTCATAGCAGCCTTCCAGTATCTGAAGGGGCCTACAGGGATGCTGGGGAGGGACTATTCATTAGGGACTGTAGTGATAGGACAAGGGGTAATGGGTTGAAACTTAAACAGAAGAGGTTTACACTGGATATAAGGAACAAATTCTTTACTGTTAGGGTGGTGAGATACTGGAATGGCTTGCCCAGGGAGGTGGTGAATGCTCCATCCCTGGCAGTGTTCAAGACCAGGTTGGATGAAGCCTTGGGTGATATGGTCTAGTGTGAGGTGTCCCTGCCCATGGCAGGGGTGGTGGAACGAGATGATCTTAAGGTCCTTTCCAACCCTAACTATTCTATGATTCTGTGACAGGTTTACAACTCTTTGAAGTTTTGGGCAAGCTTGAGCAAAGTCTATTGCCACCTGCTGAAAACTGAAGGGATTTTTCTGCTCACTTAACTCAGGATAAAGGAATATAAAGGGGAGACCAAGCTGATGCAGTGAGAGGGGAGGAAGCTGTTGGCATTGGTTCAAGACTACTTCTTGCTCTTTGGATCTTATTTTATTGGACAGGGAGGTGGGGAAGGCAGCCAGGGGAGCTGTGAGTACCAAAGAACACACCCCCAGTCCTAATCCCTGTCAAGACAAGTCAGCAGCTGATTGTTCACCTCCTAAGCCCTGAAAATTTCACAGCGCCTGACAGAGAGAGGTGCCACTGGATCCAACCACTCAACTTCCAAACAATGGCCAAGCTGTCAACTCTTCAAGTAAAGCAGACCCCTTCCCTCTCCCCAAAACAGACTTCAGAAGATCAGAATGAGTAGAAACCAAGAGGGTTTCTGTTCACCCAGCACCAAGTGATTTTATTAAGCAATTTTTGTTCATAACAGCCCAGATTTTCATCCTGTGTGCCTCAGCCCCATTGCTGCAGAGAAACCAGCCTTGTGCCATCACACGTGGCACACTGAATGTGCTTTCCCAGTTGCCATCAGCTTAGTACTTGATGACAGGGTGGGGGAAAGGGGAGCACAGCAAGTGCTCAGGACACTGGTTTCTAGCCTCACCTGAAAGGTAAGGCCAGACCTGCCCAGCCCAAGTCCCATGAGAGACTTTTAATCCACCCAGGGAAACAAAGAATAATTCATGTGAATTAAACCAGAAACTCTGGACACATGCTGTGTGCGCAGCCATTTGAAATGGGGAGGGGAAAAGACATCTAGAGAGATCATTAGTCCTGCTTTTTTATTTGGGCAGAAGCAAAGAGGAAAGTAGAGGCCCAACCTTCCTCTGGTGGATGCCGCAGTAAGAAGACAGGCTCTCTACAAGCAGTGCAGCACAGCACATGGGGCCCTCTGGAGATCCAGGACTTAGAATTTGTTGCACCATCTGGACCTCATGCACCTAAGGAGAAGGATTCACATTAAAGCCTTCCCTAAGTGCACAGCTTTATTCCCTGAATTAACATAGGATAAAAATTAGGGTAATCTCAGTAAGTAGCTCCTGAAAAACACCTCTCACCATCAGCTGCCAACATACAGCACCTAAGAAATTGGTACGTAGAAAGAAATTCTTCATGATACACAGAGTGCCCTGCTGAGGGTTATTTCAGCAGAGAGGACACATGGCTCATGGAGGATAACTGGCTTTATGAAATGTTGCAGGTACAACAGGCAAGCTGATTTGGAAACCAGAGTTCAGCAAAAACACGGATAGGAAGTGTGATCCGCAAGGCTGGATACAGATTACGCCTTCCCTCAGCAGCCCATGCCATGCCAGATGGCAATAACCTAAGGACCCCAGCAGAGCCATAGGACTGGCTACACTAACCCCCCATCCTTGGGACTCAACCTCAGCTTCACCAAGGCTCCCAAAAAACCAAGCCCCCAGGGAGTACCCAGCCAGCTACCAAAGTGCCCCAGCCATGTGGCGTGTCTCCTGGCAAAAGGGCAGATCTAAGAACTAGTTAAAAGTCACTTAAAAACAAACCAAACTAAACCAATTAATTATGGGAGACCACACTGCCTGCTGGTAAGGGTTGGGCTGGGACATTGGAATCACTGGGAATCCTCCCAGGAGCCTTGCAGGAATCCCACCTGGCACCACACTGTGGGCTGGCTGCCTCCTCACCCAGGAAGCCCCAAATCCCAACAACCCAGTGTCAACCAGCACAGTCGCCTAAGAAGCAGTGTACTGAGTTTTATATAAGCTGGCCAGCAATGTTTCCATGTCAGCAAAGACACCCAGTTCTACCACAACACTGTAAACATGATCAGCAAGTAAAAGGAGAATGAAGAAGTTTAAAACCATGAGTCTTCTTCAGAGCCTAAGAAGCAACAGTGCACACTCACACACATGCCCTGGGCTTCCCACTGTGGGCAGTGGGGTGTAGTGCCCCATCAGCTGTGCTCTGCCTTTCAGGCAGAAGGTACACAGTGCCTGAAGGGCTTCACTGTAATAAAATTCACAAAGATAGCAATCCTTTTTACATCAGTTATTTCCCCCACTTCAGCATTCATAGTCACGGTTCTCAATAAATTTGCACTTTCATCTGTCCAAAATAATGTTTCCTTTTGCTGCTTTCAAATTCATTATGAGCAAGAGCTGGTATTCAGGCTAGGAAGAAAACAAATTCATTTTCTCATTTAAAAAAAAAAAATCACATTAGAAGAATTCACTGCAAACAAAGCAGCAAGAGGTCAAAGCATTAAGTGAGCTCCAAAGGCATCACTTTACTCTGTAGCACTGGTTCTACCCCACAACAGCTAGTGTCATCTCTTAGCTACATCCTGTTGCTACAGTTCATCCCTGGTAAAAGGTAGATGGGCCTCCTCCTCCAGAAACCATTTAGTTTCCTATCCTCCAGAGAAATAAAGTTTCACTTGGCACTTGTTACAAAAAAGTAACAACATTCACAATTTTTAGCTTAAGCCAAACTGGAGGCAGGAGGAGGCCCTTGGGTATCATTTATCCAGCAGAGAAAGCACACATCCAGGCACACCTCCTGTTGTGCTCCTTCTGATCTGTTTCAGAGGTGGCATAGGCAGCAAATCATTTGCTCTTCCATTGATTTGGGATCTCTAGCACCTGAGAAAGAGCTAGAGAGTGGATAAAATGCGTAGAAATTAAACCACCACCATGCAGAATATCTGACCCACTCCCAAAATGAGGGCTTCAAAGGGAATAATTTTTTTCCCTGCAGCTCTGTAAACTCCAGCAATGGCAGCACCTGTAGAGAGGGGAAAAGCCAAAACATGAGTATGGCAGCACATTAGACACATGCTGTCATACCACAGGGATGAAGAGGGAAGTGTTGGAGGATGTGAGACTGGGGCAAAGAACAAGGGGTAGAGGGCTGGCAGAAGCATGGACTGGGTTTGGCATGATAAACCTCAGCCAGTAACCAACACATGCTGGTGGGAACAAGTAAATTGGTGGTGAAGCTCTGCTGAGGCCTGCAGAAGGTATGGAGATTGGGGTGGGTTTGGACATACTGTTGTCACAAGATCCTCTACACCACAGACCACAGACTGCAAATATTACCAAGTTCTGGGCACAGACACCAAACTTGTATATGGTTTTTCTCTGAGTGCTCAGAAACTCGAAAGACCACCTGGCTCTGCACCTGACAGGCATGTTTGAAAGCTCTGACAAAGGGCTTGATGTTGGTATGGTCCAACTCTTTCAAACATAGAATCATAGTTTGAAACAAGTCCAGAGGAGGGCCATGAGGATGATCAAGGGACTGGAGCACCTCCTGTATGAAGACAGGCTGAGAAAGTTGGGCTTGTTCAGCCTGGAGAAGAGAAGGCTGAGTGGAGACCTCATAGCAGCCTTCCAGTATCTGAAGGGGGGGTATAAGGATGCTGGGGAGGGACTCTTCGTTAAGGACTGTAGTGATAGGACAAGGGGTAATGGGTTAAAACTTAAACAGGGTGTCATGGGTTCAGCCGTGGCAGTCATTTTTCTCCTTCTTGTAGCTGGTGCAGTGCTGTGTTTTGACTTCTGGGCTGGGAACAGTTGCTTGATAGCGAGCATGTTTTGAGGGTGTTTTTGTTCAAGGCTTTTTCTGAGCACGTGCTCCAGCCAGGTGGAGGAGGGGAGGCCGGGAGGAAGGAGAGACAGGACACCTGACCCAGGCTAGCCAATGAGGTATTCCATACCATAGCACGTGATGCCCAGGATGCAACTGGGAGAGAGCTGGAAGGGTGGAGCTCTGGAGGAAAATGGAGGAGGGAGCACGTGGTGCTTGGCCGGGCAGGGTGGAGTGAGTTATGGATCGGTGGCTGGTGGGGTGTTGTATTCTTTTCGCTTGTTTGCTGTATCATTATTATTTGTAGTAGTAATGGCAGTAGTGATTTTGGTTGTGCCTTAGCAATTAAACCGTTCTTATCTCAATCCGTGAGGGCTACATTCTTTGGATTCTCCTTCCGAACTCTCCGGGAGTTGGGGGACTTGGTTTAAACCACAACAGTTTTTGGCGCCCAACGTGGGGCCCGAGGGTTTGAGATAAGAACAGATCTGAGCAGATTTATGGTCTCTTGTCACAATGCTGATTTATTGGCTCTTAGAGTTTTTTCTCTGGATCTCACAGTTTCAGGATTTTGTCAGGTACTTTGAGTATGGATTAGCTGCGTTCATGTTTATCAATCATGGGGCTTGGGCTGAAGTTTTTGTTTCACTGTACTTTATGTCAGAGGCTTGTAATATGGTGTGGCTCCGGCAGCAGGGGGGGATGGACGTGGCCGTGGACATGGACTTGTACCAGGCCGTCCCGCTGCTCTTCGCCGTCCTTGCCCTTGTCCTCGCCTCCGTCTGCGTGCGGCTGCGTGAAACCAGGAAGGAGCGGCCCCGGGAGCTGCCGGCAGCTGAGGCTGCCAGGGAGAGCGACACGGGGAGCCAAATGGCTGTGGCAGAGCAGCGTGAGGAGGCGGAAAAGGAGCAAGGGGAAGCGGTAGCTGAGCAGCGGGACCAGGCAGCGGGGGAGGTGAGTCCCGCGGTTGTTCCCAACCCCCCAACGGCCGAGAGTGTCCCCCGGAAGTCACCCACCGAGCCCCAGCAGGATGCAGGAGACCACGCAGCACTTCGCAGCAAGGCAGAGAAGGAAGATCCGGACTCAGGAGAAGAGAAGCTGGTGGTGGGAGAACTGGCAAGCAGGGCAGCTACATCAGCCCCGATCCCAAAAGTTAAGCAGAGTCAGTTTTGGGTCTTGTCTAAGGTTAGACAAGTACATAGGAGCACCAGGAGACTGTCCCCAAGGCTGGACAGTCATGAGTGGGCATGTGGGACAGTATGGCCAAGTATCTGGTCCACTGGGCCCCTCCAGTGCTTTAGAAGCATTAGAAGTGGAAGGCAGCTGTATGGAGTCCCCAGCAGCAAGCTGTAGAACTGCTGAAGGGGACGGTGAATGATTTTGAGCCTGGTGGACCCAGATATTTCAGGCCATCATTCCAGAGATGCAACATAGAGATGTCTCATGATCGAGGGGTGGACTTAACAAGTATCAAAAATTACACTTATTGGATTATTTAGATTACTGTTTTCAGTTCGCCCTACTACTATTCCGTCTTTTCCCACGGATTGCACTTTCAATCACCGTTCCTTCGCCTTCATTTTAGGATCATAATAGATTATCTTGTCTTTAATATTATATCTGGCATACTCTGTATTGTTATGGGTACACATCTCAAGTGAGGTTCCACTGCACTGATAATGGGTATGACAGATTAAAGTTTGCGTAGTCAAGTGCCCACTCAAAGTAGTCTTTATACATTCCGTGCAATCGGAGGAAGCTCGTACTCGTGATAGGGACAGTAGCCATAAGATGATCAGAGGTCCAGTATGACATATACCTCCACCCCTCCGGCCTGTGAGGTTGCTGCCCACAGCCGAATTATGTTTTTGCTTCTTGGTGGCAGGCATAGAGGCCAACCTGGGCTTGCCCTCGGCCATCTTATTTCTTCACATTCAATTTTTACACAAACTTTATTCACAGACCCTTATAGTAAATATCTATTTGTCTTTAGTTACCTCCCACTCCGATGGTACCAATAACTCCCAGTCACAAAACAGAGTAAGCAGTCAGCACTCAGTATTAGTTGTCTATTCTGCTGACTAGTCAGAACACCCCAATTATATAGATTCGCACTTAGCCTTTTGTCTCATACCTTGGTGTAGACTCTCATACCTCAATTACAGAATCATAAGCCTAAGCAAGTTCCCTATATATATATCTCTCTGATTAATTTAATCCAGATCCCCTAACTTGAGGAATATTATCTCCCCAGGAGGAGAATCAGAGTTTCCTCGGGGTATTTCACAAGGGAATTTGAAACTTTGTGTTTGCAAGTTATTACATATATATATATATCTTACTACATGGTCCTCTTCTTGAGAGTCAGTTTGGTGTCACCTGGCGCAGATATGACAGTCCACTCCATAGGTTCTTCCACTGGTCTTTTAATCCTGCTCGCATGGGTCCATCATCTTTCTCTGGTCCGGATCGCAGCCTCCGTTGTCAGCAATACCTGAAAGGGACCTTCCCATTTTGGAGTGAAAGATTGCTCACTCCAGGTCTTAATCAATATACACTCCCCGGGATGAATGTTATGAATTTTAAAGTCCAGACGTGTTGACTGGGGAATCCATCCTTTTAATCTTAAATGTTCCAGAGTCTGAGCTATTGTGGTGATATATCTTCTGATACTCGCCTCCTCCCTCATAAGTAGCAGTCTCCTTTTGGGTTGTCATAAAAGGTAATCCAAACATCATTTCATAAGGAGATACCCCTTAGTCCGATCTGGGCTGTGTTCGATCTCGTAACAATGCTAAAGGTAGACACTTTACCCAGGACATCTGGGTCTCAATCATTAGCTTAGTTAATGTTTTTTTTTTTTTTAAGGTTTGATTCATTCTTTCCACTCTTCCCGAGCTTTGAGGATGCCATGGGGTGTGTAATTCCCATTTTATTCCCAAGGCTTGGGTTATTTGCTGTACAATTTTTGAGGTAAAATGTGTCCCCCTATCCGAATTAATTCTGCTGATCATCCCATATCTAGGGATAACTATTTCCAAAAGAGTTTTTGATATTATGTTTGTCGTAGCCCTGACAACTGGAATTGCTTCTACCCAATGAGTTAAGTGATCCGTTATTGCTAACAGGAACTTCCACCTCTGCACAGGAGGGAGTTCAGTAAAATCTATTTGGATGCTCTGGAAGGGTCGCATTGCCAATTCACGTCCCCCTGAGGTAGTTTTTCTTACAATCTTTTTATTCACTCTTTGACAAGTCATGCATTTATCAGTTATTTGTTTTGCTAACCCAAAAATTCCAATACATCCATACTCCTTTAAAAAGTGGTCACACAGGGCCTCTGTACCCCAGTGAGTCTCTTGGTGTATGTTTTCTAATATCTGTTTAGTCAATGGCTTATTAAGGAGTTGTCTCCTGTCAGGGAGTCTCCATTTCCCATGTTGATCTTGTTCTCCTCCTATTTTATTTAACTCTTTCTTTTCTGACTCACTGAATTTTGGAATCTCCAATTCCTGTTCCTCAGGTACCAGAACAAACATGACTCTCTCAATTCCATTTTTTGCTGCATCTCTAGCTTGTTGGTCTGTTAGATTATTTCCCCTTATTTCAAGTGTCATTCCTCTCTGATGTCCTCTAACATGCACTATAGCTATTTCTTCAGGTAACTTTAATACTTCCAAGACTTCCAGGATAAGTCCTCAATGAATCAACCCCTTCCCTTTCGAATTTAAAAGTCCTCATTCTTTGCAATTTTTCCAAAGGTGTGCAGTATACCAAATGCTTATTTTGAGTCAGTATAAATAGTTCCCTTCCTATGCACTAGGTATTCTAAAGCTCTTTTCAGAGCATATTGCTCACACATTTGAGCAGACCAATCTGAGGGTAATTTCCCTCTTTCAATGATTTGCATCTTTTCTCTGTTAACTAGTGCATACCTTGACATCCTTTTCCCCTGCAGATATTTAGACAATCCATCCACATAAATTCCTTCACCCTCTGGGAGAGCCTGTACCATTAAATCCTCCCGAATCTTGATCTGGCATTTTATGACTTCTGAATAGTTATGGGTTAAACCTTCTTTTTGCTTCCCATATAAGAACTGAGCTGGGTTTAGACTTTTGTCCACCATTAATGTAAAATCATCATTATTAATTAATATCACTTCATACAAATAAAAGGATTTGTCCAGTGAGGGTCCAGCAAGCCCTCAGTCCCGTCCGTGAACATGTCTGTTCCCACTTGTCTGCCTGCCCCAGCACCCACCCCATGCTCAAACACAGGAGCTGCTCGAGCTCCCCTCCTTTCCCCCTTGGTTTTCCCTTTTGTTTTTTTTTTTTTCCTCACAGTTGCTCACCCTGCTCTGCAGGGGCTGCAGATGCCTCTGCAACAGCACTGCTGGTTTGACCCTTTCTTAAGTCGGAATGTGCATCTGCCGCTTGGTGCCAGTGACAGTGATCTCTTGCTCCTTATCAATATCAGATAGGACAGATGCAGAGGGTGCTTTCCCTTGGAGATATCCATGATACATAATTTTTCAACCTATTTTTCTGATTACTCTGGGTTCGGTTTGGTTGGTTTTTTTTTTTTCAGCTTTAAACACTTTTCCCCAATATCACAGGCTGAACAGCATCTCTCCAGCTTAGCTTTCTGTTTTTCCCTGTCCTTTTCCACAGCCAAAATTAAGGGACCTGGCTGAGCTATATCAATTTTGTATTAAATCTGTCATGTTGGGCGGTTTCTTAAAGTGAAAAAAAAAACCATAATTGGGTACATCACTTCATCCCATTTTCCTTATCGCTTTAAGAACAACATCAATTGTCATTGAAAGACCACTTTTCCCCATCTTTCTATTTATATAAAAGGCTACCATTGATTACAATATTTGATCGTAGTCTTACTCACATTTTCTCCCAGTGGCACTCCCCTTATATCTTTCCAATGAGCTAAAATGCAAACTAACAGGCTCTTTCTGAGAATTCCCCCACTCTGTTGTCCTCCCATTGTAATCCTTAAAAGATATATGATACAGTTAGATCTACAACAATAACATTTTACCCAGAGTAAAAGGTATAACGAAGTGCTGCACCCACAACGGATACACCTGAATTCCAAGCAGTTCTGTGAATAAACCTCTTGTCTCTGACCAAAAGAGAGAATATATTGTGACCAAGCAGAACACTTAGCTTGGATATACAAACTACTGTGATGACAGAACTGGCTCAAGCCCTACACCAGGGAGCTTGAGCACTACTTTGACAGTTAACCCCTATATTGCTCTACTGGTTTTTTTTTTTTTACAAGTTTCCATAAATTACTCGTTAACACACCAAAAATCCTGATCAGATCTTCCCACACTTATTCTCACAAAGAAAACATACAAAGACAAAAACTGGTTTACACACAAGACTACAGTGGACAAGACACCAAAACTCAACAATAGGTTCAATTTCAAAGCACATATACACTTCGTCCGTCTCCAGCCACTCTTCTCACGGGGAACACAGAAATGCGAATCAGGACTCCATACTTGCGTGGTAGCTTTGCCACGTCTCACTCACACAAAACATTCATTGACGCTAGGGCCCATCTCTCAGTCACTTCACACAGAATGTCGTCTAAGCCAATAATTGTTAACACATAAATCTCAAGCCATTGTTTACCTGCCAAAGGTTCATAAAGCTATTAGTACAATTACCCTTGTCCTTGAGGTGAGCATCCATGCTCTTTACCTCGTGTAGGATGTCTTCTTACAACTTACAGGTATCCCCTTTACCTGATATTCCCCAGGAGGTACACCCCTCTTGTCTCTCCTACCTGGACCATATTCCCTGTTAGCTAACATAATCCCCAGTGGACTGTCCGGGGGTATTTCGGCCGGCATTTCCTTGCTCCCTTTCTTTCCTGGGACTTGGCTTACCTGCCCCTTGTCCCATACTTATACCTTGGGGGGTGTTTCAGTCTTTCTTACTAATTCACTTCGTCTCTTTATCAGCCAATTCCCTCACAGGAGATTGGAATCACGGTTAAAAAGACTATGCACTCGCTTCACAGATCCCAAATATCCTGGCCCATGCCTTCACAGATCCAGGCTATCCAGTCTGTGTCTCATTAGCACACAAATCACCATTCACTTCGTCTCTTCACCGGCCAATTCCCTCACTGGAGATTGGAACCGCGGTTAGAAAGGCTCCGCACTCGCTTCACAGATCCAGGATACCTGGTCCGTGTCTCATTCACACACCGATCACCCCCAAACTGCCCAACCGAACAATACTTACAGTCCGTTTTCTTGTCCGGATCTTCGTGCACGTGAATTACAGGCGACCGCAGTTTTCCCAGGAGCCCTTCCCTGCTTTTGCTTTATGAGTCCCCTTCTTTGCCCAGTATATAACCTACAAGCTCTGATGAGACCAGAAGAAACCGAGCAAACTGCCAAAATCAGCAGGGCGCGCCTTTCACTCAGATTCCCCTAGGCCCACGGAAGCAAAGCAGGTTTTATCCCGGACGAGCCCCCATTTGTGAAATACGAATTCACTTCTCTAAACAAGATAACAAGGTTTTATTAAGGGACAAAGTCAATAAAGCAAAAGCAAACAGCGCTGGGTGCGTGACCGTAGCCAGAGGCGCAAGTGATTAGTATTTGTTACAGGTTTATATACTTTCACAATTCCATTAGTCACATACATATTCATGATCCCTGCATATAGGCAGGGAACATTATAATTTAGTCCAGTAATTTATTATCATAAGTCTCCTCCTCCAGGCATCTGCCCACTGCTCTCCAGTGATTGTGGGCAGGGGTCTTGAGGATGAAGTAATCAGTCTTCCTCATGTGAGTAGGGGTCTTCAAGATGAAGTAAGCAGTCTTCCTCACAGTGTGCTTTTCACCTTTGGCACAGTTGGACGTCCCAGTAATTACACAACTCGGTAAAACCAGTTATATCTGTAAATATTCTGATAGCTAGCAAAGATTTGAAACAGTGTGACCTTCCTGCAAAATTTATAGCAGGTCAGGAGTATCCCAAGCTAGCAGATGTTTGAGAAGCTCTGCCTCTAAACTAACTGATAAGTAGAAGGATGGTGTGAAATAACTCCTTCATGCCTAGTAGAGTCACTAAATCTTGTTATCTCACCACAGACTTACAACACAAACATTGTTCTTTAAAACTAAAGATACTTTAGAGGACCAGTGTGAAACAGTTAACTCACATTTAGTGTGGCCACTAAATTCCACAGGCTAACAACATAAACATTGTTCTCTTTCTACAACCTAAGTTAAGCTGAAAAGTATTTTAACTCTATATTTTACAGGCACTAGTTTTACTTCCATCAAGCATGCAAACCCCCCCCCTTTTCTTCTTTTTAACTTTACAGATTCTTCTACTATATGACTCCAGTTTGCTCATCTTATGTCTTTATCGAGCTTTGGTTTTGTTACTATAAACTTGTATAGTTATATCCACATAACCACATCTATGATTTGCGAAAGCCAATACATTTATGTGTTTATCACAGTGGGAGGCACTGAGCCATGGGTAGAGACCTGCTGTACACGCCGGGAGCTGGCAGATCCCTGCCCGCGGCTCTGTGCCCATATCGGCCGTTCACTTCTGCACGCTGCAGACGTGCCGCTGGGCTTTGTCTCTTGACGGTGCTCGCCGCCATAAACAGTGATCTCATACCGGTCCTGGCAGCGCAGCCTGGCCAGGCAGCGCCCTCCCGTGGGCACCGGATTCCCGGTGGCAGACAGTTCCAGTACCCATCTTTCCACCCCATTGCTGCGTTTCGGAGGGGTGATGTGGGGTGGGAGGCAAGTTGGGGATGCTCGGTGGTGCCCACCTCATCCCTTTCCCTCTTTTCAGGTGCTGATGCCCACACATGCGGGGCAAGTGTTTGCCTATGACTCCCCCAAGGACAAGCAGGATGAGTATTATTTCCCTTGTTACCTCCTCTCCACGGGCTCCCAGGAGATCTACAATGTGCTGCCTGTCCAAGGGGAGGTCCTGAGCCTGTTCAGCCAGGAGGTGAGGCTGGTTGGCGGGCAGGGAGATGCTCTGTCACAGCGTGGGATCCAAATCTGGACAAATGACACACAAAACGGGGCACATTGTGAGCCTTGGTGCTGTTTTGTGCACCTCTGTCCTTCCCAGTGGTCCCTGAGAGGAGGCTGGTGTTATAAATTGAGACCACAACGGATCATAATCCAATTAGAATTTTATTAATTATTGCAAGTAGAATATGAGCAAAGACAGCGCTGGACGACAGGGGAGTCTGCGCTCCGCCAACTGCCGTGCTGAGCAGTTCAAACAGCCCCTTTTTATACATCTCTGTCGGTTCCTGGGCCTCTGGCGGTTATCTTATCTTGCACAAGCAGTGTCTGGTGGCTGTTTGCATCCTGAACACCTGGCGGTCATCTTGGCTATTCGCATATGCGATTTCCTGGGCACCTGGTGGTCATCTTGGCTATTCACATATGCGATTTCCTGGGCACCTGGCGGTGATCTTATCAGTGTCTGTTGGCTACTTTTTAAATTGGGCTTAACATAAATCTTAATAAACAATATTCTAGTCTATAGTTTCTTACAATCCCCCCTTTTTCTTTTTATCCTATTATTGTTTATTAGATGCTACTTTCATTCTCGGCACTGCGAGCAAACCTTTTTCCACAATCCCAACATTTGTCATAACACTCACAAGGTAATACCTCACAATTACAATAGGCATAGCTTTCACGTGGCATAACGCATTCACAACAATCTTCATCCTCATTAATAGATACACTCTTATATTTTGCCCCAGACCTCGTAGTTAAAATAAGCAGTTTAGCTATGCCAAACCGTTCTCTAATAAAGTGTAAAACATAGCGTAATATACAAGGCCCAAATATAAGTCCCAAAATCAACATAATAAGCGGTCCTGCTAAAGCAGACAACAAAGTGGTTAGCCAAGGTGAAACATTAAACCAGTTTTCATACCATGACCTGCCCATCTCACGATCTTTCTTACGTTGATCTAACCTTTTCCGGAGTTCAGACATGGTGTCCTGGACTACTCCAGTATGGTCAGCAAAAGAACAACATTCTTCATTGAGAGCTACACATAACCCTCCTTCTTTTAAAAACAATAGATCTAATCCTAAACAGCAATCACTGAGATTAAATTTTCCACAGACCACTCCTTTTTGAGCCAACAGGTAATCTAAAACCACACGATTCTGATATATTGCAGTTTTCATTTTAGTATTTTGCTTTGCAATTAATCCTAGTGCATTTTCTGTTTTATTTATTACTATTTCTACCACAGTTTGTGACCTTATAATTCTATTTAACATACATATAGGAGTTCTGTATCCCCAGGATGCATCTTCGGTCCAAGTTGTCAAATCATAATAGATTATTCATTCAGGTGGCCACTCATTGTCTTTCTATTTTGTAGCTCTCTTTTATATTGTTTTCTCCTTAATAAGAAGAAACTAGGTCTGATCATTCCTAATATACATGAACCTGTCCAATTTTGGGGTAAAAATGCAAAGGTTATTTTACTACTGTTATAAATTGAGACCACAACGGATCATAATCCAATTAGAATTTTATTAATTATAGCAAGTAGAATATGAGCAAAGACAGGGCTGGACGGCAGGGGAGTCTGCGCTCCGCCTACTGCCGTGCTGAGCAGTTCAAAAAGCCCTCCCTTATACATCTTTTACTTCCGTGTTCATGACGTAGTTGAGGTACTCTGCGCATGCTTCAGCTGTTGCTAGGGGGTCGACTTCTGCCTCCCGGTGGTCGGTGAGGCCGAAATAAGAAGTCTTCCTCCTTTGTTCCATAGTTGACCCTTCATTTATGTCCTTATATGGAGTGGTTTGTCTTATTTCTGCCAGTTCCTGGAACATCTTGCAAGCCAGTTTCTGTAACACCTTGTGGTCATCTTATGTTTGCATAAACGGTTTCTGGTTTAATTGGTGTAAGCGATTGCGGTTATCTTATCTTGCATAAGCTGTGTCCGTTAACTGTGTGCATAAGCAATTTCATATCTTTTGTTGTCTAACCTTTATATTGGGCTTAACATATATATACCTAACATATATCTTAATAAACAATACCTTATTCTTTAGTTTTTCACACTACAGATTCAATAATATCCATTTGGAGTAGGCCAACTGTTTGGTATGTTAGTTCCATTAGTCCAGTTACTGAATTGGTGGTTTATTTCTATGGGATTTCCCCATCTTCCCCAGTCTTTCTTTGCTCTCTTCCACATATAACCCCCTTCACAAAGTAAATTTCCTATTGGTTTTACACCATTTTCTAAATTTTGCCAACAACTTTTTCAGATTATACCCGTTTGCAAGATCCATTGTTGTCTCCTTTTGTTTCCTTTTCGATTTTTCCAGATTGTAGGGTCGCTTATATCACTCTCCATTGCCTCCTAGGCCCATCTCTTTCCCTGGTTAGTTCCCCCACAAACATAGCAGTTAGTTACATTCAATGCTTTAGATATATTTTCAGCAAGATTTACAAAGAGATTTTTAGCAACTGTGAGAATTTCATATTGGACTCCAGTTTTTTTGATCTTAATACTAATAATCACACCTGGGTCTTCCCCAGTTCCATATATTTTAAGTCCAATTTTAGTTACTTGCTTCTGTTTCCAATTTTTTTTTTTTTTTCAAATCTATGAGAGTTAAATTTATTGGATTGCAGGCACGGGTTGTACAGTTATTGTTTGTTTGTATTTTTGCTATTGAAGCTTGTAAAGTCTTACATTGATAATCACATCCCCAGCCTGCAGTATCCCAGCATACACAAGACCATCCCTTTCTTCCACAGAGGTGTGATGACTGATACCTAGTTGTTTGATTAGGTACATAATCAAGATTTATATGACATTGGTATCCACCTGGGTAAATATATTTTAGTTGGCTACTGTGATGCGCGGATAAACTCCACAACTAGTTAAAGTTGTAAAGTAGGTATGCTTTTATTCAGTGCTGAGGTGCATGGGGATAGCTCCTCCAAAGCATGCACGCCTCAGGGTTGTTGTCCCTTTACACTTATTCTCTTAAGGTATACATAGACATGAGGTTGCTCAATCCGCCTATACATATGTATTACCTATCCCCGCTTCGTACTATAATGAGCCAGAAGGTCCTTTGCACTTGCGCAGTGCCCCTTCTGGTCATGGGCAGGGGTCTCAGGATGAAGTAAATGAGTCTTCCTCCTGTGGGTAGGGGTCTTCAAGATGAAGTAAATGAGTCTTCCTCTTCTTAACCTTTACACCTTTTAATCTTCAGACATGGACTTAGGGTTAGTTGGGCCCAGTCTGCTTCTCCTGCCGCTTATCAGTAGGACCCAACACCTGTGCTTTTGTCATGGTCTTAAGGCTTGGTCACCCAGTCTGCCTCTCCTGCCGCCTATCAGCAGGACCTTTCATCTGCTTTTGTCAGTAGAATTAGCATCTGTTTCTTCCCCTCCAGCAGTAATCAATGCCTTGGCAAGGTGGCAATGGCAGGTACTTAGGACAGACAACACTTTTGTTTAAGCAAAGGAATTCCTTTAACTCCCTTGTACAATTTCTCTGTATTACCCCCCTGTACATTGGTTACCCGTGTATCAGTCCCCCCTTTTTCTATAAAGTGAGTAAATTCTTTTACTCTATTATTTATGACAGACCTATCCATGTTCCTTCTATTGATTTAAAATTATACCTGGAGAAGGCCTTGGTTAAGTATATCTCTGAACCATCCAGTAACTCCTCATCCAATTCACTTCCTTAAGCTTTTGCATACTCTCCTGCAGTTTTCCCAGCTTAGCATGGATTGATTCAGAATGGTCAGATTACGTTCATGCAGCACATACCTTTGAAATCCTCAAAACCTTTTCTACAAGACACCCACTGTATCTTGCAGGACTCAAACCACCAGGTGCCTGCTGCCTAAAAAAACAAAACTTTTTCTACAGGACACCCACCGTGTCTTGCAGGACCCTAACCACAAGATGCCCACTGCCTCCTGTGATTGTAAACCGTAGGACGCCCGCTGCCTCTTGTTTTACACCTTTTTTGTACAAGACACCCACTGTGTCTTGCAGGACCCTAACCACAAGATGCCCACTGCCTCCTGTGATTGTAAACCATAGGACGCCCGCTGCTTCTTGTTTTACACCTTTACCCAAACCACGAGATGCCCACTGCCCCCTGTGACTGTAAACCACAGGACGCCCGCTGCCTCTCGTGCGTAAAACCTTAAACCACAAGATGCTCACTGTCCCCTGTTACTGTGCCCGTTGCCTCTTGTGGATGTACATCAAACGGACACTAGCACCCGGGTGTGCACCTAATTAGGCCAAGCTTCATGTAGTATGTGCAGCACTTGTACTACCCTTATCTCATACCTGGATTTATATTCTGATTCAACATTGTGTTAACACCCATGGATCACTCTATCTTTCTGTTATTACCGCTCAATGTGATATTCCAGGGAACTTTTGGAGCCTTTTTGAATCCAGACGCTTATAGTAGTGAAAGTTGTGAGTAATAGTTGGAACGGCCCCTTCCACCTTGGTTCGAGATCTTCTTCCTCTGTGGGTCTGAAAGATTTTATGTATACGTAATCTCCAGGTTGTATATTATGTACTGGACTCTCCAGTCCTCTGCTTCGAGTTCCAGCCACATGGTTTTCTTCTCCCACTTGGAGAGGCACTCCCTGTTGGACCCCATATGGTCTTCCATATAAAATTTTACATGGTCTAGCCTTTTCTTTCGACCGAGGTTTAGTTCAAAGCCTTAATAGAGCCAGTGGTAAGGCTTGGTACCAATATTAATTTATTTCCTGACATATTTTACCAGTCTGATGTTTTGATCAGATGAACCATCTTTTCTACTTGCCCACTGACCTGGGGCCTGTATGGTACATGTAGTTGCCAATCAGCTTCTAATTTTTGCTAGTTTTTTGTAACTATTTTGCTCTAAAGTGCGAGCCTCGGTCGGAAGAAATTGCCTCTGGTACTCCAAAACAAGGTATATCATACAACGATGTTCCAATTACTTGTCTTACATTATTTATTCTACAAGGGAATGCTTCTGGCCACCCTGAAAAAGTATCCATTAACACCAACAAATATTAGTAACCTGTTCTCGGTAACTCAGGAAAATTTATTTGCCAGTACTGTCCTGGTTAGCTTCCTTCCCAGGTGTACCAATTTGATTTCTATTTTCTCCTTCCTACAATTTGCCTGTCTAAGTATTTATACAAAGAGTTGTGACCCCAATGAGTTTTATTAGGTTCCTCCTGAAGTATCTTCCAGAATTGATTACAGGGAATTAAAATTCGCCCATCATATATCTGAACCCAACCCCTTTTTTTTCCTGTCCTTTGAGATCTTCAATCAATTTTCTATCCTCCTTTGAATATCTAGGTTTAGATTTTTCAATTGTTAGTTTGCCATCAGGGATTAAAAGAATGATTTTAGATTGTTCAGCTTCTTGTTTGGCTTCAATATTGGCCAAATTATTTCCAGTTTCCTGATCAGAGTCACCAGCTTAAATTTAAAAACCAAAAAAAAAACCATGAAGGAGATAACCAGTGGGCTTCTTTCTGTTCCAGAACTGCTAATCCAACATGAGACACTAGTACAGTAATCTTTTGTCCCAAGGTAAATTTGCAAGCCTCTTCAATGTTCATGACAACTGCAGCCACAGCTCTTAGGCATCCGGGCTCTCCTTTGCTTGCTTCATCCAGCTGTTTTGAAAAATGCACCACTGTCTTCTTATAGGGTCCTAGCTTCTGAGCAAGGACCAAAGCTATTCCCTCTTCATAGGAATATAGCCAAAATGATTTAGTCACATCTGGAAGTCACAGAGCTGCAGTTCTCATTAGCTCTGTTTTAAGCCCTCCTCTACAGAATCGGTCTATTCCAAAGAGGTTTCTTTTAACAGTTCATATAGTGGTCTTACCAGAACATCATAATTGTGTATCCGTGTCTGCATCATGCAGTCATTCCCAGGAACGTACAGAACTCCTTGATGGTTAAATGGCTTCTTTTCTAGCAGTTCCAACTTCTCTGTTCTCCTGTTGTTTCATACCCTAGGTAGGAAACTCAGGTTTGAATTAGTTTGGCCTTTTGTCTGGATACCTGATAATCATTCAGTCCCAGAAAATTCAATAATCCCACCATTAACGAGACATAGGTCATTCACATATTGTAAGAGAGTCCCTCTGAGTGGTGGATTCCATGTTTCTAGTTCCAGTGTTAACTGATTTCAAAACTCGTCGGACTGGTTTTAAACCCTTCAGGTAATACTGTCCAAATTAGTTGAGTTTTCCTTACAGTGCCAGGATTTTCCTTATTCAAAAGCCAATAAATTCTGGTTTTCTTTGGCCAATATTAACCAAAGAAAGAGTCCTTTAAATCCAAGACAGCAAACCATTTGATTATTATTCAATTTAGTAACAAATGCCTATACCCCCCTTCCTTGGCAGTTCTGTAAAGTCAATCTGCCATTGTTGGCCTGGTCCATTTGTTCCCTTTTAGATTTTTCCAGACTGCAGGGTCACTTATATTGCTCTCCATTGCCTCCCAGGGCCATCTCTCTCCCCGGTTAGTTCACCCAAAAACACAACAGTTAGTTACATTCAATGCTTTAGCTATATATTCAGCAAGATTTACAAAGAGATTTTTTAGCAACTGTGGGAATTTCATATTGGACTCCAGTTTCCATTTCATGATAATACATGATGTTGTATTGACTCTTTATATTTTTCTTTGATCTTAATACTAATAATCACATTTGGGTCTTCTCCAGTTTAAGTCCAATTTTAGTTACTTTTTTTTTCTGTTTCCAATTTTTCAGTTAAATTTCAGTTAAATTTACTGACTTGCAGGCACGGGTTGTACAGCTATTCCTGCTATTAAATTTCATAGAGTCTTACATTGATAGTCATATCTCCAGCCTGCAGTATTCCAGCATACACAAGACCATCCTTTTCTTCCACAGAGGTGTGATGACTGATATCTAGCCGTTTGACTAGGTACATCATCAGGATTTATGTGACATTGGTATCCACCTGGGCAAATATATTTTGGTTGGCTACTATAGTACCACCTCCACTCTAAACTTCCACAATTAGTATCTAAATTATCATCTATAATATCACATGCATCAAAAATTATTGACAGTGAGGTACTCGAATTGGTTATAACTTCATTATAACTTATTCCAATTAATCTTCCTTCTTCTGAATTTGTCCTCACTGAGTTTGATTATATATGCAACTGCCTGTCTTTGTTCCTTTGCATTCATAAACGGTGTGGTAGATCATTATTTGAGAGGTTACTCTCCCTTGTCTAGTTGTGGTAGTGCATTCTACAGTGGTTGTGAATGGTTTTCCTATCAGAACTGACACCAAAAGAGGTCCGGTCAGGATCATAGTGCTCAGCGGTCACAGCCCCAGGGGTTGCAGCCCTTGGCAGACCTTTTCAGCTGCAGCACCGACTCCCTCCGGTCTTGCCCTCTCTGGTAAATTAAAGGTATACCCCACAACAACTATTCCAACGAGGTGGTAATTTCACACCGAATGCAAAAAGAACTGTAATTGATTTCTCAAAAACTATTCGTGGTCTCCCCTACCAGTAATAATATACTTCAAACAACTGATACGCGGATAGACTCCACAACTAGTTAAAGTTGTAAAGTAGGTATGCTTTTATTCAGCGCTGAGGTGCATGGGGATAGCTCCTGCAAAGCATGCACATCTCAGGGTTGTTGTCCCTTTACACTTATTCTCTTAAGGTATACATAGACATGAGGTTGCTCAATCCGCCTATACATATTTATTATCTATCCCCGCTTCGTATTATAATGAGCTGGAAGGTCCTTTGCACTTGCGCAGTGCCCCTTCTGATCATGGGCAGGGGTCTCAGGATGAAGTAAATGAGTCTTCCTCCTGTGGGCAGGGGTCTTCAAGATGAAGTAAATGAGTCTTCCTCTTCTTAACCTTTACACCTTTTAATCTTCAGACATGGACTTAGGGTTAGTTGGCGCCCAGTCTGCTTCTCCTGCCGCTTATCAGTAGGAACAAACATCTGTGTTTTTGTCATGGTCTTAAGGCTTGGTCACCCAGTCTGCCTCTCCTGCCGCCTATCAGCAGGACCTTTCATCTGCTTTTGTCAGTAGAATTAGCATCTGCTTCTTCCCCTCCAGCAGTAATCAATGCCTTGGCAAGATGGCAATGGCAGGTACTTAAGACAGACAACACTTTTGTTTAAGCAAAGGAATTCCTTTAACTCCCTTGTACAATTTTTCTGTATTACCCTCCTGTACATTGGTTACCCGTGTATCAGTCCCCCCTTTTTCTATAAAGTGAGTAAATTCTTTTACTCTATTATTTATGACAGACCTATCCATGTTAAAATTATACCTGGAGAAGGCCTTGGTTAAGTATATCTCTGAACCATTCAGTAACTCCTCATCCAATCCACTTCCAACAATTTTAAGCTTTTGCATATTCCCCTGCAGTTTTCCCAGCTTAGCATGGATTGATTCAGAATGGTCAGATTACGTTCATGCAGCACATACCTTTGAAATCCTCAAAACCTTTTCTACAAGACACCCACTGTATCTTGCAGGACTCAAACCACCAGATGCCTGCTGCTTAAAAACCAAAACTTTTTCTACAAGACACCCACTGTGTCTTGCAGGACCCTAACTACAAGATGCCCACTGCCTCCTGTGATTGGAAACCATAGGATGCCCGCTGCCTCTTCTTTTACACCTAAAACCTTTTTGTACAAGACACCCACGGTGTCTTGCAGGACCCTAACCACAAGATGCCCACTGCCTCCTGTGATTGTAAACCATAGGACGCCCGCTGCCTCTTGTTTTACACCTAAAACCTTTTTGTACAAGACATCCACGGTGTCTTGCAGGACCCTAACCACAAGATGCCCACTGCCTCCTGTGATTGTAAACCATAGGACGCCCGCTGCCTCTCGTGCGTAAAACCTTTTGTACAAGACATCCACTGTGTCTTGCGGACCCAAACCACAAGATGCTCACTGTCCCCTGTGACTGTAAACCACAGAATGCCTGTTGCCTCTTGTGGGTGTACACCAAACGGACACTAGCACCCGGGTGTGCACCTAATTAGGCCAAGCTTCATGTAGTATGTGCAGCACTTGTACTGCCCTTCTGTTATTACCGTTCGATGTGATTTTCCAAGGAGCTTTTGGAGCCTTTTTGAATCCAGACGCTTTGTTCTCTAATTTTGATAGTAGTGAAAGTTGTGAGTAATACTTGGAACGGCCCCTTCCACCTTGGTTCGAGATCTTCTTCCTCTGTGGGTCTGAAAGATTTTATGTATACGTAATCTCCAGGTTGTATATTATGTACTGGACTCTCCAGTCCTCTGCTTCGAGTTCCAGCCACATGGTTTTCTTCTCCCACTTGGAGAGGCACTCCCTGTTGGACCCCATATGGTCTTCCATATAAAATTTTACATGGTCTAGCCTTTTCTTTCGACCGAGGTTTAGTTCAAAGCCTTAATAGAGCCAGTGGTAAGGCTTGGTACCAATTTCCTGACATATTTTACCAGTCTGATGTTTTGATCAGATGAACCATCTTTTCTACTTGCCCACTGACCTGGGGCCTCTATGGTACGTGTAGTTCTTGTAACTATTTTGCTCTAAAGTGCGAGCCTCGGTCGGAAGAAATTGCCTCTGGTACTCCAAAACAAGGTATATCATACAACGATGTTCCAATTACTTGTCTTACATTATTTATTCTACAAGGGAATGCTTCTGGCCACCCTGAAAAAGTATCCATTAACACCAACAAATATTAGTAACCTGTTCTCGGTAACTCAGGAAAATTTATTTGCCAGTACTGTCCTGGTTAGCTTCCTTCCCAGGTGTACCAATTTGATTTCTATTTTCTCCTTCCTACAATTTGCCTGTCTAAGTATTTATACAAAGAGTTGCGACTCCAATGAGTTTTATTAGGTTCCTCCTGAAGTATCTTCCAGAGTTGATTACAGGGAATTACAATTCGCCCATCATGTATCTGAACCCAACCCCCTTTTTTTCCTGTCCTTTGAGATCTTCAATCAATTTTCTATCCTCCTTTGAATATCTAGGTTTAGATTTCTCAATTGTTAGTTTGCCATCAGGGATTAAAAGAATGATTTTAGATTGTTCAGCTTCTTGTTTGGCTTCAATATTGGCCAAATTATTTCCAGTTTCCTGATCAGAGTCACCAGCTTAAATTTAAAAACCAAAAAAAAAACCATGAAGGAGATAACCAGTGGGCTTCTTTCTGTTCCAGAACTGCTAATACAACATGAGACACTAGTACAGTAATCTTTTGTCCCAAGGTAAATTTGCAAGCCTCTTCAATGTTCATGACAACTGCAGCCACAGCCCTTGGGCATCCGGGCTCTCCTTTGCTTGCTTCATCCAGCTGTTTTGAAAAATGCACCACTGTCTTCTTATAGGGTCCTAGTTTCTGAGCAAGGACCAAAGCTATTCCCTGCTCTTCATAGGAATATAGCCAAAATGATTTAGTCACATCCGGAAGTCACAGAGCTGCAGTTCTCATTAGCTCTGTTTTAAAGCCCTCCTCTACAGAATCAGTCTATTCCAAAGAGAGAGGTTTCTTTTAACAGTTCATATAGTGGTCTTACCAGAACACCATAATCATGTATCCATGTCTGCATCATCCAGTCATTCCCAGGTACGTACTCCTTGATGGCTGATGGTCGTGGTGTTTGATAAATGGCTTCTTTTCTAGCAGTTCCAACTTCTCTGTTCTCCTGTTGTTTCATACCCTAGGTAGGAAACTCAGGTTTGAATTAGTTTGGCCTTTTGTCTGGATACCTGATAATCATTCAGTCCCAGAAAATTCAACAATCCCACCATTAACGAGACATATTCTTCCTTTGTACCTGTAGCAATTAATAGGTCATTCACATATTGTAAGAGAGTCCCTCTGAGTGGTGGATTCCATGTTTCTAGTTCCAGTGTTAACTGATTTCAAAACTCGTCGGACTGGTTTTAAACCCTTCAGGTAATACTGTCCAAATTAGTTGAGTTTTCCTTACAGTGCCAGGATTTTCCTTATTCAAAAGCCAATAAATTCTGGTTTTCTTTGGCCAATATTAACCAAAGAAAGAGTCCTTTAAATCCAAGACAGCAAACCATTTGATTATTATTCAATTTAGTAACAAATGCCTATACCCCCCTTCCTTGGCAGTTCTGTAAAGTCAATCTGCCATTGTTGGCCTGGTCCATTTGTTCCCTTTTAGATTTTTTCAGATTGCAGGGTCACTTATATTACTCTCCATTGCCTCCCAGGGCCATCTCTCTCCCCGGTTATTTCCCCCACAAACACAGCAGTTAGTTACATTCAATGCTTTAGCTATATTTTCAGCAAGATTTACAAAGAGATTTTTTTAGCAACTGTGGGAATTTCATATTGGACTCCAGTTTCCATTTCATGATAATACATGATGTTGTATTGACTCTTTATATTTTTCTTTGATCTTAATACTAATAATCACATTTGGGTCTTCTCCAGTTCCATATATTTTAAGTCCAATTTTAGTTACTTTTTTCTGTTTCCAATTTTTCAGTTAAATTTCAGTTAAATTTACTGGCCTGCAGGCACGGGTTGTAGTCATATCTCCAGCCTGCAGTATTCCAGCATACACAAGACCATCTTTTTCTTCCACAGAGGTGTATCCACATGGGCAAATATATTTTGGTTGGCTACTATAGTACCACCTCCACTCTAAACTTCCACAATTAGTATCTAAATTATCATCTATAATATCACATGCATCAAAAATTATTGACAGTGAGGTACTTGAATTGGTTATAACTTCATTATAACTTATTCCAATTAATCTTCCTTCTTCTGAATTTGTCCTCACTGAGTTTGATTATATATGCAATTGCCTGTCTTTGTTCCTTTGCATTCATAAACGGTGTGGTAGATCATTATTTGAGAGGTTACTCTCCCTTGTCTAGTCTACAGTTGTTGTGAATGGTTTTCCTATCAGAAAGGTATACCCCACAACAACTATTCCAACGAGGTGGTAATTTCACACTGAATGCAAAAAGAACTGTAATTGATTTCTCAAAAACTATTCATGGTCTCCCCTACCAGTAATAATATACTTCAAACAACTGGGACACTTGGCTCTTAAAATAATTTCAACTATATCTGCATTTCCCATATCAAATTTACAGGAGTCAATATAAATTCCTTCAGTTACTTATCCGAGTCCTCTTGAGGGTCAGCTTGGTGTCTCCGGGTTCAGTCACAACTTTCCTTTTATGGGTCCATTTACTCATGACGCGTGTGTCCACCCTTTTTCAGCAGTTCTTATTGCCGTTTCTGTAGTTAAAAGAACAAGAAATGGTCCCTCCCAACGAGGGGATAAACTCTCTTTTTTCCAGCTTTTATGTCATTCTTGTTCTAATTCATTCACTGGAGCTGCCCCATGGCATTCCCCTCCAGGGCAGTCTCACTTCCAGGGTCCCGACTCCCCATAGCACACACACCGATCTGGTTCCACAGAAGAGCCTACTCCCCCAACTCTGCTCAACATTCCTTCTCCACCAATTTCAAAGCAACCGCTTTCTTTTTATCCACTTTCCATGTTTCCTCCTTTACTCCCAGCCAACAACCCTTCAGTCCCATCTATCAACATGTCTGTTGTTTGCCTAAACACAGGAGCTGCTCGAGCTCCCTCCTTAACTTTCTTTAACTTCTTAACATCTTTCCCCAGTATCACAATCTGAACAACATTTCTTTAGCTTTTAGTTCTTCCTGTTCTTTTCCAAAGCAAAAATTAAGGGATCAGGAAGAGGTATATTAATTTTGCACTGTCACATCTGCATACATTCCATTTTTCTTGTCACCTCAAAACAACATTAATTATAACACTGTATCATACTTCAAAGTTCCATTTTTGGGCTATTTTCCTTGATCTTCCAAAGTATATGAAGGTCAGCATTAGTTACAATATTTTACCAACGTTTTCTTGTTTACAGAGGCCCCAGAAGATCCTCTCAGTTCTTTCCAATGAGCCAAAATGTAACCCAATGGGCTTTTCCTCAGAATTTCCTTGTCTTGACCGGCTCCCATTTCAGCCAATCTTTTACAAATCTCTTTATAGTTTCTCAGTGCTCTGCAAATGCACTTATGAAAATATGAGAGCACCTACACAAGTTTCAGTTACAGCAAAATTTCCTTTGCAATCATGCCTCTTAAATTTTTTTTTGACATTTTTACTTTTTTTTTTTCCAGTTTGTGTTTTTTTCTCTTTTTTTTCTTTTCTTTTAATCTTATACACAGGACAGAGACAGGACCACAAAACATAGACACTTCGTCCGTCTCCGGCCGCTCTCCTCGCGGAGACACGGAACCGCGGATTGGGACTCCACACTCGCTTCGTAGCTATGCTACGTCTCAGTCACACAGAAACACAAAGTTACACATGGGATCCCCCACTCACACTATGGTTCCGCTTACCCTCCTCACGGTTCTCAGAATTTGAGATACAGCAGAAACCTGGTGGGTTCGCTTACCCTTCACCTGCCCCCCCTAGCAGGTCCGTCCTGGCTCCCAAAACTTGGGATACAGGGAAAACCCGGGCTCACCCGATCCGCTCCCAGGATCGCTAGCAGCCGCTCTATCGGTCGGCGAGCCCCCCGCTTGCAAGCCATACCAACCAAGGGGAACTTCGCTGTGCGCCAGACGTCTCTGCGCGCCTTACCAGCAGCCCCGGGCCACGCGTACGCCTTACAGGCCACCTAAATTACCAAAACCTAAATTACCAAAACCCCAAGCATACCGTTTCTCCGCAGCCGGCACAGGTTGTTGTCTGTCCCCGCAGTGAGCAGACGAGAAGTGGAGGTCCTCCAGGCAAACAGCCTGTGGCGCCGAGGATGTCCACCCCTTGGCCGATCCTGCAGCCGGACAGAGGTCTCCTGCCTGGCTCGCCAAATTGATACGCAGATAGACTCCACAACTAGTTAAAGTTGTAAAGTAGGTATGCTTTTATTCAGCGCTGAGGTGCATGGGGATAGCTCCTCCAAAGCATGCACGCCTCAGGGTTGTTGTCCCTTTACACTTATTCTCTTAAGGTATACATAGACATGAGGTTGCTCAATCCGCATATACATATTTATTATCTATCCCCGCTTCGTATTATAATGAGCTGGAAGGTCCTTTGCACTTGCGCAGTGCCCCTTCTGATCATGGGCAGGGGTCTCAGGATGAAGTAAATGAGTCTTCCTCCTGTGGGCAGGGGTCTTCAAGATGAAGTAAATGAGTCTTCCTCTTCTTAACCTTTACACCTTTTAATCTTCAGACATGGACTTAGGGTTAGTTGGCGCCCAGTCTGCTTCTCCTGCCGCTTATCAGTAGGACCCAACACCTGTGCTTTTGTCATGGTCTTAAGGCTTGGTCACCCAGTCTGCCTCTCCTGCCGCCTATCAGCAGGACCTTTCATCTGCTTTTGTCAGTAGAATTAGCATCTGTTTCTTCCCCTCCAGCAGTAATCAATGCCTTGGCAAGATGGCAATGGCAGGTACTTAGGACAGACAACACTTTTGTTTAAGCAAAGGAATTCCTTTAACTCCCTTGTACAGTTTCTCTGTATTACCCCCCTGTACATTGGTTACCCGTGTATCACAACTGGGACACTTGGTTCTTAAAATAATTTCAACTATATCTGCATTTCCCATATAAAATTTACAGGAGTCAATATAAATTCCTTCAGTTACTTATTCGAGTCCTCTTGAGGGTCAGCTTGGTCTCTCCGGTATCAGTCACAACTTTCCTTTTATGGGTCCTTTTACTCATGACGCGTGTGTCCACCCTTTTTCAGCAGTTCTTATTGCCGTTTCTGTAGTTAAAAGAACAAGAAATGGTCCCTCCCAACGAGGGGATAAATTTTTTTGCTTTCCAGCTTTAATGTAATTCTAGTTCTAATTCATTCACTGGAGCTGCCCCATGGCATTCCCCTCCAGGGCAGTCTAACTTCCAGGGTCCAGACTCCCCATAGCACACACACCGATCTGGTTCCACAGCCTTCAGTCCCATCTATCAACATGTCTGTTTCCATTTGTTTGCCTAAACACAGGAGCTGCTCGAGCTCCCTCCTTAACTTTCTTTAACTTCTTAACATCTTTCCCCAGTATCACAATCTGAACAACATTTCTTTAGCTTTTAGTTTTTCCTGTTCTTTTCCAAAGCAATAATTAAGGGATCAGGAAGAGGTATATTAATTTTGCACTGTCACATCTGCATACATTCCATTTTTCTTGTCACCTCAAAACAACATTAATTATAACACTGTATCATAGTTCAAAGTTCCATTTTTGGGCCATTTTCCTTGATCTTCCAAAGTATATGAAGGTCAGCATTGGTTACAATATTTTACCAACGTTTTCTTGTTTACAGAGGCCCCAGAAGATCCTCTCAGTTCTTTCCAATGTGCCAAAATGTAACCCTGATGCACGGGTAACCAATGTACAGGGGGGTAATATAGAGAAATTGTACAAGGGGGTTAAAGGAATTCCTTTACTTAAACAAAAGTATTGTCTGTCCTAAGTATCTGCCACTGCCACCTTGCCAAGGCATTGATTACTGCTGGAGGGGAAGAAACAGATGCTAATTCTACTGACAAAAGCAGATGAAAGGTCCTGCTGATAGGCGGCAGGAGAGGCAGACTGGGTGACCAAGCCTTAAGACCATGACAAAAGCACAGGTGTTGGGTCCTACTGATAAGCGGCAGGAGAAGCAGACTGGGCGATCAGGCCTTAAGACCATGACAAAAACCACGGATGTTTGTTCCTACTGATAAGCGGTAGGAGAAGCAGACTGGGCGCCGACTAACCCTAAATCCATGTCTGAAGATTAAAAGGTGTAAAGGTTAAGAAGAGGAAGACTCATTTACTTCATCTTGAAGACCCCTGCCCACAGGAGGAAGACTCATTTACTTCATCCTGAGACCCCTGCCCATGATCAGAAGGGGCACTGCGCAAGTGCAAAGGACCTTCCGGCTCATTATAATACGAAGCGGGGATAGGTAATAAATATGTATAGGCGGATTGAGCAATCTCATGTCTATGTATACCTTAAGAGAATAAGTGTAAAGGGACAACCACCCTGAGGCGTGCATGCTTTGGAGGAGCTATCCCCATGCACCTCAGCGCTGAATAAAAGCATACCTACTTTACAACTTTAACTAGTTGTGGAGTCTATCCGCGCATCAACCCAATGGGCTTTTCCTCAGAATTTCCTTGTCTTGACCGGCTCCCATTTCAGCCAATCTTTTACAAATCTCTATATAGTTTCTCAGTGCTCTGCAAATGCACTTATGAAAATATGAGAGCACCTACACAAGTTTCAGTTACAGCAAAATTTCCTTTGCAATCATGTCTCTTAAAATTTTTTTTTTGACATTTTTACAATTTTTTTTTCCAGTTTGTGGTTTTTTTTTCTCTTTTTTTTTTCTTTTCTTTTAATCTTATACACAGGACAGAGACAGGACCACAAAATATAGACACTTCGTCCGTCTCCGGCCGCTCTCCTCGCGGAGACACGGAACCGCGGATTGGGACTCCACACTCGCTTCGTAGCTATGCTACGTCTCAGTCACACAGAAACACAAAGTTACACATGGGATCCCCCACTCACACTATGGTTCCGCTTACCCTCCTCACGGTTCTCAGAATTTGAGATACAGCAGAAACCTGGTGGGTTCGCTTACCCTTCACCTGCCCCCCCTAGCAGGTCCGTCCTGGCTCCCAAAACTTGGGATACAGCGAAAACGCGGCCTCACCCGATCCGCCTATACATATGTATTATCTATCCCCGCTTCGTATTATAATGAGCCAGAAGGTCCTTTGCACTTGCGCAGTGCCCCTTCTGATCATGGGCAAGGGTTTCAGGATGAAGTAAATGAGTCTTCCTCTTCTTAACCTTTACAACTTTTAATCTTCAGACATGGACTTAGGGTTAGTCGGCGCCCAGTCTGCTTCTCCTGCCGCTTATCAATAGGAACAAACATCTGTGCTTTTGTCATGGTCCTAAGGCTTGATCGCCCAGTCTGCCTCTCCCGGCTTATCAGCAGGACCTTTCATCTGCTTTTGTCAGTAGAATTAGCATCTGTTTCTTCCCCTCCAGCAGTAATCAATGCCTTGGCAAGGTGGCAATGGCAGGTACTTAGGACAGACAATACTTTTGTTTAAGCAAAGGAATTCCTTTAACTCCCTTGTACAATTTCTCTGTATTGATACACGGGTAGCCAATGTACAGGGGGGTAATACAGAGAAATTGTACAAGGGAGTTAAAGGAATTCCTTTGCTTAAACAAAAGTATTGTCTGTCCTAAATATCTGCCATTGCCACCTTGCCAAGGCATTGATTACTGCTGGAGGGGAAGAAGCAGATGCTAGTTCTGCTGACAAAAGCAAATGAAAGGTCCTGCTGATAAGCCGGGGAGAAGCAGACTGGGCGATCAGGCCTTAAGACCATGACAAAAACACGGATGTTTATTCCTACTGATAAGCAGTAGGAGAAGCAGACTGGGCGCCAACTAACCCTAAATCCATGTCTGAAGATTAAAAGGTGTAAAGGTTAAGAAGAGGAAGACTCATTTACTTCATCTTGAAGACCCCTGCCCACAGGAGGAAGACTCATTTACTTCATCCTGAGACCCCTGCCCATGATCAAAACGGGCACTGCGCAAGTGCAAAGGACCTTCCGGCTCATTATAATACGAAGCGGGGATAGGTAATAAATATGTATAGGCGGATTGAGCAATCTCATGTCTATGTATACCTTAAGAGAATAAGTGTAAAGGGACAACCACCCTGGTGCGTGCATGTTTTGGAGGAGCTATCCCCATGCACCTCAGCGCTGAATAAAAGCATACCTACTTTACAACTTTAACTAGTTGTGGAGTCTATCCGCGTATCATATTACCCCCCTGTACATTGGTTACCCGTGTATCAGTTCCCCCTTTTTCTATAAAGTGAGTAAATTCTTTTACTCTATTATTTATGACAGACTTATCCATGTTACCTGGAGAAGGCCTTGGTTAAGTATATCTCTGAACCATTCAGTAACTCCTCATCCAATCCACTTCCAACAATTTTAAGCTTTTGCATATTCTCCTGCAGTTTTCCCAGCTTAGCATGGATTGATTCAGAATGGTCAGATTACGTTCATGCAGCACATACCTTTGAAATCCTCAAAACCTGTTCTACAAGACACCCACTGTGTCTTGCAGGACCCTAACCACAAGATGCCCACTGCCTCCTGTGATTGTAAACCATAGGACGCCCGCTGCCTCTTGTGCATAAAATCTTTTTGTACAAGACACCCACTGTGTCTTGCGGACCCAAATATCGGGTCGAATTTTTTTTTTCTTTTGCCCATACTTCCATACAGTAATGGACCATTTTTTTTTTTCCTTACTTTTTTTCTTTTTCCTTCCTGTGACAGCTGAATGCCCCAGTACTTTATCATTAACCCCAGGGGACTGTCCGGTGGTATATCTGGTAGGTTGCTCCCTGCTTTATTCTTAGGATCTCTCCTTGGATCCTTTCCTGGGTTATAATTACGACTCTTACTCTGACCCATTGTCTTACTCCGGGGACCTCTGCCTGGGCCCCCGGGACTGGGACCTCTACTGGGACCCGTCTTCCCTCCCCATATCTTAGTACAATATTCTATCATTTTTTTTGCTTATCTTTCCCTAGGGTTCCAGGGAAATCTCTCCAATTATCTAAGATATATGCCAGAGGGGTATTCATGCGAGTTGAAGGCTTGCTGCCCTTCGCCCCCCATCTTCTGGAATATCCACAAATATACACTCACTCGCTCCCCCTTGTTCCTGGCCCAGTCCCTGGCGGGATATGGAAAACACAGTACTTAAGGGTCCACACTCGCTTGGTTCAGTATATCGAACCTCTCATTTGTTATATTCCAGGAAACCCAATCCTGCCCGAACGGCAAACCTGCAAACAACTTCGCAATATACTTACGCGTCCTGCGTCTTCGTCCGGACTCCCGTGCACAGAATTTTTATGGGATTTTACCGGTTTTTCCTTTGCTCATTATTCTAGAATTTAGGTTCGTCAGTAAGGTTGAGGTAGGCTGTTGGTCGCGGGGCCGCGAAATGTCGCGGGGCGCCTCCCCGGAGGACCAAAGCCCACCGTTCCTTATCCGAGTCACGGCACCAGAAATTGTTATAAATTGAGACCACAACGGATCATAATCCAATTAAAATTTTATTAATTATAGCAAGTAGAATATGAGCAAAGACAGCGCTGGACAACAGGGGAGTCTGCGCTCCGCCAACTGCCGTGCTGAGCAGTTCAAACAGCCCCTTTTTATACATCTCTGTCGGTTCCTGGGCCTCTGGCGGTTATCTTATCTTGCACAAGCAGTGTCTGGTGGCTGTTTGCATCCTGAACACCTGGCGGTCATCTTGGCTATTCGCATATGCGATTTCCTGGGCACCTGGTGGTTATCTTGGCTGTTTGCATATGCGATTTCCTGGGCACCTGGCGGTGATCTTATCAGTGTCTGTTGGCTACTTTTTAAATTGGGCTTAACATAAATCTTAATAAACAATATTCTAGTCTATAGTTTCTTACACTGGTACTCATACCATCCCTGACACATAGTCCTGTGTCGTCCCCCCCTTCCAGGGCTATGACACCCCACCTATGGCAGTGAAGGGTCCCAATGGGTAGGACCTGGGGCAAGAGATCTATGACATGCCCCCCCCAGCGTGGAAGAGAACCTGCACCAAATTGTAAGTGCTGCTGAGGAGGTTCAAGCTTCTCCATACAAGTGGCACATTTTACAGTAAAAACAAGTGTGGAATGTCTTAGAACAGCCTCATGTACCAGTACAGATTGGGGGTTGACCTGCTGGAAAGTAGTGAAGGGGAAAGGGACCTGGGGGTCCTGGTGGATAGGAGGATGACCATGAGCCAGCAATGTGCCCTTGTGGCCAAGAAGGCAAATGGCATCCTAGGGTGCATTAGAAAGGGTGTGGTTAGTAGGGCAAGAGAGGTTCTCCTCCCCCTCTACTCTGCCTTGGTGAGGCCGCATCTGGAATATTGCGTCCAGTTCTGGGCCCCCCAGTTCAAGAAGGACAGGGAATTGCTTGAAAGAGGCCAGTGCAGAGCCACAAAGATGATTAAGGGAGTGGAACACCTCCCTTATGAGGAGAGGCTGAGGGAGTTGGGTCTCTTTAGCTTGGAGGAGACTGAGGGGTGACCTCATCAATGTTTACAAATATGTAAAGGGTGGGTGTCAGGATGATGGAGCTAGGCTTTTTTCAGTGATATCCAGTGGTAGGACAAGGGACAATGAGTGTAAACTGGAGCATAGGAGGTTCCATGTTAACATCAGGAAGAACTTCTTTACTGTAAGAGTGACAGAGCACTGGAACAGGTTGCCCAGGGGGGTTGTGGAGTCTCCTACGTTGGAGATATTCAAGGCCCGCCTGGACAAGTTCCTGTGTGATGTACTCTAGGTTACCCTGCTCTTGCAGGGGGGTTGGACTAGATGATCATTTGAGGTCCCTTCCAACCCTTGGGATTCTGGGATTCTGTGATTCCCCAGGCATCTGATGGCTTCCATGGCACTGAAAGCCTTCACTATGTGAGGGAGCAGGGTCCTACATAATCTTATCTATGGGATGAGGTTGGACTGGATGATCTTGCAAGGTCTCTTCCTTCTTGGGCTGCTCTAGGACTTTGGTTCCCACCCCACAGGGGATGTGGGAAGCTGGGGTCCTTCAGCAGGGCTGTGCCAACCTCCCTGGGGTCAGGAGCACCCCTGGGGTGGCTCTGTCCTGGTTCTCACCCAGGACTGTTTTGCATCCCTGGAGCTGGTGGTGATGTACAGCACAGCATGCCTCGCATCTAGGTGTGACCCAGGCTGGTTCTCCCAGTGCCCATGAAGGAGCTTGTGGGAATTCTTAAAGAGCCAAGGCCACATAGAGAGTGATCCCGATATCCTGAGCCTTATTACTGTAAAGTAAGAAGATTCTTGTCAGGCATAAGCAAGGTCAGTTGTCTTGTTAGGCCTCTGTAATTTTCCACTGAAAACATGCAGAGAATGATCTCTGCCAAGGTTGTAGTTTCCCACTGTATTTTTAGAGTAAGGTATTTAATCACAATTATAACAAGTTGTAAACATTAGCTCTGTAAACAGTAGTAACCTCTGGACTAACCAATTAGAGCTCAGTATTCAAGGCTGTTACATAAGGGAGTAAGGGTATAAGAAGAGCACTGTATCTAATAAAGTTCGGCAATCGTTTGATCACATTGATCGTCTCTGTGTTGTCCGTGACTCCTGCGTCGATAGGAGCTGGCCAAGGGTGCTGGCAAGGAGTTGTCCCTGGATGTGGATGCCACCATGGAGACACTGGACAAGCTCCAGCACAGTGTTGGTGGTGCCATCTCCTACCTTATGTCCTTCATCAGTACCAACTGGTTGTCCCAGGTTCAGCAGTAGCAGTCATTTTTTCTTCTTAGTAGCTGGTGCAGTGCTGTGTTTTTGACTTTTGGCCTGGGAACAGCACTGACAGCAGCAATATTTTTAGTTACTGCTCAAATGTTTAGACTGACCAAGGGCTTTCTGAGCCTTATGCCCTGCCAGGGAGGAGTGGAAGCCAGGAGGAAGCAGAGACAGGACACCTGACCCAAACTGACCAAAGAAGTATTCCATACCACAGCACGTCATGCCCAGGATGTAACTGGGAGCTACTTGGAAGGACTAGGGCACTTCAGGATTAGACTATGGTCGGTGCTTGGTCGGGTAGAGTGGGGCGAGTTATCGGTCGGTGGGTGGTGAGGTGTTGTATTCTCTTCACTTGTTATTTCCCTTATCATTATTATTATTGGTGGTAGCAGTAGTGATTTGTTTTATACCTTAGTTACTAAACTGTTCTTATCTCAACCTGTGGGAGTTGCATTCTTTTGATTCTTCTCCCCCTCTCTCCAGGAGTTGGGGGAGGAAGGGGGGGAGTGAGTGAATGAGCTGCATGGCTGGGTTTAAACCATGACACTGGTGCAGCCTTGAGCACATGGAGGCCAATGCCACCAGCATCTGTGAGGCAGCTGAGGGTGTCTGGACAGCCCTAAGGGACCTGCTAGAGTTTGCCCAGGGGGCAGTGGGCAATGCTGCCCAGGCCTCTGACTTTTACCTCTACTCCAAGCTCAGCAAGCAGCTGCAGAAGATGGAGGAGGTCTACAAGACTCTGGTGTGGCACAGGCAAGTGCTGGATGCTTGCCACTGGGCCCTGAGCACCTTGGCCAGCAGCAAGCTGGGCACGGATGACTTGGAGCACTTTGTCATGCACTTGCGCAGCATTCCCAATGATGCTAAGCAGTTGGCCTCCTTTCTGCATGGCAATGCCTCCCTCCTCTTCAAACAGACAAAACTGGTGGTGGAGAGTGGCAGCCACAGGCCCCCCTCATCCTTCCAACAAGGCCAGCAACATCCTGTCATGGTCCCTGCCTTCCCAACCCAAGCTTATGGTCCAGGCATCTCCTGACAGGCCCTATGAGAACAGCAAGAGTGACTGGATGGAGGATTATGACTATGTCCATCTCCAGGTGAGTGCAGGCAGTGGCGATGTTCTCCATAAGTGGGTTTGTGCCAGTGGTCCCTGACATGGGGGGATCAGACAATTCTGACTGGCATGGTGCTTCTGCCACCCACATCTTGTTTTTATACTATGGCTTGAGCACTATGGGAACTAGGGGTGTCCCAGGGCAGGGGAGGACTTGGTCCTGGCAAGGCTGGTGTTGCTGACCTCCATGTCATGCCCCTTCCTTCCCTGCAGGGCAAGGAGTTGTTTGAGAAGACCCAGAAAGAGCTGCTGGAGAAAGGCAACATCATCTGGCAGAGCAAGGACCAGCTGGAGCACCAGCAGGTAATGGTGCTAGGGCAGGCAGGTGCTGCTGGGCACAGCTCTCATGGCAGACAGGGGCCTTGGGTCCTGCTCTGCTTGTATCCCCCTTGGCCTAGACCATGGCTCCCTCTTGCATGGTTGTCCCTGTGGTGGGTTCTGGCTCACCTTCCACACCAGCACTGTGGAGAGGAGAGGAGCCTGGCACAGCTGTCCTGGGACTGGCACTGTCCCTTGTTGCTTCCCTGGGGCACATCTGTCACCTGGGGCTGGTGGCCACTGTCAGCCATGCTGGTGGCTCCAAGGAAGGGAGCAGGCACTGGCTTGGTGGCTGCTCTGCCTCACACCTATCCTTCCTACAGTTGAAGCAGCTGGAGCAGGAGGTGACATGCCCCATTGAGGACCTGTCCAACTGGAGCCCCACCCCCCCCAGCACTGTGACCTGGTGGGGTGACACTGGCTACAGGGTGGCTGGTGTCCTGCTGACTGCCAGCTCCTTCTCTTCTACCTGGAGCAGTGCAAGGCCAACCTCGCCACGCTCACCAAACCCTTCTTCACTGCTGTCAGCACCAACCAACCTCCCAGGATCTTTGTGGCCCACAGCAAATTCATCATCCTCACTTCCCACAAGCTCATTTTCATTGGGGACATGCTGTCCTGCCAGGCCAAGGCCCAGGATGTCCAGCACAAGGTGATGCACTACAGCAACCTCCTCTGTGAGATGCTCAAGGAGATCATGGTGACCACCATGGTAGCCACCCTCCACTACCCTTCTCCTGCTGCCTTGAACGACATGGTGGAATGTGTCAAGGACCTTGCGAACAGCATGCAGTAGTTCAGGATGGTGCTGGGCCAGTTGGAAGCCATATGATGGTGCAGGGCTGCTGCCCCCACCTTGTCCCCAGAAATATATCCCTCTCCATGACAGCCCTCTTTACCTTGTACATAGAGACTCCCCATGTGCACTGGGTGTTTGGGGCTCTGCTACTAAAGGGGTGAGGGGCTGCAGTCATTATCCCCTTTTCTCTTTTTCCTCCCTCTGGCCAGAAGCCAGGATTGGTTTTGGAGCCCTGCCCATAATGAAGCAAAGCTTGGGAGGTGGATTTGTGCCTGCTTGTCCCTGCATCTCCATACAAAACCACCAGCCTTGAGATTGTGGGGCTGTGTCCCTGTTGAATCAGGATGAGGATGTGCCTGATAATTTGGGATGATGCTGCTGGTTGCTCCACTGCTGCGGGGCCTCCCAAGTGGCCAGATCTTAATGGTGTGGAGGCTACTGGATGTGGTGGGACGGGTTCTACTGTGCACCAGGGCTCTGGGTAAGCATCCCCAGGGGGATGACAGGGCCTGGAGCAAGAAGGATCTGACCTACATATTCTCACATCTTGGGGGTTGCTCCTGTACCAGCTGTAACTGAAATGCAAACTGGAATTGGTGCCTTTTAAATGCAGGGGAAGCTTCTGCTGGTTCCCAGAGCTATGGAGTTGCGGCCCCCAAAACTTAGTCCCCTGCCCTCAGCAGTATAAAGATTTGCTTGGACCTCCCCAGCCTGTGAGTATCGGCATTTGCCTGTTGGGGGGAGGGAACCCATTGAGAAGGTTGGGGTGTACTGTTGTATGCCCCCCCAAAAAAAAGAAAAAAGTTATCATTGTGCATAGAGGCTCCAGATACAAAGGAGAGGGGATGAGAAGGTTAGGGGTGAAAATGAAGTGGGACACTGGGGCCACCCAGCCCTGACTTCAGGGGGTTGCTACCGGCATTGGGACTACCTCCATACCCATGGGTTCAGTGGGGTTCAGGATGTCTAGTCTCTCCTGGCTAAGCTTCTCAAGCCCCAGTGCCTGCAGTCTGTGCCAGGGGCTGTGGAGCTCTAGAAGTGTGGCCACCACCAGCACCCCCAGCTAGACACCATCATCTCATCTAGGAACTCCATTTGCCCTCAGCACCAAATGCTGCAGGCCATGGGCATGGAGACCTGCAGAACCTGAATTGTGCAGGATATTGAAGGGCTCTTGCAACCCAAACTATTACATGATTCTATGGGTGTTGGGGAAGGTGGTGGTATCCTCAACCACTGGGTGCAGGTGCAGTGTGCCCTCCATGATGAAGCCCAGAGTGCCCTTGGAGCCCACAATTGTTCAGGGTCAGATTGTAGCTGCACCCCTGATGCACCATGGTACCAGCAGGAAACCAGAGCCATGTGCCCTGCAGGTGGCTGTTGAGGGCCTTTTGGGTGATGCCAGGCTCCACTGCTACCAAGAAGTCAGTGAGGCTCAGCTCAAAGCAGACAGAGCCCTGCCATGGGCCACCATAGAGACTGAGCATGGTTGGCACCAGCAGCACTGGGCAGGGGCTGGGGGGGGCCTGTACCTGCGTGGTGATGATGCCCTCCAGGCCTGTGCCTGAAGGGCATCATGTGCATGGGGCAGCAGTAACAGAGCACAACCAGCTCCTGTACCTGCCCCACTGCATACGACCCTGCCACACCATCTGGGGAGGACAGGGGAACTGCTGCCACTACGCCCCCACACACACAGTCTCCCCACCATGGCGCTTCCTCTTCCCAGACCCTTCCCCTCTATTTGTCCATTTCCTTCCCCCTGGCCCTTCCCCAACCCAGACCCTTCGTCTTCTATGCTCCTTCCCATTCCTTCCCCAGGGTCTTTGGCCCACACACCCACATGTGCATGGACTCCTTGTGCCCATGCTGCTCCCTTGCAGCCACAGCTGTTGATACCTTTGAGGGCCTGAGCATGGTCTTCAAGTCCTCCATGAAGTCAGGGGGCAGTGGACAATGCAGGGGGTAGAAGGAGGGTCTGACTCAGGGCCATGGACCCAGGACCCACAGCTGAGGGCAGTTTGATCACACGGGACTCCCACTGCCTTTCCCAACCCCCCCCCCCCCCCAAACCCATCACATGGTGGCTTCACCCAAGGCCAGGAGTGGGGCCCTGCCCAGTCCCTCCTGCTGCCACTGCCACGTTAAGATGGCTCAGGCTGATGGGGCTGTGGCGCCGGGAAATAGGTCCCTCCATCCCTCCCTCCCGGCCATAGCCTCACCAGGGAGCTCCCAGGCCCCTGCCCTGCTCTGCCCAAACCGGCCACACTGGGTGTCCTTGCGACTGCTCAGGTGTCCTGGACCCCGGCCTGCGTCCCTTAACTGTACCAGCTACTAGGAAGAAAATTGACACTACAGCAACGGAAACCAGGACAGTGTCCTTGGTCCCTGGGGTGACCCTGCCACCCATCTGTCCCTGGGGTTGGGGTTTGCTCCCCAGGTCCCCATCAGCCCAGGACCTGTGCTCTTGCTCCCTGGGGTCCCCATGAGTCCCCTCTGTGTTCCTGCTCCCTGTGCCCCAGGAGCTGGGAGCTGCACCCCAAGGACCTGCCAGCCCAGGACCCACAGGGCTGTTCTCCAGGATCCCTGTCAGTCCCCATCAGTCTCTGTGGAGTCCTCGGTGCCCCAGCTAGGGGTGCAAGCAATAGGAACGGTGCTGCTGGCAGGGATGCAGTATGGTGGCCGGGATATCCAAGAGGAGAGGGGAAGAGCTATGGGGAGGTTATGGAGGGAGGTGGGTGGCAGTGGTGCCCCTGTCCCTAGCTGTCCCCCCCCAGACGCCATGGTGTGGCCACACGCAGTGGGGCAGGTACAGGAGCTGGCTGTGCACTGCTACTGCTGCTGTGTGCCAATGGTGCCCTTTGGCATAGGCAGGTACAGATCGTGCAGGTACAGCCCCCCCCGACCCTTGCCCAGCCACTGCCTGGGGCTGCCGGTGCTGCCTGTGCCCAGCCCCTGTGTGCCCCATGGCAGAGTGGCATCTGCTTTGACCTGACCTGCATAGATGCCATGGAACTGAGCCTTGAGGACTTTCTGGTGGCAGTAGAGCCCGGTGTCACCTGCAAGGCCCTCAACAGCCACCTACAGGGCACTGGGCTCTGGTTCCCTGTTGGTACTGTGGGCACCAGGGAGCAGGCAGGAGGGTGTCTGGGGCTGAGTGTGGTGGCACTGGGAGTGCTGGGTGTACCCATGAGGCCAGGGGTGCACTAGAGGTATTCATAGGGCTGGGGTTGCCACGGTCTCAGGTGCTCATGGGCATGCTGTCATCCCAGCGTTGCTGGGGGTACCCATGGGTGTGCTTTGATCCCAAGGGTGATGGGGGTCCCCACTGAGATGCTGTGGTCCCAGAGGTGTCCATGGGGGAGTGGGTGCCATAATCCCATGCTGTCCCCATGGTCCCAGGAGTGCACTGGGGCTGGTACAGGGCCAGGCACAGCATGGGGTCCCATGGGGATGTCCCATAGCCCTGTCCCCATGCCAAGCCACCTTTCCCATCCCCTGCTCACAGACCCTGGTGAGAATGCCTCACTACGTGGCATGACGGCCACGGGCACCTCAGGCACCAACATGGTGTGTTTTGGCACCATGCACCCCAATGTGCTGAACCTGCATGTGGTACTGTCAGACAGGTGTCTCCTCCACACTGCGGATGCCAGGTGCCAGCCCAGGTGGGCACCAGGGGGGTCTGGGCTGGGTTGGGGCCGAACTGGCAGTCACCAATCCCATGCAGGAAGAGGGTGGCTGGCTATGACCTGACCTCACTGTTCATGGGCTCCAGGGGCACCCTGGGCTTCCTCACACAGGCCATGCTACACCTGCACCCCCTGCTCGAGGCTAGCGCTGCCACTGCCTTCCCCAGCATACAGGCAGTCATGGATTGCACCGTGCAGGTCCTTCAGACTATTGCGCTTGTGGCACACATTGGTGGGTGCCAGGGGATGGTGCTCAGGTTGGGGTCTGGGTGCTGGTGGCAGGGCTCATGCTATCTCCTTCTAGCCAGAGTTCCTGGATGAGTTGATGGTGAGTACCTGCAGCCGCTTCAACAGCATGGAGCTGCCGGTGGTCCTCATGCTGTTCCTGGAGCTCCACGGCTCCTGGCACAGCTTGGCCAAGTAGCAGAGGAAGATGTGTAGGCACAGCACCAGCGTGGGATGAGGCTGGGGTCACCCTAGTGATAAAGTGTCTAGAGCTGGGTGCCATGGTGGGCACAGGTGCTCAGGGACAAGGGATGGGGAACCAGGAGTGTTCTGGCATGAAGGACAGTGCTGGGGGGCCATGACATGGCTCTGGGGTGAGTGATGGTGTCCACTACCTGGGATGGGGAACCAGGTGTGTCCTGAAGCAAAGGATTCATGCCCAGGGCCAGGGATTGGGGGACCTTGGTGTCACCAGGGTGAAGGTGCCCAGATCCTAGGACCGGGGTCCTGGGGGGTGTCCCATGGATGTGGATGAGTGTTGGCAGTGTGGAGAGACCTGCACCAGGGAGCACAACATGGGGCTGGGCAAGTGGGTGCTGCTGCTGGAGGAGTTGGGGCAAGAGGGGCTGGATACCTTGCGCAGCATCAAGGATGCACTGGACCCCCCACAACCTCATGAGCCCCAGCAAGGTACCAGCACCAGGCTGGTGTTGCCCCAAATCCCCCATCCCACCCCTGTGGGTCAGAGACCCTCAATAAACCCCTTTGTACTTGCAGCCTCCATGCACTGTGATGTCTTTTGGGGTGACAGGACACCCCAACCCATCCCCAGGGTTTCCCTGCCCCAAGCAGTGCATACCCTCAGGGTGGGGGAACTGGTGGGGTCCCACTTTAGCCCCTTCCCCAGAGCTGTGGGGTTGAGAGCTTTCCAGGCTATGTTGGCCATCCCCACACCAAGGTAGCTATAGAGAAAGGGGCACCAGCACCCTCTGCTTCACCAAGAAAGCCAGTGAAATAAAATAGCAGTGACTATTTTATTGAACATTGGTTTAACACCATATCAAAACACCTTGACTAATGAAGGAAGCCCCCCCTCCCCCCCCCCCCAGCTGTGAACTCTTTGAAGGTTTTGGGTTTTTTTCCCCTTGTTTTTAATATATAAATACAGAAAGGTTTCCCACAGGGGCACAGCCACCAGCAGGGTAGGCCTCACCAGCAAAAACATACCCACCACGCACCTGGCTGGGGGATCACTGTCAGGAACTGACTCAGTCTTGGCACCTCTGGCAAAGCCACTGCCATGGCCTGGGGTGGCCAGGGAGAGGCCATCGAGGACCTTCCCCATCCCCTCCTCAAAAGGGTTCGACTCCAAGGAGATGGCAAGGAAGGAGTTTTGGCAAGAGGAGCCCAGAAAGGGGTGGCAGAGGGGCAGTGGGATGCTGCAGCTCTCCAGACTCTGAGTGGTTATAGCTGAGTTAAAGAGTGACCAGTCTGTAAACATCACTGGGGCAGGAAAGCTCAAATCAAAGAACGTGACAATCAACACAAAGCTTCAGTTGTGGTTAGTGGTTTTTTTCTTTTTTTTTTTTGTTATTCATTGTAAACACTTGATACAGACCCCTGTGGCTCAGCAGAGGGGAGTAGTGTCCCTGTTCCCAGCATAGGGCAGAGTCCCCCATCTCATACTGCTGGGCCTGGGGTGGAGATCTCCAAAGGGGAGACAAGAAAGAGGAGAAAATTCCTGTTGAGTCAGCGCAAAACCACCGAGCAGATCCCATGGGGCAGGTCCAGGTGGGGGTTGCCGATGAGGAATGCCACATGCTCTGTTTGGCCAGCTGTTTTCCCCCAACAGTTCCCCCTTTTTTTGGGGGGTGAAAAGCCAAACATCATGGCAGGGTTTTGGCTGAGGGTGTCCCTGGGGCCTCCCTGGCAGGAAGAGCTCTCCTGGTGACCAGCAACTGTGGAGGGGAGAGTGGGTCGCTCCACTGGTCTCACACTCGTCTTCTCCTGGATGGTTCTTTATTTTAAATTGTTTAAATAGTAACAATAATAATAATAAAAATTAAAAAAACAGAAAAAAGGGAAAAAATACAATAAAATCCAACAAACCAAACTAAAATATAATAATAATAAATTTAAAAAATCACTGTTGTCCCAAGTGGGTTCAAGTTTCTGAGTTTTATTTCTGTCTTCTCGAGGAATTTAAAGTCAGCCCAAAACTCCAGGAGGGGCGGGGGGATGGGGAGAGGGGGTACAGCAGGTATAGCAAGGTGCCCTGAAAAGGCAGAGAGAGATGATCCCAGGTGAGGAGCAGGACAAGAGGTAACAGCCTCAAGCTATGCCACCAGGGGAGATTTAGATTGGATATTAGGAACAACTTCTTCGAGAGGGTGATCAGGTATTGGAACAGGATGCCCAGGGCAGTGGTAGAATCACCACCCCGGAAGTGTTAAAAAAACACATAGATGAAGCCTGCAGTGATACGGTTTATTGGTGGTCTTGGCAGTCCTAGGGTAATGGTTGGACTTGATGATCTTAAAGGTCTTTTCCAACCTAGTTAATTCTATGATTCTAGAAGCCACAGCCAGCCCATTCTACCCTCCCAGCCCAGGATTTAAACCCAGCACAGGAAAATCTCATTTGTCCAGCCCACCGCAGGCTCACCTCAGAGAGAAATCAGCAAGTACACCCAGTAGGTCAATTGGAAGGATGCTCCGGGCAAGATCTGTTCACTTCAAACCATGAGTCTATACAGCTGCAGAGAGGAAAGCATGTCACCACCATGCTGCTGAGCCTCAGGATGTCCCCAGCTGTCCCCCTGCCACCCATCTGGCTGTGTCCCCTGGTCCCTGTGCAGTACCTTTTGTGATAGATGCAGAGGCAGGGCAGCCTGGCTATCATATCCCCCTGCAGCAGCTCCTCCAGGCAGATCACACACTCACCAGAGTCTTTGGTCAGCACGTCATCTGGGAGGAGAGGAGAGGGCAGCGATGAGATGTGGTCCACTGTGGAGGTATTCCCATTCCCAGGATGGAGGGAAGCCCACGGCCACCTCTGTGGAGGCAGCCAGAATGGGGCTGGATTCCAAAAAGGCACCACTGAGTAGGGGGTGAGCATCAAGAGGATGGAAGATGCAAGGAGATGCTCAGCCCAGTAAGCTTCACTGCTAGCAAGGGGAGGAAAGCAATGACACTTCTGAGGGGCAACCCAGGAGGACACATCCCCTACCCCAGGCAGGACACCCAGACAGGACAGGTCCCTCTGACACAGCACACTGCAACACGGGGAGGGGGCTGTCCCCCAAAGGCACAAGCAGTGGGGTTGAGCCATGTCAGGAGAGCAGAGCTGAGCAGGGACTGTGAGCTGCAGCATCCCACTGGAGCATAGCCCTTCAGCAAGCCCATCCAAACCACCTGCTCATGCAGCCTGTGGTGTCTCCAGCCTGCCTGGAGCCATCCCAAGCCAGCAGGACACTGTGTCCCTTGCAGAACCTGGCTCTTACCATTGTAGGAGAGGCGAGGTTTGCTCAGACACATAATAAAGTGCATTTCCATCTCATCAGAAGCCACTGATTTGGAGCAAATGGGGCACTTGAAACCTGGAGGGAGAGCGGAAAGAGCCCTTAGTGAAGGAAACAGAAAAGTCTATCCCACATCCCAGCAGCAGGCAGCCCCTCACCTGCTGCTTGCATGGTGGCACTGACCCCATGCAGTGCCCACTGGACACCTGCTCATCCTGTGCTGGCTGCCAGCAGTACCAGCATGGGAGACAGCCATCTAAGAGGGGATAGCTGCCTGAGCTGGCATGCCAGTCATCCCCATGCCTGCTGTGCAGAGGGCACAGGGAGCGTGCCAAGGCAGAGCACATGTGATCACCAGCTGCTGCCAAGCCTTAAAGGGTGAGAGCAACCAGGGGCACACAGCACCTGCAGCTGGCAAGGGCAGGGGCACATCTCTGTGCCTGGACGGTGATGTCCCTGCTGCCACAGCAAGCCAGGAAAGCTGCAAGGAAGAAGGGTTTGCTGTTAGGGCTGCAGCAGAGGACTGGCAGGCCAGAGCCATGAGCCCACATTGCTGCTTTCTCCAGCTTTTGGCAGGAGTGAAGTGGGTGCTTAGCCCTCCAATGCCAGCCACCAGCTCCAGGAGCAGGGGACCCTGCAGGCTGGTGTCCCAGAATGATTTTAGCACTGCCTGGCGACTCAAATTCTTGGATGCATCCTTTCTTGGGCATGAGGATGGAGCCCATCTGGTGCCAAGGTATTCCACAAGTGCCACCACAAACTTGAGCTATACAGACTGCCATGGCATAATCCCCAGCACCACCGAGCCAGGATGCCCCAAACCCAGGCTTACTAAACCCCAAACTCTTAGGGAGTAAAACCCCAACCAGTCTTGCAGGTCATCCACCCTGAACTCTTGTTGTCCCACTGCAGCCAACTCAAGGCCACACAGTTTATCACTGTCTAGTGCAATGGGGCTCAAGCTGCCGCAGCTAAACACATGCATGCCACCATGGGTTTGCACCAGAATATCTATCAACTCCCTGCCTGCAGAGAGGGTAATTTAAGGACCTGACTTCTAAAAGCAGATCAGATTTGACTGCAGTGCTGCTTAAGAGCTTTCTTATATATGCAAAGGCTGCTCAGGAAAGGAGAGGAATGTACACAAATTTTCTAAGGATGAATCAGGTTCTTGTTTACTACCACATGGACATGGCAAGTGCATATTTTTTGCTTCTTGGAAAGGAAAAAGTGTGGGTGGCTTCAAGGGTAGGCAGGTCAGACCTCTGCCATGCAAACAGCCAAGATAATCTGTATTTATCATTGCTACTAATGAGAGCAGTTACTTCCCAGCTCCTAAGACAGGGATGCCAACTCCTGCCCCTCTGGAGGGTGGTTATTCCCAGGGAGGGCACAGCAAAGATGAGCATCATGGATAGCAGGGAACTGGCTCTAAAGGAACCTGCTAAAACAGGGAGCCCTTCCGGCAGAGTGTCACTGCAGGGACACATCCCTGCCACAGGGTCTCTGATGCGAGTCCAGCCTTGTTTGCACCAAGGCCTAGATAAAAGGGCAACATCAGCAGCTGGAGCCTCATGGGCAGCAGCCCCAATCTGCCTTCTCTCTAGCCTAATTTTACTCCTGACTGATTTATACCTTGTGGCAGCAATGCCCATTAGCTGAAATAGTTGGGTGTTATTTTTCCTTCTCCCAAGTGTTTATCCACCTGGTGTATTTATAGGGCAGGCTCAGATAGCCTCTCAGCCTGCCTCCTGCAAGACCCAACTAGCTTCCCCTTGCAAGACACCTTTCCTGTCACTCAGCTCCCCTGGCAGCCTGCCTGTCTCCAGCTGAACCCATCCTGGTTGAAGGAGGATGGTCTCCCAGCACCAGCAAAGCTCTGGGGACTGGTTCCCAGTGCAAGCCCCTGGCACAGGGTGGCTGCAAAGGGCTCCCTTTGGGAAAGGTGTTCCAGCTGCCAGCTTGGTGTCAGGATAAGGCATTTGCAGAGGTGAGGTACCATCCCCCATGCACCACAAGGGAAGACCTCATTTTCTGTGTTTGTGTCCCCTTTTTCTGTGTCAATGTGCTATTTTAAATGGCTGCACCAGATCAACCAGCTTCAGCAGCATCCAAAGGGATCCAGTGAGATATGTAACCAGGGCAAAAGGTCCTGAATGAGACCACCCAGCCCAGGGCACGAAGCAACGGGAGCCAGGGAAAGAGCAGGGCCCTTTACAAGTTCTGGTGAGCACTGTTGCCATGTCTCCAGGCCTCTTTGTTAGCTGGAGTAGCTTTAGCAGTTATAAATAGCCGGCATGAACACCTATCACGCTCCTCAGTGCTCCCAGAGCAGCTGGCAGAGGAACAGGGACCCCCAGTGCCACCACAGCCCTGTGATAAGGATGTGGGGACATTGTGCAGACGGAAGGGCCCAGGCTCAAACCCCAGCACATGTGTAATGTGCTCCAGGCACAGATGCCAGCTGCTGCATGGGTCTGGGGGCTGAGCCAAGTGCACATGCTTTCCTGCCTCTGCATTTCACAGGACAGAGCAGCGGGGTGAAAATGCAACTCCATAAATTCCTAGGTCCAAGCAGGAGGGAGGAGCTGGCATGGAAAGGCCCCTGGGGCAGGGGGGCACCCTGCACCCCAGCTGTCAGCACAAATACTTGGCATTGCAAAAGTAAATGCCTGCATCCCCCTCCATGGCAGGCACTGGAGCCTGGGAAAGGGGAGGCAGGGAAGGGGGTTTAGCTCCTTCACCCCTTCTCTGGGTGACCTTTGGGGGAATGTTGTGGATGGAAAACCCAGTGAGGCCAAGGGACACCCAACAGTGGAGCCCAGTGCCATGGAGCATCCCTCTGTGGCTCAGGCAGGTGCTGGGGCCCAGAGCTGGTCCTGCAGATGAAAGGGCTGCTCCCCCCATGGCCAGCCCTCCTCCAGGCTATGGGATTTTCCACATTCCCAAAAATCCCTGTTAATTTATTCTAAGATGCCAGTCCAAGCAATGAAGGAGATTACATTTTGACAGCTTCTCATGGAAAATTCTGCTCTCTCCTTCCTCCTCAAGCCCTTTTCACCCTCCTCCCACATGCATGGAAAAAAAAAAAAGAAAAAAGGAGGAAGGGCCCAGCTACTTTTTCTCACCTGGGCCTCCCACATCCATTGGGGAGGCTTAGGGATGCTCCAGGGAAAGGCCATGGACCCTTCCTCCTTCCCAAGGCACCATGGGCAGCTGGTGATACTCCTGCCTGCAGCACGTTAAACCCGAAGCTGGCAATGTCACCGCATGTCACAGAGATGTGCAGGCAGGCATCAGCTCTCACCAAGAGCAAGTGAGGAAGAAGAGGGGAAACAGGCTGTCCCAGAAAGGCAGGTTCAGATCCAGACCTAGACTCATATCCTGCACAAGACTTTGAGAAAGCCAAGAGCTTCCCAGGGCTTTGAGAGACAGGTTAGCAGGCAATCTCAGCTCTCTGACAGCTTGGTCTAGAAGCTGAGAGCAAACAGCAATGGTGATCTCCAGAGGCTACTGCCCTTTAAATATTCTTAGGAAGGTTACATGGTTAATTTTAGAGAGCTGGGTGAAGCAGAGCTAGGAACCTCTGAAAACCTCCAGCAGGTCCTATGCAAGTTGAAAAAGCCCCGCAGTTAATTCTCACAGTGCCAAACAAACCGCCACACAGGCTGCCAGAGCTTTGGTGGTGGTGGTAGGGTCAAGACACCTTTCCAACCCACCTGCAAACATCTGAAACACAGCTGGGACAGGAAATTCCCATCACTTTTGCCTACAAGTAATACCCACAGCAACCTGTGCAGCTTAGAAAAGCCACTAAGCACTACAATGTGGTCAACCACAACACATCCTGCAAATGGAAGTGGCTGCTCCCCTTGGGGATGGGCAGGATGGTATCCATGGGAACTGTAAACACATCCCTAACCACAGGAAAAGGCACATGACATGTCCACATTCAATCACCAAACCCTCTGCTAGCTTGGTGTGCCTTCAGCAATGGGAAGAAGATGCTGGTGAGGGATGATGTGCCCTGAAGGTAGGGGAAAGCAGCAGCCCAGGCACAAGCAACCCACCATGTACAGAGTAGCACTCACCAGAGTCATAGCCAGCTGCCCAGGAACCCGCTACCACAGCGGGATAAACCAGAAGCCCTGCATACAGCAGCATCCCCAGAATATGCCTACCTCAGGAGGGGTCCCTCCCTCTATGCCACCACCCCATGGGACAACCTGATCACCAGGGGACTCAGGGATAAGCCCCAGGTTGCCTGATGTGCTATGCAGCTGAAGTGGACATCTCCATGTGTCCAGAGGGCATCCTGGGCCCCTGGCCAAGGGAGCTAGCTTACACCAGGTGAGGATGTGCCCGAGCACAAGATGAACACAGGGAATATTTGGTCCAAGCATGCAGCTGGAGTAGAGTCTTGCTGTCTCCTCCTTGCTGAGCAAACCCAGAGCATCCCAACGCCTTCTGCAGCTTCCCTGACTTCACCAGCTGAACTGGCATCAGGTGGAAGCTGGAAGAGATGGATCACATTTAAAATAATATACTAGTGATAGAAAAGGATAGAAAGACTGAAAGACCCCATCTATGGGCCCAGTTGGTCAATCCGAAGCAGAGAAGTATGTGGGGTTGGGTGAGGTGAAGGGACTCTGAGTCCTCCACTTCCTTTACCCCTCATGAGCTCCAGCACAGCCTGGACTCCTCCCATGGAGGAGTTGTCCTCCTCACCAGCCAAGTGAAGGAAACCTGCAGAGCCAAGATATTCAGACTTGACATTACCTGGAAAATGAATTCACTCCTCATTTTTCTAAAGTGACCCCAGCTGCAGCAGAGTATATTTTTCACATCGGGGCCAGTCTAGACTGCTCCAAGGGCTACTGCATGAACTGTCAGTCGTTTAATTTGCTCAAAGGCTTGTTGTTGCTCAGGGCCCCATTTGAAATCATTCTTCTTCCGGGTCACATGATAGAAAGGGCTTACAATCGAACTGTAATTTGGGATGTGAATTCTCCAGAACTGCACAGCACCTAAGAAAGCTTGTGTTTCCTTTCTGTTAGTGGTTGGAAACATTGCTGTTATCTTGTTGATCATACCTGTGGGGATCTGTCTACATCCATCTTGCCATTTTATTCCCCAAAATTGAATCTCCTGTGCAGGTCCCTTGATCCTACTCTGGTTTATGGCAAAACCGGCTCTCAGCAGGATTTGGAATACTTTCCCCCCTTTCTCAAAAACTTCTTCCACTGCATCACCCCACATGATAATGTCATCAATGTATTGCAGGTGTTCTGGAGCATGCCCCTGCTCCTGTGCAGTCTGGATCAGTCCATGGCAAATGGTAGGGCTGTTTCCACCCCTTGGGTAGTCAGTTCCAAGTGTACTGGATGCCCTTCCAAGTAAAAGCCAACTGTGGCCTGCACTGCACACTGGAACTGATAAAAATGCATTGGCAATATCAGCTGTGGCATACCACTTGGCTGCCTTTGACTCCAGTTCATAACGAAGTTCTAGCATGTGCGGTACGGCAGCACTTAATGGTGGTGTGACATCATTCAGGCCACAATAGTCTACTGTTAGTCTCCTCCCCACATTAGACATTGACACTGGCCATATGGGGCTATTTAAAGGGTGAGCAGAGGTCTTGCTGATCACTCCTTGGCTCTCCAGTTTATGGATCAGCCTATGGATGGGAATCAGGGAGTCTCGATTGGTGTGATATTGCCGCTGGTGCACTGTTGTGGTCGCGATTGGCACTTGTTGCTCTTTGGCCTTCAGCAACCCCACAACAGAAGGATCCTCTGAGAGACCAGGCAAGGTGGACAGCTGCTCAGTTTCCTCTGTCTCCAAAGCAGCAATACCAAAAGCCCATCGGTACCCTTTTAGGTCTTTGAAGTACCCTCTCCTGAGGTAGTCTATGCCGAGGATGCATGGAGCCTCTGGACCAGTCACAATGGGGTGCTTTTGCCATTTCCTCCCAGTCAGGCTGATTTCAGCCTCCAGTACAGTCAACTCTTGGGATCCTCCTGGCACTCCAGAAATATAGATGGGTTCCAACCCTTGACAGCTTGATGGCATTAGAGTACACTGTGCACCAGTATCTACTAGAGCCTTATACTTCTGTGGGACTGATGTGCCAGGCCATCTGATCCACACAGTCCAGTAAATCCGATTATCCCCTACCTCCACCTGGCTGCAGGCAGGGCCCCTCTAATAATCATCAGAAGATTGTTCACTTATGTCTTGTAGACAGGGATTATTCTTTGTTATCACAGGAGCTGGAGTAAAATCAGCTCTTCCACTCCACCTGGGAACCTGTTCACCAGAGACTGAAGCCACAGCTTTCATGGAATGATCATCTTTGATCTTTGTTCTCCTCTTCAATTCACACACCCATTCCTCCAGAGCTGAGGTGGGTTTTCCATCTCACTTCCTCATGTCTTTTCCATGATCCCACAGGTAAAACCATAGGGTGGCCCGTGGCATGTACCTCCTGTATCTCCTCAGGCAGTAGGGTGCCTTCTGTTAATAGCTGAGATGTGGGTTGGTACACATGGGGAGCTGGATAGATCTTCATTCAATTGTTTGAACTCCTGGGACAGTTTTTCCACATCTGAAATGATGGAAGGGGTGATATTTTCTTTGAACTCTCTGAGTTGAAAAATCAGTTCATCCACTGCTGGTGGTGCTACGTCATGCCAGGTCATTGATGCCAATGAGTGGGTATATGATGATGGTGCACTCTGTGTAAATTTCTGCCACATGGGTCGTAGACATTCAACTTCATCTGGATCTATGGGTGCATTCCTGGCATCTGGCCTACAATAGATCATTTCTAGAAAGGCTGATCCCCTCAGAGACTGGATGCCTTTCTCTATTGTGGTCCAGTTGGCCAAAGAACTCATACCATCATCCTTGTAGGGAAACCTTTCCTTCACAGCTGCCAAGAGATACCTCCAAAAGCTGACAGCCCATTTCTCTTTTGCAACTGTTTTGTCAATTCCCCCTTCCCTAGCAAGTGATGCCAGCTGCTTGGCTTCCCTATCTTCTAGTTCATGACTGTCAGCCCCATTGTTCCATCATTGGAGCAACCACATGATGATGTGCTCCCCTGGATGATGGGTGAAATCTTTTCACATATTCTGTAGGTCAGTCGAGGTCCGGGGTTGAGAAATCACCTCTTCTTACTCTTCCTGCGAATCATGTAATAACTCTTGTTCAGATGCTGTCCCCTGTAGTAAGTGCACTAGTTCTTCATCTTTCTTCACTGTACGGGTTGCTCTTTGCGTCTCTTGTTTGCTTTTCTCCTTGTGTACAGGGGGAACCGATATTAGCACAAATTGGTCCTTTGGTTTACCTGCAGTCTGCCACTAGGGTTGGAATGGCTGCAGTATCTGTTGTCAGGTTTGGTGCAGCCCCTGTGCTTGGAGGTTGAGTAGCACCAGCAGCTGCACTCTGTTAATGTCGGAACTTGAGTAGCTGCTGTACTTTCAACTGGGGTTGGTGTAGCTGCTGTATTTGGAGTAGCTGTGTTGTCTGTTGCTTTGCCATCAGATCCAGAGACATCTTATTCTCTCTGAAGGTGCTGGATAGGGTTGAACAGGGGTCTGTAGGCATAGGCCAAGCACCAGCACATTACCATGATTTGTCCCTCTCTGATATGACCAGGATGACAACACACCTCATTTAAGTGTTTTACTAATTTTTCTGGATTTTGCACTTGTTCAGTGGTGAAGTTCCAAAGCACTGGAGGGGCCCATTGGCCTAGATACTTGCCCATACTATCCCACACACCCTGCCACTCATGACTGTCCAGCCTTAGGGAAAAGCTCTTGGTCCTCCTATATTGTCATCTAACCCTAGACAAGACCCAAACCTGACCCTGCTTAACTTTTGAGATCAGAAGAAATGGTCGTGGGTGAAACATACTCTGTATGTGTGCCAACATGGTGATCCCCATCACAATCAGCAGGCAGGTCTCAAAGGTATTCAAAGGCCATTCAAAAATTTCAAAACTCTCAAATGATGCTGTAAATAGTCTGGTGGGGGAGCTGGGGGTCACATGCTGACCACCCGAGGAGGAAACAAAAGATGTGTAATTGTTAAACACATCCATTACATACCTCCCGAAGTATAGAGGTGATGACCACACTGGGAACACAAGCCAGACCAGTTTCATGATCAATGAGTCTATTGTATTACAATTCATTACCATAATGTACAGCAAAACAAGAACCTTTGACCGGGCTCCCCAGCCGATAAACACTAACACAGCAAATACTGGCTGTAAGTAAGGTATGACATGCTGAAACTCTGAGATCAAGAGCAACAACTTTGAGAGCCAATAAATCAGCATCATGACGAGCAACTATTAATCTGAAACAATGAATGCTTATCACAAATACGATTAGACACACTCTGCTCAGATCTTTCATTACCTCAACAATTTGGTCCCCACATTAGGTGCCACAAAAAACTGTCATGGTTTAAACCCAGCCAGTAACTAAGAACCATGCAGCCGCTCACTCATTCCCCCCCTCCCAGAGTAAACGGGAGGAGAATCGAAAGAATGTAACTCCCATGGATTGAGATAAGAACAGTCCAGTAACTAAGGCATAACACAAAACTACTACTGCTACCACCAATAATAATGACAAGGGGAAATAACAAGGGAAGAGAATACAACTGCTCACCACCCACCGACCAATACCCAGCCCAACCCAAGCACTGATCTAGCCCTTCCAGGTAACTGCCCCCAGTTTATATACTAGCCATGACATGCTGTAGTATGGAATACCTCTTTAGCTAGTTTGGGCCAGGTATCCTGTTTCTGCTTCCTCCCAGCTTCCCCTCCTCCCTGGCAGAGCATGAGACTCAGAAAGTCCCTGGTCAGAGTAAACATTACTGAGCAACAACTAAAACCATCAGTGTTATAAGTGTTGTTCCCAGGTTAAAAGTCAAAAACACAGCACTGCACCAGCTACTAAGAAGGAGAAAAATGAATGCTATAGCTGAACCCAGGACAGTATCATCTTCTGAGACCATTACCCATCATGGAAATGATGCTCTATCAGCCTCTGAGCAATGTAGTTGGTGATGCTTCCTTGCAATGGGGCCAGGAGGCAGCCCACAGTCACACCAAGAACCTGTCACACCAAGGACTATGCTCCCTCTGCCAACAGAGTGCTTGCATTGAGTGCCTGGATGCCAGGGCACCCAGGGGAATCAGGCCCAAAGCCACCTCCTCTTGCAGAAGAACACAGCATCAGCTGCATGGGCAGATGCAGGAGCCAAAGCCCAATACGGCTCTGTGGTCCAGGGCACTAGGTGAATGCAGTGACAGTGCTGGGCTGTTGCGCAGCACAAGAGTTGACACGAGCAGGGACACATAAGCAGGAAGGAGTAAAACACTTAAGCAGCCTCATTTGCCACCTCTGAATAAGGCCCCTATGAGTGTCCTTTCTCCCAGTTCAAGGCTGCAGGGAGGTGGGAAAGCATAAAGGATGGCTCCAGGGTGGAAACAAGCATCCTACCTTCCTGGGGATGGAAGGGAGGCAGGGCTGGGGGATGCCAGTGAGCCAGCCCCAGATGATCAGCCAAGCAGCAGGGATATGGCTGGGATGGGACACCCCTGGATGGCAGAGCTTGGAAAGAAGCTAAATGGGCCTTGGCAGTGGTCCATCACTGTCCCACCCTACCATTTCCTTGCTGATGGAGTCAGTCCACTTTGCTGATCCAGGAGAAAATAAATGTTTGTAATGTGAAGTAGCACCCCAAAAAGAAGCTTCTTCTGTGCAAGGCAAGGTTTTGCAGTGTCTAAGAAAAGCTGTCCCTGACTTGCAGTGGCTCCTGGCAAAGTCCCTGTGCTGCAGGTGTTTGCCACTAGGTTGGCCACACACCAGCCAAGGGCAGCAGGGACAAGCCATGGGCAATGAAGCTGGCCAAGGCCAGCACCACCCTAACACTTGAGGCTTTGGAGATGCCTCTGCCCCCTCCCACCCAACTCAAGCCACAAAAAGAAAATGCAGCAGCAAAGAAAAGGCATCAGCTGGGATGCGGGACTGTAGGGATGCAGGACATGAGTGGAGGGGCTGGGTGGCATCATGTTGCAGCAGCCCAGGGTTGCCTTGCTGCAAGCAAGGAGGCAGAGATATTTTACTATATTGTATTTTTTTTTAGGCAGCTGGTTTCTTATGGGCACGGGGGGGAGGACAGGAAGAAGGAGAACAGATTGCAATACTGGGGCTGAGGAAAGACAGACAGTTGGGAAGGGGCAGGAGACACAAGTGAGGGAACCCCATAGGGACATCTGCTCCAGAGCACCCAAAGCCATTGAACCTCAGCAGATGGACACACCAAAGCCTTACAAGACACCTCCAGTGTGGCCTGTAGTGTGGACAGCTGAACCCAGGACAGGTACCTATGCTACAGTTAGGGAGCATCTCCCTCCTATAGCCCAGTCTACGCTGCAGAATAAGTTCCTCCAGACCTGGATGAGAAAGGCAACCTCACCCTGTCTGCGCCAGTCCTGCTTTACTGCAGAAATACACCCCCGGTTGCTGGGAACAAGCTTCATAAGGAAGTGTAGCCCAAAGCTAATTTTAGCATCCCAGAGAAAAGCAAAGTTAAGCAGAAGGATCCCAGGCAACAGCCCAGCAAAGGCATTAACACTTCAGACTCCTGACATGGGGCTGCAGGGCTTGAATTTACCGAGTTTCTAGATCATTCAGGGCTCCTGCTAGTCACAAAACCAGCCTGAGGCCATCTCATGGCACACAAGAGCAGCAGGGATGTCCTGGCACTAATTCCCTACCTCTCGAGGGAGGCTCCAGGTTTCAAATTCACTGCCCAAAGAGGACAGGAATCCTGTAGGCACCTGGGAATTTCCAAAGGGTTTGCCTATGCACCTGCTTCTTCCCTCCTGACTCTATTGCACAAAGGAGGAAGCCCAACCACAAACCCTGCTGCAGGCAGCAGCATCTGCAAGATGCACAGAGCCAACAGGGCAATGGGGGGGGGTGGGGGGTGGGGGGGGGTGGGGGGGTGTCCTGGGTGTCCAAATGAAGGATCACAGGGGATCTTCCAGCAGCAAAGTGGGATGTGGAGACTTGGGAAGCAGAGCTGAAAGGGAGAGTTGGGATGCTTTGGCTGGGAGGGAGCATTGAGGAAATGTCACATGGGGACCAGGTGTGAGTCACTCCTAAGCCATCATTGGGAGGCACCCATGGAGTCCCTGCTGTGGGCTCCAGCTGCTGCCAAGCTGCCAGAGGAACTCCTGCTTTCTAAAAGGCTCAATTGCAAAAGCCTGACCTAAGCTACTCCCAAACACAACCGGATCTGAGGATGTGGGGTGACACAGCAGCTCCCTAGCTCCCTCCCTCCTGAACCCTGGGTTTTTCTAAAGCAAAACACTCATGCCTTGCTGCCAAGGCTCCATCATGCCTCAGCTTCAGCTGATCTCCCTGGGGAGGATGAAGGGACACTCCAGAGAGACATGATGACATGCTCCAGCTTTGTGATGCTGGCAGAGGGAGCAGAGCACAGCACTGATCTCACCCATGTACCCCCTTCTGCCAGGAAACAATCCCATCTGGCTCCTGAGACACCTCCTCCCTGGGCAGCAAGACTCCCAGCCCCTAGGGTGTGTGGGAAGCACAAGGCACTGCTTTTCAGGGTAGAGAAAGGGCAGTTTTTAAGTAGCAGGCAGCAGAGACAAAATGCACATAGAGCTACAGCCACAGGCAGCACATGGCTGGGAAATGCCTGTGGCAAGTTAACACTTTTTTTCTGCAGAAAGACACCATTGGGAAAAAGCCCTAGGTGGGAGCACACTGCAGACCCTCAGCTGCCCCTGGCATGGTAGGAAGAGATGCATGGCAAAGAGCATCTTCCTGCTCCACAGGAGGGTCTGGAATTGCTAAGGGATGCCCAGTGAATGCTCCCAGCTACCAGGACAGCAGGGAGGGAAAAGGTGGAGTGCAGACCTGCAGGATGATCACACACCTCTGCTGTGCATGGTACAGGAGGGGAGGGATGCTCAACAGCACCAAACTGCCCAGCCAGTCAGCATGAGCTCCTCTTCTCCAGCCATAGATGTACATCCAAGCCAGATCCTGCTAGCAAGGCAAGATGGGCTGCACACCATGCCACAGGCAGGAACAACCCTGCCTGGCTGTCCCATCTCCTCTGCTCCTGCCTCCCCTCTTAGCTTCAACACATGCCACCCTCAAACACAGGAAGGGCTGAGCTGCCCCATAGCCAGCGGCACAAGCACAAGGGTGCTGTCTGCTTCATATGGTAAGCAAAAAGAAGTCAAATGTGTCTACAACCACCCTTGGAAGGGTAAGATCCAGGCAAACAGCAGACTTCAAGGGCTATGAAATCAACATTGCAATAAATAAGCAAATGGACAACAGCTCAAAGCAGCAAGATCTGGGTAGGGATAACCTGGAAGGCCAAGGCAGCTCAGGCAGGGTGCTCAGCTTCACCCCGTTCTGCTCAAAAGCTTAACAGATGTCAGGCCACAAAAGTGACCTCAGTACACACTGACTCAACCTCCCTGCAGACAGTAATTTAAGCCATCAACTCTCCCCCTTCATTTTCCCCAGCCACAGATGTACAGGCCTTGGATGGATGGATGGATGGATGGATTAAAAGGTGAATCCAATTTCCCTGCAGCACTGCTGATGAAATGCAGCTCCATCACTATGTAGGGAAAGCTCCCAAATGAATTACTCCAATTACCCTGGCTGCAGGAGGAACTGTGGGTTTTCCCTTGCTGGTGACAAAGACTTCTCCAAAAAATCCAATCCCCGAAACACCCACCACACCAAGCTGCAATGCAAAGAGTAGTGCCCCCAACACTACCACTGAGCTGCTGAGCCACAATCAGAGAAATCATGGAGAAAGTCAAGGGGAGAATGAAGCCAGCTGCCTTTTGAGGCAGCAACAGGCAAAGAGGCACAGAGGATGTGGAAACTCCTTAAAGCCAGCAGCCCCAGAAAATAAAATACTGGGCAGGGACACAGGACAGGGGAAGCATCACTCAGTTCTCCTGCCTTCCTGCTGCTTTCCTTCTCTTGCATTCCAGGCAACTGGCCTCTAAAAATACCCACTGTTGTCACGCAGTCCTACCTGCTAGGGCCAGGAAACAGGTCTGAGCAGCTTGCAGAGCAATTCTTCACCTGTGCCATTGTGCTTCCCTCACCAGGACCCATTCCAGCCCCATTTCTGTGCCTGGTGGGTGACAGTCTCTCAGGAACCATGGCTATAACTCAACCCAGCCTCACTGGAAATATACATCACTGGGGAATTTCTGTTAAAACTAGCAAAAGGGTAAGTATTTCCGCTGAATCTCTCTGCTCCTCTACAAAGCACTACCAGACTGTTGCACAAGGTGTACAGTCTCATTTCTGCACTGCTGATGGAAGGCCCACAGCTGCATGAGTGTACAGAGCCAGGAACTTCCCCAACCTGCTGTTGACACCAGCTGGAGCAGCTCAGCTCTGTGGGGAAGGAGGGGAGAGGAATCAGCTCCACCTTGGAGGTGCACTGCAGTCTCTCCAACAGCAAAGCACCATCCCTGCTCGCATTCCCCTCCTCTGCTCACATCCTGGCAGGGCAGGAAACCCACCAACAGCTGGGTTTTGCCCATGGGAAATGCTGTGCAGCTGCAGAAGAGGCCCTAGGCCAGCAGAGCTTCCTGCAGCTGCACCTCCTGATGGCCTCCCACCAGAAAGCACCAAGGCAAAGTTTGGCCAAAGCAGCACCTGCAAGAGAAAACAGGAGCATTCCCAAGTGAGGAGACCCAAGCCTCAAGTGGGTTCACCTGCATTTGAAACCTGCCTGGTGGGACTGGTGTAGGTGAGACATCTAAGGCCCAACTTTAGCCACTCCTGCTCTATCTGCAAGAAAAAATGGGTCTACCTCCACAGACAGAAGCTGATGTCCTGATGTACTGGAGCAGGAGGGCAAAATGCTCTGCATCACAGCCTGCTGCTTTACAGCATCACTTGTATAAATCTTAGAATCCCAGACTGGTTTGGGTTGGAAGGGACCTTAAAGCTCATCCAGTTCCAACTCCCTGCCATGGGCAGGGAAACCTTCCACTAGACCAGGCTGCTCCAAGCCCCGTCCAACCTGGCCTTGAACATTGCCAGTGATGGGGCAGCCACAGCTTCTCTAGGCAACCTGTATGAGTGTCTTACCACCCTTCCAGTAAAGAACTTCCTTATATCCAACCTGAATCTCCCATTTAAGTTTGAATCTATTGTCCCTTGTCCTATCACCAATTTCAATTTTCAAGGGAACCAAGAGAAAGCCAGGTCACATTTACTCAAAGCCAAGTATTCAGCACATCTGGTGTACCAGCAGCAGAGGCAATAAGACATGCCTCATGGTTGCCCACCAGGTGGCTGGGGTGCCACAGAACCAGTCCCTACAGAGGGAATTCATTCAAAGATTTCTTTGTTGCTTGTCTGATTTGTCATACGGAGATTACATGGGAGGAAAAAAAAAAGGCTTTCCCCCCCCCCTCCCTCCAAAGTGTTTTTTTCCTCCCTCCCTGCATTTCTCTTGAAATGAATTTTCAGCATTTAGCAGCATTTTCCCATAACTCTTCACAGCTCCCTTGGCCCAGTGCCAGCCTAGGTACCACTCCTCCACCAAAGATGTCTACAGCTGATTGATCCTCCAGACAGCAAATGACAGGGAGCACAGGAGCCCTGAGAGCACATTAATAAACAAGAGACGCTTTTACAGTTATTCCAGTCACCGGAACAAACAGCAAAACAAACCAGCATGGGACAAACTTAAATCATGGGCTGGGAAGACAATCTTGCCTAGGAAGTGGGTCAGCCCAGGGAGCACCCCTCTCAGCATCTCTGGAACACACGTGTGCGGAGGGGGGAAGAGGGCACCCAGCTCCCCTGTGCTGATTTAAGCACAGGTTTAAGAGAAGAGCATGCCCAGCCAAGCTGTTATCATGAACAGCAATTAGTGCCTGGCTCCTGGGCAAGGCAAAGAGATTTCAGACAGCACTGGAGTCAAGGCAGCACAGCTCTCACTCCAGAGACCAGAGATAACCACTGCCAGCTCCTCACACGCAATGCCAATGTTGACAAACTTCATCAGGCTGCAGGCCTGATATGCCTTCCAGTCTCCCATATGCTGGTATTCAGTACTTTGTTCTTCCAAGGCAGCTGCTGCCTCTTGCCCTGGGTGTATGCTGTCCTGCAGCTGGCTCGGAGAAGGCTGAAGCAGAAGAGCAAGCCCTCCGGATCCAAGGAGTCCAACAGCTGAATATCACCAGCCTGAGGAGTCATCATGGCCACTTCCAAATGAACCCTCACAACAAGCTAAGAAAATTGTGTCTGTTCAGCCTGGAGAAGAGAAGGCTGTGTGGAGACCTCAGAGCAGCCTTCCAGTATCTGAAGGGGGCCTACAAGGATGCTGGAGAGGGACTCTTCATCAGGGACTATAGTGATAGGACAAAGGGTGATGGATTCAGACTTGAAAGGGAGATTTAGGTTAGATATAAGGAAGAAATTCTTTACAGCAAGTGCAGTGAGTGGTGAGGCCCTGGCACAGGCTGCCCAAGGAAGTTGTGTCTGCTCCATCCCTGGCTGTGTTCAAGGCCAGGTTGGACAGGACTTGAAGCAACCTGGCCTAGTGGAAGATGTCCCTGCCTGTGGCAGGGGATTGGAACTAGATATCCTTAAGATACTTTCCAACCCTAACCATTCTATGATCCACAGGCCTGGCAATGCTGTGGGTGCCTGACCCAGATGCCAGGCAGTCACTAGTGCCAAACTCACAAAAAGACAGCTTGAGGACAGCCTCCTTTGGAAATTTCCACTGGCAAAAATAGATTTATAATGGCAAGTTCCTGCAGACCTTGGGGCGCCCTTCCCCTGACCTAGCACCCATAAGGGAGGAGAGAAGCACATACAATTTCTACATGTTGAAAAGTCGGTGTCAGGAAAGTCAGGGTTGAAAGTGGACTCACTGACTAGCCAGCTAGAATTAAGGCTTCTGGTTTTGGTGGAGACTGCAATGGCAGGACTAGCCCAGGAGTGAGGATTGCCAAGTGAGAAAAGGCTCAGGATTGAAGCTGGTAGAGAACAAGGGTTCACCACAGACATGCCTCTCCCCAGCCAGGCAGAAACCAGGGCTGCCCAGTACAGGTATTTACACAGACTTTCAGCTCATCCTCCAACAAGTGATCCTTATTTCACATCCCTTACTCCAGAACCAGATTAAAGAGCACTTCCAGCTAGTTTTACTCTCTAAAGCTGCCTGGAGAAGGACCAAACCCAACAGCCTGGCTGCCATCTCTGCACCAGCCACCCTTCAGTCTTCCCCAGGTGTGGTCCTCCTGCTCCAGGAAAGGTGCCGCTGAGAAAGTAGCAGCTCCTTTGGCAAAGGAGACCTCCTGACCTTGCTGCTGCCAGCATCTGTGACAAATAGCTTGTTTTGTCAGTGCATGGAAAGCTTGCAACATTCTTGATGGCACAGCACACAAGGATGAGCTAGGCATTTCCCTGGGCTAGCCAGCATATGAGGAGATATGGATTATTCAAACACTTGAGGGCTTTGGGTGATGAGGGGGAATTCCAGATAAGCTTTAAGCTATTTACAGCTTCTGCAAACTCCCTGAGATCCTCTGATGAAGATGAGTAGCATGAGTGATACCAAGAGAACCATACAAAGCTGGAGGCATGCAGCATTAAACCACATCTCCTTTTAATCCCTTCTTCCTAGCTAGCCTTGGCTTTGCTGAGAAGTCCTAATGGTCATGAAGCTACAGAGACGGGGTCAAGCACTACAAGCTAACTCCAAAGTTGCAAAAGCTGTTTTGTCATCTTCCACCTACATAAGCAGGAAGCAGATCTCAAACCCTGGGCAGAAAGGGAAATCCCAGAGCAGCTTAGGGTGGTGCTGGAGCAGTTACACTGCTTGTGTGGATCCAGACATGCCTTGGAAAATCCCCATCAGGAAGCAGGATCCACTTATCCAAGGATGTGCTGTTGCCTTAGAGGGAGGGACAAGCTCTACCACAAAGGTCAGAGCCCCCTCACCCACCCCATTTGAAAGACATTTAGGCTTTGCCATTCCTAAGAGCATCAGCTTTCCTTCCCTCACCCTGGAAGGGCAAAGGCCATTAGTAAACAACTGCTCCTGTTGTCCCTGCACCCCAGCAGCTGTGGCAGAGCCTGGAGGATTCAGCAGTGGGCTCTTCTTGCTGACTGTCATGACACACAGCTCCCTACAGTGATGCTGCAGCACATGCTGGCCCTGGGGACCACTTCACAATCTCCCCCTGCACAGGCTTCCCAGCACTTCTCTCTCCCTCTGGGCATGCCTGGCTCTTCTGCAAGCCTTCAACTGCAGAGGGGGGAAAGGAGTCAAGACTAGCCAAGGAAAAGATCTCAAGCCCACCCCATCTCACTCCTCAGGGTCCCTGCTGATAGGCCCAGCATCACAGATAGAGGGAGCAGCAAGGTGCCAAGCCTATCTGCATGCTCCTGTTATCACAGACATGCTGCTGCAACAGCAGCATTTTATCACTACTGTTGAGCCAGGGCTCCCTTGCTGTCCCACTGGGGTCCCCACAGAGCCTAAGCTGCACTTTGAGGCCCCTGGTTCCACCCCAAAACCCAAGTACTCCTGGAAGCGCAAGCCTATGTGCACAACCACTGGCACTGTCCAAGTCTCCGACCTGTGCAGAGGCAGGAGAAAAGGGGCAGGCAGGGCAAGGATCCACTCTCCAGACCTGTTAGTCACAGAGTTTGGGGGTTCCTCTCCTGAGGCAGTGCAGCAATTCAGGCAGACCCCAGGGATCCCCAGGCACACATCCTGCTGAGTGGGTTCAGTGTGTTGGTGACCCCCCTCATTCCCACCCTTGAGTCATATTTCAAAAGGAGCAGGGACAGTCAGGCACAGCAATGTCAGAACTCCTCTCCATTTACTGGAGCACTGAAGCAAGGAGCTCCTACCTGCCCTGCTATAGGTTAACCAGCTGCTATGGTTTTCAGGATGGTTTTTAAGCATCCTCTGCTCCTTTTACTATTAGTTAGCAATGAGGAAGAACCACCACCAAGAGAGGCTTCAGCAGGGACTGAACAGCTCTCACTGCTGCTTCAGCACAGCTCAAACATTCTCAGATGGCCTCAAAAGAGGCAGCAGAGAAACTCAGTTCCTGCAGCACTTCCCACAGCTCATGCTGCAATCTTCCAAGGCATTGGCTTTAACTTAGCAGCATTGTACTAACTCACTCGAGCTGTCAGAAAAAGCTTACTCCATTTTTCAGCTGGTTTATTTTTATGAGTAGGTCTTTGCCTCTCAGCATTGCAGCTTGAGAACTATCATTTAATGTAACTGATACTCTCAAAAGGACTACCTCTACGTACAGATTAGCTCCAGGGTGTTTCTGTAACAAAACCCTCCTCCCTCCAGCACCAGGCACAGCAGAAGGCCCCATGGCACTTGTCCATACAGAGACTTGTGAAATACCTGGAATAATGCTGTGCCTTAGTTTCTTTTGGTGTTTAAAACCCAGGGCGGCAGCACAATCTGCACAAAGTCATGGAGCAGGAAAGTTTGCAGAAGCACTTGGTTTCACATGCCAGCCAGCACTCTCTATCTGCCAGGAAGGACTGCAAGAACATGGCTTATCCGGATCAATAGGAAGAGGGACCAGAGTGTTCTACCATTGAGGATGTAATGCAAGACACAGAGCTTCCATCTGAGAAGAGCAGCCTCTGGAGACTGGGTAATAGGGAAAAATCCCAAGATGGAAGGAGGAAAATGGGCCCCCATATGCCTCATTTTGCACTTTGTTCTTGTCCACTGGTTCAGTTTCAACTGATGAGACATTGTCCCAAGGGGCATTATGAAATTCCCAGATCATGTCATGCAAAGAGAGCACTTACAGTGTTTGCAAAGGGGATGGGTGGGAGAGAAATCCCAGACTATTCCAGTAAACACAAGGAGACATCCCTGAAATTACTTCCCTTGTAGCAAGGAGGCAAAAGGAGGACCTCCCATCTTGCTCCCTGTACCCGACCAAAACTAGGTCAGTGACACAGCCCTACTCATAGCCAGAGCTCCTTCTCCAGACACCAGGACCCATGGAATGGTCCAGCCTGGAGGGTGAAGATGGGGACAACCTTACAATTCCCTTGAGTTGACATGTTTCCTGCAAGCTCCCCAGCCCCACTAAAGAGGCAGGTAGTTCCTCCTCTGCTTCCTCCACAGCACCACAACAGTGCCAGCTGGCTTCAATGAGAAAACCTGCTTTGGACTCACCCTGGCCCTTTATCAGGTAAAAATAAAGGGGGGGGGGAGAAAATCCCACACCTCACTTTCAAAGGCTTCCTCTACCCCTTTCCCAGCTTCCAAGGTGTGGGAACCACTACACCTGACTGGCACCCCCCAAACACCTTCAGAAGTGTTAGAAAAAGGGTGAAATTTTATGTTAAAAATAATTATATTTGAAAGTCTGTAAATCAATAGAAGGCCTTTATACATTGTAACTTTGCTGTTCTGTACTTTAGTTGTAATTTAGGCATGGGTGAATTTAAGTATTGTAAAACCTTATCCAAGCAGAACATACAGATTGACCAGAGGCAGCCAAGTGAAAACAAGAGAATGCTGGCATCCACATAATGGTTGGGGCCTGTCCAAAGAATAGACAGGTGAAAGGGACAAAGCGAGGAAGACTCCTTACTTTATCAGGACGACCACCACAGGGGGGCTGCACAAGCACTGAAGAGGCTGATGTCGTAATAGACTGATGAGGCAATCCCTGATGCATATGTATTAGTTAAGGTAGCAATTTAGGTTGAATATGCATTGATTGCGAAACTTCTTATGCAAGCGCGATGTGACAGGGTCGAATCCAGATTTGGGCGAATGCCCCTGGTTTCCCAGCGCTGCAATAAAGCACCTCATATAACCATTCCGGTGGTTATGTGTACATTCTTACGCTAACAGAAGCAGCATGAGGAGCTCAGCCTGGTCTTTAAAACTCAGTGCTCAAGCTACAGCACCTTCAGACTACTTTCCCCCAGAGAAAAGTGGGGAGGATGTGTGTAGGGTATCCACTGCTTCACATCCCAGAGCCAAGCCACCTGCCTTCCAGAAAGCTTCCTCCCTCGACCTTGACACAGACACCATCCCCAGCACCAGGGAGGGGATGAGGGTCCTTCCTTCAGGTTTAGCACAAGGGGCATTGACCAGCCAGCCAAAACGGGGCAGCTCCCCTCCCACCCTGGTCCGAGGCAAATTGTGCCCTCTGCCACACCCGGGCAGCCATTGAAAGAAATGAAGCCGTAGGGACGCTCCGGGGAGCCAGCACTCACCACTGTGCGAGCTGAACCACCGCGGTGCGATGTGGAGGGGCAGCGCGTCGGCCAGTGAGGCCCTGGCACCCAGGTACAGCATCCCGTCTCTATGGTGACCGCCTCCCGTTTCCTGGTAACCGTTGCCATGGGCGTACGTGGAGTCGGAGACCGGACCGCCGCCACCGCCGCCCGGAGCCCGCTCGGCCTCCCCTGCCGCAGCCGCGTACAGCCCGAAGGGGACGGCGCCGGCCGCCGCGGGCTCCATGCCCATACCAGCCACAGAGCTGACTGAGCGGCTGCGCAACCCCATGGCGCCACCGCCGGCCGCCCGATAATGGCCGAAAGGAGACGGCCCCCCCCCCTCCTCCTGGCGGCGGCACGGCACTGTCATCAGTCGACACCCCCGGGAAGGGGCCTCGCGAACGGGCCGCCGTACTCTGCTTACCCCCCATATGGGCACCGCAGGGCCGGAGGAAGGCGAGCGACAGCCTCCCGTGAGGAACGGGGCCGCGCCGCCCCCGGGAAGCGAGAAAAGGCGGAAGGAAGCAGGGGAGGCACGGGCAACTACGGGCGAAAACCCATCCCCGCTCCAGACATCCTCCCCGCTCCGAGGCCGCCGCCGTCACTCCCGGCAAGGACCGCCGAGGACTCCAGGGCCGCGTAGGAGATAAAGGGGAGACCGAGACGGCGAGGGAACTGGGATATGTGTGGACGCCAGCCGGGTCGCCCCACCCGCCTCTCTCCTGCCCGGGCCGCGGCCAAGCAGCCGGGCGACAATCAGCTGCTGCCCATGTGGCAGCAGAAGCGCAGGGCCCCACTCGGCTAGGCACGGCCTCGCTGCTAACCGCCGCCAGCCAGCTAGATGCTCGGCGCCGCGCCGGAGACAATAGAAACCAGTAATACGCATGCTCCCGCCTCCTCTCCCGGCCCGCCGCCTTTAACCCTTACACTGCTGCCTGTGTCTGTGCTCGCCGCTACGGTCATAGAGATACCGGGCCCGGGTGGGCGTTGCCCCGCGGAGCACAGCCCTCGACCCCACTCACCCCGCGGGCCTGCAGCGGGGCTGTAACTGTTATAAAGTACTCGGATAAAATCAAAGAATCAATTGAGTAAAATAATATATATCACTTTATTACAATAAATTTGGCAAGCGATAGCAAGCAAAACAGCGCTGGGTGGCCGGGGAGCCTCTGCTCCACCAAAGGTGCGCGCTCCCCTTCCTTGAGGTTGTGGTTCTTATAGTCCTTTGCTTCCGATATACGTGTCCTTCCGTGGTGTACTCTGCATCTGCGCCAGTCTGTTGTTAGGGGGTCTTTTCCTGCCTCCCGGTGGTCGCTGGGATGAAGGCCCTGTGAAATACGAATTCACTTCTCTAAACAAGATAACAAGGTTTTATTAAGGGACAAAGTCAATAAAGCAAAAGCAAACAGCGCTGGGTGCCTGACCGTAGCCAGAGGCACAAGTGAGTAGTATTTGTTACAGGCTTATATACTTTCACAATTCCATTAGTTACATATGATGCGTGGATAGACTCCACAACTAGTTAAAGTTGTAAAGTAGGTATGCTTTTATTCAGCGCTGAGGTGCATGGGGATAGCTCCTGCAAAGCATGCACACCTCAGGGTTGTTCTCCCTTTACATTTATTCTCTTAGGGTATACATAGACATGAGGTTGCTCAATCCGCCTATACATATTTATTATCTATCCCCACTTCGTATTATAATGAGCCGGAAGGTCTTTTGCACCTGCACAGTGCCCCTTCTGGTCATGGGCAGGGGTCTCAGGATGAAGTAAATGAGTCTTCCTCTTGTGAGTAGGGGTCTTCAAGATGAAGTAAATGAGTCTTCCTCTTCTTAAACTTTACACCTTTTAATCTTCAGACATGGCCTTAGGGTTTGGTCGGCGCTCAGTCTGCTTCTCCCCTACTTCTTAGTAGGACCAAACACCTGTGCTTTTGTCATGCTCTTAGGGCTTGGTTGCCCAGTCTGCCTCTCCCTGGCTTATCAACAGGACCAATCATCTGCTTCTGTCATTAGAACTAGCATCTACTTCTCCCCCTCCAGCAGTAATCAATGCCTTGGAAAGATGGCAAGGGCAGGTATTTAGGACAGACAATACTTTTGTTTAAGCAAAGGAATTCCTTTAATTCCCTTGTATAATTTCTCTGTATTACCCCCCTGTACATTGGTTACCCCTGTATCACATATGTAATAAAAAAGATAATGCTTGTTAATCAAATCATGCTTATACTAGTAAAAAAAAAAAAAAAAGAAAAAACATACCAAAACGGATGTCAACCTTAAATAGATAAGGAATAGGCCTTCTTAACCACAGAAATCCGTAATGTAAACAAACAAAATGTTAGCTTTGGATAGTTAAGGAATAGGCCTTATATTAGCCACAGATATCCGGTAATGTAAAGAATACTTGTGCAAGCTCTGTATTTTTGCAAGACATGATGAATTACCATTTGTTAAGCGAAGGTCACAAGACAATTACAAGAGAAAGACTTGGAGCCTTCATCCCAGAGACCACCGGGAGGCAGGAAAAGACCCCCTAACAACAGACTGGCGCAGACGCAGAGTACACCATGGAAGGACACGTATATCGGAAGTAAAGGACTATAAGAACCACAATCTCAAGGAAGGGGGGCACGCGCCTTTGTTGGAGCAGAGGCTCCTCAGCTGCCCAGCGCTGTTTTGCTTGCTATCACTTGCCAAATGTATTGTAATAAATTGATATATATTATTTTACTCAATTGATTTTTTGATTTTATCCGAGTACTTCATAACAATTTTGGTGCCGTGACTCGGATACAAGACAAGGTAGTGCGGAGCTCTCGTGTCAGGGAGGCGCCCCGTCTTCAGACGGCCCTGGCTTGGGATATCCCACTACACTCAACTGGATCAGCGAACTTCCAAATTGATACGCAAGCAAAAGAAAACCGGTGTACCCCTTAAATTTTGTGCACGAAGGTCGAGCGAAGACTCAGGAGTGAGTAAGTATAGGCCGGTATTCCGTTCAGTTGGGGTTGGGTTCCCCGGAGTGTGATTGTGTGAGACGTCCTTCTGGACGAAGCGAGTGTGGACCCTCTAGTAGTGCAGACCCTCTAGTAGTGTGGTTCCCTACTACCGCGAGGAACTGGGCCACAAACGAGGGGAGGTTTTTGAGTGTGTGAAAGAAGGCACTCCGGAAGATGGGACAGATGAAAGGCAAGCCGTCTATGTCCATGGGGAGGGAGTCTCGGATGCAGCTCCCAGAAATATCCCTGACAGTCCTTTAGGACTAATGATTAAGTATTGGAATGACTTCCCTTCTAGGAAAGGGAAGGATAAACGAAAAATTATACATTATTGTGTAGAAGTATGGGGAGGACAGAAAATTAGAGCCGACAATTTATATTGGCCAGTTTTCAGTTCATTTGAAGACTTGTTGTGTAATTAGTGCAGCCCATTTACTCCAAGTAGCATCAGTTGCATGATGTGTAGAGGAGACCATGCCTTTGAACATCCAGCCCAGCACTGGCAAGCGGGGTGCCAAAAGGAGCTGTGCTTCAGTGCCAATCACTTCCGAAGCAGCTCGAACCCCTTCGTAAGCTGCCAATATCTCTTTGTCCGTTGGGGTATAGTTGGCCTCCGAGCCGTTGTATCCTCGACTCCAAAAACCAAGGGGTCGACCTCGAGTCTCCCATGGAGTTTTCTGCCAGAGGCTCCAGGTAGGACTATTCTCCCCAGCTGCGGTGTACAGGACATTTTTCACATCTGGACCAGTCCACACTGGTCCAAGGACCACTGCCTGAACTATCTCGCGTTTAATTTGCTCGAAGGCTTGTTGTTGCTCAGGACCCCATTTGAAATCATTCTTTTTCTGGGTCACATGATAGAGAGGGCTTACGATTGAACTGTAATTTGGAATGTGCTTTCTGCAGAACACCACAGCACCCAAGAAAGCTTGTGTTTCTTTCTTATCAGTTGGTGGAGACATTGCTGTTATCTTATTGATTACTTCTGTAGGGATATGTCTACGTCCATCTTGCCATGTTATTCCCAAAAATTGAATTTCCCGTGCAGGTCCCTTGACTTTACTCCGTTTTATGGCAAAACCGGCTTTCAGCAGGATTTGGATTATTTCCCTCCCTTTCTCAAAAACTTCTTCAGCTGTATCACCCCACACAATAATGTCATCGATGTATTGCAAGTGTTCTGGAGCTTGCTCCTGTTCCAGTGCAGTCTGGATCAGTCTGTGGCAGATGGTGGGGCTGTGTTTCCACCCCTGGGGCAGTCGGTTCCAAGTGAACTGGACACCCCTCCAAGTAAAAGCGAACTGTGGCCTGCACTCTGCCGACAAAGGAATTAAGAAAAATGCATTGGCAATATCAATCGTGGCATACCACTTGGCTGCCTTTGACTCTAATTCATACTGCAGCTCTAACATGTCCGGCACGGCAGCACTCAATGGTGGTGTGACTTCATTCAGGCCACGATAGTCTACTGTTAGTCTCCACTCTCCATTAGATTTTCGCACTGGCCATACGGGGCTATTAAAAGGTGAGCGGGTCCTGCTGATCACTCCCTGCCTTTCCAGTCTACGGATCAGATTATGGATGGGAATCAGGGAGTCTCGATTGGTGCGATATTGCCTCCGGTGCACTGTTGCGGTCGTAATTGGCACTTGTTGTTCTTCGACTTTCAGCAACCCCACAACAGAAGGATCCTCTGAGAGACCAGGCAAGGTGGACAGCTGCTCAATTTCCTCAGTCTCCAAAGCAGCAATACCAAAAGCCCACCGGTACCCTTTTGGGTCTTTGAAGTACCCTCTCCTGAGGTAGTCCATGCGGAGGATGCATGGAGCCTCTGGACCAGTCACAATGGGGTGCTTCTGCCATTTCTTCCCAGTCAGGCTAATTTCAGCCTCTAGTACAGTCAACTCTTGGGACCCTCCTGTCACTCCAGAAATATAGATGGGTTCCACCCCTTGACAGTTCGATGGCATCAGGGTACACTGTGCACCGGTATCAACTAGAGCCTTATACTTCTGTGGGACTGATGTGCCAGGCCATTTGATCCACACAGTCCAGTAAATACGATTGTCCCCTACCTCCACCTGGCTGGAGGCAGGGCCCCTCTAATAGTCATCGTCGTCACAATCTTGGACACCTAAGTCGTGCTGAAAGGGATTATTCTTCTTTATCACAGGAGCTGGAGTAAAATCAGCTCTTCCACTCCATCTGGGAACCTGTTCACCAGAGACTGAAGCTGCAGCTCTCATGGGGCAATCAGTCATGGCCCTTGCTCCTCTCTTCAATTCACTCACACGTTCCTCCAAGGCTGAAGTAGGTTTTCCATCCCACTTTGTCATGTCTTCTCCGTGATCCCGCAGGTAAAACCATAGGGTGGTCCGTGGTGTGTATCTTATATATTTTCTCTCTCGAGCAATAGGACGCCTTTTGTTAATAGCTGAAACGCGTGTTGGCACACGTGAGGAACTAGATAAATCAGACAGATCGTCCCTCAACTGTTTGAGATCATGAGACAGTTTTTCCACAGCTGAAATGATGGAAGGGGTAAGATTGTCTTTGAATTCTCGGAGTTTATGAACCATTTCATCCACTGTTAGTGGTGCTATGTCATTCCAGGTTACCGTTGCCAATGTATGGGCATATGACGACGGTGCGTTTCGTGTAAGTTTTCACCACATGGGTCGTGTGCATTCGACTTCATCTGGGTCTATGAGTACATTCCCATTATTCGGCTTGGTGTGGTAGATCATCTCTACGATAGCTGATTCCCTCAGGGACTGGATACCTTTGTCTATAGTAGTCCACTTGACCGAACGACTCATAACATCATCCTTGTATGGGAACCTTTCTTTCACAGCTGCCAAAAGCCGCCTCCAAAGCCTGAGGGACTTTTTCTCTCTTGCAATTGCTTTGTCAATTCCCCGTTCAGTAGCAAGTGATCCCAGCTGCTTGGCTTCTGTACCTGCTAGTTCGTGACCATCGGCCCCATTATCCCAACCAGGTGATGATGTGCTCCCCTGGTTGACGGGTGAAATCTTTTCGCATATTCCGCAGCTCAGCTGAGGTCCGAGATCGAGAAGTCATCTCTTCTCCTTCGTCGTTTGATGATGACCCCTGATCAGATACTAGACCAGGTACTGGATGCATAGTTTCTTCATCCTGCCTCTTCCTTCTTGCCTCCTTTCTGGTTTTTCTCTTGTGTACAGGAGCAACCAATATTGGTACGAATTGGTCCTCTAGTTCAGATGCAGTGATTATCACTGTAGTTTGAGTAGCAACTGTACTTGTTGCTGGGGTAGCTGCACTGTCTGTCGCAGTCGAGGGTTGAATAGCCCCTGTACTCGTTACTGGGGTAGCTGCACTGTCTGTCACAGCTGAAGTTTGGGTAGCAACTGTACTTGCCGCTGGGGATGGTTTAGCTGCTGTACTTGGAGTTGGAACAGCTGCGCTGACTTCTGTGTTGCTCTCAGATCCAGGGACATTTTTCTCCTTTTGAAGGTGTTGGATAGTGTCGATCAAGGCCCTATAAGCATAGGCCAAGCCCCAGCACGTTGCTGTAATTTGTCCATCTCTGGTATGGCCAGGACGACAACACACCTCATTTAGGTGTTTTACTAATTCTTCCGGATTCTTCACTTGTTTGGGAGTAAAATTCCAAAGTACTGGAGGGGCCCACTGACCTAGATGCTTGCCCATACTATCCCACACACCCTGCCACTCATGACTGTCCAGCCTCTGGGAAGATCTCCTGGTCCTCCTATTTTGTCGTTTAACCCCAATACAGGACCAGACCTGACTCCGCTTAACTCTTGAAATCAGATGAAATAACTGTGAGCAAAACACACTCTGTATGCGTGCTACTATGGTGATCCCCATCACAATCAGCATACAAGTCTCAACAGTATTAAAAGGCCATTCAAAAACTTCAAAACCCTCAAATGATGTTGTAGACCATCTGGAGAGAACACTGGGAGGATAGAAGAATGTCTCCTTCACAGGTTGACCACCCGAGAAGGAGAAAAAAGATGTGAAATTGCTGAGCACTTCTATTATATACCTCCCAAAATATAAAGTTGGTGACCATACCGGAAGCATAAACCAGATCAGTTTCATGATCAATGCTTCTATTGTATTACAAGTCATTAACATAAAGTACAATGAGACCAGAACCTTAGCCCAAACCCCATACTTGATAAACACTAACACAGCTAATATATATGAAAAATAATTGGTAAAGTCCTGAAACCGTGAGATCAAGAGAAAAAACTGTGAGAGCCAATAAAACAGCATTGTGACAAATGACTATAAATCCTGTCAGATTTGTTGTTATTTCATGGGTTTGTGCCCCACGTTGGGCACCAAAAACTGTCGTGGTTTAAACTAAATCTGCACAGTTCCCCCTTTGTTTCCCCTCCCCCCCTCACCTTCCCACTCCCGGAGGGATGGGAAGGAGAGCCAGAGGAATACAACTCCCACGGATTGAGGTAAAATCAGTCCAGCAATCAAGGTATAACAGAAATCACTAACGGTACCAATAACAAATCAATGTTAGAGGAGACAAACGGAAGAGAGAATACGATACCACCCGCCGCCACAAGGCCAGCCCGGAAGACAGAGAGCTCCCCCCTCCTCTCCTGGCCAGCTTCCAGTTGCCTCCCTGAGCCCAGCCCGGAGTGTTAACCCCTTCCCTTCCGGACAGCTTCCAGTCCCCTCCTCGAGCAGGACGTGCTGTGGTATGGAATACCTCCCCGACTAGCCCAGACCAGGCGCCCTATCTCTCCCTCCTCCCTGGCAGAGCATGAGCTACTGCTGAACCAATGACAGGCTGGTCTTCTGTTCGGATGGGGTTGGGTTCCCCGGAGTGTGATTGTGTGAGACGTCCTTCTGGACAAAGCGAGTAGTGCAGACCCTCTAGTAGTGCGGTTCCCTACTACCGCGAGGAACTGGGCCACAAACGAGGGGAGGTTTGTGAGTGTGTGAAAGAAGGCACTCCGGAAGATGGGACAGACGAAAGGCAAGCCGTCTGTGTCCATGGGGAGGGAGTCTCGGATGCAGCTCCCAGAAATATCCCTGACGGTCCTTTAGGACTAATGATTAAGTATTGGAATGACTTCCCTTCTAGGAAAGGGAAGGATAAACGAAAAATTATACGTTATTGTGTAGAAGTATGGGGAGGACAGAAAATTAGAGCCGACAATTTATATTGGCCTGTTTTCGGTTCATTTGAAGACTGGATTTGCCAGGCACTAAACATTTATGTAAACAATAAGGAACCTTTCTCATTAGAAGAAAGTGAATATGCTGCCCTATGGTTAGGAAAGGATACAACAGTCCATCTTTTTGCCTTAAAAGAAAAGTCACAAAAAGGGAAGAAAACTAAAACTAAGTCAGAGGAAACCCCTCTTTCCCCTCCTCCTTATTATTCTCCCATACCAAATGCTCCCCCTCTGGAGGAGAATGAGTCAGGTTCGGAATCAGAGACTGAACAAGCTGTGTCTGGGGTTCAGACTAGGAGCCAGACACGGAGAAAAGAACAGGAGAAGTTATACCCCTTAAGAGAAGTGGCCATGGGAGGACCCCAACCTGGAGTAGGGTATGTGGCTGTTCCCCTTAACTCAGGGGACGTTAGAGGATTCAAAAAGGAAATGGGGCAATTGTTAGAGGACCCTATCGGAGTCTCGGAAAGATTAGATCAGTTTCTGGGACCTAATATTTATACCTGGGATGAATTAACAGCAATCTTGAATATTTTATTCACTCGAGAAGAAAGATAAATGATTAGGAGAGCTGGAATGAGACTCTGGGAGCAACAACACCAACAAGGTCCAGCTGCAGACACTAAATGGCCTATGCAAAGACCTAATTGGAATAACCAAGATGCAGGAGACAGGGGCCATATGTCTGATTTACGAAGTATGATTATTCAAGGCATCAGAGAATCCGTGCCCAGGGGCCAGAATATCGGAAAAGCCCTAAGTGATTATCAAAAGAAGGATGAAACCCCCACTGAATGGTTAGAGAGGTTAAGAAAAAACTTGCAATTGTATTCTGTCCTGGACCCTACCACTGCAGTGGGACAGGCATTGTTAAAAACTCAATTTGTGGCAAAATCTTGGACAGATATTAGAAGGAAATTAGAGAAGATTGAGGATTGGCAAGAGAAGGATTTAGGAGAACTATTAAGGGAAGCTCAGAAAGTGTATGTACGGAGGGAAGAGGAAGCCCAGAAAAAGCAGGCTCGAATCTTAGTGGCCGCTGTCAGAGAGGGACAGCATCCTGGCCCTAATAGCACTGTAAATCATCAAAGACAGGAAATACCTATCAGACAGGGAAGACCTGGCGGCCCCAGAATAAAAAGACCTGGGAAAGTAGGAGAAAACCAAGTGGAATGTTTTTATTGCCACCAATTCGGGCACACTAAATGGAACTGTAGAAAAAGGATGCGGGATGAACAGATGTTTCAAGAAGATTAGGGGTGTCAGGGGCTCTATCTGCTGGGGACCCAGAGAAACACTGAGCCCTTGATAAAAATCAAAGTGGGTCCTCAGCAACAAGAAATGGAGTTCCTTGTGGACTCTGGGGCAGAAAGATCAACTGTCCAACAAGTACCCCGGGGTTGTATTATATCGCCAGAGAAAATACAAGTAATAGGAGCAAAAGGAGAACCCTTCAGGGTCCCAATAATCAAAAATGTGCAGTTTGAAACACAAACACGATTTGGAATGGGATCATTACTATTGGTGCCCGAAGCTGAATATAACCTATTAGGCAGAGATCTTATGGTTGAATTGGGAATTAACCTAGAGATTAAGAAAAAGGAAATAACAATAAAACTATGCCCACTCACAGTTGCAGATGAACAGAGGATAAATCCAGAAGTCTGGTATTCACCAGACACGGTCGGGAAACTGAAAATCAAGCCCTTTGAAGTCACTATTAATAATCCTGAGATGCCAGTAAGAATAAAACAATACCCATTATCTCAAGAAGGGAGACAAGGATTAAAACCTGAAATAGATAGGTTAATTAACAAAGGGCTATTAGAGCCATGTATGTCTCCTTTTAATACCCTAACCTTACCAGTTACAAAGCCCGATGGCAGTTACCAGTTAGTACATGATTTACGGGAAATAAATAAACGAACTGCGTCCCGATTCCCTGTGGTAGCCAACCCCTATACCCTGTTAAGCCAATTAAGTCCTGAAAACCAGTGGTATAGTGTGATAAATCTAAAAGATGACTTTTGGGCTTGCCCCTTGAAAAAATAATGCTGAGATTACTTTGCATTTGAATGGGAAGACCCCGAGACCCATCGGAAACAACAACTTAGGTGGACAGCTTTACTTCAGGGATTTACAGAATCCCCCAACCTTTTTGGTCAGGCCCTAGAACAAATCTTACGAAAATATGAGATAAATCCTGAAGTAACCTTGGTACAATATGTGGATGATTTACTACTAGCAGGGACAAATGAGACTGCTGTTCGAGAAGAAAGCATAAAATTGTTAAATTTTCTTAGCCTGCAAGGATTAAAAGTATCCAAATCCAAATTACAATTTGTAGAAGAAGAACTTAGGTATTTAGGTCATTGGTTAAAGGGAGGTACTAAGAAGCTAGACCCCGACAGGGTTAATGGGATTTTGTCCTTACCAGCACCCAAGAATAAGAGACAAATTAGACAATTATTGGGACTTCTGGGATACTGCAGACAATGGATAGAGAATTACAGTAAGAAGGTAAAATTTTTGTATCAACAGCTAACAAAGGAGGGGATGTTAAAATGGACCCCAGAAGATGAAAAGCAATTTCAAACTTTAAAAGCTGATTTGGTTAATGCACCTGTCTTGAGTTTGCCAGATATAAAAAGGCCATTTTATCTTTTTGTTAATACTGATGATGGTACAGCCTTTGGAGTTTTAACCCAGGAATGGGCAGGAAAATGAAAACTGGTAGGATATTTTTCCAAATTATTAGACCCTGTCAGTAGAGGATGGCCTACCTGTTTACAAGCGGTAGTAGCAGTAGCATTGCTAGTAGAGGAGGCCAATAAAGTCACCTTGGGAGGTGAGTTAAAAGTATTAACCCCTCATAACATCAGGGGAATCTTACAGCAGAAGGCAGAGAAATGGATTACTGATGCCCGACTCCTAAAACATGAAGGAATTTTGATACACTCCCCAAAGCTAGAAATAGAAACTACCAGTTGGCAAAACCCTGCACAATTTCTGTATGGGCATCCGGGAGATGTACTGAGTCACGATTGTCTCCTAAGCATAGAAAATCAAACAAAAATTAGACCAGATCTGGAAGAAGAAGAGCTAGAAAGAGGAGAAAAGTTGTTTGTAGATGGAACTTCCCGAGTTATAGAAGGAAAGCGAAAATCTGGATATGCCATTGTAGATGGAAAGACTTACCAAGTTTTAGAATCAAGCTCCTTAAGCCCCAGCTGGTCCGCCCAAGCATGTGAATTATATGCAGTACTAAGAGCTTTAAAACTTTTAAAACATAAAGAAGGGACCATATACACTGATTCAAAATATGCTTTCGGGGTGGTACATACCTTTGGTAAAATATGGGAAGAAAGGGGTTTGATAAACTCACAAGGGAAAGGATTAGTACATGAATATTTAATAACACAAACACTGCAAGCTTTAAGGGGACCCAAAAAGATTGCAGTGACACATGTAAGGGGCCACCAAAAGGGGTTAACTCCTGTGATCAGGGGAAATAACTTCGCAGATGAGGAGGCAAAAAAGGCAGCCTTACTAAATTTAAAGGCACCAGACACCCCAGTGCAGCCACAAGATCCACGTTTAAGTTTTACAGAGCAAGAAAGAGGTAAATTGAAACAAATGGGATTAATAGAAAAAGAAAATGGGAATTGGGAGCTTCCTGATGGACGAAAGGTACTACCAAAAGCTTTGGCTTGGAGAATTATGAGACAATTCCACCAGCAGACCCACTGGGGAGTCCAAGCCCTAGTAGATCAATTTGCTACTAAATATATGAGCATTGGAGTTTATAATATTGCCAAGCAACTAGTATCTAACTGTATGACGTGTCAGCGGGTGAATAAACATCAACTTCGGGAAAAAGTTTTAGGCGGAAGGGAATTGGCCCACCGACCTTTTGCAAAAATACAAGTTGATTTTACGGAACTACCAAAAGTAGGTCGATACAAATATTTATTAGTGATCATAGATCATCTAACACATTTTGTAGAAGCTTTCCCTACTGCTAGAGCAACATCTCAGAATGTTATTAAGATACTCTTAGAGAACATAGTCCCTAGATATGGAAACATTGAAGTCATAGATTCAGATAGAGGGCCGCATTTTATTCCCAAAGTGACTAAAGAGACCCTTACTTCATTAGGAACTCAGTGGGAATACCACACTCCTTGGCATCCCCAAAGTTCAGGGCGGGTAGAAAGAATGAATGGGGAAATAAAGAAACAATTAACTAAACTTATGTTAGAAACTAAAATGTCCTGGGTAAAATGTTTACCCTTAGCATCACTCAATATAAGAACGCAGCCTCGAACTGATATAGGGATTTCCCCTTTTGAGATGCTTTATGGAATGCCATATGATCTGGAGTCCCCAATAGATCATCCTAAAATCGAAGACTCACAAATTCAGCCATATATTTTGCAAATTATGGAGAGGCGAGAGAAATTGCAAAAGAAGGGCTTAGTAGTTCAAAGACCTCCACTAGATGTTTCAATACATAACATTAAACCAGGAGACAAAGTACTTGTTAAAACATGGAGGGAATCCACTCTGACTCCTCGTTGGGAAGGACCTTTTTTGGTGTTGCTTACTACAGAGACAGCTATAAGAACTGCCGAGCGGGGATGGACACATGCCAGCCGAGTTAAAGGACCGGTCCTCGAATCCCAGTGGAAGGTAATCAGCGGCCAACCCGGAGATCTCAAATTGACTCTAAAGAAGGAGCATTGATGAACTCAGATGTAACTATCACATGTATAAACCTTAGTTGTATTTGTTATCCTTTTGTGTGTTACAAGTGTAAAGTGTGCCAGGAGAAGTGGTGGGTCCATAGCCGTCATGGATATCCTCCCAGGGGGTATGTGTAGAATGCTATAGATAAGAACGGGATTTAACTGATCTAGCCCTTAGAACGGGTGTATCAACAGGACAATTTGAAAGAGAATCTAAAAGGTGGTGGGACATACTTGCATTGGGAATCAATCCCGAAAACTACTGCTATCATTTGAACGAGCCCATACCTTTTATAACAGAGATTATCAAAATTAAGTGTAGAAAAACTTTAACTGGAATAAGGTGTGACACTCCAGGAGTTAAAGATAAAAACTGGGAGCAGTACACAAAACGACAGCTCAAACATGGCAGTATTAACTCCCCTGAAGAATACCCCTGCTGCCGAGAAGAAGGTACCCCCCGTGGCTCGAAGCAACCGAGTCGACGGGCGAGGCAGAGGAGTAAAAAGGTGGGGAAAGAAAATCCAATATGTAACCCTTGGGACTATAAACAAATATTGGACAAACTGCCTGGCTGTTAGTGCTAGCTCCCTAATAAATATCTCTAAACTCCAAGGTCATTGCTATAGACACAGTGAAAAAAATTTCAAAACTTTACATAAGAAGTTTCCAGGGAGATTTGAGGACTCATCACCACTCCTGTACACGCTTCTATTGTTGTTGTTCCTGCTAATTTCGGTAACTCGGGGTGATCATGTACATCAGCCTTATAAATGCACCTTGAACAGATGGAAAGACCAAGCAGTACTCAGGACCGTAATTACACCGGGACCTCCCAGTTTCACCATTTACCTTTGTGATTTAGTTCCCATAAAGCCATGCCTCAACGAAGTAGGGTTCTATTTTTTCCCTAGTTCTAATCCTGGAAAAAGTTATTGCAACCATCCTGGTTACTACTATTGTGCTTATTGGGGTTGTGAAACAATTGCCCCTGATTGGATACCTGGTGGAGGGAGAGACCCACACTTAAAGGTAGGGTGTGACAAGACAAGACAAGAACAATCAGCAAGGCATTACTTTGACACAAGTCACAGGAAAAGGAAGATGTATAGGCTCCATACCTAAACAGAAACAACATCTGTGTGGAGTGATAACTCGAGCAATAAGAGGGGAAACGCCAGCTGATTGGTTATTACATGGAGTGAATACTAGATGGGTTTGAACGAGTCTCGGAGTTACACCCTGTCTCTCTCTAAAATTATTCAATGAAAATCACAATTATTGTATTCAGGTAATGATAGTACCAAAAATTGTGTATCATCCAGAACAATTTGTATACGACTATAACACTGTCCAAGAACATCATTTAGCCAAACGTGAACCATTTACAGCTCTTACAGTTGCTACATTATTAACAATTGGGGCAGGTGGACTGGGTACAGGAATAGCCTCTCTAGTTAACCAACACAAGGAATTCAATTCCCTTAGGATAGCAGTAGATGAAGATTTGGCTAAAATAGAGAAGTCTATAAGTGCTCTAGAAACATCCTTAAGATCCTTATCAGAAGTGGTGCTTCAGAATAGGCGAGGGTTAGACTTAATGTTTTTGCAACAAGGGGGACTGTGTGCCACTTTAAAAGAAGAATGCTGTGTATACGCTGACCATACTGGCGTGGTATGAGACACCATGACAAAATTACGAGAGGGGCTAGAAAAACGAAAAAGAGAAAGGGAACAACAACAAAGCTGGTATGAATCGTGGTTTAATTATTCACCTTGGCTAACAACATTATTGTCAACTTTAGCAGGACCGTTAATTTTGTTAATTGTAAGCCTTACTTTTGGACCATGTATTTTCAATAAATTAATATCAACTGTGAAAGGGAGATTAGAAGCAGCACATTTAATGATAGTTAGAACTAAATATGAACAAATCAAGGGAGAAGAAACAGAATTAATTAATGCAACTGAAATGCTATCACGATTTGATGAACAAAACGGTAAATAGAAAAAGGGGGGATTGTAATAAAAGAGATAATGCTTGTTAATCAAATCAGGCTTATACTAGTAAAAAAAAAAAAAAAAACAAAAGAAAAACCAAACCAAAAAGGATGTCAACCTTAAATAGATAAGGAATAGGCCTTATATTAGCCACAGATATCCGGTAATGTAAAGAATACTTGTGCAAGCTCTGTATTTTTTTGCAAGACATGATGAATTACCATTTGTTAAGTGAAGGTCACAAGACAATTACAAGAGAAAGACTTGGGGCCTTCATCCCAGAGACCACCAGGAGGCAGGAAAAGACCCCCTAACAACAGACTGGCGCAGATGCAGAGTACACCACGGAAGGACACGTATATCGGAAGCAAAGGACTATAAGAACCGCAACCTCAAGGAAGGGGAGCGCGCACCTTTGGTGGAGCAGAGGCTCCCCGGCCACCCAGCGCTGTTTTGCTTGATATCGCTTGCCAAATTTATTGTAATAAATTGATACATATTGTTTTACTCAATTGATTCTTTGATTTTATCCGAGTACTTTATAACATACATTTTCATAATCCCTGTGTATAGGCAGGGAACATTATAATTAAGTCCAGTAATTTATTATCATAAGTCTCCTCCTCTTGGCGTCTGTGCACTGCTCTTCAATAATTGTGGGCAGGGGTCTTGAGGATGAAGTAAGCATTCTTCCTCATGTGAGTAGGGGTCTTCAAGATGAAGTAAGCAGTCTTCCTCACAGTGTACTTTTCACCTTTGGCACAGTTGGATGCCCCAGTAATCACACAACTCGCTTAAACCAGCCATATCTGTAATTATTCTAATAACTAACAAAGATTTGAAACAGTGTGACCTTCCTGCAAAATTTATAGCAGGACGGGCAGAAAAGGAGTATCCCAAGCTAGCAGATGTTTGGGAGGCTCTGTCTCTTAACTAACTGATAAGTACAAGGATGGATTGAAATAACTCCTTCATGTTTAGTGGGGCCACTAAATCTTGCTATCTCACCACAGACTTACAACACAAACATTGTTCTTTAAAACTAAAGAGACTTTAGAGGACTAGCCTGAAACAATTAACTCACATTTAGTGGGGCCACTAAATTCCACAGGCTAACAACATAAACATTGTTCTCTTTCTACGACCTAAGTTAAGCTAAAAAGTACATTAACTCTATATCTTACAGGCACTAGCTTTTCTTCTATCAAGCATGCAAACCCCCCCCTTTTCTTCTTTTTACCTTTACAGGTTCTTCTACTATACGACTCCGTTTTCCTCATCATGTGTCTTTATCGAGCTTTGGTTTTGTTACTATAAACTTGTATAGTTATATCCACATAACCACACCTATGATTTGCGAAAGCCAATACATTTATGTGTTTATCACAATCCCCCCTTTTTCTTTTTCTTAATCCATTTGGCTTGAGCCATAATTTTCATTTCTGGCTTTTCTCATTAGCTTATTTCTGTCAAAGATTAGTTTTGCCTCCTCAAAGGGATCATCACGAGACTGAATTTTTAACATTCTGATTTTAGATTCTGCTCCCTTAGGAGCTCAAACTGGAATTGTTCTGTGGTCTTACGAACCATTCTACTCATCAGGGGAACAACACAAGGTACAACAAGTAAACCAGTTATTAGCAAAACAAAACTCTAACCCCCCCAAAGTTCCACCAGTTATTGTTCCATCATTTTTCCATATCCAAGTTAAATCCTCTCCAGGTTTGAAAGGGAACATATGCGACCGTTTTCATTTCAGTAATTATCTTTTCATTAACTTTTCCTTCATCATCTATCTGTAAGCAACATTTAGAGAGGTTGAATTTACCACACACTCACCCCTCTTGGGTCAAGAGGTAATCCAGGGCTAGGTGATTTTGATATATCGCTGTACGAATTTTGCTGTTCTGTTTGGCTAATATAGTTAATGCATCACCAGTTTTGTTAGTCACAAATTCCAGGACTGCCTGCAGCCTAATTATGTGATTTAACATATATATAAGAGTCCGGTATCCCCAGAATCCATCTTCAGCCCAGGAGGCAGGATCGTAATATGCAATGATTTGCTCTGGGGGCCACTGCTCATCTTTCCAGTTTCCAGTCTGAAGGCCCCTTTTAGCACGGGATATTTTAGATACATCAGAATAGACTGGTACCCCTAATCCTTCCCCCCTATGTATTGGTAACAAAAAGAAACTCGGCCGGATGGTTCCCAAAACACATGTTCCTGTCCAATTTCCGGGTAATTCAGAGTAAGCATATTTTCCACAGATCCAATATATTCCTTCTGGAGCTTCCCACTTATCCCCAGGATTCTTATTTAAAGTCCAACTTTTCCCCCCTTCTGCAATATCTGAGGGATGGCCCCAAGTTATCCAATTTTTTACTGTTCCATTCCAAATTCTAATGTTTTCACAAATTAAATCTCCCACTGGCTTCCTCCCTTGTCTCCCAGGGGGCTTCTGCCAACAGTTCTGGCCAATAATACTCGTTTGTAATTCCCATTGTTTTGCTCTCTGGACTTTGCTTGTATTCCATATATTATTGTCAGTGATATTAATTTCCTTCGATTCCCAAGGCCATTGTTCTCCCATATTGGTATCTCCACACACATAACAATTACTTATATTGAGTATTTTTTGCTATATTTTCTGCCAGGTTCACAAACAAATTTCTGGCAATTATGGGAATTTCATATTTGGCTCCAGTTTCCATTTCATTATAGAAAGAATGGAACAGTAGTTCCTCCTCCTTGTCCGAGTGTACAACTTACCGGATCTTAATATGGACTAGAGTTTCTGGGTCTGAACCAGTGGTGTCAATCTGCAGGCCAAAAGTGTGTTCGGCCTTTTTCCAATCCTCATTCCAAGTTCCGGGTTTATTTATGGTTAGGTTCAGTGTATTACACTGGTTTCTCCTGCATTCGTTTGGGACAGTCAGTCTCTCTAGCTTAACTACTTAGTATCCTAACTCCTCCAGTCTCTTGGTATACTTCCCCGGAGAATAATCTGTGGTCCAAAGAACACAGGTCCAAGAAGAACAATAATTCCAGTTCCTTGTACAATCAGTACTTGCCCATTTAGATTTGTATCTCCAAGAGGAGCACATATATTTTCTGTCGCGGGAGTAGGTTCGTATCCATTCCATACTTTTACATTCTCCTGATCACTTACCACTGTCTATTGCTTCACAAGCATCAAAAATTATACTTACTGGATTATTTAGATTAGTGATTTTAGTTCGCCCTACTACTATACCATCCTTCCCCAGTGATCGCACTTCCAACCATCATTCCTGCGCCTTCGTTTTAGGATCATAACAGATTATCTTGCCTTTAATATCACATCTGTCATACTCTGTATTGTTATGGGTACACGTCTCGAGTGGGTTCCCACTGCATTGATAATGGGTGTGATAGATTAAAGTTTGCATAGTCAAGTGTCCACTCAAAGTGGTTTTTATACATTCCGTGCAATCGGAGGAGGCTTGTACTTGTAGTAGGTACAGTAGCCATAAGATGATCAGAGGTCCAGTATGACATATACCTCCACCCCTCTGGCCTGTGAGGTTGCTGCCCACAGCCAAGGTATGTTTGTGCTTCTTGGTGGCAGGCATAGAGGCCAACCTGGGCTTGCCCTCGGCCATCTTATTTCCTCCCATTAAATTCTCACACAAACTTTATTCACAGACCCTTATAGAAGTATTTCTTGAGTTACCTCCCACTCTGATGGTACCAATAACTCCAGTCACAGAACAGAGTAAACAGTCAGCACTCAGTAATAGCTGTCTAGTCAGAACACCCTAATTGTAAATTATATATACTCGCACATAGCCTCTTTTTTTTTTATACCTTGTAGACTCTCATACCTCAATTAAGCCTAAGCAAGTTCCCTATATATATATCTAAAGCCAAAGACTGCACAGCTCATCCACTCACTCCCCCCCCCCCCCCACTTGCTCCAGAGAGTTATGAAGGAGAATCCAAAGAATGTAGCCCCCACGGGTTGAGATAAGAATGGTTTAATAGCTAAGGTATAACACAAATCACTCCTGCTACTACTACTACAAATAATAATGATAAAGCCAATAACAAGTGAAGAGAATACAACACCTCACCAGCCACCGACCCATAACTCACCCCACCCTGCCTGATTGAGCGCCGACCGATACCTCCTCCATCCCCCCAGAGCTCCAGCCCTTCCGGGTCTCTCCCTGTTACATCCTGGGTATGACGTGCTATGGTATGGAATACCTCTTTGGCTAGCCTAGGTCAGGTGTCCTGTCTCTCCTTCCTCCCGGCCTCCCCTCCTCCCTGGCAGAGCATGAGCTCAGAAAAGGCCTTGGACAAATCAAGCACCCGAACAGTAACTCAAAACATACTTGCTATCAGCAACCGTTCCCAGCCCGAAAGTCAAAACACAGCACTGCACCAGCCACCAAGAAGGAGAAAAATGACTGCTTGCTCAAACCAGGACAGAGCTATATTAATTTTGCATTCCGTCTGCCACTCTGGGTGGTTTCTTAAAGTGAATAACATATCTGCATACATCAATTCATCCCATTTTCCTTGTCAGCTTAAAAATAACATTAATTGCAACAATGTATTATAATTCAAAGTCCCATTTTTGGGCCATTTTTCCTGATCTTCCAAGGTATATAATGGCCACCATTGGTTACAAGTCTTTTTATTTACCGAGACCCTGGGGGATCCTCCTAATTCTTTCCAATAAGCCAGAATACATCCCAAAGGGCTCTTTTCTATTATTTCTCCACTCTGTAGATTTTCCATTATTTATCTTATACACGCTATACACACACACTCACACAGGATCCCAAAAATTCCACTCGTTCACAATTTTTAAAACAAAAGCAAAAACATATGCCAAGTATACAAATGCTAATTAGTAGTACGATAAAAATAAAAGCAGTTCGTCATTCATTAATTACTCAAGCACAGCATCAAATACCTGTTTTCAGAAATTGGGTCAGATACCAGAAAAGTACAAACTTTATTCACAGACCCTTATAGTAAATACCTATTTGTCTTTAGTTACCTCCCACTCCGATGGTACCAATAACTCCCAGTCACAGAACAGAGCAAGCAGTCAGCACTCAGTAATAGCTGTCTATTCTGCTGACTAGTCAGAACACCCCAATTATATAGACTCGCACTTAGCCTTTTGTCTCATACCTTTGTGTAGACTCTCATACCTCAATTATAGAATCATAAGCCTAAGCAAGTTTCCTATATATATATCTCTGATTAATTTAATCCAGATCCCCTAGCTTGAGGAATATTATCTCCCCAGGAGGAGAATCAGTTGCCTTAGGGTATCTCACAAGGGAATTTGACACTTTGTGTTTGCAAGTTATTACATATATATATATATCTTACTACATGGTCCTCTTCTTGAGAGTCAGTTTGGTGTCACCTGGCGCAGATATGACAGTCCACTCCATAGGTTCTTCCACTGGTCTTTTAATCCTGCTCGCATGGGTCCATCATCTTTCTCTGGTCTGGATCGCAGCCTCCGTTGTCAGCAATACCTGAAAGGGACCTTCCCATTTTGGAGTGAAAGATTGCTCACTCCAGGTCTTAATCAATATACACTCCCCGGGATGAATGTTATGAATTTTAAAGTCCAGACGTGTTGACTGGGGAATCCATCCTTTTAATCTTAAATGTTCCAGAGTCTGAGCTATTGTGGTGATATATCTTCTGATACTCGCCTCCTCCCTCATAAGTAGCAGTCTCCTTTTGGGTTGTCATAAAAGGTAATCCAAACATCATTTCATAAGGAGATACCCCTTAGTCCAATCTGGGCTGTGTTCGAACTCGTAACAATGCTAAAGGTAGACACTTTACCCAGGACATCTGGGTCTCAATCATTACCTTAGTTAATTTTTTTTTTTTTTTTTTTTTTAAGGTTTGATTCATTCTTTCCACTCTTCCCGAGCTTTGAGGATGCCATGGGGTGTGTAATTCCCATTTTATTCCCAAGGCTTGGGTTATTTGCTGTACAATTTTTGAGGTAAAATGTGTCCCCCTATCCGAATTAATTCTGCTGATCATCCCATATCTAGGGATAACTATTTCCAAAAGAGTTTTTGATATTATGTTTGTCGTAGCCCTGACAACTGGAATTGCTTCTACCCAATGAGTTAAGTGATCCGTTATTGCTAACAGGAACTTCCACCTCTGCACAGGAGGGAGTTCAGTAAAATCTATTTGGATGCTCTGGAAGGGTCGCATTGCCAATTCACGTCCCCCTGAGGTAGTTTTTCTTACAATCTTTTTATTCACTCTTTGACAAGTCATGCATTTATCAGTTATTTGTTTTGCTAACCCAAAAATTCCAATACATCCATACTCCTTTAAAAAGTGGTCACAAAGGGCCTCTGTACCCCAGTGAGTCTCTTGGTGTATGTTTTCTAATATCTGTTTAGTCAATGGCTTATTAAGGAGTTGTCTCCTGTCAGGGAGTCTCCATTTCCCATGTTGATCTTGTTCTCCTCCTATTTTATTTAACTCTTTCTTTTCTGACTCACTGAATTTTGGAATCTCCAATTCCTGTTCCTCAGGTACCAGAACTAACATGACTCTCTCAATTCCATTTTCTGCTGCATCTCTAGCTTGTTGGTCTGTTAGATTATTTCCCCTTATTTCAAGTGTCATTCCTCTCTGATGTCCTCTAACATGCACTATAGCTATTTCTTCAGGTAACTTTAATACTTCCAAGACTTCCAGGATAAGTCCTCAATGAATCAACCCCTTCCCTTTCGAATTTAAAAGTCCTCATTCTTTGCAATTTTTCCAAAGGTGTGCAGTATACCAAATGCTTATTTTGAGTCAGTATAAATAGTTCCCTTCCTATGCACTAGGTATTCTAAAGCTCTTTTCAGAGCATATTGCTCACACATTTGAGCAGACCAATCTGAGGGTAATTTCCCTCTTTCAATGATTTGCATCTTTTCTCTGTTAACTAGCTCATACCTTGACATCCTTTTTCCCTGCAGACATCTAGACAATACATCCACATAAATTCCTTCACACTCCGGGAGAGCCTGTACCATTAAATCCTCCCGAATCTTGATCTGGCATTTTATGACTTCTGAACAGTTATGGGTTAAATCTTCTTTTTGCTTCCCATATAAGAACTGAGTTGGGTTTAAACTTTTGTCCACCATTAATGTAAAATCATGATTATTAATTAATATCACTTCATACAAATAAAAGGATTTGTCCAGTGAGGGTCCAGCAAGCTCTCAGTCCTGTTTGTCAACATGTCTGTTCCCACTTGTCTGCCTGTCTCAGCACTCATACCACGCTCAAAAACAGGAGCTGCGCGAGCTGCCCTCCTTTCCCCATTGGTTTTCCTTTTTCTTTTAGCTTTAAACACTTTTCCCCAATATCACAGGCTGAACAGCATCTCTCCAGCTTAGCTTTCTGTTTTTCCCTGTCCTTTTTCACAGCCAAAATTAAGGGACCTGGTTGAGCTATATCAATTTCGTATTCAATCTGTCATGCTGGGCGGTTTCTTAAAGTGAAAAACATATCTGCATACATCACTTCATCCCATTTTCCTTATCGCTTTAAGAACAACATCAATTGTCTTTGAAAGACCACTTTTCCCCATCTTTCAATTTATATAAAAGGCCAGCATTGTTTACAATATATGATCATAGTCTTATTCACATTTTCTCCCAGTGGCACTCCCCTTATATCTTTCCAATGAGCTAAAATGCAAACTAACAGGCTCTTTCTGAGAATTCCCCCACTCTGTCGTCCTCCCATTGTAATCCTTAAAAGATATATGATACAGTTAGATCTACAACAATAACATTTTACCCAGAGTAAAAGGTATAACGAAGTGCTGCACCCACAACGGATACACCTGAATTCCAAGCAGTTCTGTGAATAAACCTCTTGTCTCTGACCAAAAGAGAGAATATATTGTGACCAAGCAGAACACTTAGCTTGGATATACAAACTACTGTGATGACAGATAGGGTAAGGGCTAGCTCAAGCCCCACGCCAGGGAGCCTGAGCACTACTTTGACAGTTAACCCCTATAGTGCTCTACTGTTTCTTTAATTTTCACAAGTTTTCGTAAATTACTCGTACAATTCTCCCAAATTCCCATCTGGTCCCAGTCGGACCAATTTCCAGGGCAACTAACACACCAAAAATCCTGATCAGATTTCTCCACACCTTATTCTCACAAAGAAAACATACATAGACAAAAATTGCTTTACACACAACACTATAGTGGACAAGACACCAAAACTCAACAATAGGTACAATTTCAAAGGACATATACACTTAGTTCATCTCCAGCCACTCTTCTCACGGAGAACACAGAACTGTGAATCAGGGCTCCATGCTTGCGTGGTAGCTTTGCCACGTCTCACTCACATAAAACAGTCATTGACGCAAGGGCCCATCTCTCAATCAGTCACTTCACACAGAATGTCGTCTAAGCCAGTAATTGTTAACACATAAATCTCAAGCCATTGTTTACCTGCCAAATGTTCATACAGCCGTTAGTACAATTACCCTTGTCCTTGGGGCGAGCATCCATGCTCTTTACCTCGTGTAGGATGTCTTCTTACAACTTACAGGTATCCCCTTTACCTGATATTCCCCAGGATGTAGATCCCTCTTGTCTCTCCTACCTGGACCATATTCCCTGTTAGCTAACATAATCCCCAGTGGACTGTCCGGGGGTATTTCGGCCGGCATTTCCTTGCTCCTTTCCTTTCCTGGGACTTGGCTTACCTGCCCCTTGTCTCATACTTATACCTTGGGGGGTCTTTCAGTCTTTCTTTCTAATTCACTTTGTCTCTTTACTGGCCAATTCCCTCACAGGAGATTGGAATCACGGTTAAAAAGACCCTGCACTCCCTTCACAGATCCCAAATATCCTGGCCCATGCCTTCACAGATCCAGGCTATCCAGTCTGTGTCTCATTAGCACACAAATCACCATTCACTTCATCTCTTCACCGGCCAATTCCCTCACTGGAGATTGGAACCGCGGTTAGAAAGACTCCACACTCACTTCACAGATCCCAGATATCCTGGCCCGTACCTTTACAGATCTAGGCTATCCAGTCTGTGTCTCATTAGCACACAAATCACCATTCACCTAATCCCTTCACCAGACAATTCCCTCGCAGGATATTGGAACCGCGGTTAGAAAGGCTCCACACTCGCTTCACAGATCCAGGCTACCTGGTCCGTGTCTCATTCACACACTGATCACCCCCATACCCGCCCAACCAAACAATACTTACAGTCCGTTTTCTTGTCCGGATCTTCATGCACGTGAATTACAGGCGACCGTGGTTTTCCCGGGAGCCCTTCCCTGCTTTTGCTTTATGAGTCCCCTTCTTTGCCCAGTATATAACCTACAAGCTCTGATGAGACCAGAAGAAACCGAGCAAACTGCCAAAATCAGCAGGGCGTGCCTTTCACTCAGATTCCCCTAGGCCCATGAAAGCAAAGCAGGTTTTATCCTGGACAAGGCCCCATTTGTGAAATACGAATTCACTTCTCTAAACAAGATAACAAGGTTTTATTAAGGGACAAAGTCAATAAAGCAAAAGCAAACAGCGCTGGGCGCGTGACTGTAGCCAGAGGTGCAAGTGATTAGTATTTGTTACAGGTTTATATACTTTCACAATTCCATTAGTCACATACATATTCATAATCCCTGTGTATAGGCAGGGAATATTATAATTAAGTCTAGTAATTTATTATCATAAGTCTCCTCCTCTTGGCGTCTGCGTACTGCTCTTCAATAATTGTGGGCAGGGGTCTTGAGGATGAAGTAATCAGTCTTCCTCATGTGAGTAGGGGTCTTCAAGATGAAGTAAGCAGTCTTCCTCACAGTGTACTTTTCACCTTTGGCACAGTTGGATGCCCCAGTAATCACACAACTCGCTTAAACCAGCCATATCTGTAATTATTCTAAGAACTAACGAAGATTTGAAACAGTGTGACCTTCCTGCAAAATTTATAGCAGGACAGGAGTATCCCAAGCTAGCAGATGTTTGGGAGGATCTGTCTCTTAGCTAACTGATAAGTACAAGGATGGATTGAAATAACTCCTTCATGTTTAGTGGGGCCACTAAATCTTGCTATCTCACCACAGACTTACAACACAAACATTGTTCTTTAAAACTAAAGAGACTTTAGAGGACCAGTGTGAAACAATTAACTCACATTTAGTGGGGCCACTAAATTTCACAGGCTAACAACATAAACATTGTTCTCTTTCTACAACCTAAGTTAAGCTAAAAAGTACTTTAACTCTATATTTTACAGGCACTAGCTTTTCTTCTATCAAGCATGCAAAACCCCCCCCTCCCTTTCTTCTGTTTACCTTTACAGATTCTTCTATTATACAACTCCGTTTTCCTCATCTTGTGTCTTTATTGAGCTTTGGTTTTGTTACTATAAACTTGTATAGTTATATCCACATAACCACATCTATGATAATTGCGAAAGCCAATACGTTTATGTGCTTATCACACAAGCAACATTTTGAAGGGTTACAAGGTTTTGCAAGCGGGTAGATACAAAAGGGTTTCTTAACAATGTTTTACATTTCACATGTTAATTGGTTACAGGTTGTTCTTTAAACCTTTTGATGAACAAACCTCACATTGCATTCTCCTTCCAGGTGTCCCAGGCCCCTAAGTAATCCTGCAAACTGAAGTAAGCCTGCATTCCATTCCCTTATTTGTGTATTTAATGAACAAACACAGTTTGTGGTTTATCACACCTCAGTATGCAAGTTAGGAGGAGTGATCCCCCTTGCACTCGGTGCCGTAATAAAAATAACTGCTTTATAACTCTGAGTTGTAGAGTGATTTTGTGCTTCACTACTGCTGGCGAAAGGCCCCGCAACGGCAGGGGTGAGGGCAGGGTAGGGCAGGAACCCCCAGCTACAACAGCTCCCCAAATCTGGGAATCTCAAAATTCCACCATCACATTTTTGCTGTTCCAGCACACCACCATCTTGCCTCGCCCCAGTACAGTACGCCTGCGTACAACTGTGCGCCGCGTGGGGGATGACAGGAAATGTAGTCCTACTGCGCTCACTCCACACACATCCCCAGTCCCGGTGCACTTGGTGGGACCTTATGGTGCAGGCGGCTCTAGCGCTGCCCGACTTCCTCGGAGCGCCTAGTTGCAGCACCTTTCGTGTGGTTACTGTAATAAAAGAGATAATGCTTGTTAATAAAATCATGCTTATTGTTATAAAGTACTCTGATAAAATCAGAGAATCAATTGAGTAAATTAATATATCAATTTATTAAAACAAATTTGGCAAGCGATAGCAAGCAAAACAGCGCTGGGCAGCTGGGGAGCCTCTGCTCCACCAAAGGTGCGCGCTCCCCTTCCTTGAGGTTGCGGTTCTTATAGTCCTTTACTTCCGATAGACGTGTCCTTCTGTGGTGTACTCTACGTCTGTGCCAGTCTGTTGTTAGGGGGTCTTTTCCTGCCTCCCGGTGGTCTCTGGGATGAAGGCTCCAAGTCTTTCTCTTGTAATTGTCTTGTGACCTTCGCTTAACAAATGTTAATTCATTATGTCTTGCAAAAATACAGAGCTTGCACAAGTATTCTTTACATTACCGGATGTCTGTGGCTAATACAAGGCCTATACCTTATGTATCCTAGGCCAACATATGGTTTGTTTACATTACTGGATGTCTGTGCTAATACAAGGACTATTCCTTATCTGTTTAAGGTCAACATCCATTTTTTTTTACTAGCATAAGTGTAATAAAAGAGATAATGTTTGTTAATCAAATCAGGTTTATGTGAAGCAAGTGCAGGGTCTTTTTAACCGTGATTCCAATCTCCTGTGAGGGAATTGGCCAGTAAAGAGACAAAGTGAATTAGAAAGAAAGACTGAAAGACCCCCCAAGGTATAAGTATGAGACAAGGGGCAGGTAAGCCAAGTCCCAGGAAAGGAAAGGAGCAAGGAAATGCCGGCCGAAATACCCCCGGACAGTCCACTGGGGATTATGTTAGCTAACAGGGAATATGGTCCAGGTAGGAGAGACAAGAGGGATCTACATCCTGGGGAATATCAGGTAAAGGGGATACCTGTAAGTTGTAAGAAGACATCCTACACGAGGTAAAGAGCATGGATGCTCGCCCCAAGGACAAGGGTAATTGTACTAACGGCTGTATGAACATTTGGCAGGTAAACAATGGCTTGAGATTTATGTGTTAACAATTACTGGCTTAGACGACATTCTGTGTGAAGTGACTGATTGAGAGATGGGCCCTTGCGTCAATGACTGTTTTGTGTGAGTGAGACGTGGCAAAGCTACCACGCAAGCATGGAGCCCTGATTCACAGTTCTGTGTTCTCCGTGAGAAGAGTGGCTGGAGATGAACTAAGTGTATATGTCCTTTGAAATTGTACCTATTGTTGAGTTTTGGTGTCTTGTCCACTATAGTGTTGTGTGTAAAGCAATTTTTGTCTATGTATGTTTTCTTTGTGAGAATAAGGTGTGGAGAAATCTGATCAGGATTTTTGGTGTGTTAGTTGCCCTGGAAATTGGTCCGACTGGGACCAGATGGGAATTTGGGAGAATTGTACGAGTAATTTACGAAAACTTGTGAAAATTAAAGAAACAGTAGAGCACTATAGGGGTTAACTGTCAAAGTAGTGCTCAGGCTCCCTGGCGTGGGGCTTGAGCTAGCCCTTACCCTATCTGTCATCACAGTAGTTTGTATATTGAAACAAGGGGAACACAAAATCACAAAACGGAATTTATAAACCTTTAGAATTAGTTTTAAGCAATGTTAAGTTCAATGGCTTTGTAACAGTAGCAGTGGAAAATTACTGAGGTGCATAATACATAGAAAAAATAGAGTACAGATAGAGAACATACTGGCACAAGATAAATCGTTATAGTTGATGTGGTCTTAAGAAAAACAGTCTAGAAAAACAGGACGCAGGGATAAGGAGTATCTGGGAATAGCAGGTGCCTGGGATAGGCTGCAGGTCAACTAACTGATAAGTAGAAGGATAGGGGGATTATTATGTCTCTGGTGCTAGCGAACCAATTAAACTGGTATAAATATCTACTGCGTGTGCTTCAAAGTCTGACAGAAGTGATGAAGATTGTTGGAAGAAGTAAACGACCCTCAGAGACCTCCACCACAATTCTGTACGCATGTGGGGAGCTTTCTGGAAAGTGATGTAATCCATACGTAGCCTCATGAATATGTATGTATGCCCAGGGACTATATAAGGATGGCTTGTGTAGCAATAGAGAGACACACGTTAGGAGGAGTTATCCCCCGTGTCTCCCGGCGCCGCAATAAAGAATACCTGCTTGTCAGCTTGAAAACTTTGTTGGCAAGTTTGTTCCTGGAGTTTTCTCCGAATCAATTTGGCACCCCAGATGGGACCCTCTCTGCTCGGCTGCAGAACCCGCTGAGGACAGGGCTCCCTAGGGCCCTCGGGAAGCAGACAAGGACCATCTTCATAAAAGGTATTATTTTCTTTTGTATAGTCTGTAAGGTGCAGGGGGCATCTTGCATAAAGACTACATTGGTAATTGGGTTGGTTTGGTAAGCGTACGCAAGGTTTGGAAGCCTTCCGTAAATCGAGATAAGAAATCTCGTAGGTAAAGGCGTATACCCGACTGCTAGCGTCTGTTTGGTATACACCCACAAGTAGCAGGGGGCTTCTTGTGGTTTGGGTCCTGCAAGATGCAGGGGGTGTCTCGTGGAAATGGTTTTGGATCTTGTTGTGGCTTGTGACATTAAGGATTTTGGTCTTGTGATTTTGGTATTGGTGACAGGATGTTATAACTGTGTTATTAACTGTGGTTTGTTTGATAGAATTTTAGTCTCTGTTTCAAGTGTTGTAACTGTGTGGAGTGTGTCTGTGGGATCCCTAGTGTGTGTGAGTGAGAGATTGATAATGGAAAATCAGCAGAGTGAAGAGATCATGCAAAACAGTCCTTTAGGGTGCATTTTGGCACATTGGAAAGAACTGGGAGGGTCTCCTGGGGGCTCGGTAAATAAGAAAATGTTGGTAAAATATTGTAACCGATGGTGGCCTTTGTATACTTTGGAAGATCAGGAAAAATGGCCTAAAAATGGAACCTGAACTATAATACATTGTTACAATTAATGTTGTTTTGAGGCTGCAAGGAAAATGGCATGAAGTAATGTATGCTGATATGTTTTTCACTTTAAGAGACCACGTGGATTGACAGATGCAGTGCAAATTTAATATAGCTCCGCTAGGTCTCTTAATTTTGGCTTTGGAAAAGGACAGGGAAAAACTGAAAGTTAAGATGGAGAGATGTTGTTCAGCCTGTGATACTGGGGAAAGATGTTTAAAGTTAAAAAACAGTAATCAGGAAGATAGGCTGTAAAATTATCTATCACAGGTACCTCCAAGAGGAGCACCCTCTGCATCTGTCCTATCTGATATTCATAAGGAGCAAGAGATCGCTGTCACTGGCACCAAGCGGCAGATGCACATTCTGAGTTCAGAAAGAGTCAAACCAGAAGTGCTGTTGCAGAGGCATCCGCAGCCCCTGCAGAGCAGGGTGAGCAACTGTGAGGAAAAATAAAAGGAAAACCAAGGGGGAAAGGAGGGGAGCTCGAGCAGCTCCTGTGTCTGAGCATGGGGTGGGTGCTGGGGCAGGCAGACAAGTGGGAACAGACATGTTCACGGACGGGACTGAGGGGTTGTTGAATAAATGTGGACAGGAGGAAGCATGGAGAGCATATAGGAATCGGGAACAGGTAGAAAAGAAAAAGCTGGGTCGTGCTATAGCCTCGGCTGCGGTGGTTGCTTTGAAACTGGGGGGGAGAGTTCGGACGCTGGAAGTGAGACTGCCCTGGAGGGGGGGGGTAGTGCCATGGTGTGGCTCCAGCGACTGAATTGGAACTAGACTGACAGGGACCTGGGGAATCTACCCTAGCAGATCCACTGGTTAAATTAAAAGTAGGAACTAGAGGAAATAAAGTGGAATTTTAGTGGATAGAGGAGCAACTTATTCGGTGTTAAATCTGAGAGAAAAGAATTTGTTACAGATGTGGGAGCTACTGGCCACCAAGAAAAAGAGAAAAAAAAAACCCAAACAAACAACCCGAGGCATTCTTTCTGAAACCCTTAAAGTACAAATTGGGAAAACAAATAGGAATGCATAATTTTTTATGCATGCCAAATTCTCTAAAATATTTCTTAGGGTGAGAAGCAACATTTAAAGAAGGCAGAATGGAATTTAGAGTTAAAAACAAGCAGTTAATTGCAGTTTTGAGTTTATCTTTAATTCAACAGAAAAGCAAACAGGAGGACCTCCCTGAAATAGAAGAAATCCTTAATCAGGTATATCTGGGAGTATGGGCATCTGAAGTTCCAGGTAAGGTGAAAAATGCTTTGCCTGTTAAAGTGGAAATAAAAAGGGGGGCCTGCCCGATTAGAATAAAACAATATCCCTGAAAATTAGAAGATCAAAGGGAAAAAAAAAGGTCATTGATAAATTTTAAAATATATATTATTAATTGAATGTGAATTGGAATATAATATTCTGGACAGTAAAGAAATAGGATGATAAAAGTTGTAGATTGATTCAAGATCTCAGAGCAGTCAACAAAACTGCAGAGGATATTTGTCCAGTAGTAGCTAATTTGTATTATTTATTGACTAAATTGAATAATAATCAGAAATGTTTTGCCATCTTGGATTTAAAGGATGCTTTCTTTTGCTTACCATTGGCCAAAGAAAGATAAATTTATTTGCTTTTGAATGGGAAAATACTGACACAGGAAGGGAAACTCAATTAACTTGGACAGTATTACCTAAAGGGTTTAAAACAGTCCAGCAATTTCTGGAAATCAGCACGAGAACTAGGATCATGGAAGCCACCTGCTCAGATGGGGACTCTGTTACAATATGTGGATGACCTATTAATTGCTACAGAAATAAAGGAAGAATGTATCCAGTGGACAGTGGAATTATTAACTTTTCTGGGACTGAATGGTTATTGGGTATCCAGACAAAAGGCCCAACTAGTCCAAACCCTAGTTTCCTACCTAGAATATGAAATAACAGGAGGACAGAGAGAACTTGGAGCTTCTAGAAAAGAAGCCATCTGTCAGACTCCACGACCATCAACCGGCAAGGAGCTCTGGACATTCCTGGGAATGACTGGATGGTGCAGACTTTGGATCCATGATTACGGTGTTCTGGTAAGACCACTATATGAACTGTTGAAGGGAAACCCTCCCTCTTTAGAATGGACTGATTCAGCAGAGGGGGATTTTAGAAATTTAAAAAAAAAAAAGAGCTAATGAGAACTGTAGCTCTGTGACTTCCGGATGTAACTAAATCCTTTTGGCTATATTCCTATGAAGAACAGGGAATAGCTTTGGGGGTCCTTGCTCGAAAACTAGGACCCTACAGAAGGGCAGTGATGTGCTTTTCAAAACAGCTGGATGAAGCAAGCAAAGGATGGCCCAGATGCCTAAGGGCTGTGGCAGCATTTGTCATGAATATTGAAGAAGCTCGCAGATTCACCTTGGGACAAAAATTACTGTGCTAGTGTCCCACGTTGTATCAGCAGTCCTGGAACAGAAAGGAGCCCACTGGTTATCTCCTTCATGTTTTTTTAAATACCAGGCCACCCTTGTGGAACAAGATGATATAGAAATTGTGGTCACTAACGTTGTCAATCCAGCATCCTTCTGCAGGAACAATCAACAGAACCACTAACACAAGACTGCTTGGCCACCATAGAGACTGTATATTTGAGCTGACCAGACTTGAAAGAAAAACCTCTGGAAGATGCTGATTCTTGGTTTACGGATGGTAGTAGCTTCATGAAAAATGGTAAACAAAAGGCAAGATTTGCCATTACCACCACTTCACAGGTAATAGGGGCTAAACCTTTACCCTCAAACACCTCTGCCCAGAAGGCAGAAATAATAGCATTAACAAGAGCCCTAGAATTGGCTAAAGATAAAAGGATAAATATTTGGACTGATTCTAAATATGCATTTGGTGTGGTGCTATCTGTAAACAACGAGGACTTTTGAACACACAAGGGAAACAGGTTAAACATGCTACCAAAACTCTATAATTACTGGAAGCTGTTCAGCCACCTGAAGAAGTAGCTGTTATGTACTGTAAAGGACATCAACAAGGTGACTTTGATCAGGAAATTGGAAATAATTTGGCCGACTTTGAAGCCAAATGAGCAGCTGAAGAATCTAAAATCATGTCCTTAATCCCTGATGGCAAGCTAACAGTTGTAAAATCTAAACCTAGCTATTCAAAAGAGGATAGAAAATTGTTTCAAGTTCTAAATGGACAGGAAAATAAAGAGGATTGGGTTCAGATACCTGATGGGCAAATTGTAATCCCCTATAACCAACTCTGGAAGTTAGTTCAGGGAGAACATAATAAAACTCATTGGGGTAGCAACTCTTTATATAAATATTTAGACAAACAAATTGTAGGAAGAAATCTATACACCACAGTTCAATCAGTGACAAAACAATGTCAGCTATGTCTTAAAAATAAGCATAAAACTGAAAATAGAAATCAAATTGGGACAATTGTGAGAGGAAGTTGCCTGGGACAGCAGTGGCAAATAGATTTTTCTGAATTATCAAGAAAAGGGGGTTATCGATATTTGTTGGGGTTAACAGATACTTTTTTCTGGCTGGCCAGAAGCATTCCCTTGTAGGATAAATAATGCAAGACAACTGATTAAAACATTATTTAATGAGATAATACCTTGCTTTGGAGTACCAGCGGCAATTTCTTCCAACCGAGGTTTGCAGTTTAGTGCAAAATTGTTACAAGAAATTAGCAAAAATTGGAAATTGATTGGCAAGTACATGTTCCATACAGGCCTCGGGCCAGTGGGCACGTAGAAAAGATAAACCATCTGATCAAACAACAAATTAGGAAAATATGTCAGGAAATGAACTTATATTGGTACCAAGGTTTATCACTGGCTCTATTAAGAATGCGAACTAAACCTCGGTCGAAAGAAGAGGTTAGCCCATTTGAAATTTTATATGGAAGACCATAACAGTCCCAGTTTAAAGGAGAAAGTCTTCAGGAAGTGGGGGAAGGCTATCTCTGACAATTTTTGGTCAATCTGGGAAAAGAATTGGAGGAGATAAATAAGAGAGTAGCAGGAACAAGAGCAAGAGGTTTGGATTATCCGATTCACCCTTTCAGATCTGGAGACTGGGTTTATGTTAAGAATTTTTCAGGAGATCCTCTACAGGAGAACTGGAGTGGACTGTACCAGATATTGCTGACCACCTTTACAGCAGTGAAGATAAAGGAACAACCTGCTTGGATACATTATTCAAGAATAAAGAAAGCACCAGAACCAGAGAAGACATGGCAGATGGAACCTTCAGGACCTTTTCGCATGAAATTGCGTCGGTCATAATTTGTACTCATATGATAACTGGTGCACAAGCTTGAGACCAGAATTTATACCTGAAATTAATGCAGAACGTTACTGAAGTTTTTAGTCGTAGTAAATAACACAAATCACTCCTGCTACTACTACTACAAACAATAATGGTAAAGCAAATAACAAGTGAAGAGAATACAACACCTCACCAGCCACCGACCCATAACTCACCCCACCATGCCTGCCCGAGCACTGACCGATACCTCCTCCATCCCCCCAGAGCTCCAGCCTTTCCGGTCTCTCCTGGTTACATCCTGGGCATGATGTGTTATGGTATGGAATACCTCTTTGGCTAGCCCAGGTCAGGTGTCCTGTCTCTCCTTCCTCCTAGCGTCCCCCCTCCCTGGCAGAGCATGAGCTCAGAAAAGTCCTTGGACAAACCAAACATTTGAGCAGTAACTCAAAACATGCCTGCTATCAGCAACCGTTCCCAGCCCAAAAGTCAAAACACAGCACTGCACCAGCTACTAAGGAGAAAAATGACTGCTACTGCTGAACTCAAAATATTATCCACCCCTTATTCCATACCATTCACATCATGCTCAGATCCCACTTTTTCTATATACCATCACTCTTATGTCCATCCCTCGATCATGAGTCAATCTCTGTGTTGCATCTCTGCTCTGATGGCCTGAAGTATCTGGGCCCACTAGGCTCAAAATCATTCACTGTCCCCTTCAGCATTTCTACAGCTTGCTGCTGGGGACTCCATACAGCTGCCTTCCATCTCCAATGTTTCCAAAGCACTGGAGGGGCCCAGTGAACCAGATACTCGCCCATACTGTCCGACATGCCCTGCCACTCATGATTGTCCAGCCTTGGGGACAGTCTCCTTGTGCCCCTATATCCTTGTCTAACCTTAGACAAGACCCAAACTTGACTCTGCTTAACTTTTGGGATCAGACAAAATGTTTGTGGATAGAACACACTCTGTGTGTGCCAACATGCTGATCCCTATCACAATCAGCAGGCAGGTCCCAAGGGCACCCAAAAGCATTCATAACCATCAGAACTCTCAGCTGCTGCTGCACTTGTCACTGGGGCTGATGTTGTTGCCATGCTTGCCAGCTCTCCCAGCACCAGCTTCTCTTCTCCTGAGTCCAGATCTTCCTCCTCTGCCTTGCTGGGAGGTGCTGTGTGGTCTCCTGCATCCTCTCGGGGCTCGGCGGGCGACTTCTGGGGGATACTCTCGGCCGCTGCAGGGCTGGTCTCGGCCGCTGTACTCCGCTTCCACGCTGCCTGCTCCCGCTGCTCGGCTGTCGCTTCTCTCTGCTCCTCCACCACCTCCTCCCGCTGCTCTGCTACAGCCGTTTGGTTCCCCGGGCTGCTCTCCCTGGCAGCTTCAGCCACCGCTGCCGGCTCCCGGGGCCACCCCTTCCCGGATTCACGCAGCCTCACGCAGACGGATGTGAGGACAAGGGCGAGGATGGTGAAGAGCAGCGGGACAGCCTGGTACAAGTCCAAGTCCACGGCCACGTCCATCCCCCCCGCTGCCGGAGCCCCCCTGTATTACAAGTCATTGCCGTAAAGTACAGTGAAACAAAAACTTTAGCCCAAGCCCCATGATTGATAAACACGAAGACAGCTAATCCAAACTCAAAGTACCTGGCAAAATCCTGAAACTGTGAGATCCAGAGAAAAAACTCTGAGGGACAAAAAATCAGCATTGTAATGAGTGACTATAAATCCACTCAGATCTGTTGCTATATCAACCCCTCGGGCCCCACTTTGGGTGCCAAAAAGAACTGTCGTGGTTTAAACCAAGTCCACACACAGCTCGTTCACTCACTTCCCCCCCTCACTCCCCCAACTCCCGGAGAGTTAGGAAGGAGAATCCAAAGAATGTAGCCCCCACGGGTTGAGACAACACAGTTTAATAGCTAAGGTATAACACAAATCACTCCTGCTACTGCTACTACAAACAATAATGATAAAGCAAACAACAAGTGAATACAACACCTCACCAGCCACCGACCCATAACTCACCCCACCATGCCTGATCAAGCACCAACCGATACCTCCTCCATCCCCCCAGAGCTCCAGCCCTTCCGAGTCTCTCCCGGTTACATCCTGGGCATGACGTGTTATGGAATACCTCTTTGGTTAGCCTGGGTCAGATGTCCTGTCTCTCCTTCCTCCCGGCCTCCCCTCCTCCCTGGCAGAGCGTGAGCTCAGAAAAGTCCTTGGACAAACCAAACATTTGAGCAGTAACTCAAAACATGCTTGCTATCAGCGACCATTCCCAGGCCGAAAGTCAAAACACAGCACTGCACCAGGTACCAAGGAGAAAAATGACTGCTACTGCTGAACCCAGGACACAGGGGAAGTTTAGATTGGATATAAGGAGTAAGTTCTTTACTGTTAGGGTGGTGGAATGGGTTGCCCAGGGTGGTAGTGAATGCTCCATCCCTGGCAGTGTTCAAGACAAGGTTGGATGAAGCCTTGGGTGATATGGTTTAGTGTGAGGTGGTCCTGCCCATGGCAGTGGGGGTTGGAACTAGATGATCTTGTGGTCCTTTCCAACCTTAACTATTCTATGATTCTAAATGCTCCATCCCTGGCCATGTTCAAGGCCAGGTTGGACAGAGCATTGGGCAACAGGATCTAGGGTGGGAAGTCCCTGCCCATAGCAGGGGTTTGGAACTAGATGATCTTAAGGTCCTTTCCAACCCTAACTATTCTATGATTCTATGATAGGGGGTGAGTGCTGCGGAATGGACTCAGTCAGAGATCAATATGATCAGACCAAAAGACATTTATTGCAAAGCATTAACTCCTTATATACTATTGCTTACACACACCTACAGCGATTTGGCATATCATGATTGGATACTTGTCTTGAAGACCCTTAGTGACTAATATATAATTGGTTAAGCACAGGTGTGAGAACTCGACCTCGAAAACTTGCCAACAGTCCACAGTTCTCATAACTCAGTGAATTCCAGCTTCTTCTTATCTTGCTTGCTTAAGCTTCCTCGGGCCTCTCATGGCCTTGCTGTATCTTTCAGAGTTATTCAGAGTTCATGTACCAAATATTCATTCTCCTGTGAGAACACTGTCTCCACCGGTGAGGATGCAGGGAAAGTGGAGGAGGAAGCTGGGCAAGCAAGGCTCTTCCCTTCTTGGCCAAGGCCCTGTAACACCCTCAGCATCAGCTCTGCACCCTGCTGAGCTCCACACACTGTGCAGCAGGACCCTCCAGAACACACCCATCCCATGCTAGGGATGCTGGGCCTTTGGGACGATCCACTCCCCTCCCCATCCCTGCAGCTTCAGGACCCCTTCCCCCCCAGCAACAAAGGAAGCAGACTGTGGGCACCCGTGCTGGAAACAGCACTTGACCTTTTCCAGGAGCTCAGGAAGGTTTGCACTTATCTTTGTCAAAGAGGTCAGCTGGTTTTGGGAAGTGTGGGGCAGCACATGATGCCATTGCCCAACTTCAAAGAAGTAAGCTGTGCCTTCTGCCTGCTTAACCAGGAGCCCAGGATCACACAAGTTCAGTGGTTTCCCGCTGCAGAGAGCATCTCCCTTGCCCTCACCCTCATCCACAGCACAGCTTTTGGCAGCAGGGGGAGACAGGAAAGGAAACCCCCAGCTACCAGGGCACCAAGGGCACCTGGGAAGGGATGCACCCAGAGTGGAAGAATGTAGGAGCCATGAGGGACACACTAGCCCAACCCTTTTTAAAAGACTTTATTTTTCAAAATATACAGTTTATTTATAATTATAGTGTCTACAGTTTTACACAGAACTTTATTCCAGCTCTTTAAACAGCTGTAGTAAACGTTAGGTAAAAAAAACCCATAACAATCACAGGATCAGTAGGAAAAGGCATTTGGTAGTAATTCTGTCCATTGAAGTTTGCGTTTCAAGTAGCCAATGTCTACAAAACCCACAAACTTAAATCTGGGAGAGATACAGATGCACTGTTTAGAAAAAGGCAAAATACAGATCTGTAGCATCCCCATGCAAAGGGCTGCAGGCCAAGAAAACTCTGATCAGGCCAGGAGAAGTATACAGGATATGGAAGCCCCTCAGCACAAGTTAGGTGATGGAGTTAACCAGGGGGCTCCAGCAAGGTCCCAGGGCAGAGGAGTGAGGGTGGCATCAGGCACTTCACCTGTCAGGCAGCAGACCTGCCTGTGCATCCGTGTCCTGGAGCAGGAGGGCAGTAAGGAAGGGGCAGGAGGCCCCAGGGAGACCTGCAACCTCCTCCTTGCCTTTCCCTGCATCCTCACTCCCTGTCCCCCTTGGCAGTGCCACAGCACACCATGGGAATGCTCTAGTGTGGGGCCACTGCTGTGGCACAGTCCCCAGGAAGGAAGCGGGGGCCAGTGGCTCTGAGAGATGCCAGCCCCAGCCCAGGATGGATGGAGCCAGCAGCCAGGCACCACACCAGGGCCATCAGTCCTCCTCAAAGGTCTCCTCAAGGATGAGCATCCTGAAGGGATGATCCCAAAAGTGAGTGGTGATGCCAAAGCCTGTGGGTGGGATAGAGAGCTGAGCCCACAGCACCATCACTGGAATGCTGCTGGGGCAGGGTGCAGGTTGCTCTGTGTTAACTGGTGTTGGAGGGAAGGGAAGAAAGCAAGGTGAGGGTGAGGAGGAAGAGCAGAAGGAACTGGCTGGGCCATGCTGCCAGCCCTATGGATGACAGTTTATCTGGATGGGGCATTTTCTCCTAGGAAACTGGGCAAAGGGCAAGCTGAGCAACTGTCAGACTGGCAAAGGTGTGGAGAAGACCCGGGGGGGGGGGGGGGGGGGGGGGCAGGTCTCACCCTGTGCCTAACAACACCTGGCAGGAGATGCTGCTCCAGGCAGGGACAGGCACCTACATGCATGTCCCTGCCCCAGCATGCCCAGGCAGCATTGGTGCCCACCAGTGAGATGGATTGCTGCCTTCACCCATGCACCACGCCAGCTCCTCATCCTCAACCTGGGAACCACGAAAGGTGTCCCATGGGGCTGCAACACGTCATACACTGCTTCCCCCTGCAGCATGGATAGGTTTCCCCATCCCAAATGCCAAACATTTCAGAGCATCAGCTGCACATACACAGGCAGAGGAGGATTTGACAGCCCTTTGCCCCTGCCAGCACACATGGACAATGTGGCACTACCTGATTTTTGGTGTTCAAAGTGGTGCTTGACATGATAAGCCTTCAGGCCGTACAGGTAGATGCCCTTCTTTGGGGATCCGTAGTGGAGGTAATAGTGCATCATGTCGTAGATGATGTAGCCACAGAGCCCCCCAGCAAACACTGAGAGCCCCAGCTCCTCAGGCAGCAGGAGCTGCAGGATGCCATAGAAGAAGCCAATCACTAGCAAGGCTGGCACAGGAGGGAACACCAGGTGGGAGCTGTTGAAGGGAGACTGGAAGCAAAGAAGGATGGTGGGAAAGGGAGCTCCTAGCTCACCCCACATCCCCCAGTGCATCCCTGCAAAGAAGGCTGGGAAAAGACAACACCAAAGCCTCCAGAAACCGTCCCCAAAAGATGAGCCCAGTGGTGAGAGCAGTCCCTTGCCCACGCTGAGGTGACCAGACATCCAGTGGCTTTGGCTGGCAGGTCCCAGAGCTCCACAGGGACATTTCCTCCAGTGAAGATAGAGGGAGCCCATGGCTTTTTTGGTCTTCCCGCTTGCCCAACCAGAGCTTGCAGCTTTAACTCCAGCTCCTCCGAGCCCATCTTGCAGCCCTTGCTGGTATTAAGTAAGGGCCCCACTTGGGGAGAAGACGCCACAAGTCACACACTGAACAACAGACTCCAACTGAGCAAAAGCCACTGTTCCCACGACCCAGTGGGTGCCGGCGGAGGCATGAGCTGCGGCTCACCTTGTGATGCTGCCCAGGCAGCAAGAAATGCAGGGTGATGAGATAGTAGTTACTAGTGATACACGGGTAACCAATGTACAGGGGGGTAATACAGAGAAATTGTACAAGGGAGTTAAAGGAATTCCTTTGCTTAAACAAAAGTATTGTCTGTCCTAAGTACCTGCCATTGCCACCTTGCCAAGGCATTGATTACTGCTGGAGGGGAAGAAGCAGATGCTAGTTCTGCTGACAAAAGCAGATGAAAGGTCCTGCTGATAAGCCGGGGAGAAGCAGACTGGGCGATCAAGCCTTAAGACCATGACAAAAACACAGATGTTTGTTCCTATTGATAAGCGGCAGGAGAAGCAGACTGGGCGCCGACTAACCCTAAGTCCATGTCTGAAGATTAAAAGGTGTAAAGGTTAAGAAGAGGAAGACTCATTTACTTCATCTTGAAGACCCCTGCCCACAGGAGGAAGACTCATTTACTTCATCCTGAGACCCCTGCCCATGATCAGAAGGGGCACTGCGCAAGTGCAAAGGACCTTCCGGCTCATTATAATACGAAGCGGGGATAGATAATAAATATGTATAGGCGGATTGAGCAACCTCATGTCTATGTATACCTTAAGAGAATAAGTGTAAAGGGACAACAACCCTGAGGTGTGCATGCTTTGGAGGAGCTATCCCCATGCACCTCAGCGCTGAATAAAAGCATACCTACTTTACAACTTTAACTAGTTGTGGAGTTTATCCGCGCATCAATTTGGCGAGCCAGGCAGGAGACCACTGTCCGGCTGCAGGATCGGCCAAGGGGTGGACATCCTCGGCGCCACAGGCTGTTTGCCTGGAGGACCTCCACTTCCCATCTGCTCACTGCGGGGACAGACAACAACCTGTGCCGGCTGTGGAGAAACGGTATGTTTGGGGTTTTGGTGATTTGGGTTTTGGTAATTTAGGTTTTGGTAATTTAGGTGGCCTGTAAGGCGTACGCGTGGCCCGGGGCTGCTGGTAAGGCGCGCAGAGACGTCTGGCGCACAGCGAAGTTCCCCTTGGTTGGTATGGCTTGCAAGCGGGGGGCTCGCTGACCGATAGAGCGGCTGCTAGCGACCCTGGGAGCGGATCGGGTGAGCCCGGGTTTTCGCTGTATCCCAAGTTTTGGGAGCCAGGACGGACCTGCTAGGGGGGCAGGTGAAGGGTAAGCGAACCCACCAGGTTTCTGCTGTATCTCAAATTCTGAGAACCGTGAGGAGGGTAAGCAGAACCATAGTGTGAGTGGGGGATCCCATGTGTAACTTTGTGTTTCTGTGTGACTGAGACGTAGCATAGCTACGAAGCGAGTGTGGAGTCCCAATCCGCGGTTCCGTGTCTCCGCGAGGAGAGCGGCCGGAGACGGACGAAGTGTCTATGTTTTGTGGTCCTGTCTCTGTCCTGTGTATAAGATTAAAAGAAAAGGAAAAAAAAAAGAGAAAAACATACAAACTGGAAAAAAAATTGTAAAAATGTCAAAAAAAAAAATAAAGAGGCATGATTGCAAAGGAAATTTTGCTGTAACTGAAACTTGTGTAGGTGCTCTCATATTTTCATAAGTGCATTTGCAGAGCACTGAGAAACTATATAGAGATTTGTAAAAGATTGGCTGGAATGGGAGCCGGTCAAGACGAGGAAATTCTGAGGAAAAGCCCATTGGGTTACATTTTGGCTCATTTGAAAGAACTGAGAGGATCTTCTGGGGCCTCTGTAAACAAGAAAACGTTGGTAAAATATTGTAACCAATGCTGACCTTCATATACTTTGGAAGATCAAGGAAAATGGCCCAAAAATGGAACTTTGAAGTATGATACAGTGTTATAATTAATGTTGTTTTTGAGGTGACAAGGAAAATGGAATGTATGCAGATGTGACAGTGCAAAATTAATATACCTCTTCCTGATCCCTTAATTTTGGCTTTGGAAAAGGACAGGAAAAACTAAAAGCTAAAGAGATGTTGTTCAGATTGTGATACTAGGGAAAGATGTTAAGAAGTTAAAGAAAGTTAAGGAGGGAGCTCGAGCAGCTCCTGTGTTTAGGCAAACAAATGGAAACAGACATGTTGATAGATGGGACTGAAGGGTTGTTGGCTAGGAGTAAAGGAGGAAACATGGAAAGTGGATAAAAAGAAAGCGGTTGCTTTGAAACTGGTGGAGAAGGAATGTTGAGCAGAGGTGGGGGAGTAGGCTCTTCTGTGGAACCAGATCGGTGTGTGTGCTATGGGGAGTCTGGACCCTGGAAGTGAGACTGCTCTGGAGGGGAATGCCATGGGGCAGCTCCAGTGAATGAATTAGAACTAGAATGACATTAAAACTGGAAAGCAAAAAATTTATCCCCTCGTTGGGAGGGACCATTTCTTGTTCTTTTAACTACAGAAACGGCAATAAGAACTGCTGAAAAAGGGTGGACACATGCGTCATGAGTAAAAGGACCCATGAAAGAATGGAAAGTTGTGACTGAACCCGGAAACACCAGGTTGACCCTCAAGAGGACTTGGATAAGTAACTGAGGGAATTCATATTGACTCCTGTATATTTGATATGGGATATGCAGATATAGTTGAAATTATTTTAAGAAACAATAGGATAAGAGCCAGTACCAGTCCATGTCCTATATGCAAACACTGCAATTTAAGTATATTATTACTCGTAGGGGAGACCAGGAACAATTTTTTGAGGAATCAATTACAGTTCTTTTGCATTCGGTGTAAAATTACCACCTCGTTGGAACAGTTGTTGTGGGTCAAATACTACTGCCATAGGAGCCGACAGGGAACATACCTTTAACCTACCAGAGAGGGCAAGACAGGAGGGAGTCGGTGCTGCAGCTGAAAAGGTCTGCCGAGGGCTGCAACCCCTGGGGCTGTGACCGCTGAGCATTATGATCCTGACCGGACCTCTTTTGGTGTCGGTTCTGATAGGAACCATATGGGAAAATGCCGTGGCTTCTAAAATCATTCACAACAACTGTAGTGAATGCATTACCACAACTAGACAAGGGAGAGTAACCTCTCAAATAATGATCTACCACACCGTTTATGAATGCAAAGGAACAAAGACAGGCAGTTGCATATATAATCAAACTCAGTGAGGACAAATTCAGAAGAAGGAAGATTAATTGGAATAAGTTATAATGAAGTTATAACCAATTCGAGTACCTCACTGTCAATAATTTTTGATGCATGTGATATTATAGATGATAATTTAGATACTAATTGTGGAAGTTTAGAGTGGAGGTGGTACTATAGTAGCCAACCAAAATATATTTGCCCAGGTGGATACCAATGTCACATAAATCCTGATGATGTACCTAGTCAAACGGCTAGATATCAGTCATCACACCTCTGTGGAAGAAAAGGATGGTCTTGTGTATGCTGGAATACTGCAGGCTGGAGATATGACTATCAATGTAAGACTCTATGAGGTTTAATAGCAGGAATAGCTGTACAACCCGTGCCTGCAAGCCAGTAAATTTAACTGAAATTTAACTGAAAAATTGGAAACAGAAAAAAAGTAACTAAAATTGGACTTAAAATATATGGAACTGGAGAAGACCCAAATGTGATTATTAGTATTAAGATCAAAGAAAAATATAAAGAGTCAATACAACATCATGTATTATCATGAAATGGAAACTGGAGTCCAATATGAAATTCCCACAGTTGCTAAAAAAATCTCTTTGTAAATCTTGCTGAATATATAGCTAAAGCATTGAATGTAACTAACTGCTGTGTTTTTGGGGGAACTAACCGGGGAGAGAGATGGCCCTGGGAGGCAATGGAGAGTAATATAAGTGACCCTGCAATCTGGAAAAATCTAAAAGGGAACAAATGGACCAAGCCAACAATGGCAGATTGACTTTACAGAACTGCCAAGGAAGGGGGGTATAGGCATTTGTTACTAAATTGAATAATAATCAAATGGTTTGCTGTCTTGGATTTAAAGGACTCTTTCTTTTCTTAATATTGGCCAAAGAAAACCAGAATTTATTGGCTGTTGAATAAGGAAAATCCTGACACAGTAAGGAAAACTCAACTAACTTGGACAGTATTACCTCAAGGGTTTAAAACCAGTCCAACGAGTTTTGAAATCAGTTAACACTGGAACTAGAACCATGGAATCCACCCACTCAGACGGGGACTCTGTTACAATATGTGAATGACCTATGTCTCGTTAATGGTGGGATTATTGAATTTTCTGGGACTGAATGATTATCAGGTATCCAGACAAAAGGCCAAACTAATTCAAACCTGAGTTTCCTACCTAGGGTATGAAACAACAGGAGAACAGAGAAGTTGGAACTGCTAGAAAAGAAGCCATTTATCAAACGCCACGACCATCAACCATCAAGGAGTTCTGTACGTTCCTGGGAATGACTGCATGATGCAGACATGGATACATGATTATGGTGTTCTGGTAAGACCACTATATGAACTGTTAAAAGAAACCTCTCTCTTTGGAATAGACCGATTCTGTAGAGGAGGGCTTTAAAACAGAGCTAATGAGAACTGCAGCTCTGTGACTTCCGGATGTGACTAAATCATTTTGGCTATATTCCTATGAAGAGGGAATAGCTTTGGTCCTTGCTCAGAAGCTAGGACCCTATAAGAAGACAGTGGTGCATTTTTCAAAACAGCTGGATGAAGCAAGCAAAGGAGAGCCCGGATGCCTAAGAGCTGTGGCTGCAGTTGTCATGAACATTGAAGAGGCTTGCAAATTTACCTTGGGACAAAAGATTACTGTACTAGTGTCTCATGTTGGATTAGCAGTTCTGGAACAGAAAGAAGCCCACTGGTTATCTCCTTCATGTTTTTTTTTTTTGTTTTTGTTTTTACCAAATTTGAAAGAAACCTGGAACATGCTGAACAAGAGCCCTGGAACTGTCTAAAGACAAAAGGGATAAATATTTGGACTGATTCTAAATATGCATTTGTGGTCCATGGACATGGTGATGTCTGAAAAGAATGAAAACTTTTTTTTAAAAAAAAATATATAAATACTCTGATCAAGAAACTGGAAATTATTTGGCCAATATTGAAGCCAAACAAGAAGCTGAATCCCTGATGGCAAACTAACAATTGAGAAATCTAAACCTAGATATTCAAAGGAGGATAGAAAATTGATTGAAGATCTCAAAGGACAGGAAAAAAAGGGGGTTGGGTTCAGATACATGATGGGCGAATTATAATTCCCTGTAATCAACTCTGGAAGATACTTCAGGAGGAACCTAATAAAACTCATTGGGGTCGCAACTCTTTGTATAAATACTTAGGCAAATTGTAGGAAGGAGAAAATAGAAATCAAATTGATACAACTGGGAAGGAAGCTACCCAGGACAGTACTGGCAAATAAATTTTCCTGAGTTACCGAGAACAGGTTACCAATATTTGTTGGTGTTAACGGAAACTTTTTCAGGGTGGCCAGAAGCATTCCCTTGTAGAATAAATAATGTAAGACAAGTAATTGGAACATCGTTATATGATATACCTTGTTTTGGAGTACCAGAGGCAATTTCTTCCGACCGAGGCTCGCACTTTAGAGCAAAATAGTTACAAGAAACTAGCAAAAATTAGAAGCTGATTGGCAACTACATGTACCATACAGGCCCCAGGTCAGTGGGCAAGTAGAAAAGATGGTTCATCTGATCAAAACATCAGACTGGTAAAATATGTCAGGAAATAAATTAATATTGGTACCAAGCCTTACCACTGGCTCTATTAAGGCCTTGAACTAAACCTCGGTCGAAAGAAAAGGCTAGACCATGTAAAATTTTATATGGAAGACCATATGGGGTCCAACAGGGAGTGCCTCTCCAAGTGGGAGAAGAAAACCATGTGGCTGGAACTCGAAGCAGAGGACTGGAGAGTCCAGTACATAATATACAACCTGGAGATTATGTATACATAAAATCTTTCAGACCACAGAGGAAGAAGATCTCGAACCAAGGTAGAAGGGGCCGTTCCAAGTATTACTCACAACTTTCACTACTATCAAAATTAGAGAACAAAGCGTCTGGATTCAAAAAGGCTCCAAAAGCTCCCTGGAAAATCACATCGAGCGGTAATAACAGACAAATTTGTGAAAGATAGAGTGATCCATGAGTGTTAACACAATGTTGCAATTGTATTCAGAATATAAATCCAGGTATCACTTACTACCTGAATGAGATAAGGGCAGTACAAGTGCTGCACATACTACATGAAGCTTGGCCTAATTAGGTGTATACCCGACTGCTAGTGTCCGTTTGGTGTACACCCACAAGAGGCAACGGGCATCCTGTGGTTTACAGTCACAGGGGACAGTGAGCATCTTGTGGTTTGGGTCCGCAAGACACAGTGGATGTCTTGTACAAAAGGTTTTACGCACGAGAGGCAGCGGGCGTCCTGTGGTTTACAGACACAGGGGGCAGTGGGCATCTTGTGGTTTGGGTAAAGGTGTAAAACAAGAGGCAGTGGGCATCCTATGGTTTACAATCACAGGAGGCAGTGGGCATCTTGTGGTTAGGGTCCTGCAAGACACCGTGGGTGTCTTGTACAAAAAGGTTTTAGGTGTAAAACAAGAGGCAGCGGGCGTCCTATGGTTTACAATCACAGGAGGCAGTGGGCATCTTGTAGTTAGGGTCCTGCAAGACACAGTGGGTGTCTTGTAGAAAAAGTTTTGGTTTTTAGGCAGCAGGCATCTGGTGGTTTGAGTCCTGCAAGATACAGTGGGTGTCTTGTAGAAAAGGTTTTGAGGATTTCAAAGGTATGTGCTGCATAAATGTAATCTGACCATTCTGAATCAATCCATGCTAAGCTGGGAAAACTGCAGGAGAATATGCAAAAGCTTAAAATTGTTGGAAGTGGATTGGATGAGGAGTTACTGGATGGTTCAGAGATATACTTAACCAAGTTCTTCTCCAGGTATAATTTTATCAAAATCACTTCATAAATCAATAGAAGGAACACGGATAGGTCTGTCATAAATAATAGAGTAAAAGTAACCAATGTACAGGGGGGTAATACAGAGAAATTGTACAAGGGAGTTAAAGGAATTCCTTTGCTTAAACAAAAGTATTGTCTGTCCTAAGTACCTGCCATTGCCACCTTGCCAAGGCATTGATTACTGCTGGAGGGGAAGAAGCAGATGCTAGTTCTGCTGACAAAAGCAGATGAAAGGTCCTGCTGATAAGCCGGGGAGAAGCAGACTGGGCGATCAAGCCTTAAGACCATGACAAAAACACAGATGTTTGTTCCTATTGATAAGCGGCAGGAGAAGCAGACTGGGCGCCAACTAACCCTAAGTCCATGTCTGAAGATTAAAAGGTGTAAAGGTTAAGAAGAGGAAGACTCATTTACTTCATCTTGAAGACCCCTGCCCACAGGAGGAAGACTCATTTACTTCATCCTGAGACCCCTGCCCATGATCAGAAGGGGCACTGCGCAAGTGCAAAGGACCTTCCGGCTCATTATAATACGAAGCGGGGATAGATAATAAATATGTATAGGCGGATTGAGCAACCTCATGTCTATGTATACCTTAAGAGAATAAGTGTAAAGGGACAACAACCCTGAGGTGTGCATGCTTTGGAGGAGCCATCCCCATGCACCTCAGCGCTGAATAAAAGCATACCTACTTTACAACTTTAACTAGTTGTGGAGTCTATCCGCGCATCACTAGCAGGTGGCTTCATGTGGAAGACAAAGCGATGGATGAGGTGTGGAGACAGTGTTCTCACAGGAGAATGGATATTTGGTACATGAGCTCTGAATAACTCCAAGGGATGCAGCAAGGCCGTGAGAGGCACGAGGAAGCCTAAACAAGCAAGATAAGAAGCTGTAATTCACTGAGTTATGAGAACTGTGGACTGTTGGCAAGCGTTCGAGGTCAAGTTCTCACACCTGTGCTTAACCAATTATATGTTAGTCACTAAGGGTCCTCAAGACAAGTATCCAATCATGATATGCCAAATTGCTGTAAGTGTGTGTAAGCAATAGTATATAAGGAGATAATGCTTTGCAATAAATGTCTTTTGGTCTGATCACATTGATCTCTGACTGAGTCCATTCCGCGGCAATGAGGTCCTCTAGGAGGGACCACAGGAACATCCCCAGGAGGAAGATGAAGGGGAAGTAGTATTTGTGGATGGGGACAGAGTACTCTATACAATGAGACATGCAGCAGTTATCAGGGCGGCCAATATGTGGGTGATCTTCTCCACTGCCATCCTCCCATCCTCATCTGGATGAAGCTTGGCTCTCCCTCCCTCTCACCTCTCATCCACCTCCTGCCCAGAGCTTCCCCAGGGAGCTCCTCAAGCACCACTCCAAACCACATCTTCCTTTGATTCCCATTAATTTATACTCTTTATGGAAAGAGTCAGCTTTTCGCTGCTACAAGAAGCCAGCAAGGGGGGTCCCCTACATCCCAGATGGCAATGGAGGCTTGGATGTGCACTGCAGGGGCAACCCTGTTTGAACAAAGCTGCTTCACCCATCAGAATAAGGCAGGAAGGATCTCACCTGTGTAGGCAGCGCTCATGACAGTTAAATAGTGCTGCAGGTGCTGGGTTTTTATTATTTTAGGGGAAAAAAAATAACAGGTTTGTTGGGCACTTTCCCCCCATAGAGCATTGTTCAGCCACCTCCTCCTTTCAGGTCTGGCTGCCAACCCTGCATTATTGCTAGAAGAATACAGCTTTCCCCTAAACATGTTCATATTTGGGACAAAAGAACAAACTCAAAGCCAAAACAAAACCACCAAACCCTTGGCAGCAAGGTGCAGAATGCCATAAAAAAATAAAAAAACAAATAAAACAAAATAACCCCCCCACCCAAACAAACAAAAAACACCAAACAACAAAAACAATACAAACAAACTCACAAAAAAACCCAAACAAGCAAACCAAAACACAACCACCCCACCCTCCCCCCAGAAAATAAACAAAACCAAACACAAAAGACCCAACAAAACCCCAGGGAACCCAGCAAAAGTAAAAAGGACAATGAACAACAAAGATGACAGCCTGCCCATCACACTTGTTATTCCCAAGGGAGCAGACAGTGGGAGATTCAAGGGCAAGCGCTTCAGGCAAAAAAAAAACCCACACTGTGCAATGCCAGCAGCACTGCGAGCTGCATTTATTTACCCACCATGCCAGCATCCAGCTGTAGCCCAGGGTGGGTGTCAGCAGGGTTGGCACACAACACAGTACCCATATGGCTTAGGTTTGGGGATGGAAGGAAGGGAGGGAGGCAAGACGGAGCAGGCTGCATTCTCCATGCCTCTATCAATGCCATTTGCAGGGTCAGAACGGTGTGGGTGAGAGGAGGGGATGGAGGTGGATGAGTTCAGGCTTTAAAGCAGTGCAGGTGGCTTTGTGCAGGGGACATGCCAGTGGCCATGGGTCAGGGGGTCACCTGCTGCTTGTGCATGTGGCTCATAGTGAGCATGCACAGGAGGGATGAGGAAGGGATGCAGAGGTCTTCCCTCCACCTAGGGTTGTCCCCTGGACCCAAAGTGGGAGCAGTGAGTGAGCCCAAAGGCTTTGCTGCTGCTCATACCTGTGGTGAAGGATGAGAAGAGACTGGTGTTGCCCTGGGCAAGGGAGGTAAAGCTGACCCAATTGAGATAGAGCACCATGGGAGCCCACACCATGAACACCACATACCTACGAGGTAGAGGGAGATGTAAGAAGAAGAATCCCATGGGGTGGCAAGCTGTCCCTCCCTCCCCATAGAGGTACTGGAACAGACCCCAGAGGCTCACCATGCTGTCTTGGAAAGGGACTCAAGGAAATCCAAGTAGAAGAGGTGGATGGGATGATCGATGGGCTGGTGCACTGTGGGAATTCTTAAAGAGCCAAGGTCACGTAGTGAGCGATCCCAATATCCTGAGCCTTATTACTGTAAAGTAAGAAGATTCTTGGCAGGCATGAGCAAGGTCAGCTGTCTTGTTAGGCCTCTGTAATTTTCCATTGAAAACATGCAGAGAATGATCTCTGCCAAGGGTGTAGTTTCCCACTGTATTTTTAGAGTAAGGTATTTAATCACAATTATAACAAGCTGTAAACATTAGCTCTGTAAACAATAGTAACCTCTGGACTGACCAATTAGAACTCAGTATGTGTTACATAAGGGAGTTACATAAGGGTGTTATATAAGGGAGTAAGAGTATAAGAAGAGAATTGTATCTAATAAAGTTTGGCAATCATTCGATCACATTGATCATCTCTGCGTTGTCCGGGACTCCTGTGTCGACAAGTGGCGCCCGAACAAGGGACCCTCAGATCGGTAACATTCTCAGAGGGTATGAAATCCGATCGGGAACGAGGGGGTAGGAGCCGGCTGAAATCGGCACTGCCCCGGCGCTGTGGAAGTCAGCTAGCTGCAAAGTTGGGATCTCACCCTGATCAGGTGAGCGGACAGGGAGGAGATGGGGCACTCGCTATCCAAAGATGAGCAGGCAGTAATGAAGCTCCTCCAACATTTTCTCTCTAAGAGAGGACTAGAATACGGTAGTGCCACCTTAGAAAGGCTGTTAAAATGGTCCTGAGACCGTGGTCTTCTGCTCACTGTGCAGGCAGCATTTGAAGTTTCTGAATGGGAACGTATAGGACAGACGTTGTGAGACAAGATCAGTAATGGGAACGTACTCGGAGGTAGAAACCTCAGAATGGAGCCTGTGCTAAAAAGATTGTCGCTCTGGAGTAAGGAGTTAATTGTGGGAGTCGGAGAAGCTTTTAATCTCGAGACTTGGGAGAAAATTACTAAGGAAGAAGCCTCTGATTTATGGATGTTTTCAGTCCTTCTTAAGGTGAAGGGAGAAACCTTTAAAGAGGCAGACTTAAAGTTAATGCTGAAGTGGTTGAAGATGCATTACCCAGAGATCGATGAGTCTACCGGACTTGAGATCTCTTTGTGGAATGAGGCAGGAGTTAAACTGTGGGACACAGTCACAGAAGGCAATGACGCTGTGAAAAGTTTGTTAGTCATTTGGAGAACTGTTTTAGAGATGTTAAAGTCAAAAAATGAGATCATGCAGACCCGCACGCCCCCCCTCCTTGAACCTCTGTTGGTTGCCGCTGTGGCAGCGAAGACTGAGGACGGGGATGAAGACGATCCTTTCGACCCAGGTCCTATTGACCCCGAGAAGGAGCCTGTGCACGTTCATCAGTTTGCTGTTGCTGCTCCTGAGATTCTGACGCCTGATAATGCCGATGCTGACCTGGATGGTGCTTTTGACCTGGAGCCTATTCATCCAGAAAAGAAGCCTGATTTATATCCCCCAGATCCTCCTGATAAATGGGCAGCTGTAAAGGGAGAAGCGAGACGGGTGGGGGATGCAGATGTATTGCACGGTTTCCCGTGGTGTGTGTGCTTCCCACCCAAAATGGGAAGGTCTCTTGTATGCTCTTATCAGGGGTATCGGGCAGAATGTGTCAGACCGTGGAGTTGGGACCCCATATACAACTCCTGTGATGCAGTCTGTCTGTGATACTCGTGTACTAGAAGTTGGTAAACATAAGTATGTCCATGTTTCTATCAACCCTTGCAAACCTTTAGAGATATTGCTGGCAACTTCTTCCAACATAGGCTGGCCACCTGTGTCGGAATGAGTGTGCATTTTGGTCAGTATAAAAGCCCAAGCCTCATGCGATGTGAGGGAGGCAGAGCCTCTGCAGGGGCGCCCGCTAAGGTTGAGCCTGCCGTCTCGCACTGCGATGATGCTTCTCGGAGCTGGTTTTCTGATAGTCTTCACAAGGTCCTTGTGCCACGTCCTGTATGTGGGACTGTGTAGAGGGAGTAATGATTATCTGGATTTTGTGTTTCAAATACTGTAGTTGTGTGGAGTGTGCTTGTGGGATCCCAAGCGTGTGTGTATGTGTGTGATGAGGGCAGACAGTGTTCTGTATATTTTTTTGTTGTCGGGTTCATGTAAAAGTTTTTAGCCATCACCTAAGCAGTTAATTTCTGCAGGTATTTCACATTTTGTTTGCATCAGAATGCTTCTGCTTTAAGGAATCACAGGTTGGATTAAAGATTAATAAAGGTGTTTTAATGTTACTAACATTTTTAATCCTACTTTTAATGATTATTCCTTGTATCTTACAATGTATACAATGTATTATAGAAAAAGCTGTAAAGGGTATCTGGATTGCTCAAAAACAAGAAGGGTGTTTTGTGGTAATTCTTAAAGAGTCAAGGCCACGTAGTGAGCAATCCCAATACCCTGAGCCTTATTACTGTAAAGTAAGAAGATTCTTGGCAGGCATAAGCAAGGTCAATTGTCTTGTTAGGCCTCTGTAATTTTCCACTGAGAACGTGCAGAGAATGATCTCTGCCAAGGTTGTAGTTTCCCACTGTATTTTTAGAGTAAGGCATTTAATCACAAGTATAACAAGTTGTAAACATTAGCTCTGTAAAAAATAGTAACCTTTAGACTAACCAATTAGAGCTCAGTATCCAAGGCTGTTACATAAGGGAGTAAGGGTATAAGAAGAGCACTGTATCTAATAAAGTTTGGCAATCGCTTGATCACATTGATCATCTCTGCGTTGTCCAGGACTCCTGCGTTGACAGTGCACCCACTCTTCATACTTCTCCCCTAGGTAGCCCACCTGCCACAGCAAGGGCTTCTGCCAGTCCACCAGGTCCTGAAGGAGCAGACACTGTTTGTACCTGCACACTACCCTGGGCACAGAGCTGTGGGAATGGGGCTGCAAAGCCCTTCCCATGCCCCATAAGCAGCTGCTTCTTTCTCCAAGCAGCCCAGAGCTCCCTGTAAGCACTAGCATGGGGCAAACAAGCAGAGCCAGACACACATCAGCTCCATCTGCACACAAATGTGGGGCTGAGCTCACCTCTGTGACACTGGGTACCTGCCAGCAGTTCAAGGTAAAGGTGGCTGTACCCAGTCCTGGCTCAGCATCAGGCCCAGATAACAGAAGCTCTCCCTGCTGAGAACTGCCAAGTTTAGATAGCAAGCAGTGATGTTCTCTGCTCACCAGCCATGCCAGTGAGCTGCAGGTAGGATGTGGAGCCCATCTCCATGGTATTGCCCTGACCAAGGGCTTTTCTCCTTGTGGAGAGGACACACTGGGTGACCACAGCCATTTGAGTGCTCCAGCAGCAAGGAGCAAAGCAGAAAGGGATGGGGAGCAGGGATACAGGATGGGAATACAAACACCAGTTATACTCCCATACATAACTGCATTCAGATGGCTGCAAGAGCAAGAAGGGACCCATGCAGGTGCACATGTCTGCATGGAACAAAAATAGAGAAACACAACCGGCAGCACCACCTCTGCTATTGCTCAGCATCCCCATGCATGTCTTCTGCTGGCCCAGCCAGATATGGTGGTTTCTTGGTCCCACCCCTGCCCTGGGACAGAAACTATACTCACCCCGCTAAGCCTCAGGCCTGGCATCTCTCCATCGTCCAGCCTGTGTTGTGTGGCACGGGTGCAGCATCAGCACCCAGGGCTGTGCCACTGGTCATTTGGCAGCAGTGGTAGGGGGGTGGCTCAGGATAAAGAGCCAAGGTGGCCATGGGCATTTTTGGGACTCTGCTGCAGGCAGGGATGGATGTGATCACCTAGGAGGGGAAACAACCCCAGCCCACAGTGGGTGCATGGGATAGGGATAAAGATGGAGACACCCTTCTTCAGGGAGGTAGAGGAAAAAATCAGAGCAAAAAGGTCACTTTGGGGTGATTTTAAAGGCAGTCAGCAAGTGAAATATAAAAATGGGGGAAGGTGAAAGGTGTTCACTTGCTCAAAATGAAACCACCTTTTGCAAGATAAAAGGACACTCACTGAGGAGCATGCAAGGCACAGCAGTCAGATAGTGCCATAGAAGTCAGGAACATTCAAAGGCACCTTGGGGACAAATCCTCACCCCTGTGGTGTGTTCAGATTGGAGCTGGCAGAGCAGGGAGCACTCTGCACACATGGGGATCACCCTGTCTGGGCCAGGGGTTCCCTTAGCACTCAATTAAGGGGAAAAAAAAACCAACAAACCCCAAACATAACAAAGTGGGGAAAAAGCAATAACTAAAGCAAGGTGTGGCTTGGCAGCATGTCCTGCTTCAAGGGCACAGCCACTGTCAAAGAAAACCATCTCCTCCCATGCCACCGCAGCAGGAGCCTCCCAGCACAGCCACGCCTGGGCAATAAAGTGGGAGTAATGCCATCTGTGCTGGGAGAAAGGGCAGAAGCAGCCAGAATGGCCCAGCTTCCTCTTGGCATCCCTCCCATCCCAGGGGTCAGCAGACAGCCAGCGTTCCTACAGGGGAGAGGAGAGCTGGTCTCCCCCAGGAGCACTCTGGCAGACCCCCAGATCTCATCTCCACATCCACTGTTTTATCAAGAGGATCCATCTGTGCTGGGGTCTTGGCTGCAGCATCTGCCACCTGCTCATCCACTGGCTCAGCAGCGCTCTGGAAAGGGAAGGAAAACCGCATGGTGAAGCACCAGTGACAGATGTGGTTGGGGACAGTGATGGCCGTGCCATCCAGGGTCACAGGCACAGTGAGATCATGACTGCCTGCTAAATGAATAAGGGGGAAAAGTCTAATGAATTTAAATCACTACCTGCAGAGCAGGTTCCCAAGGGATGTGGCCACCAGCTACCCCTGAATTGAATATCAAGCATCACATGCTCAGGTCTTTTTGGAATCTCTCCCCAAGCCCAGCTGTCAGAGCACCCCACCATGATGCTGAGAGGGCACCTGGTTCTGGTGCTTCAGGGGGGCATCACTGGGCTAGTATGGTCCTACCGCCAGGGCTGGCCAAGAAACAGGAGAAACCTGCCTTGTGTGAAGCTTGAAAACAAATCTGTCACCAGCTGCTGGCAGTGGCCTCCTTCTCACAGCCCTGCCAGCTCCGGCACTGGCCTTGCTGCTGGCATGGAGCTAGGTGACGGCACAGCATGCCTGTGCAAGCCTAGCACCTGCCGTGCCCTATAGCACCAGCAGCGTCCTGGCTCCCTGGGCAGGACATGCCAAACATGCTTTCTCTCTCACTTTGTCACCTTGAGTTACCCATTAACCTGACAGCAGGGTATGGTGTGGCCCGGCAGCCCCACCACACCAATGCTCACCGGGGTTCCCAGTTGTTGCAAGGAGGAAGTGTGTTCTTCTGGCAACAGTTGGGGGTCTTCAATGGATATTCTCCCCACTGCTCCAAGGGATGTAATTCCCTTGAGAGATACAAAAGCAACACATCCCTATTGGGAATAAACCCCCTGGCAGCTCTCAGAGGATCTGGGATGCAGGAGGACCATTGTCACCTCACCAGGGCAGACAGGACTTTACTCTGTGCCACACTGGTGACACCGAGGTAGGGCTTGGGTACTTCTTGCCAGCCAGGCTCCCACCTCCTGTCCTGGGCTAGACAGATTTCAAGCCTCACTCCACTGGTACAGGAGCTACACTACCCAGCCCCAAGGCAGCATCTCATGCTAGGGCAAGGTAGGGCTTATTTCCAGCAAGGCTGGACTTGAGCAGGCATCAGCTTTACTGGAGGCAGAGCACCAGCATAAGTTCTGGATCACCACACCTCCCTCTGTGAGGTTTCCTGCTGCAATTTTTGGTTCTGCATGCTCTGTCCTTCAGGCAGACAACCTGAAACTGAGGTGGGATGCCTTGAAATCCAGCCGAGGATGGTCAAGTGTGAAGGAATTTATGTGGATGTATTGTCTAGATGTCTGCAGGGAAAAAGGATGTCAAGGTATGAGCTAGTTAACAGAGAAAAGATGCAAATCATTGAAAGAGGGAAATTACCCTCAGATTGGTCTGCTCAAATGTGTGAGCAATATGCTCTGAAAAGAGCTTTAGAATACCTAGTGCATAGGAAGGGAACTATTTATACTGACTCAAAATAAGCATTTGGTATACTGCACACCTTTGGAAAAATTGCAAAGAATGAGGACTTTTAAATTCGAAAGGGAAGGGGTTGATTCATTGAGGACTTATCCTGGAAGTCTTGGAAGTATTAAAGTTACCTGAAGAAATAGCTATAGTGCATGTTAGAGGACATCAGAGAGGAATGACACTTGAAATAAGGGGAAATAATCTAACAGACCAACAAGCTAGAGATGCAGCAAAAAATGGAATTGAGAGAGTCATGTTTGTTCTGGTACCTGAGGAACAGGAATTGGAGATTCCAAAATTCAGTGAGTCAGAAAAGAAAGAGTTAAATAAAATAGGAGGAGAACAAGATCAACATGGGAAATGGAGACTCCCTGACAGGAGACAACTCCTTAATAAGCCATTGACTAAACAGATATTAGAAAACATACACCAAGAGACTCACTGGGGTACAGAGGCCCTTTGTGACCACTTTTTAAAGGAGTATGGATGTATTGGAATTTTTGGGTTAGCAAAACAAATAACTGATAAATGCATGACTTGTCAAAGAGTGAATAAAAAGATTGTAAGAAAAACTACCTCAGGGGGACGTGAATTGGCAATGCGACCCTTCCAGAGCATCCAAATAGATTTTACTGAACTCCCTCCTGTGCAGAGGTGGAAGTTCCTGTTAGCAATAACGGATCACTTAACTCATTGGGTAGAAGCAATTCCAGTTGTCAGGGCTACGACAAACATAATATCAAAAACTCTTTTGGAAATAGTTATCCCTAGATATGGGATGATCAGCAGAATTAATTCGGATAGGGGGACACATTTTACCTCAAAAATTGTACAGCAAATAACCCAAGCCTTGGGAATAAAATGGGAATTACACACCCCATGGCATCCTCAAAGCTCGGGAAGAGTGGAAAGAATGAATCAAACCTTAAAAAAAAAAAAAAAAAAAAAAATTAACTAAGGTAATGATTGAGACCCAGATGTCCTGGGTAAAGTGTCTACCTTTAGCATTGTTACGAGTTCGAACACAGCCCAGATTGGACTAAGGGGTATCTCCTTATGAAATGATGTTTGGATTACCTTTTATGACAACCCAAAAGGAGACTGCTACTTATGAGGGAGGAGGCGAGTATCAGAAGATATATCACCACAATAGCTCAGACTCTGGAACATTTAAGATTAAAAGGATGGATTCCCCAGTCAACACGTCTGGACTTTAAAATTCATAACATTCATCCCGGGGAGTGTATATTGATTAAGACCTGGAGTGAGCAATCTTTCACTCCAAAATGGGAAGGTCCCTTTCAGGTATTGCTGACAACGGAGGCTGCGATCCAGACCAGAGAAAGATGATGGACCCATGCGAGCAGGATTAAAAGACCAGTGGAAGAACCTATGGAGTGGACTGTCATATCTGCGCCAGGTGACACCAAACTGACTCTCAAGAAGAGGACCATGTAGTAAGATATATATATATATGTAATAACTTGCAAACACAAAGTGTCAAATTCCCTTGTGAGATACCCTAAGGCAACTGATTCTCCTCCTGGGGAGATAATATTCCTCAAGCTAGGGGATCTGGATTAAATTAATCAGAGATATATATATAGGAAACTTGCTTAGGCTTATGATTCTATAATTGAGGTATGAGAGTCTACACAAAGGTATGAGACAAAAGGCTAAGTGCGAGTCTATATAATTGGGGTGTTCTGACTAGTCAGCAGAATAGACAGCTATTACTGAGTGCTGACTGCTTGCTCTGTTCTGTGACTGGGAGTTATTGGTACCATCGGAGTGGGAGGTAACTAAAGACAAATAGGTATTTACTATAAGGGTCTGTGAATAAAGTTTGTACTTTTCTGGTATCTGACCCAATTTCTGAAAACAGGTATTTGATGCTGTGCTTGAGTAATTAATGAATGACGAACTGCTTTTATTTTTATCGTACTACTAATTAGCATTTGTATACTTGGCATATGTTTTTGCTTTTGTTTTAAAAATTGTGAACGAGTGGAATTTTTGGGATCCTGTGTGAGTGTGTGTGTATAGCGTGTATAAGATAAATAATGGAAAATCTACAGAGTGGAGAAATAATAGAAAAGAGCCCTTTGGGATGTATTCTGGCTTATTGGAAAGAATTAGGAGGATCCCCCAGGGTCTCGGTAAATAAAAAGACTTGTAACCAATGGTGGCCATTATATACCTTGGAAGATCAGGAAAAATGGCCCAAAAATGGGACTTTGAATTATAATACATTGTTGCAATTAATGTTATTTTTAAGCTGACAAGGAAAATGGGATGAATTGATGTATGCAGATATGTTATTCACTTTAAGAAACCACCCAGAGTGGCAGACGGAATGCAAAATTAATATAGCTCTGTCCTGGTTTGAGCAAGCAGTCATTTTTCTCCTTCTTGGTGGCTGGTGCAGTGCTGTGTTTTGACTTTCGGGCTGGGAACGGTTGCTGATAGCAAGTATGTTTTGAGTTACTGTTCGGGTGCTTGATTTGTCCAAGGCCTTTTCTGAGCTCATGCTCTGCCAGGGAGGAGGGGAGGCCGGGAGGAAGGAGAGACAGGACACCTGACCTAGGCTAGCCAAAGAGGTATTCCATACCATAGCACGTCATACCCAGGATGTAACAGGGAGAGACCCGGAAGGGCTGGAGCTCTGGGGGGATGGAGGAGGTATCGGTCGGCGCTCAATCAGGCAGGGTGGGGTGAGTTATGGGTCGGTGGCTGGTGAGGTGTTGTATTCTCTTCACTTGTTATTGGCTTTATCATTATTATTTGTAGTAGTAGTAGCAGGAGTGATTTGTGTTATACCTTAGCTATTAAACCATTCTTATCTCAACCCGTGGGGGCTACATTCTTTGGATTCTCCTTCATAACTCTCTGGAGCAAGTGGGGGGGGGGGGGGAGTGAGTGGATGAGCTGTGCAGTCTTTGGCTTTAGATATATATATAGGGAACTTGCTTAGGCTTAATTGAGGTATGAGAGTCTACAAGGTATAAAAAAAAAAGAGGCTATGTGCGAGTATATATAATTTACAATTAGGGTGTTCTGACTAGACAGCTATTACTGAGTGCTGACTGTTTACTCTGTTCTGTGACTGGAGTTATTGGTACCATCAGAGTGGGAGGTAACTCAAGAAATACTTCTATAAGGGTCTGTGAATAAAGTTTGTGTGAGAATTTAATGGGAGGAAATAAGATGGCCGAGGGCAAGCCCAGGTTGGCCTCTATGCCTGCCACCAAGAAGCACAAACATACCTTGGCTGTGGGCAGCAACCTCACAGGCCAGAGGGGTGGAGGTATATGTCATACTGGACCTCTGATCATCTTATGGCTACTGTACCTACTACAAGTACAAGCCTCCTCCGATTGCACGGAATGTATAAAAACCACTTTGAGTGGACACTTGACTATGCAAACTTTAATCTATCACACCCATTATCAATGCAGTGGGAACCCACTCGAGACGTGTACCCATAACAATACAGAGTATGACAGATGTGATATTAAAGGCAAGATAATCTGTTATGATCCTAAAACGAAGGCGCAGGAATGATGGTTGGAAGTGCGATCACTGGGGAAGGATGGTATAGTAGTAGGGCGAACTAAAATCACTAATCTAAATAATCCAGTAAGTATAATTTTTGATGCTTGTGAAGCAATAGACAGTGGTAAGTGATCAGGAGAATGTAAAAGTATGGAATGGATACGAACCTACTCCCGCGACAGAAAATATATGTGCTCCTCTTGGAGATACAAATCTAAATGGGCAAGTACTGATTGTACAAGGAACTGGAATTATTGTTCTTCTTGGACCTGTGTTCTTTGGACCACAGATTATTCTCCGGGGAAGTATACCAAGAGACTGGAGGAGTTAGGATACTAAGTAGTTAAGCTAGAGAGACTGACTGTCCCAAACGAATGCAGGAGAAACCAGTGTAATACACTGAACCTAACCATAAATAAACCCGGAACTTGGAATGAGGATTGGAAAAAGGCCGAACACACTTTTGGCCTGCAGATTGACACCACTGGTTCAGACCCAGAAACTCTAGTCCATATTAAGATCCGGTAAGTTGTACACTCGGACAAGGAGGAGGAACTACTGTTCCATTCTTTCTATAATGAAATGGAAACTGGAGCCAAATATGAAATTCCCATAATTGCCAGAAATTTGTTTGTGAACCTGGCAGAAAATATAGCAAAAAATACTCAATATAAGTAATTGTTATGTGTGTGGAGATACCAATATGGGAGAACAATGGCCTTGGGAATCGAAGGAAATTAATATCACTGACAATAATATATGGAATACAAGCAAAGTCCAGAGAGCAAAACAATGGGAATTACAAACGAGTATTATTGGCCAGAACTGTTGGCAGAAGCCCCCTGGGAGACAAGGGAGGAAGCCAGTGGGAGATTTAATTTGTGAAAACATTAGAATTTGGAATGGAACAGTAAAAAATTGGATAACTTGGGGCCATCCCTCAGATATTGCAGAAGGGGGGAAAAGTTGGACTTTAAATAAGAATCCTGGGGATAAGTGGGAAGCTCCAGAAGGAATATATTAGATCTGTGGAAAATATGCTTACTCTGAATTACCCGGAAATTGGACAGGAACATGTGTTTTGGGAACCATCCGGCCGAGTTTCTTTTTGTTACCAATACATAGGGGGGAAGGATTAGGGGTACCAGTCTATTCTGATGTATCTAAAATATCCCGTGCTAAAAGGGGCCTTCAGACTGGAAACTGGAAAGATGAGCAGTGGCCCCCAGAGCAAATCATTGCATATTACGATCCTGCCTCCTGGGCTGAAGATGGATTCTGGGGATACCGGACTCTTATATATATGTTAAATCACATAATTAGGCTGCAGGCAGTCCTGGAATTTGTGACTAACAAAACTGGTGATGCATTAACTATATTAGCCAAACAGAACAGCAAAATTCGTACAGCGATATATCAAAATCACCTAGCCCTGGATTACCTCTTGACCCAAGAGGGGTGAGTGTGTGGTAAATTCAACCTCTCTAAATGTTGCTTACAGATAGATGATGAAGGAAAAGTTAATGAAAAGATAATTACTGAAATGAAAACGGTCGCATATGTTCCCTTTCAAACCTGGAGAGGATTTAACTTGGATATGGAAAAATGATGGAACAATAACTGGTGGAACTTTGGGGGGGTTAGAGTTTTGTTTTGCTAATAACTGGTTTACTTGTTGTACCTTGTGTTGTTCCCCTGATGAGTAGAATGGTTCGTAAGACCACAGAACAATTCCAGTTTGAGCTCCTAAGGGAGCAGAATCTAAAATCAGAATGTTAAAAATTCAGTCTCGTGATGATCCCTTTGAGGAGGCAAAACTAATCTTTGACAGAAATAAGCTAATGAGAAAAGCCAGAAATGAAAATTATGGCTCAAGCCAAATGGATTAAGAAAAAGAAAAAGGGGGGATTGTGATAAACGCATAAATGTATTGGCTTTCGCAAATCATAGGTGTGGTTATGTGGATATAACTATACAAGTTTATAGTAACAAAACCAAAGCTCGATAAAGACACATGATGAGGAAAACGGAGTCGTATAGTAGAAGAACCTGTAAAGGTAAAAAGAAGAAAAGGGGGGGGTTTGCATGCTTGATAGAAGAAAAGCTAGTGCCTGTAAGATATAGAGTTAATGTACTTTTTAGCTTAACTTAGGTCGTAGAAAGAGAACAATGTTTATGTTGTTAGCCTGTGGAATTTAGTGGCCCCACTAAATGTGAGTTAATTGTTTCAGGCTAGTCCTCTAAAGTCTCTTTAGTTTTAAAGAACAATGTTTGTGTTGTAAGTCTGTGGTGAGATAGCAAGATTTAGTGGCCCCACTAAACATGAAGGAGTTATTTCAATCCATCCTTGTACTTATCAGTTAGTTAAGAGACAGAGCCTCCCAAACATCTGCTAGCTTGGGATACTCCTTTTCTGCCCGTCCTGCTATAAATTTTGCAGGAAGGTCACACTGTTTCAAATCTTTGTTAGTTATTAGAATAATTACAGATATGGCTGGTTTAAGCGAGTTGTGTGATTACTGGGGCATCCAACTGTGCCAAAGGTGAAAAGTACACTGTGAGGAAGACTGCTTACTTCATCTTGAAGACCCCTACTCACATGAGGAAGAATGCTTACTTCATCCTCAAGACCCCTGCCCACAATTATTGAAGAGCAGTGCGCAGACGCCAAGAGGAGGAGACTTATGATAATAAATTACTGGACTTAATTATAATGTTCCCTGCCTATACACAGGGATTATGAAAATGTATGTTATAAAGTACTCGGATAAAATCAAAGAATCAATTGAGTAAAACAATATGTATCAATTTATTACAATAAATTTGGCAAGCGATATCAAGCAAAACAGCGCTGGGTGGCCGGGGAGCCTCTGCTCCACCAAAGGTGCGCGCTCCCCTTCCTTGAGGTTGCGGTTCTTATAGTCCTTTGCTTCCGATATACGTGTCCTTCCGTGGTGTACTCTGCATCTGCGCCAGTCTGTTGTTAGGGGGTCTTTTCCTGCCTCCTGGTGGTCTCTGGGATGAAGGCCCCAAGTCTTTCTCTTGTAATTGTCTTGTGACCTTCACTTAACAAATGGTAATTCATCATGTCTTGCAAAAAAATACAGAGCTTGCACAAGTATTCTTTACATTACCGGATATCTGTGGCTAATATAAGGCCTATTCCTTATCTATTTAAGGTTGACATCCTTTTTGGTTTGGTTTTTCTTTTGTTTTTTTTTTTTTTTTACTAGTATAAGCCTGATTTGATTAACAAGCATTATCTCTTTTATTACAATCCCCCCTTTTTCTATTTACCGTTTTGTTCATCAAATCGTGATAGCATTTCAGTTGCATTAATTAATTCTGTTTCTTCTCCCTTTATTTGTTCATATTTAGTTCTAACTATCATTAAATGTGCTGCTTCTAATCTCCCTTTCACAGTTGATATTAATTTATTGAAAATACATGGTCCAAAAGTAAGGCTTACAATTAACAAAATTAACGGTCCTGCTAAAGTTGACAATAATGTTGTTAGCCAAGGTGAATAATTAAACCACGATTCATACCAGCTTTGTTGTTGTTCCCTTTCTCTTTTTCGTTTTTCTAGCCCCTCTCGTAATTTTGTCATGGTGTCTCATACCACGCCAGTATGGTCAGCGTATACACAGCATTCTTCTTTTAAAGTGGCACACAGTCCCCCTTGTTGCAAAAACATTAAGTCTAACCCTCGCCTATTCTGAAGCACCACTTCTGATAAGGATCTTAAGGATGTTTCTAGAGCACTTATAGACTTCTCTATTTTAGCCAAATCTTCATCTACTGCTATCCTAAGGGAATTGAATTCCTTGTGTTGGTTAACTAGAGAGGCTATTCCTGTACCCAGTCCACCTGCCCCAATTGTTAATAATGTAGCAACTGTAAGAGCTGTAAATGGTTCACGTTTGGCTAAATGATGTTCTTGGACAGTGTTATAGTCGTATACAAATTGTTCTGGATGATACACAATTTTTGGTACTATCATTACCTGAATACAATAATTGTGATTTTCATTGAATAATTTTAGAGAGAGACAGGGTGTAACTCCGAGACTCGTTCAAACCCATCTAGTATTCACTCCATGTAATAACCAATCAGCTGGCGTTTCCCCTCTTATTGCTCGAGTTATCACTCCACACAGATGTTGTTTCTGTTTAGGTATGGAGCCTATACATCTTCCTTTTCCTGTGACTTGTGTCAAAGTAATGCCTTGCTGATTGTTCTTGTCTTGTCTTGTCACACCCTACCTTTAAGTGTGGGTCTCTCCCTCCACCAGGTATCCAATCAGGGGCAATTGTTTCACAACCCCAATAAGCACAATAGTAGTAACCAGGATGGTTGCAATAACTTTTTCCAGGATTAGAACTAGGGAAAAAATAGAACCCTACTTCGTTGAGGCATGGCTTTATGGGAACTAAATCACAAAGGTAAATGGTGAAACTGGGAGGTCCCGGTGTAATTACGGTCCTGAGTACTGCTTGGTCTTTCCATCTGTTCAAGGTGCATTTATAAGGCTGATGTACATGATCACCCCGAGTTACCGAAATTAGCAGGAACAACAACAATAGAAGCGTGTACAGGAGTGGTGATGAGTCCTCAAATCTCCCTGGAAACTTCTTATGTAAAGTTTTGAAATTTTTTTCACTGTGTCTATAGCAATGACCTTGGAGTTTAGAGATATTTATTAGGGAGCTAGCACTAACAGCCAGGCAGTTTGTCCAATATTTGTTTATAGTCCCAAGGGTTACATATTGGATTTTCTTTCCCCACCTTTTTACTCCTCTGCCTCGCCCGTCGACTCGGTTGCTTCGAGCCACGGGGGGTACCTTCTTCTCGGCAGCAGGGGTATTCTTCAGGGGAGTTAATACTGCCATGTTTGAGCTGTCGTTTTGTGTACTGCTCCCAGTTTTTATCTTTAACTCCTGGAGTGTCACACCTTATTCCAGTTAAAGTTTTTCTACACTTAATTTTGATAATCTCTGTTATAAAAGGTATGGGCTCGTTCAAATGATAGCAGTAGTTTTCGGGATTGATTCCCAATGCAAGTATGTCCCACCACCTTTTAGATTCTCTTTCAAATTGTCCTGTTGATACACCCGTTCTAAGGGCTAGATCAGTTAAATCCCGTTCTTATCTATAGCATTCTACACATACCCCCTGGGAGGATATCCATGACGGCTATGGACCCACCACTTCTCCTGGCACACTTTACACTTGTAACACACAAAAGGATAACAAATACAACTAAGGTTTATACATGTGATAGTTACATCTGAGTTCATCAATGCTCCTTCTTTAGAGTCAATTTGAGATCTCCGGGTTGGCCGCTGATTACCTTCCACTGGGATTCGAGGACCGGTCCTTTAACTCGGCTGGCATGTGTCCATCCCCGCTCGGCAGTTCTTATAGCTGTCTCTGTAGTAAGCAACACCAAAAAAGGTCCTTCCCAACGAGGAGTCAGAGTGGATTCCCTCCATGTTTTAACAAGTACTTTGTCTCCTGGTTTAATGTTATGTATTGAAACATCTAGTGGATGTCTTTGAACTACTAAGCCCTTCTTTTGCAATTTCTCTCGCCTCTCCATAATTTGCAAAATATATGGCTGAATTTGTGAGTCTTCGATTTTAGGATGATCTATTGGGGACTCCAGATCATATGGCATTCCATAAAGCATCTCAAAAGGGGAAATCCCTATATCAGTTCGAGGCTGCGTTCTTATATTGAGTGATGCTAAGGGTAAACATTTTACCCAGGACATTTTAGTTTCTAACATAAGTTTAGTTAATTGTTTCTTTATTTCCCCATTCATTCTTTCTACCCGCCCTGAACTTTGGGGATGCCAAGGAGTGTGGTATTCCCACTGAGTTCCTAATGAAGTAAGGGTCTCTTTAGTCACTTTGGGAATAAAATGCGGCCCTCTATCTGAATCTATGACTTCAATGTTTCCATATCTAGGGACTATGTTCTCTAAGAGTATCTTAATAACATTCTGAGATGTTGCTCTAGCAGTAGGGAAAGCTTCTACAAAATGTGTTAGATGATCTATGATCACTAATAAATATTTGTATCGACCTACTTTTGGTAGTTCCGTAAAATCAACTTGTATTTTTGCAAAAGGTCGGTGGGCCAATTCCCTTCCGCCTAAAACTTTTTCCCGAAGTTGATGTTTATTCACCCGCTGACACGTCATACAGTTAGATACTAGTTGCTTGGCAATATTATAAACTCCAATGCTCATATATTTAGTAGCAAATTGATCTACTAGGGCTTGGACTCCCCAGTGGGTCTGCTGGTGGAATTGTCTCATAATTCTCCAAGCCAAAGCTTTTGGTAGTACCTTTCGTCCATCAGGAAGCTCCCAATTCCCATTTTCTTTTTCTATTAATCCCATTTGTTTCAATTTACCTCTTTCTTGCTCTGTAAAACTTAAACGTGGATCTTGTGGCTGCACTGGGGTGTCTGGTGCCTTTAAATTTAGTAAGGCTGCCTTTTTTGCCTCCTCATCTGCGAAGTTATTTCCCCTGATCACAGGAGTTAACCCCTTTTGGTGGCCCCTTACATGTGTCACTGCAATCTTTTTGGGTCCCCTTAAAGCTTGCAGTGTTTGTGTTATTAAATATTCATGTACTAATCCTTTCCCTTGTGAGTTTATCAAACCCCTTTCTTCCCATATTTTACCAAAGGTATGTACCACCCCGAAAGCATATTTTGAATCAGTGTATATGGTCCCTTCTTTATGTTTTAAAAGTTTTAAAGCTCTTAGTACTGCATATAATTCACATGCTTGGGCGGACCAGCTGGGGCTTAAGGAGCTTGATTCTAAAACTTGGTAAGTCTTTCCATCTACAATGGCATATCCAGATTTTCGCTTTCCTTCTATAACTCGGGAAGTTCCATCTACAAACAACTTTTCTCCTCTTTCTAGCTCTTCTTCTTCCAGATCTGGTCTAATTTTTGTTTGATTTTCTATGCTTAGGAGACAATCGTGACTCAGTACATCTCCCGGATGCCCATACAGAAATTGTGCAGGGTTTTGCCAACTGGTAGTTTCTATTTCTAGCTTTGGGGAGTGTATCAAAATTCCTTCATGTTTTAGGAGTCGGGCATCAGTAATCCATTTCTCTGCCTTCTGCTGTAAGATTCCCCTGATGTTATGAGGGGTTAATACTTTTAACTCACCTCCCAAGGTGACTTTATTGGCCTCCTCTACTAGCAATGCTACTGCTACTACCGCTTGTAAACAGGTAGGCCATCCTCTACTGACAGGGTCTAATAATTTGGAAAAATATCCTACCAGTTTTCATTTTCCTGCCCATTCCTGGGTTAAAACTCCAAAGGCTGTACCATCATCAGTATTAACAAAAAGATAAAATGGCCTTTTTATATCTGGCAAACTCAAGACAGGTGCATTAACCAAATCAGCTTTTAAAGTTTGAAATTGCTTTTCATCTTCTGGGGTCCATTTTAACATCCCCTCCTTTGTTAGCTGTTGATACAAAAATTTTACCTTCTTACTGTAATTCTCTATCCATTGTCTGCAGTATCCCAGAAGTCCCAATAATTGTCTAATTTGTCTCTTATTCTTGGGTGCTGGTAAGGACAAAATCCCATTAACCCTGTCGGGGTCTAGCTTCTTAGTACCTCCCTTTAACCAATGACCTAAATACCTAAGTTCTTCTTCTACAAATTGTAATTTGGATTTGGATACTTTTAATCCTTGCAGGCTAAGAAAATTTAACAATTTTATGCTTTCTTCTCGAACAGCAGTCTCATTTGTCCCTGCTAGTAGTAAATCATCCACATATTGTACCAAGGTTACTTCAGGATTTATCTCATATTTTCGTAAGATTTGTTCTAGGGCCTGACCAAAAAGGTTGGGGGATTCTGTAAATCCCTGAAGTAAAGCTGTCCACCTAAGTTGTTGTTTCCGATGGGTCTCGGGGTCTTCCCATTCAAATGCAAAGTAATCTCAGCATTATTTTTTCAAGGGGCAAGCCCAAAAGTCATCTTTTAGATTTATCACACTATACCACTGGTTTTCAGGACTTAATTGGCTTAACAGGGTATAGGGGTTGGCTACCACAGGGAATCGGGACGCAGTTCGTTTATTTATTTCCCGTAAATCATGTACTAACTGGTAACTGCCATCGGGCTTTGTAACTGGTAAGGTTAGGGTATTAAAAGGAGACATACATGGCTCTAATAGCCCTTTGTTAATTAACCTATCTATTTCAGGTTTTAATCCTTGTCTCCCTTCTTGAGATAATGGGTATTGTTTTATTCTTACTGGCATCTCAGGATTATTAATAGTGACTTCAAAGGGCTTGATTTTCAGTTTCCCGACCGTGTCTGGTGAATACCAGACTTCTGGATTTATCCTCTGTTCATCTGCAACTGTGAGTGGGCATAGTTTTATTGTTATTTCCTTTTTCTTAATCTCTAGGTTAATTCCCAATTCAACCATAAGATCTCTGCCTAATAGGTTATATTCAGCTTCGGGCACCAATAGTAATGATCCCATTCCAAATCGTGTTTGTGTTTCAAACTGCACATTTTTGATTATTGGGACCCTGAAGGGTTCTCCTTTTGCTCCTATTACTTGTATTTTCTCTGGCGATATAATACAACCCCGGGGTACTTGTTGGACAGTTGATCTTTCTGCCCCAGAGTCCACAAGGAACTCCATTTCTTGTTGCTGAGGACCCACTTTGATTTTTATCAAGGGCTCAGTGTTTCTCTGGGTCCCCAGCAGATAGAGCCCCTGACACCCCTAATCTTCTTGAAACATCTGTTCATCCCGCATCCTTTTTCTACAGTTCCATTTAGTGTGCCCGAATTGGTGGCAATAAAAACATTCCACTTGGTTTTCTCCTACTTTCCCAGGTCTTTTTATTCTGGGGCCGCCAGGTCTTCCCTGTCTGATAGGTATTTCCTGTCTTTGATGATTTACAGTGCTATTAGGGCCAGGATGCTGTCCCTCTCTGACAGCGGCCACTAAGATTCGAGCCTGCTTTTTCTGGGCTTCCTCTTCCCTCCGTACATACACTTTCTGAGCTTCCCTTAATAGTTCTCCTAAATCCTTCTCTTGCCAATCCTCAATCTTCTCTAATTTCCTTCTAATATCTGTCCAAGATTTTGCCACAAATTGAGTTTTTAACAATGCCTGTCCCACTGCAGTGGTAGGGTCCAGGACAGAATACAATTGCAAGTTTTTTCTTAACCTCTCTAACCATTCAGTGGGGGTTTCATCCTTCTTTTGATAATCACTTAGGGCTTTTCCGATATTCTGGCCCCTGGGCACGGATTCTCTGATGCCTTGAATAATCATACTTCGTAAATCAGACATATGGCCCCTGTCTCCTGCATCTTGGTTATTCCAATTAGGTCTTTGCATAGGCCATTTAGTGTCTGCAGCTGGACCTTGTTGGTGTTGTTGCTCCCAGAGTCTCATTCCAGCTCTCCTAATCATTTATCTTTCTTCTCGAGTGAATAAAATATTCAAGATTGCTGTTAATTCATCCCAGGTATAAATATTAGGTCCCAGAAACTGATCTAATCTTTCCGAGACTCCGATAGGGTCCTCTAACAATTGCCCCATTTCCTTTTTGAATCCTCTAACGTCCCCTGAGTTAAGGGGAACAGCCACATACCCTACTCCAGGTTGGGGTCCTCCCATGGCCACTTCTCTTAAGGGGTATAACTTCTCCTGTTCTTTTCTCCGTGTCTGGCTCCTAGTCTGAACCCCAGACACAGCTTGTTCAGTCTCTGATTCCGAACCTGACTCATTCTCCTCCAGAGGGGGAGCATTTGGTATGGGAGAATAATAAGGAGGAGGGGAAAGAGGGGTTTCCTCTGACTTAGTTTTAGTTTTCTTCCCTTTTTGTGACTTTTCTTTTAAGGCAAAAAGATGGACTGTTGTATCCTTTCCTAACCATAGGGCAGCATATTCACTTTCTTCTAATGAGAAAGGTTCCTTATTGTTTACATAAATGTTTAGTGCCTGGCAAATCCAGTCTTCAAATGAACCGAAAACAGGCCAATATAAATTGTCGGCTCTAATTTTCTGTCCTCCCCATACTTCTACACAATAACGTATAATTTTTCGTTTATCCTTCCCTTTCCTAGAAGGGAAGTCATTCCAATACTTAATCATTAGTCCTAAAGGACCGTCAGGGATATTTCTGGGAGCTGCATCCGAGACTCCCTCCCCATGGACACAGACGGCTTGCCTTTCGTCTGTCCCATCTTCCGGAGTGCCTTCTTTCACACACTCACAAACCTCCCCTCGTTTGTGGCCCAGTTCCTCGCGGTAGTAGGGAACCGCACTACTAGAGGGTCTGCACTACTCGCTTTGTCCAGAAGGACGTCTCACACAATCACACTCCGGGGAACCCAACCCCATCCGAACAGAAGACCAGCCTGTCATTGGTTCAGCAGTAGCTCATGCTCTGCCAGGGAGGAGGGAGAGATAGGGCGCCTGGTCTGGGCTAGTCGGGGAGGTATTCCATACCACAGCACGTCCTGCTCGAGGAGGGGACTGGAAGCTGTCCGGAAGGGAAGGGGTTAACACTCCGGGCTGGGCTCAGGGAGGCAACTGGAAGCTGGCCAGGAGAGGAGGGGGGAGCTCTCTGTCTTCCGGGCTGGCCTTGTGGCGGCGGGTGGTATCGTATTCTCTCTTCCGTTTGTCTCCTCTAACATTGATTTGTTATTGGTACCGTTAGTGATTTCTGTTATACCTTGATTGCTGGACTGATTTTACCTCAATCCGTGGGAGTTGTATTCCTCTGGCTCTCCTTCCCATCCCTCCGGGAGTGGGAAGGTGAGGGGGGGAGGGGAAACAAAGGGGGAACTGTGCAGATTTAGTTTAAACCACGACAGTTTTTGGTGCCCAACGTGGGGCACAAACCCATGAAATAACAACAAATCTGACAGGATTTATAGTCATTTGTCACAATGCTGTTTTATTGGCTCTCACAGTTTTTTCTCTTGATCTCACGGTTTCAGGACTTTACCAATTATTTTTCATATATATTAGCTGTGTTAGTGTTTATCAAGTATGGGGTTTGGGCTAAGGTTCTGGTCTCATTGTACTTTATGTTAATGACTTGTAATACAATAGAAGCATTGATCATGAAACTGATCTGGTTTATGCTTCCGGTATGGTCACCAACTTTATATTTTGGGAGGTATATAATAGAAGTGCTCAGCAATTTCACATCTTTTTTTCTCCTTCTCGGGTGGTCAACCTGTGAAGGAGACATTCTTCTATCCTCCCAGTGTTCTCTCCAGATGGTCTACAACATCATTTGAGGGTTTTGAAGTTTTTGAATGGCCTTTTAATACTGTTGAGACTTGTATGCTGATTGTGATGGGGATCACCATAGTAGCACGCATACAGAGTGTGTTTTGCTCACAGTTATTTCATCTGATTTCAAGAGTTAAGCGGAGTCAGGTCTGGTCCTGTATTGGGGTTAAACGACAAAATAGGAGGACCAGGAGATCTTCCCAGAGGCTGGACAGTCATGAGTGGCAGGGTGTGTGGGATAGTATGGGCAAGCATCTAGGTCAGTGGGCCCCTCCAGTACTTTGGAATTTTACTCCCAAACAAGTGAAGAATCCGGAAGAATTAGTAAAACACCTAAATGAGGTGTGTTGTCGTCCTGGCCATACCAGAGATGGACAAATTACAGCAACGTGCTGGGGCTTGGCCTATGCTTATAGGGCCTTGATCGACACTATCCAACACCTTCAAAAGGAGAAAAATGTCCCTGGATCTGAGAGCAACACAGAAGTCAGCGCAGCTGTTCCAACTCCAAGTACAGCAGCTAAACCATCCCCAGCGGCAAGTACAGTTGCTACCCAAACTTCAGCTGTGACAGACAGTGCAGCTACCCCAGTAACGAGTACAGGGGCTATTCAACCCTCGACTGCGACAGACAGTGCAGCTACCCCAGCAACAAGTACAGTTGCTACTCAAACTACAGTGATAATCACTGCATCTGAACTAGAGGACCAATTCGTACCAATATTGGTTGCTCCTGTACACAAGAGAAAAACCAGAAAGGAGGCAAGAAGGAAGAGGCAGGATGAAGAAACTATGCATCCAGTACCTGGTCTAGTATCTGATCAGGGGTCATCATCAAACGACGAAGGAGAAGAGATGACTTCTCGATCTCGGACCTCAGCTGAGCTGCGGAATATGCGAAAAGATTTCACCCGTCAACCAGGGGAGCACATCATCACCTGGTTGGGATAATGGGGCCCATGGTCACGAACTAGCAGGTACAGAAGCCAAGCAGCTGGGATCACTTGCTACTGAACGGGGAATTGACAAAGCAATTGCAAGAGAGAAAAAGTCCCTCAGGCTTTGGAGGCGGCTTTTGGCAGCTGTGAAAGAAAGGTTCCCATACAAGGATGATGTTATGAGTCGTTCGGTCAAGTGGACTACTATAGACAAAGGTATCCAGTCCCTGAGGGAATCAGCTATCGTAGAGATGATCTACCACACCAAGCCGAATAATGGGAATGTACTCATAGACCCAGATGAAGTCGAATGCACACGACCCATGTGGTGAAAACTTACACGAAACGCACCGTCGTCATATGCCCATACATTGGCAACGGTAACCTGGAATGACATAGCACCACTAACAGTGGATGAAATGGTTCATAAACTCCGAGAATTCAAAGACAATCTTACCCCTTCCATCATTTCAGCTGTGGAAAAACTGTCTCATGATCTCAAACAGTTGAGGGACGATCTGTCTAATTTATCTAGTTCCTCACGTGTGCCAACACGCGTTTCAGATATTAACAAAAGGCATCCTATTGCTCGAGAGAGAAAATATATAAGATACACACCACGGACCACCCTATGGTTTTACCTGCGGGATCACGGAGAAGACATGACAAAGTGGGATGGAAAACCTACTTCAGCCTTGGAGGAACGTGTGAGTGAATTGAAGAGAGGAGCAAGGGCCATGACTGATTGCCCCATGAGAGCTGCAGCTTCAGTCTCTGGTGAACAGGTTCCCAGATGGAGTGGAAGAGCTGATTTTACTCCAGCTCCTGTGATAAAGAAGAATAATCCCTTTCAGCACGACTTAGGTGTCCAAGATTGTGACGACGATGACTATTAGAGGGGCCCTGCCTCCAGCCAGGTGGAGGTAGGGGACAATCGTATTTACTGGACTGTGTGGATCAAATGGCCTGGCACATCAGTCCCACAGAAGTATAAGGCTCTAGTTGATACCGGTGCACAGTGTACCCTGATGCCATCGAACTGTCAAGGGGTGGAACCCATCTATATTTCTGGAGTGACAGGAGGGTCCCAAGAGTTGACTGTACTAGAGGCTGAAATTAGCCTGACTGGGAAGAAATGGCAGAAGCACCCCATTGTGACTGGTCCAGAGGCTCCATGCATCCTCCGCATGGACTACCTCAGGAGAGGGTACTTCAAAGACCCAAAAGGGTACCGGTGGGCTTTTGGTATTGCTGCTTTGGAGACTGAGGAAATTGAGCAGCTGTCCACCTTGCCTGGTCTCTCAGAGGATCCTTCTGTTGTGGGGTTGCTGAAAGTCGAAGAACAACAAGTGCCAATTACGACCGCAACAGTGCACCGGAGGCAATATCGCACCAATCGAGACTCCCTGATTCCCATCCATAATCTGATCCGTAGACTGGAAAGGCAGGGAGTGATCAGCAGGACCCGCTCACCTTTTAATAGCCCCGTATGGCCAGTGCGAAAATCTAATGGAGAGTGGAGACTAACAGTAGACTATCGTGGCCTGAATGAAGTCACACCACCATTGAGTGCTGCCGTGCCGGACATGTTAGAGCTGCAGTATGAATTAGAGTCAAAGGCAGCCAAGTGGTATGCCACGATTGATATTGCCAATGCATTTTTCTTAATTCCTTTGTCGGCAGAGTGCGGGCCACAGTTCGCTTTTACTTGGAGGGGTGTCCAGTTCACTTGGAACCGACTGCCCCAGGGGTGGAAACACAGCCCCACCATCTGCCACAGACTGATCCAGACTGCACTGGAACAGGAGCAAGCTCCAGAACACTTGCAATACATCGATGACATTATTGTGTGGGGTGATACAGCTGAAGAAGTTTTTGAGAAAGGGAGGGAAATAATCCAAATCCTGCTGAAAGCCGGTTTTGCCATAAAACGGAGTAAAGTCAAGGGACCTGCACGGGAAATTCAATTTTTGGGAATAACATGGCAAGATGGACGTAGACATATCCCTACAGAAGTAATCAATAAGATAACAGCAATGTCTCCACCAACTGATAAGAAAGAAACACAAGCTTTCTTGGGTGCTGTGGTGTTCTGCAGAAAGCACATTCCAAATTACAGTTCAATCGTAAGCCCTCTCTATCATGTGACCCGGAAAAAGAATGATTTCAAATGGGGTCCTGAGCAACAACAAGCCTTCGAGCAAATTAAACGCGAGATAGTTCAGGCAGTGGTCCTTGGACCAGTGTGGACTGGTCCAGATGTGAAAAATGTACTGTACACTGCAGCTGGGGAGAATGGTCCTACCTGGAGCCTCTGGCAGAAAACTCCATGGGAGACTCGAGGTCGACCCCTTGGTTTTTGGAGTCGAGGATACAACGGCTCGGAGGCCAACTATACCCCAACGGACAAAGAGATATTGGCAGCTTACGAAGGGGTTCGAGCTGCTTCGGAAGTGATTGGCACTGAAGCACAGCTCCTTTTGGCACCCCGCTTGCCAGTGCTGGGCTGGATGTTCAAAGGCATGGTCTCCTCTACACATCATGCAACTGATGCTACTTGGAGTAAATGGGCTGCACTAATTACACAACAAGCTCGGATAGGGAATCCCAGTCCTCCAGGCATTCTGGAAGTCATCATGGACTGGCCAGAAGGCAAGGACTTCGGAATGTCACCAGAGGAGGAGGTGATACGTGCCTAAGAGGCACCACCATATAATAATTTGTCAGAAAGTGAAAAGCAGTATGCCTTGTTTACTGATGGATCCTGCTGTATTGTGGGAAAGCATCGGAAATGGAAGGCAGCTGTATGGAGTCCTCAGTGACAAGTTGCTGAAACTGCTGAAGGAGAGGGTGAATCGAGTCAGTTTGCCGAGGTGAAAGCCATCCAGCTGGCCCTGGACATTGCTGAGCAAGAAAGGTGGCCAGTACTCTATCTTTATACTGACTCATGGATGGTGGCAAATGCCCTGTGGGGGTGGTTGCAGCAATGGAAGCAGAGCAACTGGCAACGCAGAGGT